>NC_136259.1:16865625-17532812 GCF_053564925.1 Oryzias latipes
GAAGGCAGAGTAAATACATTTTACTCTGCACCTATGGGTTGCTGTGCTATGGTGACACTTTGGCCCCAAATACAATTTTGACTTACACTTATGGGAACTTATGGGAAGCCATATAGTGATAAACAACACTTAGGTAGGGGGTGTAACGATTCATTTTAACAACGATATAATAATTTGTGGTTGACAATACTATTCCTTTTGGCTCATTTTGAATGATCTGATTTGATCCCATTCATTGACCTAAACCCCTGTATTTAAGTTTTTTTTTTTTTTTTCATTTTTGAAACAAGTATTGTTTCATTTTTAAAGTCACATTTTTGTTCAGATAACCATATTCCTCCAAAAAAAGGTTATTGATTTATGGAATTCACACCAGATACAATTTACAGTATTGTGTGAAATAGTAAAATGAGAAAAGGAAAAAGGTGCAAAATGCAACAGTCTGGTTGTTACATATATAATAGGTAATTACATATATAAAATACGTTTAAAATAATTTAAAATATTATAAAAATTGAAGCGAAGGAAATATATTTACACATTGCTAAATTACACCTTGATTGCGAACTAATAAGAGCTGCATTCATTCTAACCTTTGATCTGCTTAGGCTTTAACTTTTCAAAGTTTTAAATAAAAATAAAAAACATTCCTGCCTGAAAATATCACCTCAAGTCACCAAAAAATTGTTGTTTTTTTCTAAAGGCTGAACTCCAAACTCTTCTGTAAACTGTACATTTACCTTCACGAATTGCTCTGAAAGAAACCTGCACGCGCGCACCCTGATCCAGGCGCGCGCCGCCTCTCAGGTTTCTCTCTTCCGCTCTCTCTCGCAGACGGCTCACGCGGAGAAGCAGACGCCCTCAGCGGACAGCAGCTCTCAGACGCTGGACCTCTTCATTTGTGTGCTCGTTGAAATGCTCTGAAGCGGAGAAGAGGACGAGAAGTAAGTTTGTTTGTATTTTTAAATCAATCTTTGTTCGCTCGGTTTGGATGAAATCCTGTCTTGTGTGACTGATCTGCTCGTTGAATAAAGTTCACACACACAGGTTCTCACACGCAGAGGGCTGTGTGTGTGTGTGTGTGTGTGTGTGTGAGACCTCCAACCTGCGGTTTGAAGCGCAGAGCAGACCAAACTCGGAGCTGTGCAGCGCTGTCAGAGAGGGTGTGCGTGCTTTTTCCAGATCATGAAGCAGATTACTGGTGTTCATTTCAGCAGCTCTGATATCTGCTGCCAGTGTCTGCTGTTGAGACTGAGAGGAGGCTTTCAGTGATGGGCAGACCTCTGCTTTGCCTTTTCTCCCTAACACCTGAAACATGCTGCAGAAGTGAAAGCCCGGAGCACCATTCATGAAACCCACACTGTGGCATTTGAAGCTGCAGACAGACAGAGCCAGAGCTTAGGGCACCTTTGGATGCTTTGAGGGGGCCCCTTTAGTTTTCTTCACACAGTAAGTGTGAAGAAAAGCTTTGGGTTGGAATGTAAATTCATCAGATGGCTTCTTTCTCTGCATCCATCTATTTTTGTCCAGTGGTGGACTTAGCAGTTTGGGGGCCTGAGGCAAACACCAACATGAGGCCCCCAGCAGCATTTGGATTCATCTTAAGTTTATTTATTTTTTATTTTTAGAAAATGTCCATCGAACAACTTCTATTACTCATCCACTTTTAGACATTGTCAATGTAAGAATCCAAATGTTTTGATAAGTATCTGTCATGATTTGAACTTGTCTTGTTTTTGGTCCTTGTTCTGTCTTGTTTCTGTTTCCTGTTTTATTTTGAAAGTCTCCTGTCTTGTCTGTTTTCTTGAGTTTTACTTCCTTTGGTCCCCATCAGCCCTGATCGTGTCCACCTGTGTCTTGTCTGCCCTGTCTGTATTTAAGTCTTGTCTCTGCCTTCCTCCTGTGTTGGTCCATTAGTGTTCCTGTTCTGGTGTTCTCGTCTTGTCATGCCAAGTTCCTTGTTCTCTTGCCACGTCACAGTGAGTTATGTTTCAGTTCTGAGATCCTGCTCTGCAGCGCTTTTCGTTTGTGTTTCGCATTAAACCCCTTTGCCCCTGATCCTCATGCCTCCGCCTCTGCGTCTGGGTCCAACCGGCTCTCGAGCCACCCTGCACCATGACAGTATCTAAAATTTGAAATCACATTTACATGTTAAAGAAATGTACTTTATAGATAAATCTAACTTGCTGTTGCCGGAATAGTCCATTTGCTACATAGGGATGGGGGGGAGGACGAAACACTTTCACATTCGCAGTTTTATGTTATTTCAGTGATTCAGGCTTTATTATGACAGAGTTAAACAATAATGGGCATGGAAATTATTTTAGACATTTTTTTATGCATTCAGCTTGGGGCTCCAGGCACTCCTCCACCTTTGCCTAATGGTAAGTCTGCACCTGATTTTGTTGCCACATATGTTAGCTCCGACCTTAGCTTTACCATATCCCCAAAATTCATGCCACTCATGTCCTAATACTCCGAAAACTTTGCTGCATGCATGCATTGCAGCCAAAAAAATTAAAGCCACAAGTGAAAGTGTGATTTGTAGCGTCTGCAGGCGGTGCAGTGTGCAGAAAAAACTGTTGATTCTTGTCACAACAAAGCTCGATCTTTTGTATTTGCCTCTGTTTGTCACTTATCATTTATGCATTCTTAATAAATCAGGCATTTAAGGCTGCTTGTTGTTTTTGACAAACTAAAGTTTCTCGTTTTTCTCTCTTTTCCAGATGAGTGCTTGTTGGTGGCAGCTGCCAGGCGCTTCTTAGCCATCTGTCGAGGCAAGCATGGAACGAGAGGGCTCATTTAGGAGGTAAGAATATGTCTTTTTGGTGTCCTTCATGGGGGTCAGGGGTCAATGAGATACACAAAACAAACATATACACATAGCTACAACAGACAGAAATAAAAAAGAATAAAATACAAATAAATAAGTAAATAAATAAATAAATACATAAATAAATAAATAACATTAAAATTGTAGTTTACAATACTAGGGATTGTCATACAACATGTGATCTTCAATGAAAATAGACTATTTTTTGCATTTTTGTTTGTATTAATTTCAGAGATTTAAAATATAAACTGTTCTCTTTATGAAATTTATTGAATAATGGTTTGGTTTTTAAAAAATCTTCTCTTATGAATGAAAAATTTCCCAGATATTAATAAAGTATTGAACGTCAAATCAAATAGATTATCACCAGAATCTACTCCAAATAATATGACGTCCTTTTGTAATTGAATAGAAATAGGAAAGGGAAACTTTGAGGAGCACCAAGAAAAAAAATCCTCCCAAAAACTGTTAACATATATACATTCAAAAAACAAATTTGCCTCTGAGTCGTGGGCGGAACCATTGACACAGAGTGTCAGCATCCATCTGTCTACACACTCTGGTTTACAGTGCATGCATAGGAATGGAGCAGAGCAGGGAGCCAGAATCTCTTTCCAACAGCGTTTTTCATCTGCTCCTGATTCACAATGATTTGTGTAAAGAAATACTCAGACATACAATTTTAAGCTTAATATTCTTTTTATATGTCCTGAGAAAAATGCGACAAGAACATGTTAAAAACACCAAAAGCGCCATTTTTATTGGAGTGCGTCCTTAACTGGAGTCCAAAAAGACATTTTCCTCCTCTACCTAAGGTTCTGGTTCAACCTCTTCATCTTGAAGTCTTTGGAAGAGAACATTCGGTGGTGTGACGTAAAGATCTGAACCTTCTTTTCTTAGAGAATCTGAAAACTCACTTTGACATGAAGTGTGTGCCTGCCCTCATCTCTGTGAGTGTGTGTGTGTGTGTGTGTGTCGGTGCCCAGGGCTCCTGTTTCTCACACTGACCTATTTATGTGAAGCTGAACTAAGATCCAGGTTGACAGACAGAGCAGCAACACTCACAAAGATGCACTTTTGCTTCTGTTTCCTTTTTTTCCTCTTTATGTTTGAATAAAAAAAAAAAACTTTTCATCTTAAATGAGTCAAAAAATTAAGAAGCAGTGATCAATAATCGATGAAAGATGGGAGGACCTTGTGGGCCCACACAGAGAGACAAAAAGTGGAAATGTGTGTCACCTTCAAATCGTTCCCCACTCTCTTTGTAACCCTTAAACCTGAAAGGGTTCCTTTGTTTGTCTGGCACAAAAGCTAAGGGGGTCACATGGTCACCGACTGGCACACACTGGCAAAGAGAGGGGAAGAAAGAGAGGTGGGGAAGGGCCACGCTGGCATTTCTTTGAAAGTGGAAGGAAGAGACGAAGAGGAGGGATGAAGAGGTGCTTTCCTTTCATTAGGATCCATGATTCTCACGGTCATGGAAGGGGATGTGTGCTACCAGTTTATTTTCTAGAGTAAGTATTGCTAATGCAAGTTTAAAGAGGACTCTGGGAAAATGTGACTGTAGTAAATACTTGAAAATCTTTAGAATATAACTTTATTAAGAAGCGGAAGATTTTTTTAGCTCCAATTGTCCTATTAATCCAAAGAAAGGAAGGTTGAGAGGCTTGTTTGAATGCTTTGCTAACAGAAACTTTTTTTATCCAACCTTTGACTCCCTGTAGGGCCATCTCATTTGTATCATTCTGTGACCCCCTATACTGTGTTTCTTCAGACAAGCATCATTTTTATATCTTTATTAAACGTATGGAGATGTTAATATTCATATCCGTTTCTTCTTTCCTTCTGCTTGATCTCAAGGAGCCTCCAGAGCAAACTGCGGCTGGGCACCGGCTCGTCCTCCAGCCTGACCGACCTGTCGCAGCCAAAAGCGTCAGCGGGAGGGGGCGAAAAGGGGGGGAACGTGCTGGTAGACGACTGCAGCCGGGACAAAGGGACCCAGCAGAGGAGGGCCGGTGCCAATGCAACCTGGAACAGGTGAGGGCTCCTTGTTTGTCCTGAAAAACGTTGCTCAGCAGATTCTGCTTAAAATACACTCATACAATTTAATATGTAATATTTATTTCTTTATTTAATAATTAATCTCATTTTTGATAATAATTTTTCATTATAATTTTAGTAATATTTTTAATTATTTAATATAAATGTCATTTGTCAATGTGATGTCCTTTATTGATGTTATATTATATAGATTATTTCTGAATGTCGTGTTGCTGCCACAGATAAATGAAATTTCCCCATTGTGGGATTAATAAAGTCATCTATCTATCTATCTACACTCACACTCACACGACTTTTTCATGTATAGTAAACATAGCATATTCATAAAGACTCCTTCAGAGTCAATCACAACCTCTCCTTTGCTCCTTCACTCTTGTCGTATCATTCTGCCTCATTGATTCCCTTCTGCTCCCTGCTCGTGTTTGTTGTGTGCTTTATTTTACACCAGATAGCAGAAACTGAAAGTCTTCGGTCATGGCATGTTGACCACAAACAGAAAAGGGTCACGCTTCTGTCTTTGCTCTCTTCTCGTCTTTGAGTTACCTCTAATATAAATATGTTTTTTTCTTCTCAGCATCCACGATGCCGTGATCTCCGTTTTCCAAAGGAAGGAGCTGGGAGAAAACGAACTCTACACGCTGAACGAAGGTGTAAGGTCAGCTTTCCTCCATCATTTCCTCAGAACTGGAAGGATATTTGACCAAATTACAGTCATTTTCTATTCTAAATCTGGTGTTTACCTAAACCCTAACATTAGCACATGCATGGTAACACTTACAGCCGACTGTCCGCGGAGTTAGAAACTCCTGCTCAGTGGTTGATTGGAGGGAAAAGGACAGGCGGAGGTGAAACACACTGCTGTGTGTTTTGTGTTTGTTATCTGTGTGAGGCTCAGGGCAGGTGAGACAGCCCTGCCTGTCAAAACTGCAAGGTGACTGTTACAGTAAACAAGACACGGCTGTGTACATGAAAACATGTTATTTAGTGCAATAGAAGACGGAGTCGACACAGCTGTGGGGTTTGAAATGACCCAATTTGAAGACCGAACAGGTTGCTGCAGACTAAATTCAAAGATGGAACAACTAAATATGATCCCCCCCCCAAGTTTATTGGTTGTAGCTCGCTTTTTTATAAGGCTCCCATCTTTCTGGAGCTCCTGTTCTTCTGTGTGCTCAACATCTTTTCTCATTTCCTGAGTCAGCTGCTGTTGACACACTTCTGTTTTCCCATGGAAAGACCCCATGATTAGTTTTAGTCTACAGGCTTTGTTCTAAGTCTTGTCTTATTTCCCAGGCAGCTGCTGAAGACTGAGCTGGGCTCCTTTTTTACTGAGTACCTCCAGAACCAGCTCCTCACCAAAGGGATGGTCATTTTGAGGGACAAGATTCACTTCTACGAAGGTAAAGGTCGTATTCCACTGTCGGACTGACTGAACATACCTGATCCAGTCCAGCTCTTTCCACCGACGGAGCACAAAGGTTATAAACTTCATAGTGTTCATAAACCTACTTATCTTTACTAACCTGAACCTGTAAGGAAGCAACTCTCTGGTCCTTTAAAGCAGTGTTTTTCAACCAGTGTGCCGCGGCACACTAGTGTGCCGTGGGAGATGGTCAAGTGCGCCGTGGAGAGATTGCCCTCATTAACTGATCTAAAAACATTTTCCATCTCCAGGAAATCAGCTCTTTGTTCATCCAAACAGGCCCTGATAAAACACTGAGTAGTTATGAATATAAAAGATCTTAAAATTACTTTTTCTTTGTGTTTATTTAATTCTATTAAAGACATTTTGATAAAAATCACGGTACCGCGATTTAGCTGCAGCTATAACTGTGTAAGGAAAAGTCCCGTCCCTTTAACTGTCTCTGCCAATCATTCTTGAAGGCTTAATCACATGTCATCAGTCTGACCAATCAGAAGTGCTTAAAGTCTTCACTTCCTTGTTCTTAATTCTGCTGATAAAGTCGCTCAGTTCTAACAAATATACCAGCTAAAGACGAGCTTTAGCTGTTGGTTCATCTCTTAGAAAAAAACAGCCGCAACTTCCTGCTTTTTCTGCCACAATTATCACAAAAATTCACGTGAGATTGCGGGGGGGGGGGGGGGGGGGGGGGGGGGGGGGCTGTCGATCAATACAGACCATGAATTTCTGCTTTTTTTTTTTGGGATGCTGGTGTGCCGCGGGATTTTTTTCAGGGTTAAAGTGTGCCGTGGCTCAAAAAAGGTTGAAAAACACTGCTTTAAAGAACACGCTGACCCCTAAAAGCTCGTTTGATTGATTAAAGTTTTGATTGCCCAAACCCTCCATTTAAGCCATCGGCCCTTAACCGTTTTACACTTTTACACTAGAGCTTTTGCTCCAGTGTTCACATCCTTTCGACTACTGATTCTTAAAATCATTTACGCAATTAACGTTACTGCACAGCTGCCATCGCTTGGAAAACGCATAACATTGGTTAGATAACTTTAAAAAGTCATGCAAGAACAAAAACTCAACATTGACATCCAAATGTAAACTTCAGTGCTTCAGAGCACATGCATGTGAAAAATCCGTTTCTCCTCCACACCGCAAGTTTGACACGTCAAATCTTGAGAATTTAATCCATGATGATATATGAAAGACTTGATGTCATATGCGCAGCTTAACGTGAACATGAGTTTTGAACGTGGAAGCCCAAAATGCACATTTGAGCGCGCGTTTACATAGACTTTTTATTGGAAGTGGTCGCTTGAAGGTAAGTTGCCGCGCACGATGTGAACCTAGCTTCACTTACCTTTCTGTTGCTGCCCCCCCAAACACACACATTGTCACACACGAATTAAAGCAACAGTTATGCTTAATAAACCCAAACACAAGAAGAGAAGGAAGTAAAAAGCCCTGTGAATTCACGATCTTTGTGAAACCAAATTATATCAAATTTTACATTTAAACGAAATGAAAAACTCTTTCTGTCCTCATCAGCAGTCACTGAAAGAAGGAACTTTTACAGAAGATTGGTAACTAAAAGGCAGTTTTATAATCTTCATTTAAGGAAAAAAAATCCTGTTTCCTGCCTTAAAATCTTATCAGTTTTTAAATTTACTGTCAAGGCATTTCCCTAAAGGAGATATCCAAGCCTGAGGTCTTTTCTAAAATTGTCTGAGATGCAGTTTACCTGAAGAAAATAATAATTGACTAAAATATCTGATGCATAGTTAGCTATTAGTTTGAACTGTGAGAACATGCCTTTATCTCTTAACTGTGACTTTCACTGAAGGACACAACCCCACACACACACACAAACATACGTGCACATGGGCACACAAAAAAAGCAAGAAAAGAGATAATGAAAAGAATCCGGTACAGGGTGACCTTTATTGGAAACACCTTCTGAAATGACAAGATGTGCACACACACTTTTACACACACTCATGCACTGACTGTCACAGGTTTTTAGCACGGTTGCCACAGCAACCAGACAGGAAGTGATCCTTTTACGTCAGTGTCACATCTAGACAGTGAGAAATTGGAGATAAGACACACCACAGAAACTGAAATACCAGTTGTTCTGACTCCCCCAAAGTAAAAAAAAAAGAAAAAAGGAAATAGGTGCAACTACTTTATTGTGGGTCTGTAAATTTTACCTCTTGAAGGCTGGAAAGTGCTCTTTCTCTTTCATAGAAGGCAAAGAAAATGTATGAAGAAATACCTTTTTTACACCAAAAATAGCAGCTTGTAGTTACAGTATATATGGCATTTTTTAGACCCTAAAGACCCACTCCAATGAAATTCTTGTTTTTGTGGTGTTTTTAACACTTTTTGTGGCTTTTTTCTTATGATGGAGGACATATATAAAGAAAATAAAGATTAAAAAATGATTTCTAAGTATTTCTTTATTTGAATAGTTCTGAATCAGGAGCAGATGTGAAAATACAATCTGAAAAAAGTGACCTAGAAAATACAATCAGTGCGTCACAAGCTCCCTGCTCCGTTCCATTTTAATGCATCTAGTTTCAGATAACTAGATAACTCAGTTTATACCATGGTCTGGGTGAATACTTGATTCTGATTGGCTGCTGGCTGTGCATTAAAAAGTGATAATCCACAGTGATAACAGCACGGCTAAAAATAAGTTAAGGTCACTTAGCTTAAATTTTCTATATCAATGTACTGACTTCTTTAAAACAAACTTTAGCTCCATCATCTGGACAAAAACAAGCCGTAACAGGTGAACTTTTTCTCTTATTTGATGCTTTCTTTAACCCTTGTGCTATCCTATGACCCCACCCTTACATTGACGTGTTCTCCTTACCATGACAAAGGTGGATAAAGGTGGAAAGATTTCATGTAATCCATGGACACCATTGAAGATCACAAATCATTGAAGAAAAAAGGTTCAGACCATTGTCTAGTGGGTCTAGATGACCCAACTCCCAATGTTAACGCGCCTAGGAGAGCACAAGGGTTAAAGCTTTAGCTAACCCTCCAAACATGTAGCACAAGGGTTAACCATTGTAACAATCAGCATGTGTGTGTTTTTATATATAGTGTATATATACACACATATCGGTTTATATCACTGGACCTTGACTGCAGCGATGCAAATAGTCAGTTTTTTGTGAAAAATTGATCCAAACTGTAAAAATAACAAGAATAAAGGACTAAAAACTGGTTGAATATTTATTTATTGACCATGGTTTAAGTGGGTTAATGGCCTTTGAAGTGTGCATTATCAGCATTAATGCTCCTTGCGTAGATGCTTCAGGCTTCATGCTTCAGGCTTCCACGTCGTGCGTTAATTGCTGATAATCCACACTTCGTCGGCCATTAACCCCTCCGTACGTCTTTGTATGTGTCTCAAAACTGTACGGCTGGATAGGTCTGATGTCACTCACCATTTTTGTTGCACTGGTAATATTAGTTTGGGGATGTGAGGGGCTGTAGGCTAGCAGGAGAGCGTGTAAACAGAGATCAGTTATGGGTGATGGGAAGGGGGGCCGTGGTTGCTCCGCACCAGCAGTCCCACCCATAACTTAGAGGTGAAATTAACTAATGCTGCTCTGCAGAAACTATGTCCTAGAAAAATAACAGTATTCTTGATTTGAGCTAAAAATGGCATAATCCCAAATAAGAGACCACTGGGAACACTTTTAAAAACCGATCAAAAGGTGAGAGGAGTAGGTCTTAAAACATTGTTTGGTTAGTTAACTGCTGTGTTTGTTTCATCTTAGGTCAGAAGTTGTTGGACTCTTTAGCAGAAATCTGGGACTTCTTCTTCTGTGATGTTTTGTCCATGCTGCAGGCCATCTTCTACCCCGTTCAAGTATGCCTAGCCCTGAAGACGTTCCCAGGCTTCTGACAGCCTCATCGTGTTGACTCTAGTCTCTGTACGTCTTTAGGGAAAGGAGCCGTCTGTCCGTCAGCTGGCGCTCCTCCATTTTCGGAACATCATCGCCCTCAACTTGAAACTGGACGAGGCTCTGTCCCGACCCCGAGCAAGAGTTCCTCCCTCCATCATTCAAATGCTGCTAATACTACAGGTAAAGAAAGACACGCCCTCCTGCTGTTTTCTTTTTGTTTAAAAGGACACTGATGGTTAAGGCAAGTGAGAGTGACCTTTTGCTTTTGAAGGAAAAGTTTGAGCTTTTTTCCTCGCAAAGGGACCCCACAGGAAATAATCAGAGTGTGAACACAAAGTTGTCTTCCCATGACCCCTCCCCCCCATACACACACACACACACACACGCCTGTGTGAATTATCCATGTTTACACTGAAGATTAAAGTGGTGACATCCTAACAAGAACACAAAAACATGGAGAAACAGTTATATTTATTTTATTATATATTTATCTAATTATGTCCTCATATATTCACATATAGACTTAAGGGAAACCATCTGTTCCTAGATAAAGGACATATTTTGAAATTCCACAAATTTAATGTTAAGAAAATTTGAAAAATTATGTATTTATTTGCACTTTTAACTCATTGTAGCCCTTTTTTTAATGGCTTAACTTATGCAGCTTTTTGAAGGGCCGTTCTTCTTTTCCAAGACTTTGCACATATATAACACCACGTGTGAATTTTATTCCATTTTTAGATTATCTTAACTATCAAGCAAATGTAATTGTTTGCTTAGAAACTGAGCCTAAGTATTTCCATTATTCTGGAGCTTTAGCTTTGTGGAGGAGTTCAGCTCTATTGCTTTTTCTATAACATTATTTCAGTTCATTGAGATGTGAAGATTCCCATTACAGCTTTTCAGTTCTGTACTTTACAGGTGATTTTTGGATCATTTAACTGTTGTACGATTCAATTTCAGCTGAGCTTTAGTTGTCAGAAAGAAAGCTAGATCACTGTCAACTTACTGAAAGGAAATAATTTAACCCCATCATGCCAGATGCCAGTTTGGGAGGGAAAAACAACAACAAATATGGATCTAT
This sequence comes from Oryzias latipes, assembly GCF_053564925.1. NCBI lineage: Eukaryota > Metazoa > Chordata > Actinopteri > Beloniformes > Adrianichthyidae > Oryzias > Oryzias latipes. The sequence goes on from NC_136259.1 coordinate 16,876,944, forward strand.
TTGTCTATTTGATGATTTTCATCAGAGTGGGTCTTTATAATTTGAAGTGTTTCTCTTTTATGATGCTATCTAACTACAAAGATACAGTTTTGCTACAGTGTAAGAGCTTTGTGCTTTTGACAAAAGTTTAATGCCATTTTCTTGAATTCTATATATAAATGGAATCTAAGTGGAAACGGTTCCAACAGAGAAAATCCTTTAGATACAATTACATTTTTAGCATCTGTCTTGTGTGCTGTTACAGATCTCAATCAGCCCTGTTTTATGCATTTATTTTCTTTTTTTGAGTAAACAAGCTAAAATACTTTCTTTACACCTTATAAACTCAACATGTTGTCTCCGATTATGTTTGTCTTATTATAAATTGTTTAAACGTAGGCTTTAATATTTGTTTGCTCATCTTCTAGATATGACTTAAAGTAAAGTGTTGACTGAATTAAACCTTCATTGTTTTAAAAAAAAAAGCGATTTCCGAGGAGCATGGCTGTGACCCTCATGTCCGCTCTGTGAGTCCAGGAGCGTGTCTGTTTCTCTTCATGTTTGGGTTCGTCTGTGGTGACTCATTGACCCAGTTCTGCTCCCAGATTCAGACCAAGAGGGCAGCGAGGCAGAGGGAGGGTGGTGTGCATGCAAAAGACACACAAATAGAAAGCACAGTATATTTATCTATTCTGCCTCTTTTATTTTTGCGTGACTGTGAAGAAAATGTATGAAAAATAAATATAGACACTGCTAACTGCAAACATATGAAGAGATACTGGAAAGTAGGGCAGCTTAACCCTTGTTCTATCCTATGATCCCACCCTTACATTTGATTGATGTGTTCTCCCTACCATGACAAAGGTGGATAAAGGTGGAAAGATTTCATGTAATCCATGGACACCAGTGAGGATCACAAATCATTGAAGAAAAAAGGTTCAGAGCACTGTCTAGTGGGTCTAAATGACCCATCTCCCATTATTAAAGTGCCTGGGATAGCACAAGGATTACAGAGGAAAAGGGATAAAAATCAACACGGAATACAAGCTGAGGGTTTTTCTTTTTTTTGCCTCTAAGTTTCATCTGTTAGTAATTTTCCTTTTTATTCTGCTAGGAAACTGTGACGCTGGGCCATTTAGGGCTGCTTTATTCATGTGGTTTGGTTCTGTGCTGTGGTTTTCATGCATGGGCTTGGTGATTCACAGAACTGAAACTTGATTGATCTCCTCTTTGGTGTTTTGCAAGACACTGCAGAGAAGACCACGTGTTGTGTGTCTGCAGAGTTGTGTTAATGTTTCAGAAAGTGTCAAAAAATGGTTTGACCCTCTGATTTCAGTGTCAGACTAACAGTACTCTGGCCTTATAAAATCAAATGTAGACAGATCTGAATGAAAGAAATCCATCTGAAAAGAGTCTGACCTTACCCAGACAGTGGATACTAATTACTATTTCTAATTTATTACAAAAGGTTGTATGAAAATCTTTTCCTGCTCCTGATATTGGTATTTTTCTCCTTTTGGTGAGATACACAAACAAAACTAAAACCAAAAGAATGAGCTCTGATCATGATAACTGATAACCTCTTAACACTTGTGCTATCTTAGATGACCCCACCCTTACATTGACGTTTTCTTCCTACCATGACAAAGGTGGAGAAAGGTGGAAAGATTTCATGTAATCCATGGACACCAGTGAAGATCACAAATCATTGAAGACAAAAGGTTCAGCGCACTGTCTAGTGGGTCTAGGTGACCCAACTCCCAATGTTAAAGTGCCTAGGATAGCACAAGAGTTAAAGCTTGAGCTAACCCTCCAAACATGTAGCAGAGTATACTTCTATGGTAATATGGCGTATACTTGTACAACGTTTTTCCACCTTTCTTGACGGCCCATGGCGCTTTACAGTCACAGTCTCATTCACATACTCTTATTCATATCCCAACATCACAATCACACAAATGTATTCAATTGCTGTACAAGTACAATCACAGATTTCGAGCTGTTGTTTGGATATAGTATCTTCGTTTAAATTAGATTATTGCAATTAGAAAGTTACAAAAACATATTTTTTTTAAATAAACATTCAGCCAGCTCATTAATGGTTCATTAAATCCTTCTTTTTCTCGTCAGAAATGTTTTCTGCCTGGAGATGAGCGAATCTCCAGCTAAAACAAACTTGTGTTAGAGTGTGTTTGCTTTTAATCCAGGGTGTCCATGAATCAAAAGGTGTAACAGAGGACTACCTTCGTTTGGAGGCACTTATCCAAAAAGTCATCTCTCCATACCTCGGGACTCATGGCTTATTTTCCAGAGATGGATCCTCCAATCTGCACTGCTCTTCCTGCTGGTTAGGTGTGTCAGCTTGTCTAAGAAAGATGTTCCTGTTTGTGCTGCGTCTTTATAATGAATACAATTATTATTTGAATTGATGTTTTTATTTAGGAATTATCCACAAAACTCTCTTCCTTCCTCACTCTCTGCAGAAAAGAGCCTGCGGCCCTCTTTTTGTCCCAAAGCAGGAAACTCTCCGACAGTCAAAAACCCGGTGGTCCGTTCTAAGAGCTACAACGTTCCCATGCTGTCTCCTTTAGTGGAGTATGACCCCGATACCTCTACAGGAAGTGCCACAAGCATTAGACGTCACTCCGTCTGCGAGATGCCCTCGTGCGTGGAGGAGAGCAGCCCCTTGGCTAAAATCATTGCCAGGAAACTCGATCAAAGCAGCACGCCCAGCCTCGCCAGCCTCTCCCCAGCTTCCACGACGTCTGCTGCTCTCTCAGGTGGGAGGAAACTTGACATGCATCAGAAAAACCAGCAAATGAATGCGGGTCACCCAATAATGAGAGTGAACACGATAACGAACAAAATATAACTATTGTACTGTAACATCATTTACTTAACAATATTTAAGGTAAAAAAAGAGCAGAAAATGAAGCCAGGACACCCTGCTTTCACTAGATTTCACAGTAATTTGCAGTCAGTGAGTGCTAATTGTTGTCCTTGAGGAATTACTTACCAGGTGTGCAGACCTTTAGAAAAAGCAAAATGTTAATTTATTCTTCTCACATTTTAGCTGGACAGTCAACAATCTACAGAAGCGTGGCAATGAGATGTATTGAAACTACAAAATCGCACATTGACATGTAAAGATTATAGCAGGAAGACAGTATTTAAACGTTTTTATTTATCATATTATTCCAACAGATTGTTACAGCATTATTAAATATTGGCAAAAATGTATGTAAACAAACCACATCAGATAAACTGACTGTAGACAGGTGAGACTGAAGTGCATAAAAATAAATCTGGCACCATCAAAGCATGGCAGTGGGTCATTATGGTTTGGGTTTGTTTGGCTGCCGTTGATGTCTGCATTTAAGAACAAAAAGATCTAAGGTTGCCTGACTGAATATAATCTAAACCACATCATAAAGTCAACATAAGAAAGAATTTTGGGGGAAAAAAACAACCTTTTATTCCCCTCAATGCTTAGACTTAAATTCTATGGAAGTGCAATCGCAAGAACTTAGTATAGTTTTCATTCCTGCTTAAGTTTGAGCAGGAATTAGTAAAAAAAATACATATATATATATATATATATATATATATATATATATATATATATATATATATATATATATATATATATGTATATATATATATATATATATATATATATATATATATATATATATATATATCTTGTGTAGCTTCTAGACCTATTTGAACATATTTTATTGCTTTTGTTTTCAATCTTTTTTTTTTGATAAATGACAGAAATTAAAAATTGTTGACCTGAGGATGGATAAGCTGAGTCACAGAGAAGTTATTTTTTTGTTTTTTCATGAAAACTGGTCAAAGACCTGTGAAGATGAACAGTTTTGATCAATATCGTTCTCCAAAACCTAAAAATGTTGCTGTTTTTTTTTTATGCAGACACCCAAACCTCTAACCAAGACCTGCAGACCCCCAGCAGTCCAACAGTGCTGCACCTTCTGCAAACGCAGCATCCCTCCCCATCCATCCTTCCCTCCGCATCCTCAGAGGATTCTCGATGCACTGACTCACCAGAGTTTGACTCCCCCTCTTCCTCCAAATTACTTGCACAAGACACAAGTTCTGGCCCGAGTCCGGCTTCCAGTCCAGAGATCGCGGTGGATCACAGCACGGCGTCGCTGGACTCTGAGCAGGAGCACGACGGCATCTTTCTGGACTTTTCACGGCATCGCGGTGGAGACTCGAGTCACAGCAGAGACAGCAGCCAACAAAGTGTGTGCTGACACGAGCAGGACCGCTTTCACACTGGATATGAGGCATTTCTCCCACCATGTGACTCTTTGTTTAATACAGACATTACGTCATGATATTAGGATCATTTCAAACTTTTATTTTTCATACATCTTTTCACTAAAAACAGAGTTTTAACAAAAGCTTTTCTGCTCCGTTGAGAATATTTCAAACTTAAAAATGTTAAACTCCTTCTACCAGATGCCTCAAACTGTTGGAAAATTCTAACTCTAGATTCTGCTCGGGGTCAGCAGAGCATCACACCTCCTCCTCTGGAGGACTTAGACACATAACTACGGGCAGACGACACCAGAAACCTGCCGGCTTCATGAGTGCAAATGTTGAAACTTTAACCCTTGTGCTATCTTAGATGACGCCACCCTTACATTGACGTGTTCTCACTACCATGACAAAGGTGGAGAAAGGTGGAAAGATTTCATGATGTAATCCATGGACACCAGTGAAGATCACAAATCATTGAAGAAAAAAGGTTCAGCGCACTGTCTAGTGGGTCTAGGTGACCCAACTCCCAATGTTGAACTGCCTAGGATACCACAAGGGTTACATCAAACACCACTGGACTTTTGACTTAAGGATCATTGTGACCTAAACGACTTGACTTGTACACCAGCACAGCGCTAAACAAAGAAAAATCCACATATTTTTTAAATAAAACAAATGTTTATTTCAATTTTTCAGCCTGATTGAAGTAAATTAAAGTTTTTATCTAAGTTCTGCGATTCTCTTTTTGTGACTGAAACTATTCCACCTTTAGTAAGGGGGACATTCTGGGGAACAAATGTGAATTCTTTTCTTTAGGGCTTCATTCAGTTAAGGTCAGTTCAATTTGTGTCCAAAAGTTTAACCTGTTTTAGCTACTGGGACTTGTGGAAATGCTGGTTCTGCACTCATTCAAAAGTTTTTATGGATTCATGTAAACATTTCTTTCAGCAAATGTTTTTTTTTTACTGAACCTAAACTTTTTTTTTAAGTAAAACCAGTCCGTCTTTATAGATCAAGACTTTCTGTAATATTCTTAGCACAATTTTAGATCACTGATCTTTACTTCCTGCTACAGATAATCACTTTTTATTTCTGGGGCTTATTTTAAAATAGCAAAAATGTTCTCTGTGAATGATATGTTCCACTATAAAAAAACTAATTTCTGAGACTCCTTATTCATGTAGGACTAAACTTCCAATCCAACCGCTGGTGTCTAATTTCACCAAAATAACAATTCATATTGAAATATATTTTTTTTATTATAGTTTTTGTCAATGAATGACTTGATTTATAGTCAAATGCCCAAAGGTGAAACTTCAACAAAACTGACCTTTTAAAATAAAAGTTAGTCCAGAAATGTTGCAGACACTGCCATCTAGTGTTCGTCTGTTGTAACGTCACAGTTTTAGGAGAAGTGAAGAGGGGGGTTTCTTTGGATGCACCTTTGAGGTTTTGTGGAGAAAGAACTCACAAATATACTGATTATATTTTATTTGGCATAAGCCGAGTTCTTGAGTACAATCTTGAATACGTCCATTTGGATGTGGTGAACATTCTTTGTGTGCTTTCTTCAGAGTCCGCCGTCACAGATGCAAAGGCATCAGTCGAACACGTCTCCCTCATCTGCAGCTATAAGCCGAGACTCCCCATGATTCAATGTGAAAAAAGACTCTGGTTTCAGTCCTTTCCGTTCCAGGGCCTCCCTGAGAAGAACAGGTGGCTCCAGGTAGAACTAGATCAAGCAGGAGACACATTTTATTTTGAAAACTTCCAAAACAGGAAGCATGAACTTCTAACCTCATTCAGATTTAAATTTTACGATGATTCTCAGAACATTGTGTTTGGACTGTGATGCAGGAGTGTGTGCGGCTCGTATTGTCCTATAGTTTCAAACAATGTCACCTTTGATGTGTTGCTGCTGGAACGGCGCCCCAGCCTGTTAACCTCGCTCACCTGCTACATTAAAGCCACGCTTGTTGCTGAAAACAGCACCAACTCATTCAGTGAGTTTGCCCCCCCCCAAGCATGGCGGTCACTTGAAACCATTTAAACCACTTTACTGCAAATAGAAGCACTTCATTTCCAATGCATGACTTCCACTTATTACATTACACACCACCATATTGCTCCATTCTAAACGCTCAGATGCAGAGAAATAAAGAAGGTTAAGTACATGTTTGGGTTCTGTTATTCTAAAAATAGGGGTTTGGGGGAGAAAGTGAACAAAAAGTAATATTTTCCATTTAAACATAAAAGAATCAGCCGTTTCTTAGTGTGACAAAACATTAGCTCTAACAATCGGTTCAACTGATATTTGGAGAAAAGAGAAAAGGAAAGTTTATTTGGATCATGAAGAAAAATAATTTGTTTGTCATAAAATAAATCTAACAGATGTTGGGTTTCCTCTGTGTTCTCAGCTGTAATGTTCAATTAATTACCAAAATATGATTTAAAATTGGGTTTTGCTTTCTAGCGATTAATTTTAGAGCAAATGTATGGCTAACTGCTTCCATTTATTCCATTGTTTTCATCAGCTCAAAATTTCGAGAATTGTCTCAAATATGTGTTAAAAAAAACAGCAGAAATGTGTTACATTTATATTTTTCTCATTAAAAAACAACCACAAGATGATCAATAATTCCTCCCGTAAGCCTAATTTGGACTTTAGCATTCGCTTGTTTTCTAAAGTGCCTGTTGATGTGTGTACGGTAATTTTAACCTGAAGCACTTAAAGCAGTCAGACCTAACAGTGAGGTGGAGGTTTTTAGCTGTATGTATTACCTCATTGGCCAGGGCGAATGTTCCCCAGTGTATCGCTACAGACCGTTTGGCCTGAACGTCCTGATGAATTTCAACCGCCTCCTCTGGATCCACATGCTGTCCCTGCATCACATCTCTAAAACATAAAAAAAACATGACGAATGTCCTGCAGCATGTTCAGGAGGGTCTTCACTGAAATAAAGACAGGAGTGAGACAGAAATGAAATGCATCGGCGCCATGTACCTGGGCTTGTATGCTCCGATGGGGATCGCTGCAAGGTCAAAAGGTCCAAAACGGCGTCCAATCTCCTGGAAGGACGAACAGTAGCCGGTATCTCCAGCAAAGAAGAATCGATGGTCGGGGCCCAGAACAGACCAGCTGCTCCACAAAGTCTAAAAGACAGATTATATCAATTTATCTGAAAATGTTTATTATTTAAACAAGTTTATCAGCACATCTACTATTAGTTTCTCTTGTGTTTTCCTTTTCTGCATACTAATCAGTGTGGTTTTGCAACAGAAGCAATAAAAGAATAAATGCCAAATTTGAAGCATGAATTTGCAAATAGAACAACAACCTTGTTGTCGTCCCACGGTGTGCGCTTGCTCCAGTGCTGCGAGGGGGTGCACACAAACGTGACGTCGTCGTGACCGGGGACGCAGTTCTCCTCCCACCAGTCCAGCTCAATCACATTTTCACAGCCCGTCTTTGCCAACCAGTCCATCAAACCCAGGGGCACGAACCTGCAAAGCACACAGAACACACACCTTACGGATGATGCACGAGGCTAGAGCAGCTGAAGCTGAGGTCAGAGCGCGCGTACCAGCGTAAATCCCCTCCAAAGCGTGCGTTGAGACTCGCCACAGAGCCCACATCCAGATGATCGTAATGAGAATGACTGATGACCACTGCATCGATCCTTGGCAGCTGTTTTCACAAGTAGACAATGCAAATCAGACGGTGAAGAAATATATGATACATGTAAAAAAAAAAAGAAAAGCACCAACCTGTTCCACGGTGCAGGGGGGGCCCCTGTACCGTTTGGGCCCCATAAACTGGAGCGGAGACGCTCTCTGGCTGAAGACTGGATCTGTCAGAATAGTCAGCCCGTCCATTTCAACCAGAACCGTTGCATGGCCCAGCCAGGTGACTCTCATTCCTGGATGAGAGTCTGAAGGTTGTGGGTTTTGAACAAAGTATGGCTCCATCACCGGGAGCGCACAATCCAGGGCCTGTGGGACAAAATGATGCTTTATGGAGACCAGATGCAGGCTTGCTTCAAGGCTATTTGAGGAAGCGGTTTGAGTTGTAGAAATAGCTTCTTACTTCTTTACTTGTTGGCACATCAGAATGATTTTTGTCCAAAAACAGGAACCTGAACAGCATGGAGTGGGAGGGGAAGCGCCATGTCGGCCAGGGGTTAATCCAGCGACCGTGTTTGTCCTGGGCCGATTTTGTCACTTCCTCCTGATATCAGAACAAAGAAAACGATTAGAATCCTTTATTACTATAAAGCCAAAAACAAAACAACGCTCAGAAGTCAAAAGTATCTGAAGCAGGTTGAAATAAAAGTTAGAGAGATTCTGACCTCTAGGCGATAGTCTAAACGAAAGCTCTTGCGAGAAGAGCTACGCTTCCTCTGGCTCTGAGGATTGATGTCTCCACCTTCTGCACCCTGAGGAACTCCGCCCGCCTGCAAAACAATCACAGAAAAATGCAGGAATAGTTAGATCTGGGTTGTGATGTAACCTTCCATACCAAGGCTGTGAAGCACGTGCCGAATTAGGAAAGGGGTGTTTCTGCGATGTGTGTATCGATGGTGGCTTCATTTGAATGATGACATCCGAAGCCGTGGCTGAACCACGTAACTGTTTCAGGGAGTGGTTCGGATGTAAACGCCTCAGGCTGTTTGATGGAGAACACGGTCATTGTTCATGAGCACTGAAGTTTGTGCGGCCACTGGATGACCAACAAGAGCAAATGAAGCTTCAAGAAGCTTCATTTGCTCTTGTTATGTTGTGAAATGAAACAACTAGCTGAAAGGCTTCATGAAGCTTTATCTGCCCAAAAATTCAAATCCATGAATTTTAATGTTATTTTCAGGCAAAAAAGTAAACTTTCATCCAGTTTTTGTCGTAAGAATTCCCAATTTTAATCGTAGAGGTTCCACCTATGTTTAGTTTAAATCACTGGTTGTTCATTAATAGATTTTCACACAAAAAAATAGTTTTTAAATAAAGTATTGAAACATAAATTGACATGTATAAATGGAATCCAAACTCAAACCTGTGAATTGAAACTGCAGCGATTCAGTATTGATGCGTTTTGGCAACACTCCACAGAAACCATCATTACCTCTACGAGGCTTTTTCTCTCCTCGGGCGCCGCTCCCTCTGAAGGCGCAGACTTCTCCATGAGTCTCCCACCTCCACACCTTGCATGGAAATGCAAAAGAAATAAAAAAAATTTAAAAAAAACAGCTGCACGCTCTGCACAAACACTCTGTTATTTCCCCCACATAGCAACTGTTATTTCCCCCACATAGCAACAGCTGATAATAATTTCACACAAATGCCAACAGGTCAGTGAGCTGGCAGTTAGACCGCTGGAGTTTGCATGAAAGAACTGATAACAATCACATCAGCTTCTCTACAATAAAGGGTTTTGTTTGAGGCTGAGCAGACCAGCTGTTATTCAGATCCAGCTTTATCTCAACTTTCTGGTGGACAACAATTAAAGCACAAGTTGTCCAATAACTCTGACGGTTGTTATTCTTGTGCAACGCTGAACAGGAAGCAGCAATTGTGTAGACGCATTGCTGAAATGAAGTCTTTTTTTTTTTCCATCTGAGACAAAATTATTTAGAAATGAAAATTTTCAGGTCAATTTAGTCCTTGTGGAAAAAGCATGAGCACTTGCAAAACTTTATTGTAGATTAACATGCAACAAAAAAAAGAAATTAAAGCCACAAGCTGCATCATAAGCTGACCTCGCCCTCACCGCCCCCTTTTGACCCGCCCTCACTGGCTGAGTGGCTGTTACATACCCCTCAATGTCCCCTCTGCCTCTGCCACCCGGGTCAGAGCTGCATGTGAAAAAGTCCTTTAGAAAAAAATGTTTTTTTTTGTTGGTTTTATCTCCATAGCAACCATTTTAGTTGTTGCTCACCTGGAGATGACAGGTGGAGATGTCACTTTTAGAAGAATTAGCAAAAGTCGGTTTTTTAGATTTCTCCAAGGATGGATAGATTGACTGATGGACGGACAAATAGAAGGGGTGCAGAAAAACTTGCGATGTGCGATATTGGTGATCAATATTGTGATATCCCATAACCAAATCAACAACTAATGCATCATTTCAATTTCACTGCAACAGTTTTATTTAATTCAAGATAAGTGAAATTAAACTCTAAATGACCCTCGTCTACATAGGAGGCAGGCATCTACGATAATATAAAAAAAAAATCAATTGGTAAACAATGTGAATGGGTCCATCTGATTGGTCTAATGCTCCATAGATTCCATATGTTACCCTTTATTGAGCAGACCAGCTGTTATTCAGATCCAGCTTTATCTCAACTTTCTGGTGGACAACAATTAAAGCACAAATTGTCCAATAACTCTGACGGTTGTTATTCTTGTGCAACGCTGAACAGGAAGATTCCATATGTTACCCTTTATTTATTGTTACCCTTTATGTGTGCTGGGCGGGGGGCAGTGCAGGCAGAGACTTGAAGAGGCTTAACAAACTGGTTAGGAGGGCTGGCTCTGTCCTGGGCTGCACACTTGAGTCCATCGAGGAGGTGGCGGACAGGAGGATGTTAGCTAAGCTGACATCCATCATGGATAACCCCTCCCACCCCCTACACCAAACTGTAGAGGCGCTGACCAGCTCCTTCAGCACGAGACTGTTGCACCCTCAGTGTAAGAAGGAGCGCTACCGCAGGTCATTCCTCCCCACAGCCATCAGACTGTACAACACCGTGTCAAAGTGACGCTCCACGGTCCCAGGGGTGTTTTTCTGTTTAGTCATTGATTCATTTACTTTTATTGTAGTTGTTGTTTTTCAATTTTAAATTGTTTCTTGTTCCTGAACAGTTGTTTGTTTTTGTTCTTGGTGTGAACTTCATTAGTTATTTCTGTATTTTGAAAAAATTTGTAATGTTTTTTTACAGTTTACATGTTTTGCAGACCGCATGTTTTTTACACTTTTGCAGCTGTATTTATTTAATATTACTTTATTTAATAAGAATCTCATTTTTGATAATAATTTTTCATAATAATTTTAGTAATATTTTTAATTATCTAATATAAATGTCATTTGTGATGTCCTTTATTGATGTTATATTATATAGATTATTTCTGAATGTCGTGTTGGTGCCACAGATAAATGAAATTTCCCCATTGTGGGATTAATAAAGTCATCTATCTATCTATCTATCTATCTATCTATCTATCTATCTATCTATCTATCTATCTATCTATCTATCTATCTATCTATCTATCTATCTATCTATATGATTTATGAGATTGTTTAAGCATGTGTTTAAACATTTAAAGTAACTGTTTACGCAGTCTGTTGTGACACAGGTTGTCAGGGTTCTGACTTTTTCCGTAATAAAGAGAAGAACCCAACAGGAGATGAGAACTTTTGCTAGACTTCTGCAGAAGGAGAATCGGTCTGTGACAGCGCGAACTGTCACAGAGGAGTTCTGCCTTCTCAGTGTATCCAGTCTGGTTTTATTGGTGGCCAGGGTTGATAACATAAAAGTAGGTCATTCAATAAAGCAGTACAGGAACATCATATTCTTGTATAATCAGAACTTTTCAGATAATTGTTTTCTTACTGAAAGATAGAACTTAGACAACCATATCATGGTGATAATAGCGTGCAAGCAAATGATAATTACATAACACTAACACAGGTATTGCACCGGCTGATTTCGCGATAACAATAAATATCAAATATTGTGCAAGCCTAACAGGTAGATACACCTTTATTGTCTGTGTTTACAATGAGATTAAAAGAAGTCACCTTATCAGTGCAAAAAAGATACCATGTATATATACTATAAAACAAATTAAAGGATCACTCAATACAATACTACCTGTACTCTAATGCAGTGTTTTTCAACCAGTGTGCCGCGGCACACTAGTGTGCCGTGGGAGATGGTCAAGTGTGCCGTGGGGAATTGCCCTCATTAACTGAAAAATTAAACATTTCCCATCTCCAGGATTTCAGCTCTCTGTTCATCCAAACAGGCCCTGATAAAACACTGAGGAGTTAGGAATATAAAAGATCGAAAAAATACTTTTTCTTTGCGTTTATTTTATTTTATTAAAGACATTTTGATAAGAATGACGTACCGCGATTCAGCTGCAACTCCGGCTGTATTTTGGAAAAGTCCCGCCCCTTTAACTGTCTCCACCAATCATTCTTGGGGAGCTTAATCACATGTCATCAGTCTGACCAATCAGAAGTGGTTAAAGTCTTCACTTCCTTGTCCTGATTTAGCTCGTAAAGTCGCTCAGTTCTAACATAAATACCAGCTAAAGCTCGTCTTTATCGGTGCAGCTTTCCACAGAATCCGGTATCAGACCGTGGAACAAGTGAACAAAACAAGGAAGCTCAGAGACGCGATCTCCGCCGGCCGTTTAATGCACTACATCTCCCATGATGCATTGGGTTGTGAGAGTGACAGCGCTCAAGGAGATCTGTTGTTAAACGTCTTGAAATCAACGAACACACATCGAACTGTTTTTACATCTTCTAAGTTAACTTTTATTGCATCTTTTAGAAAACAACAGCTGCAGTTTCCAGCTTTTTCTGCAACAATTATCTAAAAAATGCATGTGAGATTGTGGAGGGACTGTAGATCAATACAGACTATGAGTTTCTCCTTTTTTTTTTTTTTTTAATTTTTGGATCCTGGTGTGCCGCGGGATTTTTTTTAAGGTTAAAGTGTGCCGTGGCTCAGAAAAGGTTGAAAAACACTGCTCTAATGTATAGGCTGCATCCTTATCTATAGTTTATGTGTCTCCACTCAGTTTAATGCTTTTCTATGGTGGGAACTCCGTCCATTAAAGCATGCTGATGATGCACTGAAGCTCACGAATGGACTTCACACACAGACACTGGGGTGACAATGGGGCTGCAATGTGTGGATGACTAATGTTTGTGCAGCCACTGGCGCGCGCTCACATAAATAAACAACACAAGCACGTGCCAGCATATGTCTACAACAGATGAAGAAGGTCTTATGTGAGCCGGAGAAGCATCTGATGTCGCGTTTGCACAACATGCGAGTTCAAACACGTTCTTATCAGAGTCCGTCTTACCTGGCTATCTGATGATGGGAATAATAATAAAAAGAGGGCTAGCAAATATGAACGAAAACAAGCTATTGATTCAACATGATTTTAAAAGTAGCGGCCAAAGTGAGAACGGACACCCGTGAAATGCAACTCACCTGAAAGTGGAACGAAATGCCAAACGGAAGAGAGGTTTTCTTCTATGCTAGGTCGTTGTTTTAAAGCAGTTTGGGTTTTATTTGGAGAGGTAAAGCGGCCGCGAGTGTTTCTAGTCCCTGTTACATCACTGCGGCGCGCGCGCGCTGCGAATGCTACGGCGAATGTGAGGCCACCGACGGCGGCGGCGGGAACAATGGCTGCGGGAAGGGTCAATGCGACCCACCGCTGCTGCGGGGAGTTTAAATCGCGGAGATTCGTCACTCGATATCAGCAGCTTGGATTCTGTGACGTCGACGTAAATGCCTCGGTCACGTGACAACATAAGTTACTGAAGGGGAGTTTCAGAATAATAGCAACCACAACATTTTTCCTTAAAAAATAAAACATTTAAAACTCAACAACTGGTCGAACTGGTTTGTTAGTCATTTACAACCTTACTCTCTGACTAACAAAATAGTCAAATAAATAATAGCATCGATAAAATTATTGTAATAACGTCATGAACCCTAGACATGACCCACCTGAAGGAGCTCTGGAGAGAACGGATCCCTACAAGACTCAGAAACTTCAGTCGGTTAAACTTATTTTTACAAACAAATAAGAGCTGCACAGACTTGAAGAGCACAGAGTCCATTCTAACTTCGTGTGCATTAGCATGATCTGTTCACAAATCTATTTATGAACTGGCATTAAACAAAAAAAAGTTACATGTGAACAAAAACTGCTTTCCGGACAGAAGTGCTCTATAGAGCTTCCTGTGTGACGCTTTCAAAGACTGTCGGAAATCCAAGTGACAAATTTGTCAAGTTTTAAATACAACTTTAAAGTTAAATGTCGCAGGGCATACTTGACTTTAATTGATAATAATTATATTTAATGGATCTAATGTGGCATCTGTGTACTGTATGCATTAATGTAAAAAAAAAGTCTATGATAATGCGTAATTACACTGTCAAGAAGATAACATCATTTTCTAAAATCACATTTATTACTTCATATCTGAAACAGGTTTAATCAACTTGTGTTTTGCATCTTTTATTGCAGCAATCAGTTATTTTCTAATGCTAGCAATAAATCAAATCAAAGATTTTCAACTTATTGTTTTAACTAAAAGACGCTAAAATTCACTACACAACAGATTGCACTTTCACATTTTTAAAGCTTGCTTAACCCTTGTGCTATCCTATGGGGTCAAAATGACCAATGACGTGTTCTCCCTACCATGACAAAGGTGGATAAAGGTGGAGAGAATTTTAATGTAATCCAAGGACACCAATGAAGATCACAAATTATTGAAGAAAAAAGGTTCAGCACACTGTCTAGTGGGTCTAGATGACCCAACTCCCAATGGTAAAGTGCCTATGGTAGCACCAGGGTTAAACTGTTTGTGGAAGAAATTTTCTAGAAACCCAACTAAACTTTCTCCAGAGAGAAGATATCTTAGTTTCTATTTTGTGTAAATAAGGACAGTAATGTAAACAATCTGAAGTAGTTGGGCATTTTTCATCTAAATCTTAACACAGCAGTTAAATTGACAATATTTGGTTCTGCTACAACTAAAATAAATGTAACTGTTTGAAGAGCATAACTATATATTTAAACAGATGTATCCCTCTTTTTTCCTTTAAAAACCTCCATTTCCTTCACATTTCCTTAACAAGTCTACTTAATTGCATGTATAACTCTAATCCTTTGTCTTCATTGGAACTTTTTTTAAAGTCAAACATGTTAATCTGTTGTAAACATCAAAGTCACAAGAAAAAGTGGGGGAAACATCGTAGAAAGAAGTTCATTTTATAAAAAACCTGTCATAAAAAAGAAATACAGACAAAAAACAAGTTTGTGTTGCAAATGTTCTTTTCCTTAAGCATAAAATACAAAAATATTAAGAAATGTAAATTTGTCATTCCACTTCCTAGTCAGGATGTTTAGAAAAAAAACAAGAAATCCAAATTTGCCTCAAGCTAAATGTCCACATTTGATGAATCTGCAGATAAGTTCTTCCAACATAATTAATCTAATTATGGCAACAGACTATATTTAATGTGTAAAAGTTAAACTACTAGCGCATAGAATATTTACAAAACAAGCCACAAACATTTAACCACAGAGAACAGAAAAAGTAATATTTTGCTGCTAAAAAGTTTTAGTGAATTTGTCAGTGTTCTTTGTGGTCCCCATCTTCCTCCAGTTTTCTGATCTCCGTCTTGAGGTGGTTTATGTTTTCTCGACTGGCTTTCAGTTTGTCTTTTAACTCTGCGATTTCCTGGCTCGTCCTCTTCTTGGCTGCTTCCAGTTTCTCCTTAGTTCTCTGCTCTAGCTCACCAACTGCAGAAGCACATTGAAAAGGCTTAAACGTCAACTCATAACTCATTGTGAGTCACACTGCAAAAAACAAACTCCTTCATCCTCAGTGCAGAAGATGCAAATACTCACACTCAGTCTCATGTTTATAGGCTCCCAAGGTGAGTTGTCTTGATGAAGTTAGCAGCTGTTGCATCATAGCTGTAGGATCCTGAAAAATCTGGGAAGTACAAAACAAAATCTATAAAAAATGTGCTTTTATTTCCTATTTGGTTTAGTAATAACGTGCCACATGTCAGCCAGTGTACCATTTCATCATAGAATTCAGAGACAACCGTCTTCTTGGGCATGGCACTGGAATCCGACTGGAAGAGCTTCAGCAGATGGTACAGAGTCACCTTAAAACACAAATACAAAAGAAAGAAACTTTATTGACAAACCACTTCCACTGCATTGCTTTTACTGGCATTACATGGAGTAAAAGAAGTTCCAGACTAAAGTCTGACCAGTATGACATTCAATGTGGAATCGGGTCACAAAAAGATTTGAATCCACTCTTTGAATCCACTTACTGGTCTCTCATTGGGATCTATGAAGAAGATCTTGATGATGATCTCAAACTCCCCCCAGCCGGTCTCTGTGATCTCATACGGAGGCTTAGTGACCACTGGATAAGAAAAAAAGAAAAATCAAAGTTGGAAAAAAAAACAATCACAACCCATGGAAGGTTTAGATTCAATCAGCTCACCTCTTAGTGGGTTTCCATAGCTCTCGTGAAGCTTGAACTGGATCTTTTTCACATACGCCGACATATCCTGACCCAAAAATTAAATGTTTAATATTTTTGTGTGTATGGTGTGTAAATAAACTCATAAATGCAGTCTCTACACACAGATATCCAAGTAGAATCACATACCTCGTTCCTGTAAGGCTTCACATAAACAGTCCACTGATGCGTGTGTCCATCATCCTCTCTCTTCTTCCCAAAGTAGTGGGCAACATTCCCAAACACTATTGGCTTCACTATCGTCACTCCCTGCATTAACACAAATCAAAAACAAAGATTTTGATACACAAAAATGAACAACACTGCATCAGAGGAAAACCTCATCTTGGTGTCTGTATCGCTTTAAGACAGTCTCGTGAAAGTGCTGCGCCAAACTGTGTTTATGAGAAAATGAACTGTAATGGTTTGTAATTTATAGTGTCTATTGGATTTTTCGTATGCCTGTCCTCGCCTAATTTAACTTCTGACGTCACGGTTCATTCCAAATAAAAGTTTCACCAATCTGCAATCTTTTTGATATTTTGACAGCAAATACAAATATTTATTTTCTCTTTTAAGTGTATTTAAATTTATTTACTGTTAGTTTTTGAATATGTGTCCATTCTGTTTCAAATAACTAAACATTTTATTTTATTGTAGGTGATGTGTTGGGTCTGCTCACAGAGCTATCTTACATCAATAAGAGGACTTCACTAATGCTGAGGTACTATAGAGCTCTAAATTTTTCAAAAATAGTTGATTACAAAAAAAAAAATTGGTTAGTGTGACTTTGTAATATTGTTTGTAAAAAATCATAGTTCTTTAACAAGTTTCTTACTAAACATTTCCTTTTGGCTCTCAGTTCCTGACAAGCAGATGGAGAACGATCGTCAAAGATCATCATGTTTGTTGAAGATGAGGGGATGAAGGGAGATTCCTGAGCTTTTTGAACCTTCATTCTTCTACTAAGAACCACACCTTGGAGCAAAGACGCAACAAAAGCCTTTGGTCCTCAACAAAATGAGGGTTTAGTCTGTTATTCTGTACGATCGAACAGTGAAGTTAAATAATTACATGCATATGTTTTTAAAAAACAAACAAACTTTAGAATAGAAAAACTTGTTATATTTAACATACCACTTCATTTCTGCATTACACAATAAGGTTTAATACTAAATATGCACACTTCTACGAAAATACTTAATAAGCAAACAAATGCAGTTTAAGAGATAAGATCTTGAGGAATCGACTAGCAATTTAATCAAGATACAATATTATTCCACAAGTTGATGATGGATTAACAAAATGCACGGTTTCCCATCTATTTTTTATTTTTATAATTTACCTGCAGGGATTTTAGAATTACTGCAGAGGCGGAGCAACATCGCTGTGCCAATGCAATTTGGCTAATAATGTTTCATTTCACTTCTGGAGGTACATCTCATCACGAGCTTTCATCTTTAACTAAACTTTGTTAAATTAATCCCAATTCCCAGTCTTCTGATTTTTTACAGATACACTACAGGTTCTGCAGTTACCTTTACACGCCCTCCCGAATCTGGACCGAATTCCGTCATTGTTTTGAACATAGTCTCCGGGAAAAAAATAATAAGGAACTTAATGAAACACAAACTTAAACGTTAAGACTCAGAATGGGCTTTCTCTTTAGCAAACGCAGCCATTTAAAGACTAAATTTGTTGTAAATCCACCGCTCGGGGACGGCGAGCCACACAAAAACCGGAAGTTCAGCCAGCCTTGTAATCATTCCGACCGAAAACATAGAAGCGCATTGGTTCCGAATAAAAAAATGCGCGAATGACTTTACCTTTATTTGTGAAAAAAAGAACACAACAAAAAAGTGGTATTAAAGACGCAAAATACTCAAAAACCCATGACGCTTCTCTGTTGTACAAACTTTTGTCAAAGTACTTATGTCTGCGCTTAAACTGTTCCCAGTCTGCATAGATTCAGGTTTTGCAGTCACCTTTCCTCGCCCTCCTGAATGAATTCTGACACAGTTTTGAACATATTATCCCGTGAAAAGAAAAGGGGTGATCTCAAACACAAAAATAAACGCGTCGACACTCAAATTGTGCTTTCACTTTAGCAAACGCAGCCATTTAAAGTAAAAAATTCGGATAAAACCACGGCTCGAGCACCGGAAGTGGAGCCGACCGTTTATTCGATCCGCTTGACATTAAGTTTCAATAAAATTGGTTCCGGGAAAGATATGTGAAAAAAAGGTTAAAATCATATTCCCTTTAATTCTAATAATTCAAATCATAATTTCCCCAAAAATAAATTTCTACTTTACTTATGCGGATTTTCAATGGATCTACTGGGACTTAAAGCATAAATAAATGAAAAAAGGAAAAGAAAAACAGAAATAATTGAAAACATTTTATTTAAAGAAATGACAATGAACTCACCAGGACTCCATCAAGGCACATGTACAACACCCCCTAATAAACTAGTACCCTCTGTTTGTTCTATGCCTTAACCAATCAAATCAGTATAAAGAAAAAAACTTTCACCTATATACAAACACACTGTACCAAGTTAATGACATCAGAAAAGCCCTGCTCATCTGTTTAAAATGTGACATAAAATTGAAAACTTTTTTTGAACAGAAACTTGCTTTTCATCATGTGGCTTACATTTAAAGGTTTTAAAAATGGAAGTAATCAGTAATAAAATGCAAAGAATATACAAAAAATTCCATATATTTTAACACTCGCCATGTAGTTTCATCTTGCTTGATGCAGTTATCAGACATGGCGGTTGTCAGTGGGACGTGTAGACCTGAGGACACTTACCTTGTTTGCTGGGAATGAAACTTGCACAGAAAGCAGAGTGGTTTTAGACATCATCCCAAACTCCACAGATCCTCTAGTGTGATGCCAAATAACCCTTCTAAAGCCAAACCTTCCTGATTTTCAGGAGATTCTCTTTAGACTTCTGGAGAACAAAATATTCTACGTATTCAGAACAAATGAATCTAAACAATACAAAATATACTAGTGTAAAAGGAAAAAAATAAAAAAGCTCGGTGCCTCATTTTCTTACCTTTACCTCAACATGCATGTTTTACAAATTTCTTTAAAACATTTTGCAAAGCATTATTTGGGGTCATTCAAACTCACAAGACTCAAAACAGCCTTCACATTAAAAGTATGCAGTGATTCTGTTACTTAGGACTTAAATTCAATTGACAAAACAAAATCAAACACTACAACTCGCCAGTGTTAACACCCGCCTGGTTTAAAATAATCACAGCGCCAACTTTACGTACAGCTGAATTATTTTTTTCTTTTTTTAAATTTCGCCATAAAGTATGGAGTTGATGACATGAAAGCTAGTTCCATTGTCCGTTCAACGGTAAAAAAATACGCAAAGAGCATAAAAGACAACACAAGTGACTTCACATGGGACCTTAAGCATTTTTTCATGAAGATGAAACCATTGATGCATCAACTGGAGAAGAGAGTAAAATCTTGTTTAGCTGATTCAGTGCATTAAGATGCAGAAACACATTCTTCATTTTTAGCTCACAGTGGGGGCTGAAAACCACCTTTGGTTAAAATTTGGTCGCTTCATTTAATATTACTCATACAAAAAAATAAAATATTCATCTAACTTGTCTTAAGTGGTAACAGATCTATCCAGTTTAAGCAAAATCCAAACTGCAGTGTTTCCCTTGTAGAGCTCCAGCTATTGTTGAAATGTTTAAAAACATTTTGCAGTCCAAACAAACATTTAATGTAAATGAATCAACTGTGCAGAGGAATTCACCAAATGCAGAGCTACCTCAGTAAACATTTTTATTACAACACCATCTAGTCTTTAATCGGAAAAAGCAACACTTACATACTAACCATGAAGAGAATGAAAAACACAGAAGACAGGAGAGGAAAAACATCAAACATAACCCCAATAAAAACTTTTCTAAACTGAATGTACATAATACAATGAGGAGAAAAAAGCAAAATAAAAAAATGTAGGATGTAATGTTTGTGTTTTTCTTTTCGTGAATTGCGTAGCCACTTTATTTCTTTTCTTTGCATGGAAGCGTCACATACTCTTCATGTCAAATAAAACAAAGTAAAAGAGCTTTTGGAAAGTTTTTCTTTTTCTTTAGTTACGGTAAGTAAAGACACGTGGAGAACAAGGTCTTACACATATCGGGTCCTCCTTCCACTGTCAGGCTGGCAACAGACAGAGAAGGATGGGTGGAGAAGGAGAAGGGAAATGGAGGGGGGGTGTGGAGGAAGAGTCGGCGGATGTGTCTTGTCCGGTCATGCAGGGTGAGCAGGGGCTGTGGTGGCGGTGCACTGAAAGAGTTCCTCCTTTTCCTTCCTTCTGTCCATGATCCTCGTTAGCTGAAATGTGTCAAAACGAAGGGTGGAGTTTGGTTTCGAGCCAGCCTGAGAGTGAACACTTCTCCCACTCACCAGTACATCTCTACACTAGATGTAGTCTAAGACCAAGGCTGGGTTCAGTTCACCGTCATTTAGAGTTCTTTCTTTGTATACAAGTCTGTAAACTTTGGTTTCAGTTTAGGGGAGGTGTGGTCTTGATGACTTTAAGAATTGGGGGAAAAATCAATCACACTATTGGGATTAAAAGAAACCAGCTTGACTCAATTGATTGTGCACTGCCCCCAACCCTAGCAAAGACACCACCATGTCATGCAAAGAAGTTACTTTGAATTGTATCATCAGATACACTCACAGGATAACAGTACGTTGGATCACATTTGCTAAAATACTGCAGGTCTGAACTATATGCATGCAGAGGAAACAAGTCTTATTTCACACACAAAACTTTAAACCCAAAAGCAAGTATTATAGTATATCTGCAAAATATTTCTAAGAGTTCAATGAATTTAGACACAAAAGTAACAAAATTTTGAGTTTAAATGGCAAAAATATAGAGCTTTGACCAAGACAGACCTTGCCATCAGGGATTTTTTTTTGTTTATGGTCAACAACTTTAGCAGAAACATCAGATGCAACATCCATATAATTATTATTGAACAAGACAAAAACATTGGTAGAGAATTTAATAAATAACCAAGGAAGGAAAACGCCAAGAAACGCCTTTACTTTCACTGGCTCTAGGGAAGGGCTGCCCGACCTCCAGCCTTGGACTACTAATGAGAACCAGTGGCAGGAAGTGGGGCAGAAAAAGCTAGCAGTGTTCCCTCGCTATATCGCGGTGCACCTTTTGCGCAGGTTTTTCAACGCAATTTTGCACTTTTTTTTAAACAATACACTGGTTTCTGTGTTTTGATTGGCTTGAGACCTCGTCAATCAATCTCGTCTTTGTCGAATCTCCCACTCAACTTTTTTTTTTTTTTTACATACATTTTCAATCGTAAGGAAATCTTTGTTTTCATTCCATAAAACTGGACTTATTTGTGTGCGACGGTTTGAGCTGCGAAAGCCTAATCAAGAGAGAAAAGTATCAAAAAGTATCACAATATTCATGTCTGAGAAAGGAGTACAAAGTGTGTAGTGAGGGGTTTTACAGGCTTAAAAAAAAACGGGTAGTCCTACTTCGCAGATTTCCCGTATCGCAGGTTAATTATGGAATCTAACCGCCAACATAAATGAGGGAACACTGTAAACAAGAAAGAGGGTCGCTCTCCAGGACCAGTGTTGGGCTGCCCGAATGTTAAAAACTTACAGTTAGCACTTCCTAAAACTCCAGCTTCAAACTGACATACTTGATTTCTTCCTGGCAACAAATACCCCCCCCCCCTTCAAAAACCAAATTTGTCCTGAGCTTTGAAGAGAATGAATGTGATTTTGTTAGCATAAAAGGGCAATAACTTATACAAAAACATCAACATTTCTTTAACTTATAAGGAAGGGTTATGATTGACAAGATGCAACTCTGCCATATTTTTCATTGAGGAGCACAAACTGTACATTTAAAAAATTCAAATGCTGAAAGATTTGTTACAAATTCTTACATTTTAAAAAGCTGTAACAAATACAGACAAGCTCAAAATGACAATTGCAGTCAAACTTGGACTTTTATTTTTACTTAAGGGAATAAAGGGCTGTCGGTAACTAAGCATTACTAACGGTTAGCTATACAAAAGAAAAGACTAAAAAAAAAAAATCATACGCCAATTTTATGTAAACATTAAATGCGCAGCAGCATCACAACAACAAGAAAACAGACCAGAGCCAAACCGGAGACAATCTGCCAATTAAGAAAAGCAAAATTCCATCTATTTGAGTGCTACACAAATCAAAATATCTATTTGACCGTTTACAGGCGTTACATGTAAATAGCTGCTTAACAATATGTTATTCATAAATGACAAAACAGTAACCAAGTTGTTCACCAAACTATCCAAATTACAAATTTTATCGAACAATAAAACTTTCTTTGATGGTTGATTGTGGAGCTTAAAGACTGACCTTAAAGTAGTTTGTAAATATTTCACAAAAAACACACATGCATCCCTCTGAATCAGGTTTAAATGTTTGAGTCTAACCTGTGGGAAAACTGTTGTGGCTCTGGTTTGGCCGTTTGCGGCTTTGTTAGATGAGGACAGAAAGGATGTCGTTGCTGCTGCACACAAACTTTAAAATGGCTCAAAGACGGAGCACAGATATAACTTCAGCTCATTACAAACACACTGAATTGTTGCATGGCAGTATGAGCACAAAAACACCTCAATAGCATAACAGGACACAACAAATGGTCATATGTCATCAATTATATGATTGGCATCCCAGTCTTAACAAGTTCCTCAGACGGACAAACTCTTGACATGACATGTAAAAAGTGGAAATCCCTTTTCATTCTATTCAATCCTTTAATTTAACCAACAAACCATTTTTTAAAATCAACAATTGCAGTAATAAGTTTACAACTCTGGTGGTTCATAAAGTCTTGTACCCACTGGAAATCTAATAAATGACAATTTTTAAATATTCTTAAGCCAAATCCAAGCTACATGATTTTCTTTCAACTGTGTCCATCTCACCATGTTCCCATCAGCTGGTCAGTGGGTTTAAAGCGGATTCAAGTTCACGCTACAACTGCGTTTATTAAACAAATGCCTAAAATGTCTCAAATAAATATCAGAGATGGAATTTTGAGCTTAATTGAAAATTCATAAATGTCCTCCTTCAGAAAAATGCCACAAGTACATTTTCAAAACACCTAAACCAATAAGTGAGTCAAAGTGAGTCTTTAATAATATCTTTATTTTTTATCTTGTTTGTTGAAACAAACCAAACTGTCATCAGTAAAGGTGGTGGGTTTCTAGCTTTTAAACCTTGTCCTATGGACAGAGCATCTTTGTGAATAGAAAATAAACACGATTTAAATAATATATTCAGTTTAAACTGACTGATGAGAACAGAATCAAACCTTTGATTAGGATACTTTGCAGATGATGGTCAAATTCACCCACAAAGTGAAACTTGGAAAGAAAATCATGTACGGTGAATTTAGCATCCAGTGACAAGAGAAGGAAATTCCAGTTTGTCGAAGACTTTTGAAATTGCGTTGTTAACACAACAGAAGGACGACAAACATTTTTTTTTATAATATGTACAACATCACTATTAAGGGGTCCCCCAGTGGACAGTCAGACAAATAGAAAACTGTATGTAAAAGACTAAATAACAGAGGAGAAATCACATCAACTCAACTAGCACTGAAGGCTAAAAATCAGCATATCTGCTGATTTTAAAGTTCAGCAATTCTGTAAATTGAACCACCCCTGTAAATACTTCACAGCGTGTGAGCAAGAGGGACACCAAGAAAAGAGGAAACCCATATTTAGTTTGTCTGCTGTGTGAGAAGAAAGTCTTTTTTTTTTGGGAGTGGATGGAAGTTTTACGTGTGCGATGGATGCATAACATGGGAAATATTACTTGGGGTTCAGGCCAACTGTACAGAAAGGCTGAAGGTTCCCTGCAACTTCCTGGATTCCTAAATCAAGCTTACACACATCTCTACAGACATCAGAATTCTCTGGCAGTGGAAAACAGGAGCACATCACAAAACACCATTTCAACTGCAACTCCAAAATGCGTACAAGTCAGCATGTTGTTTAACATGCAAGTCATACAGTGAAGACAAAATATTCCTCTCTATGAGTGACAACATGATTATTATTAAAACTCTGACACCAACAACTACGGACATGGAGCCACAAGTCTCAAAGCTTATCCTTCAAAATGTCAATCAATTTGAAAAGGAGCACTAACAGTTTGCTAATAATCATACAAAAGCTTCTGACAAATGTTTAGAATATTGTGTGCATTTATCAAACAATACTAATCAGACAACCTGCACAACACATATAAACACTGACTTACTGACGTGCACTGGATTGTGGGAAAGTTGATTGATTTGTCTTTACTAGCTAAATACTGATACTATGTTGTCTTGGATTTATTGTCCTGCATGTTTTACACATTTGTCTGTTTCAAGACAACCAAATTCAGCTCACCCACTCTGAAAGGGTTCCTAGAGCCATTTGAAACAGCAAGGAAATGAATAAAACATGCAGAGATCAGGATGGACAAAAGGCATAACAAAAATAAAATAAAAGTATCCTATTACACACTTAAAACACAGTCATTATTCCAAGTTTATATGTGTTTTTTCCATCTTAATTTGTTCTTACCGGTAAATAAATATTTTACATCTTATCCTAAAGCACATGTGTAGTGGAATATTCTGATGAAATAAACATTTTAAAAGGATCAAATTAAGTTTCAAGAAAATATTTAAATTCAGTTCTTGACATTAGACTACAACCAACATGGTAGTTAAAGACTTGTTGATAACATTTATAAATAAAGTTGTAAGGTTGATTAAAGTTTGACAACTGCAATATGCTGTGAGTTACTTTTGTTCTGAAATATTCAGGGTAATCCATTACATTTTACGGTAACACGCTTTACCCTTGAGCTACATGAAATCTTGTTACATTCACATGAATTTAACTGTGGGCTGCATGAAAAAAACAGCAAGATAATTGTACAAAATGCTGGGTAAACCACAATATGACTCTTTAGCTAGCGTTTAGGTCATGCAGAGATTATTTTAAAGCAAAGTAGCTGATCTAATTATTTCCAATAAAAAATTTTTTAACTCTGAATGCTCATTCACACTTTGTTTTTAACGGGTTGAATACTTTCTCAAAAAAACCTGAACTGTAAAATAAGAATACTTCATGAAGCTGTCAAAATATGGACACTAATGGACTTTGGTAACCATGGAAACTGTAATAGAGAATCACTGCTTGACATCAGCCAAAAGTTGGGTGTTTCCAGCTCAGCAATAAAAGTTACAAAATTTAAAACAAGAATGCATTCTGTATACAGAAGCAACTCATTAACCAGTTTTGGGGAATATGTAGCAGCAAATAACAAGCACACAATTTGGGAACCTGATATCAATATCAGCATACCACATTAGAAAATACAAAAGCATGAACATGTGCATTTTGGTTAACCTCAAAGTTTTACAATGAGGTGCAAATATTCAAAAGTGAGCAATTTGCTTTGGTTAAAACATACAAGTAGAACTTTTTACAACATATAGCATCATTACATTGAACTTTTTTGGCATCCGAAAAGGCAATATGTTAACAATAAATTCATTTTTTGTTTAAGAATGTTTTTGTGTGTAAAAAGCAATGTAGAACATTCCTATCAAAAACGTATGAAGCTGCAGCCCCACCACTAAGAAATAGATTCTAATCTGACAAGTTAAAACCTGAACCTTCTCTAAACACTATAAAGGCTTTATTTTTTTAACATCCAACACCTGACAAACAGATAAAAGACACCAAACTCCAATAGTCACAGTGAGGTAACATTCATACTTCACAAAATACAGTTCAATCATAAAAGACTTGATATTAAACCTAGAAAAATACTTAATATATTTCAAATGATCAACAGAAGTATTAGACCAGGGCTGCCCAATCCTGGTCCCGTTGATCTACCACCCAGCCGGTTTTCCAGCTCTCCCTGCGCTTCTTGTTGCTGATTACCTGGACCAGGTGAGTTTAGTCAATCAGAATGAGGAAACTCCCAAGTCCACAAATTAGCAGAAAGTAGAGTGGAGGGCTCTGGAAAACAGGCAGGGGGGTGGATCTCGAGGACCAGGATTAGGCAGCCCTGTGTTAGATGTCAACCACCAGCTTAAGATACGATGTACGTTGTCCAACTACAACAGACAAAAGTTTCAAACCACCAGTGTTTTGCTATTTCATTGCCATGACTAACTTGAATACATGTTCATTGTTTTCTGGTAAGATGTAAATAAAGAATCATGTAAATTGTGGGTTTGGTGGTTTAACACCTGCTGAAGGAAAAAGTTAAATCCACACAAAGTTCATTTCTACTAATAGATATTTACTGAAGTTGGGAGAACTACACTGAAGATTCAAGAATTCACAGTGCATTCTATCAGTGTATTTAATTAACAAAAGCTTTTAACATCTCTTTATGGATTATACAGACGACTTACCTGACACCTACCTGAAAGTACCAAAGTGAGGTTTATGTCTCTTTCCAGCTTAACTCTCCTTTTCTTCATCAAATCATTTCTTAATCATTTATTTACTACCTAAAAACAACATAAGTTCAACCCAGTTGCTGCGCTTCAATTAAACCATAAGAACTGAAGAAGAGAGGAGGTGAGGAATTAGACTAACTTTTTTTTCTTTGATCCCTTGCGTTAGACTGATTAAACTCCAACACAAACTTGGAAGACTAAAGACAAAACCGTTAACTCACCTTCCTTCCTGGCTAACGGTGGCGATATTCCCTCTCCCGCTCCCTTTCCCTGTCGCGGTCACGGTCTCGTTCACGATGGCGATCACGCTCGCGGCTGCGCTCTCTATAATAATCTTCATGCCTGTCCCGACTGCGGGACTTGTGTCTCCGGCTCTTTTCTCTGGAGCGGCTATGGTCACGCTCTCTAGACCGCTCACGTCTGGGAGAAAAAAACAAAACCGTAACAAAATACTTTTTAAAATTCTTATCTTCAGCGAGTGATGGTTTTTATTTTTTAACATTACCTTGACGCTGAACCATAGCTTTTTGACTCAATGCCGTGGAGACAGTCCTGCAGAGAACTGATAAGAACCTTACAGCGGTCATCGGCTGAGACTTTGGATTGCTTAATCAGACTAATAGCTGTCACCAAAGTCTCTATTGCGCTGCCATAATCGGCTGAAAAGAAAAGACATGGTCTTAATAAATATGAATTTCTTTACTCGGTGAATAACTAAAAGCAGGAGTGTTACCTGCACTGGCATCTGATACAGCTCGAGATATTGCACTGGAGGAGATGGCTCTGTTCCTGTTCATGATCTCCTCGAACTCTGCTTCACTCAATGGAGTCCGTGATGAGTCCATGTCTCTACAAGGTGCCATTGAAAAAGGTTACATTTGCAACCCTTTGAAAAAACAAGCAAAACAATACAGTTGCCCTACTCTTACCGGCCTCCAGGACCGTAGTCTCTCTCGTATGGTGGTGGGCGTCCATAAGGGTCGTTTGGCCCGGGTGGCCCTCGGCTGTCGTTAGGGGGCAAGCTGTTGTTGCCAGGTGGGGGGAAGAAAGCAGGGTTCACATGAGGCGCAGGTGGAGGAGCACCTGGTGGGGGGCCCGGCAAATGTGGAGGTGGGGCCAAAGCCAATGGTGGTCCAATAGGGCCCGGAGGGCGAGGAGGAAAGGGTCCCGGAGGAGGTGGGCCTTGCTGAGGAGGTGGGGGGCCAGGAGGAGGACCATACCCTGGAGGAGGAGGGCCTGGGGGAAGAGGTCCCAGTGGAGGCTGACCAAACTGGCCAGGGAAGAGAACAGGAGGAGGAGGAGGTCTGTCTCCACGATTAGGAGGACCTGCGAGGGGTGGGGGTAGACCCTGGCCAGGAGGGGGTGGTCCTACGGGACCAGGGGGGCCAGGAGGACCAGGGGGAGGACGTGGAAGACCCTGCATTCCACCTATGAAAACAACAGTAGAGAGCAAAGCAAAAAAGACAAAAGTAAAGATCATTCCCATTTATATGCAGACACATAAAACTCCTATAATAGTTCCCTCTTCAGTTCAAACCAGCACAGATTTCTCACTAATAGAAACTAACCAGGAAAGTGGGGTGGTGGGCCTCCAGGGCCTATGGGGCCAGGAGGGAAACGATCTACTCCAGAACCAGGTGGACCAGGATACCTGCCTCGACCTCTGTTGCCCATTGAGAATCCGGAGCGATGGCCTGAACCAGGGGGACCAGCTTTACCTTCCCCTGACATCTGACCAGATTGAGTACCTAAATAAATAAATAAAAGGTTTCAAATGGCTCAAAATTCATCAAGTTGCAATATATTTTCATTTGTAGCAAATTAAATAGATTTGTGAAAATCGTAAGATGAAACTGGAAATACTTACTTTTGCGTGACTGCATCTCAAACTGGCTTAGGGATTGTTTATTGCACGGTGTGACTATAGGATTCTGACCATGAAGCTCTCTCTTGGACAACAGGTCCATCAGTTTCCTGGATGATCCCTCAGAACCAACACACACAAGAGCAAACCTGAAGGAAACCAGCACAAGACACCCTGTCATAAGTATGCAAAGCAAAAACATCCTAGTTATAAAATGTTGAACTCATGAGGCCACCAGGTTTTGTAGTTGTTCCACATTTGAATCATCATCCTCACAGTGAAGTTTTTTCACACAAACAACATCCACGCAGGCATCCTCTGATCCATACGTCATTGCAAATGCAAGGTTGAATACACTAAGCGCAGACGCTTTGTGCCATCAGAAAGACGCTACCAGCCCCGCTGTGTGCCAGGTCCCAGGCGGAGGACATTCTGCGCCTGCAGGACCGTTTATTGAGGCTGGGCAGGCATGCATGCGTCCTCCATTGAAAGCGAGACAGAAACGCCAACTCAGGCAGCAGTGTGTACAAGCACGCACTTCAATAGCCCTGCCCACAGAGCAGGGGCCGCCCTTCGCTCAGCCGTCAGTAAGCCTGCTGCGCTTTGGAAATGTCCTGCTATTACACAGTGTCAGCATAGCATGAAACGCGATCGTCGCTGCTATCTGTTTACATAATAAACCGCCTTATCTGTTCAAATTGTGTATTACTATAAAAATAATATTAATACACACAACAGAGCTATCTCCTCACAAAGATTTGTGTACTCTTACGGTGTAGCTTTTGAATAGACAGAAAATACTTTATTTACATTCATCCATCCATCCATCTAGGTAGATCTTTTGGAGCTTGTCTCAAAAGTAACTCGCATGCCAAAAAAGTGTGGGCACCCCTGGTGTAAGCTCAAACCGGAAATCATCAAACTATATAATGGTACGGTGGACAGTAAGCATCACCTTAAGGGTTTTGTGGTGGCACAACTTTAATTACTTCTGTTCAAATTGTCTTGAGTCTCGTCACAACTCTGAAAATGAATAAACTCTGCGCGGTTTAAACAAAATGCATACAATAAATTGCACATGACATGGATTCCTATACATATGAATGTATAATAAAATAAAAAATACTCTGACGTCAACACATAAATAACACACGCTCTCTTTGACATACCGTAACTCTTTGGCCATTTACGTGATCAAACCGAATCGGCTGATTCTGATCTGGAGAAAAGCAGGTTTTCATAGAGGATTTGCACCGATATGCAACACATCATTAATGTAAAGTGTTGCACATCAGCGTAAGGCTGCTTTTTCCACAGTTGAAGAGTCACGGTAATCCAAAGAACGTTAACATTGAAGCTAAAGCCTCGGTGTAAAGAGTTAAACACAAACAAAAACTACTGTCCTCACCCTTTTGACTGGCCATTAGCCCTGTTTTCAAAGAACTTTATCTCCAGCACATCTGTAATGCCTACTGAACGAATGGCTTCAGTCAGGTCTTCATCTGTTGTCCACTGTAAAAAAAGAACAATAATAAAAAGAGACAAATTATCAATACTACTTTCTTAGCATTTAGTCGAAATTGACAATGAAACTTCTAATTATTTAATTTGAATGGTTGAAACCCACCCATGTAAGGTTGCCGATGTACAAAGCAATCCGTTTGCCTGTATAGGTGTACACCACATTGGGTGGATTACTCTTCCCTCCGTCAGAACCGCCAGATGGAGGCATTGAATCCATGTAGTCCCTGTCTTCTGGAGCATCTCCATTATTGGCAGATGGGGATATCACATCATCGTACAAGTCAATCTGCTCGTGAACTGGATACTCCGATTCCTTTAAAAGAAAAATGAGTTAACACAGTTAAAGCAAAACATGTGGGGTTCAATTCCACAAGAACCTGAAACTGTGGCTCAACGTTTATAAAAACTGGGGATGTAGAAATGCATCTTTTAAGTGAAAGATATTATGGATGGATATTATTTTTAGTAATGTACAGGGGTGTAACGATTAATCAACGAATCGATTTATTTTCTTACGATTGAAACAGATGTATCTGTCTAATCTAAGGTAAGTTGCTTATCGAATTGGCAGTTTGCCACAACTGGGACGCAGAGGGAAAGACAGTGGCTGTGACAACATTAACCACTTGGATCTGTCGCCTCTTTGCATCTTTCGGGATTAAAAACAGTGACAATCTCTTCTCACAATGAGCTTTTGTCACCCCTATGGGGCCAAAAGGAAATGGTCCATTCAAGCAGCGCTGTTACTGTGACCCCAACCACTTTTATAGTTTCACATAGGGCTGCACGATATGAGGAAAACTCGCGATATGCGATATTGGTGATTAATATTGCGATAACGATATGATTCGCGGTATATAAACAAACAGCAAAACAACCAAAAACATAATTTCCATTTCACTGCAACAGTTTAAAAATTATACTCCAAATGACCCTTGTCGACATAGGAGGCAAACATCAAACATAAAAGGGCTCATCTGATTGATCAACAACGTAAATGGGTCCTTCCGATTGGTTAAATGCATAAAGGGATTTATTTCATTTGTTCAATATTTCAAGCTGCCACGAGATTGTTTTAGCACATTTAAGGTAACCATTTATTGCGATTTTCGCCGTCTTTTGTGGTATGCATATTGCACAGCTTAATGTCGCGATAACGATAAATTTGCGATATATTGTGCAGGCCTAGTTTCACACAATGTACGTTACTTTCTGCCTTTATGAACGGGTGATTTAAATGATTGTGCACTGCAGGCAAAAAAAACAAGTTTGCCACGGTGACGTAATGACCCTGTGTTTTGAAGCTGTTGGCGGTGAGATGACAGGTGGGGCAATACGATGAGCGCATGCATAAGCGGGAAACGCGCTAAAGGTTAATGAATGCACAGCCGGTTTTTTAATTATATTTAGGATGTCACAGCGACTGCCATTTATGAAGTTATAAGCTCAGTTTGTTGATAATACCAAATAAGGTCAGATTATACCCTGACTTTTTTATGTTCTGACAAATGTAAATGTGAAATGAGAAAAAGTTTTAAAATGAATAGTACAGCTGATCGCCACTCCATTTACTGGGGGTGAAAAAAAATGAAGAATGTCCAATTGTGGAAAATTTATATTACTATAATTAGCATTCTAAGGTCAAAGTAAAACATTTACTTTTACATGCAATAAAAACACCATGATAGATTTAATTTACATGACGTATACAGTATGATGTACCACAAATGCTGTACTTTTTGTTTCAAACTAACATAGTTTTAAGTTATTTAAGTTCACTTTTTAAGTTTGGCCTATTTTCCTTGTGCAATATTGTTATGAAAGAACGTCTTTGAGGTAATGCCAAAATGCCTGCTGTTGGGAATTAAATACATTTCTAGACATATTGAACTTTTTTACATTCTAAATTTCAAAATGGCACTTTATGTCACAAATGCTGTTGACCCCTAATCTATAGAAGTTTACTGCATATCACCAGACGCTTACTTAGCTCCCTGTTTTACTGGAAATTGCTGCAGCTATAATAAAACATGGAGACCAAATAGTGCTAGAGAGTTAGTCAACAAGAAGAAGCTGAAATAAAAGAAATTACACCAGAATTTAAAAGTAAAAATGGTTACTAGAAAAAGCAAATTACTATAATAAATTGATTTAAATTAATTAAATTCCAAAAGCATTTTTTTCTCTTTATTTTATGTCACGCTTTATGAGGAAAAAAAGAGTAGTAAACTTAAAGAAATGTTAAAAAAAACTAAAACATGACTAATAATTTTTAAGTCACTGGCTCTTAATTAAGTTTAGCTAAACAATTTTAATAAGAAACAAGGAAAAAAAACATTTATTTTTAAATGTTTAGCTCCGACAGTATAATACCATAACAAATTCTGTGCAAAACAAATGTCAGTAAGTTATGATTTTAGTATGCGGTCTAAAAAGGGGGGCGCGGTTTTTAATGTGCGCGCGCGCAAGAATAAAAAAAAACACCCACCATGCATGATGACCCAACCTGCTGCCAGAATGGAAGCCGTGTAACTCGTGTTTTCCCCTTTTGTTTTTATTTTTGACGTTTTTAAAAGTACACCAAGTTACATTTGATCCAAACTATAACCCACGTCCAATACAGTAAACCAATTAAACGTGTGAAGTTAACCAACACCAGCTAGCTTATCATGAAATGCGTGTTTGGTTAACAGCCTCCGTCGGGAGAAAAAAAAAAAAAGAAAGCACACACTGCGCGGCCTATACGCGCGCTCCACTGAAAAGGCTGCTAGACGCTTTGCTGATGGACAAAAATGTACATATTCTAAATAATAACCCACATCACATTTACCTCCACATGTGTACTACTGTTTGAATAAAAAATGCAGATCTATTGTACAGAAGTTTGCTATCTATGCTGCAACCAACGCAGCACACTGACTGACAGAGGCCTGTGTGTGTATTGCTAGTGGAGAAGCTAGCACGAGCATCAAATTACACCTATTTTTCCTATAACGCCGAAAAGACCATTGCAAAAATTAGAAAAAGAACTTCAAAGCACTGAACAAACTCGAGAATATTTTATTTTAATACCTGATTAAATTCCTCTTCTACGTCGGCGTAGATGTCGATATGATCCACACCGTCCGCCATTTTCCTCTGCTTCGTGCCTCCGTCCGCCTGGCGGTGCAGAGGATCGGAGCTACAAACAATAACTCCGGGAGATGCATCAGCGCCCCTGCTGGTCGTATTCACTAACTACAGCCTGCTCTGCTGGGAATGACGGATTCATTGATCATCTGCATTTCACTTTAAACATTCATACTACTGAATACGACATCTATAAAAAATATAAATTATTCTGTTATGTATTTTGTAATTACGCATTTAAAAGAGGAATTCAATATCTATTTATTTATTAATAAATGATTTTCACAACAATGGAAATGCAATTTCTAAAAGAACTCAAATAGATAGAATAGATCACGCTTTTTTCTACGTACAGCTGTGCAC
Organism: Oryzias latipes; assembly: GCF_053564925.1. NCBI lineage: Eukaryota > Metazoa > Chordata > Actinopteri > Beloniformes > Adrianichthyidae > Oryzias > Oryzias latipes. Next base: position 16,910,961 of record NC_136259.1, read on the forward strand.
CTGCCATTACTGTTTTGTTGATTGAAAATTTCAGCAAATTTGACACAAATCGCTGGAAGAAATGGTCTTTTAATAAAAATTGTAACAATTCTTGACAACAAAGTTAAAAGTGAAAATAAAAAGCAAAGTTATGTGTAAAGAGAAGAGTGAAACATGATCTCCAACTATATAGTTTCCTGTGTATTAGGTATTGCTGTAATTATACTATAATATTTTTTTCAAATTAAAAATATAAATATTTTAAGACGCCCAAGTGGCTGGGATAGGCTCCAGCAGCCCCGTGACCCCGAAAGGGAATAAACGGTTAAGAAAATGAATTAATGAATGAATGAATATTTTAAGTACATTGACAAGACACAAAACATTCTATTTTGGTGTATTATTTGTAGACTCACATTTTACACTATATTAGACATTTTATCAATAATGTCATATAAATAAATTTAAATCTGGCTTTTGATCAACATTTGAATACTTACTCTGATGTAAAGGATACAATAATAACTATAACACATAGGATTTTACCTTAAAAAGTAATTTTGTAAAACTTTATTGGAAAATAAAGTTTTATTTTTTGAAATCATCTGTCATTCACAATCCAATTTGTTGAAACAACCACTGCTATCATACTATATCTTTATAAATTTACTGCTCATTTATATGAAACTATAAGTTTATAAATAATAGGTGAATAAAAGGAGACAAACAGAAATGACACACAGTCAAAGTAAATGTAATAAAAACAACTTTGTGGATCTTTTATTTTATAAATAATGGCTTTAATCCATGTAATACTTTCATAAGAACAATTTACAGGTTTGTTTTACAAAGGAAAAAAACAGAACAAAAGAACAAAATCACATTCCAAGTTTTAGCTCCTCCTAAAAAAAATCATAAACATTTCATATATATTAGATTTTACCTCTGTCAATAACACAACCAAAGACAACAACAACAAAAATAATAATTTCAGTCAGACCATTTTAAATGTTTTAGTTAAAAAGAATATAAAAAAGGTAACAAATATATTAGAAGTAAATCTTTTTAACATGCAAAAATGGAAGAAAAAAAGAAGTTTGAAAAAAAGAAGCGTTCAGTTAAATCAATATAAAAATACATTGTAATTTATTGGTAAATAAATCAACATTAACAAATGTTATTATCATTAGATAGATACCATTGTGATTCTTTTTTCTTTTAAAGTTGTTTACTTATTTTTTTCAGCAGAGCATTACAGATACTTAAAAAAAAACCTGAGGCAAAATGTTATGCAAAAGAAAAACTTTTTTTTGCTTTAACTTCAAGAACAATTTAATTACATGGTGAAAGTGCACAAGACAAAAAAAGGCAGAAAAACGTTTTAAAATTGTGGCAGGTAAAATGTAATTAGTCTTAAAACATGTAAAAATTAGGGATAAAAGTATGACCCTTCCAACTTTTAACTTAAATATTTCTGATACCACTCATATAAGACATTTCTGACTGGGCCTTCATCTAGTCTGCTTTGGTTGATTCATCAAACCCCTTTAAAAAATGCCCTGTGATACAATTTACCAACTCAAGTTTCTCTTCACGCTAACTATTTTTTCAAATGCAACATATAACAAAAACAGATGCAGTAATGTGGATCTTGAAGGCTGAAGTGCATATTTGCAAATGCGCTCTAGGCCTTGCCTGTGATCTTCAGATCAGAGGAAGATGGAGACGGACAACTGGAGATGTGTTGCACTCTTGCTCTAATTACTTATGCTGCAACTTGTGACTCACCATTCCTTTTAAAAACAGATGCTGTAACCTTCATCTTTTCAGTCCATTTTCAATCTGTGACTCAAAGGCGTGCAGGAGTGAGTTTGCTGGAAAGTGTCCATGGCAACAGCAATCCATTAACTTGCTTTACTCGGTTGTCATTCTTAAACTTACAAAATATAATGCTTCAGAAGTCCAAGACTTTTTTCCTTTTTTTTAATGAGAGCAAGAAGACTTAAAAACGTTGTAAGAAAGTTGTCCATCATCAGGAAATTGATCCAGCAATGGAAAGACATAGCAGGAGGAGGACATATGACAGTGAAATGACAGATGCCCCTCCACAGTCGTCTGCATTCTCCTGCAGGACCCAAGCAGAGACACAATTTGATTAGAACTTATTGCAGGTTATTACTCAAATCAACAAGTTGCTATTTAATACTTTACAAATAACATATAGACAAAAATAAAAAGATAAGCACGAGGATATAACGAGTGGAAAGCTTACCTGCGGATGATAAGAATGACAGGACTCAGGGCGTCTGCGAATCTTCTGAGACCTCATTCTGTCACACTTCACTGATGCATTATGTTGAACAGGGTCAAGGGGAACAAAAAACCAATAGCGTCTAGAATTGGGCATTATATAATACACATTTTTGGGTCATAGTAAAAACGTAGAGGATGTAAGAAAAATCCATATTCTTCCTGAGATCAATTGATTTTTAAAAATGTATTTAGATTTTTCATAATGTATATTAGATACCCAAATCAAAGGATATATTTGACTTCTTTGGGCTCCAGGGTTATGGGCGGGTACTGCCTGGAGCAGTCACAGTCTGCTTGCACAACCAACATCAACAGGTTGCTCTCTGGGATCTGTTGCACTACAAACATTCTGACACAAACAGAATAAGTGCTCTTAAACAGCATAGAATAAATAAACTTTATTGTGCGTGTCTTTAGACTTAAGGGTCAATGATGACTGAAATACCATATTTTTCCACAAGAGGGCGGTCATACTCAACACAATATTTATGACCAGTATGCTTTTCCTATCCACTTCCATTTGAATCCAGTTATTTTCTCTTTTTTTCTGCTCCTTAAAATTTACCTACTACTCTGTCTCCCATTCTCCCAATTTCTCAATAACCCAACACTTACCTTTCTCTTGATAAAACATTCAAACAAACAAACACTGCTCAAATAAAGCAGAGGCACTGAAAATGTGTTTTAAAAATATAATTTAATGCGGCTTGCAGAGGGCCATTTAACTTTTTTGATGTTCATAAAGTGTACACAAGTGTGTGCTTACTTCTGGCATCGTCCACACTTGATAATGCTGTTGGTCTCTTTGACTGACGGCTCATAAATGAAGCTGGGGTACTCAGTGTCACATGGCTGCAGGATGTCCACTTTTTTCTTATGAACATAGGCTAATGGAGAAACAGACAGGGTCACATCTTTGGGTTGGAATATTGAAGAAAGTCAAAATGTTGGTGAAGCTATTTGTTTGTGGCTGACAGGAGAATGAGAGCTGGTGTCTAAAAGCTAACACTCAAGCTATTAATTGGTACTTAGCTTGCAGCATGTTCCAAACAAGAGTGAATGTGGTGTGTGTTTACAGGTGAAATAATGGGGCTGGAATTTGGCAGGAAAGATATAATGGCTCATTAAAATGTAAGATGTCTGGCTGTGATTTATGGTGTTTTGTTTAACAGCTTAATTGTCATTTAACCACCCATTTTCTTCACTTTTTCAAGGTCAAGGTGGGGCTGGAGCCTTTTCCAAATGTCATTAGTGAAGAGGCAGGGTGGAGTTATCCATCACAAATGAACAAAATCAGCTGTATACATCATTTTAGGATAATCAGTCAGCCTAACATGGATGTTTCTGAAATGTGGTAGAAGAAGAGGCATTGAGAAAATGCATAAACCCCGGAAATCTAGAATTCAGACGCTTCAAGAAAAGTCATTTCTGAAGCTTTTGGCAGCTGCATCTGCTTCCTCTAAAAGCCTTATGTAATCGGATGTGCAAAGCTTCAATGTGTTTGAAGGCTTCAACAACTCAATCAACAAATGAAAAAGGGAATTTTTACAAAAACACTGCTCTTCCTTGAAGACCGACTCCAGAGAAAATCCTGTTTTTTTTTGGTGGTATTAACATGTTCTCGGGGCATTTTTCTAATGATGAAGGACATGTATAAAGAAAATGAAGCTTAAAAATTTCATAGCTGAGTATTTATTTTTTCAAATCGTTTTGAATCCGAAGCAGATGAAAAAATAAAGTAAGAAAAAGGCCACAAGCTGCCTGTTTGTGGGAAGGGGGGGCAGGGTTGCTCTGCATCAATGGTCCCGCCCACAACTCTATTTCTAATGAAATCCTCCCGCTCTGAAGAAACTATGTCCTACATAGAAAATTACCATCTTTTCTTTTCTTTTTTGGCTAAAAACATCATAATCATAACTAAAAGACCACTGGGAATGCTTTTAAAATAGATCAAATGAGTGGAGAGGGACTTTAAAAAACACATCGAAGACAGATACTCACACACACTGAAAGATGACTTGGCTGATTGGAAGATGGATGATGATGAGGAGAAAATGCGATGGATGAACAACGGGTGTGCCGATGAATGAGGTGAGGATTTGTTAATGGAACCAAAGAAGTGGATGAGAGGTAAGGAGACAGCAGTGACTTAATGCGTCATGGTCAGCAACACAAACATGTTAGAAGTTGGTCTCTAGTGAGGACATGGGATTAACCTTTCAATACATTCTTCAAAAATGTTTTGTGGTTGCTCAGAAAAATGCATGGAGGTGTTTTATTGTAGATAAATCAAAATGTGCTCTTTGAGTCAGATAACTCAAACAAGACTAAAATAAAATACATACAATTGGCACAGTTTCTTTTCTTTTAGCCCTTACCCTCAGCAAAATGCTCTGTATGCCAGAATCCACAGATATTAAACTTCAGTAGGAACCTTAATGTAGAAGAGAGAGGAAAGTGGATGAAGAGAGAAGTTCAGTTGGCTGGCAGAGACTGGACTTTAAAGCAGATTGCCTTCAAGCATGCTGCATGCAGATTTGAAAAACTGGGCCACAACCCAAAGTTGTATCCAGGGAATAATATAATGGGTCCAGAAAATATTCTGCTGTAATGGGCAGCTTTGCAAGTAGAGAAGGTTTGTAAAAAGAAAACCCACTTTCCTTAAATTAAAAATGTCAGGTTGATGAAAAACTTGTGTGACAGTCATTCCAAACTTTAAAATCATGTCTTTGCCAAAAACTATATTTGGCATAAAAAACTTTTGATTGCAACTTCCCATCTCCTTGAAAGTAATTGAGTTTTTTTTCTTGAAGAAACTTTAGCAGAAAGCTAACCGAGCTTCAAAAGTTTGCTTAATAATTAAAATAAAAACTGACCTGCTTGTAAAAGTGGCTGTAACATCATAAATAATTCCTCACTGACTCCATTCTCTTTTGCCTTTCTTTGCTTTTTTCAATTTGACCAGGTTCTGAAACATCTAAGTGGATTCCCTTTTGTTTGCAATTCAGTGAGGGTGGAAATTATGTGAAGCTTTGCCATATTGATTTAAAAACTGAACATCCTTGTGGTTTTTTTGTCATTTAAATCTTTTTAAAAATGACCCTGAGAACACTTACAGCAGGAAGTTGGAGATGATCCACTTGAAGGCTGAAGCCAGACCATAGAAAGGCTAAATAGGCAAAAAAAAAGGTGATATGTTTTTTTGACACTAAAGTTGATACAACCTTTGTTGGAACCTTTATGTGGTAAAATTCCCTTGACGTACACTGAAGAGCGTGCGGGCGCTGCTAACAGAGTGTGTGTTTGTTTTACACATGGCCTGGTAGTCGAACAACGACACCCTGAGGAAACACAAGAAAACACACATGAAGCCATTTTTTGATGATTGTACTTCTTCAGACCCATACAACACACAGAATTGACCTGCTGAGGTTGATTTCCATGATGGGTAAAAGCCATGAATTTATTTTCATTTTCAGATTGAGGACGTGTTTTACTAAATTAATCTTGCTCCTCAAATGACGTGTAAAAAACAGGGAGACAAATATTTCTAAAAAAGTTCATACTTAGAAAAAGGCATATGCGTCTCAGACAAAGCATGATCAAATCTTAAAATCGGATGAGAGATTACATGCAGTTTTCACAAAAAAAGACCCCAAATCCTTGAAAGTAGAAGAAGAAAACATTGAATTACAGTGAGCATTTACAGGAAACAGAAGAGGAAATAACTCACAGCACAGGAAAACCGGAAAGACTCCATGAAGAACCCCCCCCCCACCCCCCACCCCAAAAAACCCAACATATTTCAACAGTCTGGCAGGCTCTACCTTTTGAACATGCCCATCCTGATAAGTGTGGTCATCACTGAGCCGTCAACTTCGCCAAAGAACTTTCCTGCCTGGGAGAAAAACATTGAGTGAATCTCTGTAACTGCATCTGTTATTATAATGCTGAGTTGTTTTAGTTGTCATGCATGATAGACAGAAAAAAAACAGCCAGCCCCACTTAGTCAAAAAAAACAAAACACACGTGTGTATCTTTAAAATGGTCTTGATTGAAACAATTAAAGAATTTAACTTAATACAGTTACGTTTTTTTTGTTGTTTGATGTTAGAAGATGCACTATGCCGTTCTTAATAAGTAACAGTTGCTTGGATTGAAATATCACCAAAACAGGAAGGGGAAAATATGTCTGTCAGGCTCTATGACAGTTCAAATCTAAAAATGCTTCCAAAATAAATAACCTTTAGATCCATGTAAAAAAAAAAAATGAGGGTTCAAAGTAACAAGAAAGTAGTATTTCTATTTTAAGGTTGTACTCTATGAAATTCAATATATGCTATGTGTCATTGTTGCAGGAGTTTAACACATGTTTAAAACATGTTTATTACTAGCAAGTAACTATTGGACAAAAGTAACATTTTTTGTGCTTCAAAAATAAATCTAGTAATAAATAAATAAATTAATAATTAAATAAATAAATAAATAAAACTAATACATTGAAAAATATATGAAAAAATAATTAGCGGTATAAAAAAACATTTTTTTCTTTTGTATAGTTCCACATAGGGTGAACAGCAGAGCTATACGATTTGCTTCCAAAAAATATTTGTCAAATCTTCTGAGCTAAAGCCAATGAGCCATTTTTCCAAATGACTTTAAAACTGTGTTTGTTGGATGGCAAATCAAATCAAATCAAATGATCATTATGTTGCACTTTTCATACCTTTGAAACACAAAGTCCTACATACCTGAATAAACAATTTTTTCAAAACCGCAAAACTTTGGCAATTTTACCATTTATAATTAAAGAAATGGGAGTTTCAGTGACATGGGGAAGTATAGTAAATTGCTGTAGGATAGATTTCCATTTTTCAACAGCATTCATGTCAAGTCGGCTAAATAGATTTTATTGGTCACCGTGGCATGCAGAGCACACAAAAGTGTTTAATGGGGTGGAGGTCAGGCCTGTTTCCTCCAGTGTCTCTGATAAATGCAGCTGTGTGGAGGTGAGAGCTGCCATGGTGGAGAATAAAGTTCTCCCCAGACTATGGAGATCTGGGATTGCCACTAGTTACTAAATATAATCTCAATATTTCTCTGCACTGATTGCCTCCAATAATGACAAGTTTTGTTTTACCATAAATGGCGATGTTGCCCCACTCCATCACATAATTACTCTATGGCTATGTCTGAATTCCCGCCTTAATCCCTAACTGCAAAAAAAAACAAAACATACAGTGTCTATATAAACTACCTAGTGCCTTGGATTTTAAAAACAATTTGGACACCATGCTAACTTCTTTTTTTTTTTTGACACCAAAATTAACGTCACCAAATTCACAAAGTGAAAATCTAATCAATATGAGTGTTTACAACAACTATTTACAAATCCACTGTGTACCGATGATGAAAACGTTGATAGTTGATTTAAAAAAAACATTTAAATACACCTTTTTTCACAAAAATTGTTCAAACGCAGTGCATTGTTGTCTATATTCATAGTGAGGAGTTCTGATATAGCCTTTGTCTTCACACTTTGAAGCCATGATTCAACTCCTGTAGGCCAAATCTGGACACATCCGTCCTTCTCCTGTTTTCCTTTAAAAATGCATTTTTAAAAATGTTTTAGAGACAAAGCCTAATGTTCAGAGCAAAAAAGGGTACCGGAAAAGACTTGGCTAAACTGAAATAGCTTACTCACTAACGGTTATAATAAAGAGAGAAATTCTTGCAGGAAAACTTTGTGATTGAGATTTATAACTAAAGTGGCTTTTTTAAAAATTGTACCTCTCCTGAAAGATAATGAATACTGGCAAATGCAAGAGCTCTCAAACAATCATGCCAAAGATTAAAAGGCACTTCAACTCAGTTATGTTTGTGGGACTGTGGGGTGGGAGTGTGTGTGTCAACTTACATCACTGCGCCGTTTGGAAATGAGGACAAAGCCATTATTGTCAATGGCGTAACAGTCAATATCCTGATTCAAGAGGCAGAGACACAAAAATCAGTCATGTAAGACAGAAAAATAGTCAAACACAACTGATGATGATTACACTGATTTGGGACATCAATGTTTGCTCAAGATTTCCATTATTAGCAGTCCATAACGACATTTACCGTTAAATAAGAGAATCTCAGAGTTTCGTGGCTTTGCAAAGTATAAATGTACTAAAATAAAAGTGTGTAGATAGTTTAGCCATAAAAAAGTTATTTTAAGTCAAGTGAGATTTAAGAAAGTTTTCCAATAGGCAAAATATATACTTACAAGTGTATCACAGCGGAGAGGACAGACCCCCTCAACAGCAGAACACTAAAGAAACCAGGGACAGACAAGAAAATTAGCATGTTTGTGAGCCCGGAAAACACTCTAAACACGATTTATTGATAGGTTTTAGACGTCTAGCTTCTGACTGCCCATAAAACACAGTGTTTGTTGTACATTGTTGATGCACGTCTCTCTGTGATTAGCTTCTGAGTGTCTCATTTGGAGTTTAGTGTCTGATTTGTTCCTGCTTGTCTTTGATTGTGTGTATGCGTGAGAAGCAGAACGCAGCGGGAGGTTTCAACTTTTCCTTTGTAGAAAAATAAGACATATGTTTTAGGAGCATAATTTACTTACATCAGTGTCATTTGGCTGAGGAATTGCAGACAATCCAGAAAAATAGCATGAAGAAAAGAGATAAGAGATGTTTGTTAAGTATATAATGTGCGCAGCCATTTAAAAGCCACTTACTTGAAAAACAAGGGATAAAATGTACTTTCTATTGTGAACATGAAAGCAGATGAAAATATCCAAAAAAGTGTTAATAGCGTACCGATTACACAAAATACATAAAAAATAATGCTATTCAAATATAGGGAAAATTCAAAATACCAGGATTCAGTTTGTAAAGCACAGATGATTGAGGTTGTTCCATTTCTTCATTTTGGAACTGCTGTCATGTTCAAACTCTAAAGCTGACCCAATACCTTCATGGCCACATTCTATGTTTAAAACATGTGGATTGATGTCTGTGGAAAATGCACCAATGGACAAACAGAGCATGTCAAAGTGTGAAAGCAACAATTTATCCTTCTCCCCAGCCTAAAGTGTCAGTTTCCCTTTGCTTCCCTTCACTGCTGCCTGATATGAACTCCAATTTAGTGACTGACAGACAGAAATCAGGGCAGACCACCCGTGCAACAAAGGTGATAGGTGATGTTTTAGAAGAACTGTATGTGCAAGAAGCTGCTCTGTGCCATTCAGGAAATTTTAGGCTACAAAAAACATTCTCTAAATCACATTATAAATACTGCATTTGTTTCTTTAGGTTGCCTTTAGAAGACAAAAATGGTAGAGATACAAATTCACAAATAAGACGCCTTGTATATCAATTTTAACAGGAAAATGTTTGTTAAATAAAAAAAAAGCCAGTAAATGAAAATTTTATAAATGCTGCACATGCACTGAAGAATGCCATAACAAATAAAAAAATCAGATAAATATTTCTGCTGTAGATGTTATTTCTATGAATTTGCAGAACACAGTTTTAAAAAGTAACTGAGAAACTGACAATGAGCTCATCGTCATATTTCAGGGGAATGAACTAAGTTTGTTGTAAATGTGTCACTTTCACAATATAATGAAGCATTTTACTATCTATAGGCAAAAAGTTACTTCAAGACTAGTTATGTTATATTTCATGGATTTCACAGTAGAATTGTATGCGCTACATGCTAATTTTGAATTTAATAATGGTGTCATTAGAATAGCAACATACACTATGATACTCCAGAAACCTGCATACATTATTAAGCCTTAATGGCACTTTCCTATTGTCATTTGGATCAATCAGGACGCTGCAGTGATTTGTAGTCATTTTGTGTTAGCTTCCAAATTCCCTATTTAATAAAAACAATATTTATATTCACTTCAAATGAATGTGCTTTACATGAATGCCTTCATTTTTATTAATTTATAAAATAAAGGGAAAAAAGATTTAAATCCAGACTGATGACTTAGGTATTGTGTTAAATAAGTACACCCAGAAACATAAAACAACCTGGTTTGTAAACAAAACTCCCATTAAGATGAGTGATATTTATGGAACTGAACCATCAATCCTGTTGGTTAAGCTAATGGCTGCAGTGGAGAGCTCTTACAGAAAGCAATAAAAGGAGAAAAAAGAAAGAAGGAAAGGCCTTATTCCTTTGTGGGTAATAAATGGCTGTCTAAAATGTAAGAGACCGAAAAAATCTATCGTACTTTAATTCCTATTACTATTACCCCAGAGCCCCACTTGATTTCAGATAAAACAAAAGAGCAATGAAATATAGATATAGAATGCTGTAGCTGTCTTGTTCTTCCTCCTGTTGATGCCACTTTCATTAGGAATTCACAGTAGGTGCAGTATCTGCACTCCTGAGGGAGTGGAACACTCAAAATAGACTGTAGAGAGGATTTCATGCACACACATATATTGAAATACATGAAAATGCACACAAAAACGCAAGCACATACTAGGAATAAGTGCAACCCTAGGAAATAAAGATCAAGTACAAGACAGGGAGATAAGATATTTATCCTGGCTGTTTTTAGAGGGTTGAAGAGAAGGAAGGAGAAGAGATGGAGTCAATTTACGAGATGAAGAGAGTGAAAGAAGAGGTGAAATGAAATAAAATGAGCTGAGTGGGGAAACATTTAAAGAAAAAGCACACAAATCAAACTCATCAGATTATCCCAAAAGAATTCTACTTAAAGTCAATACACAAATATACAAAAAAAAAAACACATATGAACACAGACACACAAAAGTGAACACATCAGGGAGTTGCAGAGGCAAGCTGTCATTGCTATCCATCACCTAATGGCTAGCCAGCAGTCTTAAATGGCCTTTTAAGTGCTGTCATTTACAGCTGTGGGAGCTGGAGAAGTGGAGAGGGACCAAACTCAGGAACACCTGCTGCAACAAAAGCTTTTCGCCAAATTAAGCAAGCCCCGAAAATTACTAACATTATTCATCCTGGACCCGTACTGAAACTCTGCACATAACTCAGGATGTGGACCAAAACTACAAATCAAGTGATGGCATTTAATGTTTTCAAAATTACATTTTGGCCACAGGGAGTAATCCATTTTAAACTCAGGCACGAAAAATGCCAGAAAAACAATGTGCGAATGCTTCAAATAAAACTCAGGTTTCAAAAACAGCAACATTGTTTAATGTTTTTACATAGTGCAAAAGAAGCATATAAAAAGAACATCTATACATCTTTTTTTAATAAAAATAACTGTTGACATATTTCTATTCTGTTCTTTCGATTCACTTAATATAATAGGAAAATTGTTATTTATGTAATAATGTGTGCAATTTTACTATTTCAAATTTTATGATGGAATCATAAAATAATAAATGACTTTCATCGTAATCATACATTTTGTGTCTAGACTGTGGATGTTTCAATATTTAGAGTAGAGTTTAGCTGCACACTGAAGGCAACACTAAGGCCCCATTTACAATGCATGCTTCAAGTTACCCAATTCCGATTTTTTCCTCTCATGTGGCACAGATCGACATGACCGGTGAACGGGTAAGCAGGAAAAAAACGCATGGATTCCGATTTTCTCAGATCGGATTCAGGCCTCATTCATATGTGGAATTAAATCGGATATGTGCATTTGCGTGTGCCATGTAAGCAGACAAATCGAATCGGATTCCCCAGTAAATGCGAGTCGTACGTCAGTGACGTCAACTCAGGACACCACCAACTGAGATCACATGACTTATTATAGGTGCTTTAGTGCGCTGATTTTGCTGTTCGAGGACAGCTGGAGCCCCATCAGCGTGTTACCTTTCAGCCTCAGGCTTCAGACCGTAGTCGGAAACCGCTGTTATTAACGGTCCGGTCCAGGTCAGGACGCAAACGGTAACTAATCAAGCGGGACACCATTGCTCTGGAACAGGCTAGAAGCTGTTTATTTCTTTGTTTGGATTGAACTGTTAGTACAGCACAACGTCTGCAAACACTTCCTCGTTCAAAACTCAGTGAGAGCACATAACCCGGTCGAGCAGCCCTCCTTTTTCCTCTCCCGCGCATCCCCTCTCGTGCGCCTGCCACATCCTGGAGCGCCCAAGGCAACGCCTCCTTCCGTCGCTGCGTTGCCTCCATGACAACCGCAGTCACACAAAAGTCCGAAAGAAGGTCCGTGGAAGGCGGAAATGCTGGTGCGTAGTCCTCAGAACGTCTACGTTTGATAGCTTCAGCATTGTATAGTGTAAATGCAAAAATCGGATGCGGGTCACTTTTATTTATAGTCAGAAAATCGGATTTGGGCATCAAGACCTGCAGTGTAAATGCAGCCTTATACTGTCAACTTGTCAACAGTGTCAGAGGTCAGAGCTCTGTCTCCCCCTCTGGTCACCAGCAGGAACTGTCTCCAGAATTCTGAGTGGACTACATCTCCCAGCAACCCCGGCGAACAGTCTCTGCATGCCACACACCTGACTCATTTGCAATCATTCACAGTATACTTAAGCACTGCACTGAGCCTCATTCAGTGTGAAGTATTGTTTGTGCCTCTCTGCCTGCATTACTGAGTGTTATAGCCTGACAGAATCTTCTGATTTCCATACCCTGTTTTGTCACTGACTCAGTTTGGCTGCTGCCTGCCCCGAATCTCGCTTGGATCCTGACTACTCTAGTTTCCTCTCTGATGCTCTCATGCTTGTTATCGACCCCTGCCTGCCTGACCCTGACCCTGATCTCACTTTTGGGACTTTTAGCTGAGCTAATAAACCTGCTGCATTTGGAACCTAGTCGTCTGCCTGTTCTTGTGACAAATAACTAGTTGAGTTTATTTTGTCAGTCATATCCTGCTATTTTCCTTGTATTTTGCAGTCCTAATTAATGATTGTCAGTCTACTTCCAGTTATGATGTTACATTTTTATGTGTCTTAACTTCACACCCTTGAGGACAGCTTTTCTAACCTTTTCATTGTCTTGGTTTTGGTTGATGGACATTTCTGTACCTGCAATTTTTACTTTAATAATCCATCAAAACACTTAAAATCATGGAAGAAATTCCTGCAATTTTTTCGTAATTATCCACTTTGAAAGAAAACTTTCTGCTAATGTGTTATTTAAATAAAACACAACTGTTGTACACTAAAAGATTAGCAAAGAAATGAGAAATGAGCTGATGACTAAATATTTGACCAATTCATTTGTTTTATTCACTATAAATGACTTGAGTATTTAGATGTAGTGGAATTAGACGGAAACTGTTCTACAGTGAAATTCTTTTGTTTAAATATTAAAAACTTAAATTCCCATCAGTTGTCACACACCTAGGTGTGTGAAGTTTGTTCTCATTTGACCAATCCCCCTTGAGCTGTGCTCACGAGCCATTTGGCGATTATTTTAAATTTAAACATAAGTTAATACTTTAATACATATATCATGCTTTGGCAGCATCAAAGTACAATGTAATGAATCTCTTAACTAAAGCTTTTTATTAGCAAACAGTTTTTTTCTTAATCAAAGCCTAGAATGAATAAAAACAAGCAAACGCCAACAACTGAATATCACAACAGAGCTTAGCCACGATTAACAAGCATAAAGACACGCTACTTGTTTAACAATAAAAATCTTAATTTACATATTTGCGTGTGTGTGTACATATTTGTAAATCTATAGATATTAAAATCTTACCTGAGCTGTAATGGCCAAAAATCTGGACTCGATTGCTCCAACAGACATCTGGACTCCAATTGCTTAAAAACAGAAACAAAATAGGATATCTATATAAAAAACACTAGTTTCCAATTCACAACAGCATTTTCCAATAAATCACTTAGTTTTGTTTTTTTTAATCAGTGGTGTTAAAAAGAGGAAAACATTGGTTTACAAGTTAAATTGTCTACATCAGAGAAAATGAAATCAGAAACATTTTTTATTCCAGACAGATAACAGACAAAACAAACATTTTATTATCGTAGCAATATATCTCGGCTCATTTTCAAACAAGGAAAGGAAACTTCTTATTCAGATATTTAAAAAAACAAACAAACAAACAGTAAGTGAGCAACTATAAGCCTCTGAGCGTGGACAGAATTGTATCTAATTTTAGCCTCTATGTGTGGACATGTGTACACAACATAGTTCTCTAAGACACCATTATGCCTAGAATTAGTTTGCATGTCTTATGAGCACATACACCCAGCAACAGAGTGACTGCTGAAGTCAGCTTAGGGCTGCATGTCCGTCAGCACTTTAGTCAGCAACGTAACATAAAAACAGGATCCGTAATTGCACAAGTTCTTAGTGCACACGCACCGTATATGTGCGCATGCACAACAAAAAACACGCTCTGTAAAGGAAGATATGACACTTCATATTAGCGTCAAAGACTCAGCATTTTTTCTTCAGGCGTGCTCAGTGAAGTCACTCAGGAAAAATCTCCACAGTGCTCACAATGCACAACTTGAAAATGACTGCACACAACCCTGCACACATGCATTACCTCACCCACAATGATCCCATGTGCACATGTTTTGCAAAGCAACACAGCATGACACAAATGATTTATCTAGTTTTTCCTTTTGAGCCCTAGAATCAATTAAATCTGGAAAAGTTCAGTGTGTGTGACAAGTATACAACTATGCATGCTCACACTCGCTCCTTTGACAAATTTATACTCAATTAACTTTATGTGCAATTTCTGGGATAAGCGTGTTCATCAAGGAGAGCTCATCTTCTTAAAATATATAAAAGAAGGCAAAAACATCATCTGCATTTGCCATCTCTATGCTGCATTTAAATTAAAGTGACTTTTTTTCTCTATTTTTCATTGATTGCAAACGTTTCTGTCTGACATTTTATTAAATTACGTAATATGCTAGGCTAAAGAAATTTGACTATTTAGAGGAAATTGTTTAGAGGAAATTAGAGACACACATTTTTTCCCCCGAAAGCTATAAGGAGAGGTGGTCAAAGAACTGAGCCTTTGTTTGTGAAATGCTGCAAGGTGATGTCCATATCGCAAGTCCTCATCAAAAGAAAACTGCAGTAGCTCACGTCCGCTGCATCTGCAGAATTGCTTTGTATCTATCTCATGCGTCACCATTTCATCTGCTCTGTGTAAAATCAGCACTGCTGCTAAGTTGAGGTTGCAATTAGCCTGTTACACAAAACAAGGTGTTTGGCTGATCAAAGGGTTGTTTAAGTTTTAAATCTCTAGGAAAGCCACCTAAAAATGTCCCTTTAAAGGGGCTTTTGGCTGTTCCCTTAAGAGTCTTCATGACTGATCTGCTGTTTTTATCACATCAAAGAAAAAATAGGAATCCATGTGAAATAATCATCTTTTGTGTTTCTGTCTAAAATAATCCATCTTTGCTATGAAGAGATTCAAGGCCTTGGTCATTTCTGTGAGAAGGGTTTGAAAGCCATAATAGAGGGCAGCAGTAATCTGCCTTCTCTGCCCCTTGGAGCTGGAAGCTGATAGGCCACATCTAATTAAAACCACCACAATGATCCCTGCATTTGTGTGTGTGTGTGTTTCAGTGTAGTAGACGTCTTTTTCATTATAAGTTTGCACAGCTTGCAAGCATTTAGCACTTGGCACAGGTTTAGCATGCATTCAACTGCGATCACAAAGACATGCATGACCTTTCGTGGATGCAGCTAAGAATATCTCCACTTCTGAGTTAGTTTGTGTGTGCGTGCAAACATATGCTTGGTGCTCCCAAACTGAGATACAATTAGTTGGGGCTGCCAATCACAGCACAGCATGTTTTCAACAGAAAATGAATAAATAAATGAATGAATACTTTTTTTTACTGGATCTAATAAGTTATAACTCTGATGAGGCAGAGGTGTGGCAGACAGAGGGATGGGAACTGTCACTGACTGCATAAAAGACTGAACCAGGCACACATTGCTTGATTATCATAGGACCTGCTGGTTTTTGAGTGTTCATGCATTCTCACAACAGATAATCAGAGAAAAGCAAATATCAAGGCACAGATTTTTAAGGGTTGCTTGCAAACGTTTCCTCAACTTAGCCAATACTTTAAGGTATTTTTAACTTTTTTTACTAAATCTGTGCAGTACCAGCCTCCTTCAGGTTCGTGAGCAGCTGCACGCGCTTCCAGTTTTCAGTGCCAGCCTAAAAACCTTTTTTTGCAAAGCCGGCAAAAAGTAACTGCATGACTTCAGTTTGTTCTCTGTTTTTGTAGTGTTTCCTCATTAATTTTGTACTGTGATCTCCATCACAGCCAGTTGGTTTTCAAGTGGCACACAGAAATGTAATCTTTTGGCTGCTCCTTATTTTTTTTTTTACATACCGTTTAGTACTGCAGACTGTGATTGTACCTAGGAACATGTAACATGTAATAACATGTGTAAGTCTAACTGTTACAAATGATCTAAAAGCTCATAAACAATGCGACATGAGTATAAAAAAGACGAACTTTCATGCAGCGTTCACATCGGGCTCGGACACGCTGGTTTGATCCACTGCCTCCAGTGAAAAGTCCATGGGCCTCTAAGGGCTTCCATGTTCGAAACTCTCATGTTAAATTTAACCTCCGCAAGTTTTAAGTCAATTTTACAACTCTACGTACAAAACGCTTGGCCTTTGAATAATAAACCAGTCGAACTTTGACCAATCAGGGACTCAGATTTGGTAGGGATGTGTCAGTAGCGACCTCTTCAAAAGTGCCAACTGGTATAAACGTTGTCATAAAGGAGAAATTAATAATTGTGGTTTGTGCTATGACACCAGGTCTTTCATATATCGGAATAGAGCTGTGAAAGAAAAAGTCTGGAGCAAAATTCGCGAGATTTGCACCACTTTTTTGCACCAAGCCTCTTCCAACTGTAGGTGGCGGACATGCACTAGTATCGAGTAGCGACAGTCCAGTGTGGAACCGTATGCTAAAAGCCTGTTAATGAACCTGTGGTCAGTACACTCTTGAATTCGC
Source organism: Oryzias latipes (assembly GCF_053564925.1). Classification (NCBI taxonomy): domain Eukaryota; kingdom Metazoa; phylum Chordata; class Actinopteri; order Beloniformes; family Adrianichthyidae; genus Oryzias; species Oryzias latipes. The sequence goes on from NC_136259.1 coordinate 16,928,219, forward strand.
CACACAAGCCCAGTGTGTACATAGCTTTAAAGAAAGTGAGAACTTAACTTCATACTAAAAGAACACCACCTATGCATACAGAAACCTTCCAAAGGCAAGATATGATGAGAAGGAGTCAATATGTCTATCTGCAAGTCAAGTTAAAAGCAAACTGTTGGCAGTATTATCAGAGACTGTCGTATATTTTTTATTTTTACAATTCATTATGTTTTTTCAAAAATGTAACTAATACTTAATTTAGCATCTTTGCTTAAAAGGCAGAGAAAATCCTGCCATCCATTTTTCATCAAGCTTGCAACTGCTTTTAAATTGATAACCTAAAAATATGAGACATCCAATGGAACTGGCTGATAGATAGACGAATCAAACTAGTGTCAAAGATTCCGGAGTAAAAAACTAAATATATGGGAAGTCACAGTATAAATTGAACTGACACAGTTGCTAAGTTGCAAAGCACAGAAGGGGGAAAATAGGGCTCACAGCAAAGAGGTCACAAGAGACAGAGGCTGTCAACGGAAGTGGGAGCAGAGAGTAAAAAGAAGTATGTCAGCACAGACAGAACAATGTAATCAAGGCAACAGATTATTTCGTGCAGTGGAGTCATAAGGCACAGGGGGAGACTGATGAATAAAGAGACGCAAAGAGAGAGATGGAAAAGGTTAAGGCCTGTTAGATAGTCAAAAATATAATCAACTGGAAAGCCTGTTTTGGACAAGTTGTGGCAATTTGTGGTAAAGCTTTTTAAATGAAATGATTGTTTCTGTGTTTGTGTGACAGTTGAGATGTCTCGTCTATAATCTATTGATTCCGACCTTCTTTTACTTCTGTAGCTTACAGAACATGTTACCTTACTTTTCAGGTTCATTTTAATTTAATTATCACAAAAGTATCTGTAGAAATTATGATTAAAAAATGACATTTAGTCTTGTTTGTAGTTAGTGTACCTAAAATGATGTCTAGATTACTCTAATTCTGAACAAATGTAAGACTGTCTTTCTCTTCCACATCTTTTTCTGCTGCGTTTTCTAGTACAAAAAACAATAGACAAGCAAGTTAGAGATTTCTCCTTTTATTTGAAATCTGTTTATTATGTTCTTCAGCTAGTCTCAAAATCGAATAAACATAAATTACAGTTTGCAGATTCATGTTTTAAAAAGTAATCATACAGATAGTAAAGAAAGAAAGTACGATAAAATCTTTCACAGTTCCTTGTATTTCTTTAGTGATTTAAGATGTTACTGCTACTTTCGGCTTGTTGCTGTCTAACATCCCATCTGCAAACTCTATTCTCTGCACCAGAAATCTACAACATATTTTACAGAATTAAAATAAATAAAGCCTAATACTATATTGCTGTCGTGTCTTAATTTTCTTTTACACAGTTTGTCCTAAGTTCTTTTCTTTTCTTTTCTTTTCACAAATTCTGGTTTTGTCTTTGCTGCCATCCTCCTGGTATTTTTCGTTTTCCTTGTTGTACTCTGGTCATAAATATAATTATTTTTTAACAGTGGTAATTTAATAAGCTTCTTCTAACAACCAAATTTTCGATTTATCTACAATAGGAGGATGTAGTGGTAAAAATGTTCTGTGTTCATAAATAGTAAACTTTTGCTGTGATGCTGTGAGCCTTAATTGGGTTGGTGGGAAAATCCCTAAAGTCTGTATTTCCCCCCCCCCCCCCCGTTTTTCCATTTCCTTACATGAATTTTTCCAATTTTGCTCAAGAAAAATGTATCTCTACCACAAAAAAACAGAATAGTATTTTAAACCCAGATGCCAAAAATGACTTTTTGTGTTTTCTACCTCAACAGAAACTTTGACTTGCATTCAACAAAGGTGAAGATGTTGCCAGGCAACACACTTTTGATCAAGCCAAGAAGGGAGTCATTTTTATAAAATGTCGTATATTCAAAAAAGAAAAAGAAAATCTTTACGACCTGATTCTATGATTAGACCAAAAAAAAAAAAAAAAAACCTTTACATCCAAACAGACACAACGACATTCATAAATACTGATGCACAAACACACACACACACAGGCAGGAAATGAAAACACATACAATCTCCAACCGTGGGCCCATTTAAAGCCCAAAACCTGAGCATAAAATTATTTGTAGGTGTTTATATTAAAAAAAAAACTGGCACTTTGCAAAAAGAAAAAAAAAATGTAACCTCTAACCCTGTAACCCTAAAATGGAGTTCAAGCTGTTTCTGTGAGGACTTTCAGTTTTGAAAGACCAAGCACTGCTCTGTTCAATACCTGCAATGACATCATGTTACCAAAGCAACAGGAGAGAGCAGAGACTGAATGACAATGTGATAACTGCGTCTCTTTTTTTTACTTCAAAAATACAAATACAAGAAAAAGAAGGAAGTCGTCAACACAGCACTGAACTGGATCACACTGCAAAGATGTTTATTCTAGGAAATAAAGGCCAAACAAACAACAACAAAAAAACATATCAAAATGACCATTCAAATTGGAAATTTGAAGGATGCATAATAAGTTGTTTCTCTTTGGTCATGATTCCCAACAGATGATGCAGCAGAGAAGTCCAAAAGCAGTTGTGATCTTAAAGGTGACACAATCAAAGTATTAGATTAAATGCGTGACCTGCTTTTTAAAAATGGAAATAAATATTGACATTGAGAGTACACATGCAGGAACTTGTAAGCCAGCAGAGCCCACCTTAACTTAACCTAGTTTTTGAGCTCTCTTGAGTGGCTCTTTATAAGGCCCACTCACTAAATCATTCATAACGGAGAAACAGGAAAAAACATGTAAGGGGAAAAGATGAACAAAAACTGTGGTGCTGTCTTTTGTTCTGGACAAGCTCAAGTAGTTTTATTGTAACAAACTATTTTATTTAAAATTATTTTTTAAAGAAAGTAAATAATCTTCTAAATCCAAGGAAACAGGATTGTTTGTAGTTTTATGATTGTGATGTTCTAGTATTCTACTCAACAAACCCCACAGAAATATAGTTTCCTCTCGATGGGTGCACGATATATTGTTTAATTTAGTTTACAAATACTTCATTAATCCCCGTTGGAGCTGGATGTCCTAATTGCAGCAAGCACTGGTCTGAATTCAGCCTGTGGCTCTTTGCAATATGTCAGTCTTTAAAAGGCCATCAATGCCCCCAAAATGTCTTAAAAAATAGCAACAGACGAAATCAGATTAAAAAAGAGGAACAGATATGAATCAAAATCCTGAGGGAAAACAACATTGCCTGTTTTACCCGCACTCCAAGAAAATTGTATAGGAAGAAAAAATTAGAAGCGTACCCCCAATTGTTTGTTTAAGGGGCATTTAAACAAAACAGAAGACTCTGGGGCAGCCAGGTGATCCACTAACAACTGATTAAATGCAGCAGATAAAAAGAGACATTTCTACAAGGTTCAAACCAAAAATGTTGCTCAGAGTTTCTAGCAACAACAAAAATGAAGTCAAGCAAGAAAGCAGGTCTGACAGCAAAAAAACATCCAAAGTCAAAACCGACACAGATCTCATCCAACCAAAAAAGAATTTTAAAATGGCTAAAAATGCCAACCAACAGTATCAAAAAGAAGACTAAAAACCAGGAAAAGTGCGAGAAGGTGTTACGTAAGAATCCAGAGATGGAAAAGCACAAACTGAGGGAACATGTTTGGATGGCACAAAGCCTGCCTATGTTTGCTAAAAAAAACCATGATTGTTTTATATAAAATAAACAAACTCTGCCATGATTTACTATTGTTTAGTGATTTTATTATTTAAAATAGTGAATATTTATTTTCCTTTTGGGCCATAATTTATATCATCAAACTAAAAAATTAAATTTTTATCTTGTTACATTCCAACATCTTTTAATTCTGATTAGGCTGTTTTTAGCCAAAATAAAAAAAAACTGTGTTGTTTTAGGACATTTATGTTGAGCGGCAGCAGTTCACTAGAAATTCACCTCTGAGTTGGGAGCGGGACTGTTGGCATGGAGTAAGCCTGCCCCCATTCCCCATAATCCATCTGTTTACGTGCTCTCCTGTTAGCTTACAGCCCTTCACAACCAAAAATTACCGGCGCAACAAAATTGGCGAGCAATATCAGAGCTATCAAGCTGTACAGTTTTGAGCCAGATGCCAGCTCGGATGAGGAAAAGAAAGACGTTATTGGATCTATTGTTGTTATTGTCACTACTTGTTTTTCATTTATGATTTTTATTTAACTTTTTCTCGACCTTTCACATTTCTCTTTTTTCTTTCTATCTCTCTTTTTCTCGGCTGGCTGTCTCACTCAGTCTCCTTCTCTTTTCTTGGAAGTCCCACTTAACCATCTGTCTGTCTGCCTGGGATATATTTTGGCACTTTAAAAAAATTCAACTTGTGATGAATAAATGAGTCTTTCCGAGCAGAAAACATAAAAAGAGATGGCATGCACCAAAAATGCTTCATAACACAGCAGATCTGTTTTGACAGATCTTAGGGTAAAGACAAATGTTCCACTGAAAGTTGGCTTCACGGAACTATTACAGATTAGTTCTTCTTTGTATCGTGAATAAGATATGACAATAAATAAGCTTCTGTTGATATGCTGTTGATATTGAGGTCTGGTGAAAACTTTCTATTTTCCATGACTGGTGGCGGATGAGGATGATCTACTGCTCTGCATTTTTTAAATCAAATTTAGATGACTTGTGTACTGAGGCGGTAAAAAGAGTTATTTATTACCTTGGAGTAGAAGTAGAGAGTTGTTTTGGCCTATCTTTCGATCTGATAAATATTCCTCAGATTCATGTGTCCTTAATAAAGATGCAGCAAATGATATACAATAATACACAGTACCTTATGATCACAAGAAAGTGATCAACTATCCATGGTAAATGCAAAATTGTGGACGGTGAGTTAAGACACTAAACGCTGTTAAATTACCTGTAAAATGTGGTTTATCCAGTAGATAACAAATTACCAAAGAGCCCAAGAGCTAAATCATATTCTTAATTGATCATGTATAAAAATACAATTTACTTTCTCTATTGTCATTACGTACATAACATTGTGGATATATCTAATAATCTTTCAATTTATGGACTTTTTTATGTGTTTAATGTTAAATGTTCAACTGAAGCTTGCGCTAAAAAATATAAACAAGTATAAAACCCTGCTGGAAGAAGCAAACAATTCTTTAAATGATGCTGCTTAATAATTATCAAATGTAAATATTAAAGAATATCCATCCATCCATCCATCCATCCATCCATCCATCCATCCATCCATCCATCCATCTATCTATCTATCTATCTATCTATCTATCTATCTATCTATCTATCTATCTATCTATCTATCTATCTATCTATCTATCTATCTATCTATCTATCTATCTATCTATCTATCTATCTATCTATCTATCTATCTATCTATCTATCTATCTATCTATCTATCTATCTATCTATCTATCTATCTATCTATCTATCTATCTATGTACTACTTCCCCTACCGTTGCAATCACCACAGGTGTGCCCCAGGGCTGTGTCCTGGGGTCCCAGTGGAGATCTACCTTCTTACCTTTCTTATCCATCTTCTGTCAACATCACGTATATTTTCACTGTTATGCAGATGACACCCAGCTATACATTTCCATCAAAAGGAACTCTACTCTTCCACCTGCTTTTCTTTACCAGCTGCCTTCTTGCAGTAAACTATTCCTTCATTCCCCCCCTCTCCACAGGTTAAGAGTCTGGGTGTCATCATGAATAGCAATCTTTTCTTCACTTCTAATGTCAAAGACATCATCCGGACTGGCTTCTTACACCTCCTGAACATACATCATCTTCACCCTTATCAGAGCCCTCAGTCCACTGCTGTACTGGTTGCATCACTTCCTGTCTAGTTTATTGCAACTCACTCTTGTTTGGGCTCCTGCAAAAAACTCATTGGTTCGAAACTCTGCCACCCACATCATCACTCAGACTCCCTTCTTCCATCACATCACACCTATTTTGTCTGAAGAAGTATTCAGTTAGTACACTTCCTGCACTACACGTACATGATCTTTAGTATATTTGATATACTTATACTCAAGTATACTTGATAAAATAAACTTCAAGGATACTACTGATTGTTAAGGGAATACTAATGCTGGTATTTATTTTAGTCTTATTTATAGGTGTACATTTATTTTTGGTAGACAACACTAACTCCTGTGACTGAACTTTAAACATCTACAAATTCTTTTCTCCTCTGTTAGTGTGAGTCTGTACAGATGGATTGTGTCTTGAAGTTAGTTGCCCTCTAAGGGAACTGCTGCTAGAAGTGCCAAACATGCTGGCCAGTGCTGCTGTTAATACAAAGCCTTGGGTCAATTCATCTTCGCTGACACTCGCCCAATAGCACAGTAAATTACAGAGCAAGGGAGGTGGCATGGATACGCAGAAAAAACCCCTCTAAGATACAGGGGGCAAAGCTTAAACACAGTGAGACGTCAGTTGTCATCCATTTAGGGCAACTTATGGCAAATGCAGCCAAAGTTTACATTAATATGCCATTTATTTAGGAGGCCGGTGGAAGCAGGGACTACAGGGATTTGGAGCCCTAAAGAGCGTAAATGAACCAAGGCTCCTAATGTGATACAAAGAAAAAATTTGCAACAGAAATACTTATTAAAACCATAACAAACAGCTGCAAAAGTGAAAAAATATGCTTTCTTCATTTCAGCCATAATCATTGTATTTTTCATAGCATGCATCTCATCCATCAGCAGTATTGGCCATTAACGTACTTCGGCAAAGAGATGCAGTATGTTTCATTAAGAAGAATATATTTTTTCATTTTTTATTTATAAAACAGACGGGTGTGAAAGATTGCATTCCGGTTACATCACAGACAGCTGTCATTTCATCCTCTGAGTGCAATGGTGACTGGAAACTGAAGTAAAAATTTAAACACTTGAAATACGAGTATTGCGTGTACAAAACCCATTAATGTTGGAAAAGATATAGTGTCCCATTCAAAAAATAGACCTAAAAGCTGTTTGAGTGCTTTAAACTGCGATTTGTAGGGTATTGCAGAGTCATAAACACATGTGTTATTTGAGGTGTCATTGACATTGAATTCCTAGCACCTCCAAGCAGCGCACTCCTGTCACTCACCTTGGCACTCTGCAGAGCTCAGTTGGGACTAATTAGATGATTACCTTTTTAGAAATGCATGTGACTGGAAGATACAGTCACACAATCGATTATCAAAGCTGATTGAAAGGATCTGTCCTACATAATAATATAGTTAGACAATAAACCGACACAAGCGGTACATTTAGGAGAATTGTATATTTAACTTCCATATTAATTTCACTCCTTCAAGCCAACCATCTTTCATAGCATTCATAGAAAAGTGCATCCTGAAGCCTGACAGAAGCTTGCCAAGAATTAAATTCATGACACAAATCCTGCTTAGAGCCTGCATTTGCACAGGAAATCAAAGCAGTCTGTGCGAATACCAGGGAGCTGAGCATTCTCCAATTTTAACTGCTGTGAGGTAGTGAATGAAGCACCAAAGTAGATGTACATAAGTGGTTCATGAAAAAGCTGGGCTGATTTAATTGCATTTTTATTAAGTTGCAAAATGAAAAATAAAAATCAAGACGAAGAAAAAGGTTTGATACCTTTTTTTTGTCTTGATTGCAGGAAATGTTATTCCTGCTTAATAGTAAGCATTTTCAATTAGTTGCCCTTTTTAAAACCCCTTAAAAGCTTGTTGAAATCGGTTGAATACCCCAACATGGAAACATCAGTTCATTGGCAAGATATGTTTATTTCGTTGCCTTCTTGAACAAATTGACAATGAGAGCAGAATCTAATCTCCTATTTTCCAACAAAAGTGTTTTAATGTATACGTGTATGGTTGTTATTGTCATTGAAGACCCACTACAAAAATCTTTTTAGGTATTTTAAAGTGCCTTTTAGACGTGATTATGTCGTTTATAGCCCCCCCCCCCCCCCACACAAAAAAAAGACAAACAACAAAAAACAGTCGCATTCTAGTACATAGTTTCTGAAGAGCGGCTGTAGTTCATAAGAAATTCATTGATTTTGGGGTGAGACCGTTGGTCTCGGAGCAACCCTAGCCCCCCCTTCCCCTCCCCATTACTGAGAGCTCTCTGTTTACAGGCTCACAGCCTCTGACACCCTCAACCTAACATTATGGTGCAACAAAAATGGTAAACAATATTGGGGCTATCCAGCCGTAAGAGTTTGAGCCAGATGCCAGCTCGGACGAGGAAGACGAAGACGAAGATGAAGACATACATGGATCCAGTGGATGCATCAGAATGGAGCAAAGCAGGGAGCTTGTGACCTGCTGATTGTAGCCTCTACGTCCCAAACACGATATTTTTTTAAAATGCATTTTTGCGTCCGCTCCTAATTCACAACCATTGAATAAAAAAGAGTAAGAAGCTGAATTTTCTTTATATATGTCCTCTATCATGAGAAAAATGCCACAACAACATGTTAAAAACACCAAAAACACAATTTAGGTCTAAGAAGTTACAACAAAAGAAAAACTGAGGCAATCTTCTGCAAAGGTGTTTCGCTTGTATATTTCAGTCCCTTGCTGGTGATTAGGTCTGGTTTAGTTTTTTATGCAAAACCATGGTCTCATTTAAACTCTGCCAACTGGGCCAAATGATTCACATGCTCATTAACAGCACAATTTGTGTGTATGTGTGTATTCTATGATTCATTCCACGTAAGGCCAAGCCAAGTAATTATATGGTTGTATGCAAACAAACAAAGAATCCCCCCACCAGTTCATGCCTCACACTCCTGTTACACATCACTTTCTGTCTGTCAGTTATGAAAATTGAGAACTGTCTACACAAACAGTGCTTCATTTTTTTTTTAGGATTCCCAGATCTCAATCTTGCATTTTGATTCCCCCCCATAGTGGGAGTAAATGCACTCAAAGTCTACACAAAGACACATGCGCTGGCGTTATGGGAGATGCCACAGGGAACAGAATGAAAATGAAAAGAAGGAAATAAATGGAGGGAGGGGAAAGCCCATTAGTAGAGGGGGATTCTAATCCATAGTGAAATCCACTGTTTCTCTAATTCATTCCTTTTCTGTCTTCCTTCCCATCATACCACCACGTTTTCTGCCTTCGTACCTTTTCTCATTAGACCAACCACTTCTCCATCTTCTCCATACCACCTCTCCATTTCTATTTTTCCAAATATTAGTTTCAACTGTCTTTCGTATCATCTGTCGCTCTCTGTTCCACCTCCTTCGTCCCCTCTCTGCCACTGTGGGAGAGCTGCAGGCAGACAGAGGCAGCATACACTAATGTTACTATATTTGACAAGCCACACACACACATGCACGACTGCACACACAAACAGAAAAGAAGAAGGGGAGAAGGAGGAGGAAGGGGGCAGCAACACTTAAAGACTCACCGGAAAGCCACACACACACACAGACATCCACGCTCCAACGCGTGCTGACTGCTGGAATCACAAACATAGCGCTACAAAAAGAGGCAGCGCATGACGCCAGCAACCTAACGCTGTTGTCTCTCTCCCTGAGACACACGCACAATCCCTCCTTTTCCACACAGACTCTCAGACACATTCGATAGCCGGCGAGCAGGACACCACTGGACGTATCATTTCTATAGAAGAAGAGATCAGAGGCAAAGGATTAACTATCTCCATCCCTCTAAGGATCTTATCCTCTCTTTCTGTGTATCCCTCCCTTTTCTCAATTCACTGGTGAGCTGGAGGGAAGCTGACAGATTCTCTGTACAGAAAAAAAGGATTATTCTTACATTTTTTTTTCTTTGACCAGGACGTTAGATGGATTTTCCGAGCAGAGGAGAGTCACCGATATTTTGTCTTGGGAGAGATTTTAGCATGTTTTGAGTCTTGAGCTACATTCATGGATGGATGGCTGACAACAGAGAGCTGTGATCCTGCTGCTGACTGACATTCTTGGTCCAAAGGTAAGAGTGGTGGTGGTGGTATTAGTTTGCTTTTCCTCATTCAAGCTTAGAAGATTTCAACAAAGCAGCTTTCTCAGACTTTGTGACTTCAATCAAAGATCCATCAGGCTAAACTAAGTTATGGTTAATGAAACTATATTTTTTATGTGCATTCTGCGTGGGTGCAGGGTCATATGCACAAATGACCATTAGCTGTAATGACTGGGTTGGGGTTTCTAAGCAAACGCTGCAGAGGTGGGCAGTGGAATTTGAAGATCAGCAAAAACTTTCAAAGATAGTCTAAAGTGCTGACAAAATGGAAGGTGCATTTTAATAGGAATTATTTCTTTTTTCCTTGTTGGAAAAAAAGGAGTTTTGCACTATCAAACCTGAAAATAAATAAGCTGAAAGTACCTCAAACATGCACCACAGTTCTGGCTCAAACTTACAGAAATGTTACAGGAGAAAAAACAAAATTACGCATTTATAAATTTTAACAAAAAATATTATTCCACAGTTTAGGATTCCCAGTTGTAGCTGTCGTAGCTGGTGCAACAACTATGGACACATCTAAATTCTATATATACATGTCAGAAATTTTTTAAATGTTTCAGTCCTTGTAAATTATATAACTTTATTTGGTGCTATGTGTGGCAAAATGTGTTGCTAGTCAGTTTGCAGGTGCTGAGAAGCGTGCGGCTGCTCCTACCTGCTTCCTGACACTTTGTCAGCTCCACAGTTTTTGAAGGGCTGATGCAAGAGTGATTAACCTGCTCAAAGCTGTGATTATATGATGGTGCAGTGAGTGTGAGGCCTCATCAGCCTCATGCCCCTGGGGCTTTTTGATCCTCTCTACATTGTCTCACAATCAAAAGACATGCCATTTATTAGCAGCTTTAATGAAAATGGATATATTAAAGGAATTTGAGCGTGGCTGAAGCTTTTTGGCACGCCTGACAAACACCTTCAAATAGTAACTAAAGTTAACATAAATGATTGGGTAACTTATTACATTTTATAACAGGTTCTTTCCATAGTGAACCTCATGAAGAAGTATTTAGTGAAGCGAAAAATGAAAACAGTAGTTTAACGCCCAATTAAAATGTGCAATTCTCGCTGATGCAAAGCTATTCCCAGCGATTTTAATATCTTTAACACACAGTGTTCAACTTGAACCGAGTGATGGAAGCCTGAAAGCAAAAAATAATAAGCATTTTTGTTAATTATTTACACATAAACACCACAAAACATATTTAAGTGGAGTGGTTTTATTTACCAGCCGGTCATTTACAGTTAACAGTTATTATGTGTACATGCTGCATGTGTATGCAGGAGTAATTCTCTTGTATTTGGCACATGGTCAGGTGTGCGACTGTTTGATCGCTCGTGCAAGCTTCATCAGCCGAGTATCTTTGCTCTTTTGTGCGAAAGGCAACATTAAAAATTTATTCCAGGAGCTTGGCCGCACCTACCTGCCTTTGTTTGCATTATTACAGCACAATGCACACATTGATGAGTGTGTGCACTCAGTTATTTTAGTTTTCATGAACTCATATGCTTTATCTCTGTCAATGTTTGTTCTCTTGTATTATTAAAAAATAATTTACTATATTATTTTTATTACAAGTGATGTGTTGCTCTCATCTGGAAAGAAAAACTGTATCTATGATGCAAATTGAAGAAAAACGGGGGAAAAATACAAATATGAAAAGATGATGACATAAGGATAAAATGAAGAACAAAAAAAAGGAAATTACTTTATTCCCAAGAGTTTAGGGACCCTTGAAATATGATTGCCTAGACTTTGTGTGGGTTTTGGCTTCCCCAGAGTCCAAATGAACTAAAATGAAAATGAGGCACAGCACCATCATCCGCTTAATTAAACAACCACAAGTCACAAACTGAGGCAACTCCTCTGTAATCCTACATTGCATTAACAGTCCTTTGCTGAAAATCGGGCAGATCTTGATGTCTAATCTGGCCTGTATTATCAGCATGTTCCCATTGATTGCTGATACATAATTTTAAAGCATAAAATTGATGTCAAAACTATAGGAATTCCAAGATAGTTTGTGCTTTTCTAAAATGATCAGCGATTTCAGGAATGCTTCATTTTCCCGGATTATGAGCAGGTTAATCCCCCATTACCTAATGTGCATTTTGAAACAACATATCACACACTTAACAGATTAAAATGTGCCAGCGAAGAGTCAACTCTTGTCATCCCAAAAACCCAAATTGACAGATCCAGCAAAAGATTGTTGTTTATGTTGTATGTATGCACCCATGTAAAACTCTATTTTTCTTTTCTTTTTTTCATAAATGTCTTTGCTTATTTACCCAAAGAAAATAAAACAAAGTTTTGCTAGTCCTCTTAAATAATTCCAGCTTTTTTGTGTTTAGGAACTGATGTCATTTAAAGCTTTTCCTTTTAAATACAAAAGAAACCTAGAAACCTACAAATTAAAAAAAACAAAATTTAGAATAAAATATGATGACAACACAGTCGGTCATAACAAAACTATGGAAAAAAAGATCTTATAAAGAGGAAGTTGCTGCTAGACTGTTCAGCAAAAAGGTTGAGTAAAATTCAAGATTTTTGAGTATTCCTTAGTTCAGAAGTAATTTGTCTCAGGTTGTGAATTAGCATCTCTTTTATCAAAAAGGTTCAGTGTTGCCTCAACCAGATGCACAATAAAAATTCACTTGCAAAAGCTGCAAGCATTAACAGTTTTATTTGGGGCACCTAACTCATTTAAAAGACACAAAAGCTAGGTTCACATCGACAACGTGTGTCCAAGTGACCACTTAAAATAAAAGTCTATTTAAACACACGTATGTGCGCATTTAGGACTTCTGCGTTTTAAACTCTTCGCTCACGTTTAGCTACTCAAGTTTCAACCACTATTTTCGGGTTAAACCAGTTAAAGTTAAACCAGGTTGAACTCTGACCAGTCAGGGTCTTAGATTTGGTAGTGACATATGGATAGTGTTCATGATGATCTATGCAATTGGTCATGGAAGATAAATTCATAATTGCAATTTGTGCCCGGCCGGACTTATATGAAACCAAATCTCCTATATTTTGGAATAGAGCAAAATTTGCGAGATTTGCACCACTTTGGCATTTCGCACTTAGCCTCTTCCGGCTGTAGGTGGGGGAAATAGTATCAAATATAAACTATAGAAACAGTGTGAGCACCTTGGGTGCATTGAAGAATGCGCATTTAGTGCATTCAAGAATGCGCATTTAGTGCATTCAAGAACGCACGTCACATTCCCAGTGTGAACGCAGCATTAAACATTAAGGTAAAGATGTATAGATTACTTTTTTTATTTAAAGTACAAACAAGGGGTCTGAATGTTTGTTCAATCTAGGGTAAATGTTTCTCTTCAATTCTAATAAAAAAATAACCAAAATTAACTTAAAATGCTTTATTTCCCCAACTCTTAAATGTTTTGAATGAAACTCATGATTCTGTAAAAAATCTAAAACTAATTTCCCAGAGGAGTCTGGCTAATGTGAATTTAATCACATGCAGGAAATCCAGTTGCGGAATATTGTTAAACCACTCTTCTGGTCTTTGTCAAGTAGAGAAAAGACCTCAGAGAGAGAAAGAAAGAACACATGAGGACAGAGATTGATGAGGAATTTAATGAGAGAAAAGCAAAAACACTTGCAGAGATGAAAAGGAAGATATAGGACAATAACGTGAAGACAAAAATATTGCAGCTTGGAGAGCCAAACATTGCTTAGGTATGAATAACAAAATAAATACAAAAACCTCATTGATGAAACCCAAAAGTAATCGACCAAACTACAATCCTAGGTGTTGATGGGGAGGGTATTTCCCTTTTTTTCACCCACATTTCTATATTTTTTGGAAAATGTCTCTATTTTTCTTTCATTGCCATCTCCTTTTTAAGCCTCCATCCTAGATTGCTGTACTTTCTGCACCCTTGTCTCCAATCCTTTCCTCTGGTTTCCATGTTTAGCCAGCTCTAATTAACCTGCTGACAGACTGATGGCTGTTCTTTTAGGAAAAAGGCTGGAGTTAAAGTCTGCATGCATGCTTGATAGTGAAATTTAACAAAAAGTCCTGCAAGCCACAATAGGCTTTCATTTAAGTATTACACCTATTACTGGTTGCGCAGTGGACGATTTTTATAATTGCTCATGCTACTCACCCACTGCACATCAAAATTAAAATGAGCTGCATGCTTTTGTAGGAAGAATACGCCTTCTAAGCAACTATTTAGTCTGATTTGTGGCTAAATGCACCAACTGTTGGGCTTGGATCCCAGTTTTGGAACAGACACATTTAGCAGAATAACTCCAGCATCCACATAAAGCAGGTTGACGGATGAAAGTCTATATCTACAAATAATAGAATTCTATAGCCTCATTTCCTCTGAGAAGTACAGTATAGTACGGCCCAGTCCATTATTTTGAGCTCCAAGAAAGTGGCTCTATTCCTTATCACTGCCCGCAATCTTCACTCAAACAACATTAAATGCTTTGTATAAACAAAGTACCAAAAACCAAGTGGAAAGAATGAGCTGTTGGATGAGCTCCATTGTTTATGTTGTTAGCTTCCCACCGCAGGGTCGTGGCGGTCCGACTTTGTGTGGAAATGCTCACCTGAATTGCCTGTCCCATTTTAAACGGCACCAGACCATATCGTACCGCTCAGTGGAAACAAGACTTAAGAGTGCTAGACAGCTCCCATTCTAAAGCGTTGGGATTTTAAGGACTTTGATATTGAATGTCTAAAAAGCACAACAGCCATAAAGAAAATTGTGAAACTGCAGTGAAGAGTGTGATAAACTGCAGATAATTTATTAAAACAGGAATTATGAAATAGAAATCAACTTAACTATTATTAAGTAATTGTTGGAAAGGTGTAGGCAGCTTTACAAAGCTTGTATTACATGTAGACCAGAAAAGAAACCAATGATAATCATATCAAACAGATCTTTTATTCAGTTTCTTAACCAAATAATTTTTATTTTGTACTAAGGGTTTCTGTCAGGGTTTCTGCCAGACGTTTTATTTTAGAAGGGAAAATGTGTTGCCTTTAGTATATCTTTAGTGGGGAATTGATCTTGTAAAAGTGACCAAGTGTGTTATTTTTTACCATATAATCAGTATGTGAATGTGCATTCTAGTAATTTACTTAGTAAAGTCTGTCTTTACCTCCATTAACTGCCAAGCAGGGGTGAAAGATGATTTTTATCATTGCCGGTACTCTAACAAATTACGTCAACGTAAATCTTTTTAATAGCAGTAAATGCATATCAGGGGTGTAATGATTAATTGATGAATTGATTTATCCAACCAGATTGACATGTCTGATGCAAGTTGTTAATTAAGTCAAATCAAACTACCGGTACACCATTATAAAATCATTTAAAAATGAAATAAGTTGGTTATAATAGTTATTGGATTGAGGTACTGTATGTTTATTTTACTGTAATGTAAAAACAACCAATGTGATCAGTCCATCATTCCAGTCCAATGTGAGAAAACACTTTCAATTTTGCAAAGACATGTGAACATACAGTGTGGGAGAATCTTCTAATAATGTTCCGCTCCAAATTATTTGATGTGAAAAAACAACAGTGGGCTGGACTTTATGGAACCAAAAATGTGAATGGAGTTACTATCAATTCCTGTTTACTTGTTTGTTTGTACACATTTAGTTAAGACTTGCAAGAAATACAAGGAATCTGGAAAACGTTAGTCACACTAAAGATGTCCCTGATCAATTTTAGGTCAGTGAATCTGATCGGCAACCACAAATTAAGATATGAATCGTTGGTAAAATGAATCGTTTACAGAATTATAGATAAACGCGGCTAAGAATAAATCTCGACTTTAAATACAATTGTTGATGGTGCTTTGTGGAAACTGTGGAACTTTTATTGTATGCGGACATTAAAGACGCATTTGGCAAAAGTAAAACATCAAAAATCAAATGTCATTATCCAGTCAACGATGTCCCATAGTACCTATTTTTTCTGATTTCCTACTGCGTTTCCTTTTTTAACATTTAATTTAGATTTTATGGAAATTACTTTTGTTTTACAAATGGTTTTTAATTTAATTTTTTATTTTTATTTTTTTGGACTTGTGTTTTGTTTTCCAAAATGTAATATTGTTTTTTATCCTTTGTTTTGCTTTTTTAATTGCAATCTTTAATGTTTTTGCATTGAGTGATTTGTTTATTTGCACTTCAGGGCCACTGTACCTTTGAATGTTAAATAGATAAAGAAACTGCACACGAAATATAAAAAGGAAAGTTGCTTCTCAAGTTAAAGTTGATATTTCTTCATAAATAATTTTGAGAAACATTTGACATTTCCTAGTAATGACATTCAATATTATTTTTTGCACTTTTCTGTAAATATATTATAGATTAAACCTTTCGCTTGAAGTAATTTATTATTTAGTATAAACTCATAATAATATTGTTTTTGCTGTCATCTTAAATTATTACGGGGAGTTATTTTTTTCCTCCATCAAATATTTTATTCCCAAAAGGGTAATGGGGAAAATAAAAAAAACATTTTGAGGCCTTCTGTTGGTACTTTGATAAGCTGTAACAACATTTTAAAGCTTTTTCTCCTTTAATATGTTCCCAGTCCCTCTTCCCGTCCTCTTCTTGTCAGAGCCTGCCTGACAGCAACAGTTGGGGGTCTGCCTGTGTTGAAAACAAACTGATTGTGTGAACTACCAAAGACACGTGCATTTATTATTCATGCCAACAAAATGCCAGGGAGAATGTGTGTGATTCTTATTTTCACATGCACACAAACAGTATAGGATGCAGAAAGAAAAAACTTAAATAAAATAATAAAGAATCGTCTTAGACAGCCTGGGTGTGTTTGGTAAAGACTCTGTATGAAGCTGTGCAGAAGAGAATTATAAAATATAATGTAAAATGTCCTGTTTGCTTTTCTTTTTTCTTTGTTTAGGTGATTTGCTGCAGCTTTTTTTAAAGTTGCCACCCGAGTGGAGGCTGCAGGCATGACAGCTTGACCCCATCTTTGATTCCCCGCCTCCAACAGAGGAAGGGTTCAGAGATCTGTCATGCTCCCTCACACTCACCCTCCTGGGGGTACTGGCCTGCCCCCCACAAACTCTGCCACCGACTTGGCCAGATCTGGTGAGTTGACGAAGTAAAATTCATAAAAAGAAAAGAAAATTAATTTTAGCTCAGCTTAATCGCATCTTACAGTGAGTGTGCATGGAGAAAGGGAGAGTGTGTTTTGACAGCTGCTGTTTAGACAATGTTAACATGCCCAGCATGACTTAACACACACACGCACACACACTCACATGCACACACACAGACGGAAAGGATGAGTTCGCCGATGCCAAGTGTTGTGGTGAAATGTCACATCAGTGTATGCACTCACACAGCTGGTTGTCTATGGCAACAAAACACGGGAGGGGAGGGAGTGATGAATGAAGGTGGGCTTTCCAGTTACTTTCCATTTTCTCTTTTTTCATTTATTCACCCTTTACATGCCATAAAAAAAGAACAGGTCATGAAGAAATGCTGCCATTCCTCTGCCATGATGGTTACATAATCCCCCCTGTCACATGCTTGTGTCAAAGTTCACAAGTGGGCCTCTAAACTCCATTTAACCTTTACAGCTTCTCCAGTTCATCTGCCCCTCTGTCACTGTCATCACAAGAGCTCAGCAGGGACAGGAAGGGCAAGACACGTGACACAAGAGCAGGGGCGTCTGTTTCTGGAAAATCATTCTAGTTGACAGTCTCTGCACCCCTAACATTTTCCCTCTTGATCTTATTTTTCTCCTTCCTCTTCCACCTGTCTCTTTTTAGCAGTTGTCACTTCCCATTTCTACACCCATCCAAGAAGATCCCCTTAAAGATCCACTCTGATCGTCTTTTGATGGATTTTAAAAGAATTCTCAGTGATCTTTTAATTCTAATTATGTTGTTTTGAGCCAAAATCAAGATAGTTTCTACAGAGCAGCAGCAGTAGCTCAGAAATTCACCTCTGAGTTGTTGTTGGGACTGTTGATGCCGGATAAGCCCTCCCCCTTCCCGTCATCCGTCTCTCCCGCTAGCTTACAACGCCCTTACAATCCCCACCTAATATTAGCGGTGCAAGAAAATATGGCGAGCAATATTGGAGCTTTCCAGTTTTGAGTCAGATTTCAGCTCAGACGAGGAAAACAAAGATGTAATTGGATCTAGTCATCTACATGTGCGGCCGTGGTGCAGCGGTAGGGCGGTCGACTCATGATTCGATTCCCGCCTTGCACGTCCATGTGTCGAAGTGTCCTTGGGCAAGACACTGAACCCCACCTTGCCTCTGGTGGGAGGTTGGCGCCAGTGTTTGGCAGCGGAGCCGCCATCAGTGTGTGAATGTGTGTGTGAATGTGTGTGTGCATGGGTGAATGGTACTGTGACTGTAAAGCGCTTTGGGCCTTCGTAAGAAGGTAGAAAGCGCTATTTAAGTATACGCCATTTTACCATTTTTTTTTTTTTTACATCAGAGTGGAGCAGAGCAGGAAGCTTGTGGCTTGTCGTAGTAACTTGTATGTCACACTTACAAGCTTTTTCCAACTGAATTTATTTTCTGATTCACAATGATTTGAGTAAAGAAATACTCCTATATACAATTTTTCATCACAAAATTGCCCCAAGAATTTTTTAAAAAAAACACCCTTTTCATCCAAGTGTGTCTATTTTTGATGGAAGCAGTTCAAGCAAAAAATCCATCATGAGTTTGGTGGATCAACAAAAAGAAAAAAGATGTGCGCTTCACTTAAAATAGGTGTTAAAGGGGAGGAACTGCAATTAGGAGCCTAATTAGCAGAAATTAGAGTCAACATTTTGAAAATAAATACAGAAAACACCATTGTTTCAGGAGGGGTCAAGCATAAACATCTCACCAAGCTGCTGTGTGACACCTTTAAAACAGAGCAACAAACAATGTTTGTCAGAAACACCCACACAGAATCTCTCGCTCAATAGGTTTACCTCCCTGTGGGTAGCTTAGCCTCTCTTTATCTTCACCTCAACCCCCACCATTTCTGCCCTTCTCCCTTTTTTCCTAATGTCTATTCTCTTCAACCCTTTCTCTTGCAACAAACGGATATGCAGATTGTTTAAATTGATCCGACTCATTAAAACGCTGCTATCGAATGCATGCCAGCGTCAGAACAGTCTCTCTCTAAGTTTAAATCAATGTCATTGATTGACACGGAATGTTGGTCATGAATGATTGGGAGGGAAATTTTTGTATCCTCTGTTATGGTTCCATTGTTTGCTCCTTTTGCCATTATGAAAAAAAAACGGAGGTTCAAATTCTCACATGTTGAATTAATATGATGAATCATATTGATTTCCATAAATTTGAGATCAAACATTTGACACAAAAAACCAGCAATTGATCATTTAAAAAGAAGATTTTTTAGTTTTTTATACTTTGTATTCTTTTTGTTTTTACTGTATTAAAGCATACTATATTTATTAAAATGCAAAGTTAATTCATTCAGTTTAATTTAGGAGCTACTTGAGCAGATGAAAGATTATGTTGACATAAAATGTATTGAAATACCTAAAAAAAATCAGAAATTCAGTAAAATGATTAGAAATATTGTAGGCTGAAAAATACATGGAGTTATAGAAGTTCATGAAACTGCAGTCAAGGAAGTCAAGGAACAAATGAAGCTACATATATAAAAAAGAGAACCTTTGTGAGCATTGAATAAGAATAAGAATAAGAATCGGACCAAGTGAGTTTGACATCATCCATAGAAAATGACTTGCTTATGGTTCCAATGAAATTGAATCAATTCATTCATCGATATGGACACCACCATGTTGGAACCAGACAATGTCAGTAAGCAGTGGTTGGTCAGAGTTACATTTCTATGGCAACTACGCTCGCCAATCATGAGTGAGTGGAAGTCCACACCCCTACCACTTAAAAGAGATACCTGGAGATTCTGTCAATCATTCTGTTATTGTAATGACTGAATAATATGTGTTTACTTTTCAATAGAAATCTGTTTTAGCTTCTTGGAACCAGTGGGTACTTTATGTTTTGAACGCAAGGGCGGAAGGGTCACTCAGTCCAGTTTTTATAGATATTCAATATTAAAACTTGTCAGTGGGGAGTGCGAAGGAAGAGAAAGGAGAATAGAAAAAAAAGCCAGAGGAAACCAAATGCTAAACAGAGACCATATGGTGCAATAAGATCCCACCAGACTGGTTTAAACAACACACACAGACACACACTTGCACACAGGAGAGTCTGAATGTATTCGTATTTGTTTGTACACTTTCTTGCAGCTCTAAAAAACTCTCTGATTTGCTTCCAAAGAAGAAACGTGTGATAGAGAGAGTGAAAGCAGTGAACATTTGGCTTTTAATAGAAGTATGACACTGACTTCGGTTACAGCATTCAGTTTGGAAAGGAGCCATGAATGGAAGGGAGCCATGAATGAATGGTAAAACATTATGCTTTCAGTGCAGCTATAATACATAGCCAGGAGTAAGAGTATACCTACAGATTTAAAACATTCAAGCAGAGGGAACGAAAGAAATAACACAAGTTCACAAACACAAGTTAGTCGTAATATTTGGTTGGCTGGAAGGGTGAAGATAAAAAACAACAGATTTTTAGTAGAAGAAGGAAGTTTCTAACCCTGCCGGGATGTGAGCTGTACTCGACAGCAGTTTGACACTGTGTGTTAGTGACATTAGGTCTGGAGTGGAGCCTGATCCCTTCTCATCGTGTTATATGAGACCTGGACTTAGAAACAAGTGACAGCTTGTTGGCCACCCAACCAAAGCATCTGGCAAATCTAAGAGCAGCTTTTTAATCCTTTTTATACCCTTTCTGGAGGATGCAAATATAGACAAAAAAAAAAAATGCAAACAGACGTTTAGGTCAAAACATTGAAGGAAAGGTAACATTTAAAAAAAATCCTTAATTCTTGTTTTTCCTTCCATCCATCACAGACCTACTGGATCTGTGGATTGATGGGGCTGAAGATGGATGCATCCATATTGATTCCAATATTACCCCAGCCTTCAGTGTTTGGCTTTGCTAAAAGTCCCAAGGGAGTGGTCAGCATCCATCAAACATGGCACGATAGTAAAATATGTATCATCCAAGATGGAGATGCTGCGTGTGCATTCAGTTGCACTTTACTCATGATTAATCCCCTTTTGTATTTTTATTTCTCCCCCAAACGTAGCCTTTTTTGGCACTCCTACTCACAATAAGTGAAAACAAAACCACACAAGAGCTGAAATACTGAGGAAAAAAGAGTGGGTGCTTTTACAAATTGATACAGATAGTCCAATTATGAAGGCAGATGAGCTTACACATTATATTCTCTGTGCATGAAGTCAGAATAATGATGCTGTCTCACAGAGGCAGGACTTGTCACAGGAGCACTGGACAGGAGAAATGGACAAGATTACAGTGTTGGAAAAGAGAAAGAGAGAAGCGAAAGAGTAAACAAAGCAGAGACGAGAGAAGAAAACTGGAAGACAGAAATAGGTGGACAGAGGTGATCCTATTGGGAGAAGATGTGAAAATATGAAAAATAAAAAAAGTCAAGCTCAGGGAGATGCCCATTCCTCTTCCCATCACCCTGTCAGCGGGGGTACAGCCTAAATCCTTACACCATGTCTCTGCTTATCCTTAAGTCCTGCATATTTATCAGAGGGTGTTTTTTTTTATGTGTGAGGGGAAGCGATGGAGCTGCTTAAAAGTCAGGTTGTGTGCGTTGACTGGAAAGAAACAGACTAATGTGGGTTAAACGAGGAGATTTGCTGAGAACCATAAACTCCTCTCACTTCTGCATTCAATATCCTGGTTGCTACGGTAACAATATGTCTACGAGGACATAATAAGGTGGTGCTGCAACCTTAACATCGTGTGGCTTGCGTGTCACACATCCTCTTGTTTCACTGAGACAAAATGACATCAAATGTTGGAGTATTTATAGTTATAAGCATTTGATTACACAATCAGTCATGACTAGCACCCACCCTGGCTGGCTATTTTCTGTCCGCTAAGTAAATAAGATCTTAGGTTACATATAAGGGTCAGACATGTTAATAACATCTATAAAAGCACACAGAAGCTGCTGCTACTAAAAGCTTTCTGGTAAGATTAAACAGATGGAGGATAACACGCCACAAATCACATCTTATCATGGCTTTGCCAACATTTTAAAATATTTGGCTATATAACTGAGGAGGAATATTTATCCTAACACTTTACTGGAGCTACAACAGAAAAAAAAATTTGCATTAATAATAGAAGGTGCAATTAGATTTGTGGTTAACTATCCTAAAGATGCTTAAATGATTTCAGCTTACAGGGGTGGACTAACTAAAACTGGGAGGCTCAGGAATCCAATTTAAAGTCTGGTCCGTGAAAGCAGCATGATGGATTCGGGTCGCCCTCAGAATACGGTGTGAAAAATTAAAGAGGTAAAAAATACAGAACAGAGAGTCTTTAAGGTCAGCTGGTGAATGTCGTAACTAGATAGCAGTGAGTCTCTCTCCTTAATGGAAAACAGCTTGGATCTCAATAAAAAAAAAAAACTGCGGTCAGTAACAGAAGTTTGTCTGGTGAGGACACCATAGCTGGGTACAATGTCACCCACTGGATATATGTTACAGACAGACAGGTGAGGTGTTAACAAGTCCTGCGTTAGATAGTGTCAGGTGTCATTAATCTTTTAATACAACAAGATGAATTTAATTCCAGGAATTAGCTTGATTTAGTTTCAGTAAATTATAAACTTTTCATATTTCCCTGTGTGTTAGCATTAAACCTTGATTTCTTCTAATAGGAAAAGAGGGACAATGTCTGCAGGACAGCCAAGTGACCCAACACAGCCAGGAGAACATGAATGAATAATGCAGGCCTAGGGTGACAGTTGTGATGCCTGTTGAAAGATGACCTAATGTTACCTTAAGGTGCCATTTGCACAATGCCAAATACACACACAAAGTAACACGTGTCCATGACTGTGGCACACGTGACTTTTATTATTAAATATGGCTTTGTGCCTTAGCAGAGGAATGTCCTGCAGTTTTGTTGTGTAACAGAACTCATTCAAATGTGCCAGATGAACCAAACGGACTCTAATAATAACAAAATGTGTCCGATCATTTCAATGACTATAAAACATAAAAACATAAAATGTCTTTTGATATCTTAAAGAAGGTGACTGATGAACAATACAGCTTTAAAGATTCCCTCTACTGAAAATCATGTTTTGGGTGTTTTTAACATGTTCTTGCGGCATTTTGCCGCTGATGGATGACATGTGTAAAGAAAATTAAGCTTAAAATTGCATTTCTGAGTACCGGTATTTCTTTATTCAAATTGTTGTGATTCAGGAACAGATAAAAAAAAAAAGCCTGTAGCTGTGATATAGAGGGTGCAATCTCCCTGCTCTGCTCCATTCTGATGCATTCACTTACAGACAAATAGGTCCATGCACCGCTAATGTTAGGCTTGGGCAGTAAGCTTGAAGGAGAGTGTGTGAACAAAGGGATGATGGGATCCGTCAACAGTGCTGCCCACAACTCACAGGTGAATTTCTAATTGCCACCCTGCACAAGCTATGTCCAAGAAAACTATGGCTGCTGGGAAGAAGTCGGAACTGAGGGACTTTATTTGCAAAATTATTTTCGATTTAGCCTAAAAATGGCACAATTAAATGATAATAATTAAAAGACCACTGGGGATGCTTTTACAATGGATCAAAAGATGATCTGAGTGGAATTCTAAAGACTTCCCTTAAACAGCACTTACATTTTAATGATTGTTCTGAGTTTGTTTCCCATCGTTGGGAGCCCAGAGTTATGGAAAATGTCAGCCCATTTCTAACATGTATCTGGGAATTACTATAAAAAATTTAGACGAAAGTCAGTATGGACTAAATGAAACTGCAAAGAGCCACTTAAACCTTATTTGGACTGATTCCTCCTCTCTTCCTTTGGCAGAATATATTTCTTTCGATAAAGCCCAGTGGAAGTACATCAGACAGAATTTCCAACAGCTCAAATAAGCTAAAAACAACAAGCACCTCCTCCACGAGAGCAGCTAAAACCACTCATAAATGTTAGAAGAACTGCTTCAGCTGAGGTGGGTGGTGGTGGTATGGGCTGATGTGGGGGTATAATGTTCAGTAGCAGAGGGAGATGAGGAGATGGCTGCTAAGAAGTCAGAACCAAAGGACTTTTTTGCAAAGTGAAGCCCTAATTGCTTCTCAAAAGGTCAAATTCTGCTCAAGATGATAAAATCAGACATAATTTTAAAGAGAAAGAGAAAAATAAACATATTCATCTCCTTGGTTCTGAGCACTACCTTACAGTCACACTGTCCTGTCATATTCCCCCTAACCTTTCAAACAGCGTCACAAACAGAGTGCAGCAAAAACCACTCTGGAGTCCTCTGAGCTGCTGTAGCAAAAGATCCTTCAAAAAAATCTGTAGCCACTAAGTCTGACAGAACCAGTCGAAATCACTCCTTTAACTCATTCATGAAGCACAGATCTTCTGCCCCACAGATTAGGGTTAGGTTTTGAGGGGGAAAGAAAGAACAAACCTAAAGTCCTCACTTGTCAATTATTTCTAAATGCAAAACTGGGAAGACAAACCAGAATGAGAATTTTAGGATTTGTTTGATGGTAAAATGTTTACGGAAAAGACATAGTAAATTTAGTGTAAAAATCCTCTTTAGCGCTGCAAAGGTTTCAAGGTTTTTGCAAGACTATACTAAAGGCCAAGTTTTAAGCAAAAATAATAAAGGAGACCCAGTAGGGGTGAGATTATATACATTTGCTTCTTCCCACTTCTTTTCAGGAAACAAATCAAGCTCCACTTGACTTTAATTGCAAATGTGTCTTAAGTCTGTCTTTGTTTTTTATTTTTTATTTTTAATCTATGCATTTAATCGTTTCTGTAATAAGTTGGATACATCTGTGTGATTTTTTTATTGTAATGACTACAATTAATGTTCGAAATAAACAAATCAAATAAAAAATTGATATATACATAGTTATTTTTGTTTTATTAAAAAAAAGAATAGTTTACATAAGAGAAACTGTGGTTATCGTAAATAATTATGAAAAATAGTATAATTTCAAATTTAACTTAAATTCAATCTAGTCATTATCTGGCGTCATATTTAGGATTGGAATTCATTGTCTCTGTCAAATTGGTTTTACTATGAATATTAACCCTAAGTAGTCTTTGAAATCACCTTTTCCAATCACATCAGCTGTTCACGTTGACGCACGAATGACACCGACCTTCTAATAAAATAGTTTTCCTTCAAAATTAAAAATTAAGGTTTCAAAAAGGTTTTTAGCTATGAAATGTTTGGGTTTAAAACAAACATAAGAAGAGTTATGGCACACAATTGCACTATCCCTTGGAATAAATCTTTGGAAAATTAAATACAGCTTTCTGGAGCTTCGCCTGTTTTCGTTTCCTCAACGTTTTTCATTTTTAACCTTTCTTTGTTTTGTTTGTGGATTTATATGTTTTGTTTTTTGTCTGTACATGTTTGATCTTTGTCATAACAACAGTTTGTGATTTTTGGCATAAAAATATGACAAAATGTAGCACTCAGAATTGAGTTTTTCGTACAGTTTCAGGTTTTGTTATGCAATTATTGTGAAAAATAAAGAAAAATATCAGTAAAAAAGTAAGTTGGGGGTGAATTAAAAAGATGTGCATTAAGCATTCCCACACAAAAACAGTTTTACAGTTAAATTAATGGAGCAAATTTAAAGGTAGTAAGCGATGGTTAAAAACGGCCTCCAACTAATAAGAGTTGAAGGCTAAGTTTAACAATTTTTGAGACAAAAGTCTTTACATTTTTTTTATGACAAAGTAAACTAATTAAATAAATAGATACATTATTTTTCTTTGTGTGTTCAGGATCAGTCAGCAAAATCCATTACCCAACTAATTTAAAATACATTAAAGTTTATTTTATGATGATTTCTTTTCTTTAAATTTTTGTTTCTTTCAAAAAAGAAGCAGTCTTACAAAAAAAAACACAAATGTGGCTTTGAGTGGATGAACTACTCTGCCAAAAGAAAGTTTGATTTGAGTATTTTCTTTTAGCACATTAGTCCTAAAAAGAATACAGAAACATTCATTTACTATGATCCGGTTAATGCAAAGGCAATTTTTACTTCAGTACAGCTAAAAAAACAACTTGAACAAGATTAAAATTACATTTCATATACATTTTGAAAAGATATAAAAAATAGCTCCTACTAAAAAGAAAAGGCGAGCAATATTTTCAGATTGTTAGACCTGGTAGGAGCTGTAGTCTGAGCTTTGACGTTCACATTTTCTTAGTAATGAGATATGAGGGGCCCTGGGGAAAGTCAAGTCACTTTAAAAGAATGATACAGTTTTCATTAAGCTATCTCCTATCTCTTCTTATCAGTATGCTGGCCATTAAAAGGCTTTATCCCAGAATTTCATCACATCAGTGGTGGATTGCTAATTTTTGGTGTGAAAGAAAGTTATTTTTATAAAATGGAAAAAAATGAGAAAGAACTAAAAAGAATGTCTCAAAAAAAAAGGAAGAAAATAGAAAATACAGGGCAGGCAGGAGACAAGGTGATAAAAGGAATTCTCACATATAGAATTAGATGCTAATAACATGGAATGGTATGATGCAAGTGAGGAAGTGTGCTGGCGGAGAAGAGTCTTGTCAGTGGAGTTAAAAGTGCTGCCTCTGTGTCTGGAGTTCACACCAAGTAGTTTTTTTAATATCATGCTTTGTGGTTTTTTCACACATGCACGCCTAGTTGCGAAAAGCATATGCCCACACGCAAACACTTGCAAACACACACACAAAATACAAAGATAAAGCAGCGAGCGCTCGCCGATATGCCATTGGTGAAAACAAAGTCAGCCAGTGTAACGAGACACAGGGGGAATACTGAGCAGAGATGAGAGACTTGAGGTGGAAGAGAATGAGCGAGATAAAGAGAACGAAATTGTGAAGCAAATACAGAAACACAAACACGTTTCTTCATTATAGATTATTATTATTTGACATTTTAAAGGTCAACACAGACAATTTCTTCCATCAATTTGTCATTAGGTCTCTTCGGTTTCCCACATTGTATTTATTTTAAATGTTTTATCACTCGTGGATGTTTTGAATTAAAATATGTTTTCCTTATTATATGATAAATACATCAGATGTATACTGCAACAAATTAATGAAAGAAGGGATTTCCCTTGTGACTTTCATAATATACACAAACAAACAGAATCAGGGAGACTTTTCTTCTTTTGTATGCAGATAACTGGATTTGTGATTCCACATAATAGAAGCATTGTGTGAGCCTTGAGAATGTCTCTTAAAGCCACCCTCTATGCCAAAACAAAAACAAGACAGTTAGTTTTTACCATGCAGTTACAAAAATCTGATTTTCTGGGGAGAAGGGAATTCCCTCTGAAATATCAGGATTTACTGAGGGAAAATATTGCCTGTGGCAAGTTGCTTTTTTTTCTTTCAATTTTTTCCCCTATTTCTTTAGACTTTACTTTCTGTGAATGTGTGGAACCTTTACACACGTTTTCAAATCACTTATAATGATTATCTCCAATCTTGGCACTCCAATAAACCTGAATGGAGACTTTTAATGAACAATCACTTAAATATATTGCTTCATTTGGACTTGCCATAAATGAAAATGTCTTAACGAAGATATTTTTCTGTCCTCTCCAGTCTCCCTCTGTGTCCTCTGCCTCTTGGCTGCACTGCTGCCACCAGCCTCCCCCTGCCCTCCTCCCTGCCTCTGCTCCTCGGATGACCTTGTGGTGGACTGCGGAGGACGTGGTCTCTCCTCATTGCCTCCTTTGCACCTCCTGCCTCAGAGAAGTCGCTCTCTCCTCCTCACCAACAACAAGCTTGCCTCGCTGGATGCCTATGCTTTTGCTAACCTCTCTTCACTAGAGGTCTGGAGACTTTGGTTATTGTTATTAGCAGATATGCACCTAATGGTTAGGCGGCAATGGATATCAGTTTTATATAGGTTTTGCAGGCTTTGCAGGTTCAACAGGACTTCTAAGTTGTTTTTCTAGTTGATAGTTGACATTTAAAAACTTTAAAACAATCTATGAAATGTTCTCAGTTGATTACAGCTCCACGACCGAAACTCATGTGAAACATCTGTAATCTATCAGAAAGATTTTTGTTATATTAGGATGAGAATTACAAAAAGTAGACACAATCTGACATCCTTACTTTGTCTTAATCAATTTTTTTTAAAAGAAATCTGTTTTAGTAAATTGAACGCTGAAATTGTTCTTGGTTTATAAGACAGATGAACCGACCAATGAACATTAACACACTTAAAAATATAGAATTTGTATTGGTTACAGCAAATGACCAAAGAATAGACAGTGTTTAAGCACAGGATGAAATCTTTTAAATTAATCTGGATTTTCAAAACCTTTAAAAATTATTGGAATTTTTTTGTGGCTCAGGTTTGGTTAGGTGTTATTGTCGTTATTTTGTGCTTTTTAAAAAAAATTGAATAGGCTATTTAATCTGACAAACACTATTACAAAAAGAAAAACTCTGAAATGTGTTAATGTTCAACATTATGATTAAAAATGACATGTTGAGGGATTGTCCTCTAAAGATGGCAAGAGACAGATCGTTGATGGATTTAAAAGAAACAAACTGGCCCAGGAAAACATATTACATTTTATTTTGAAATTAAAAGTTAAAAATATTAATACATGTTTTTTACTTAAAGTATGAACACATGGAATTTAGTTGAGTTAATCTAATTACAAAAAAGTGGCAATTATATGCTAATATTTGTCAATTTATGTGAATCCAAAATTTGCAGGCAGTAATTTTTATTCATATCAGCATTGGATTTATTTTGGCTCATTGTTATTCCTGCAGTTTGAGCAGGGCTTCTGCAAATTCAGATGTGCAGACAAAATGCATTTCTCTGATAAAAAAAACAGAGAAATGGAACCATAGAATATGTATCTGAGGCTTTCGGGCACACAAGGCACACATTACAGGTAATTATGACTTTAGTGCATCAAGGAAAACTGCTTTGGAACATGACCCCAAACCTATCAGAAAATTTTGGAAAATTGCTTGATTGACTCTGCAAGTCAGCAAAAAAAATTATGAGAAGCATTTTTTGTATAATTCTTCTTTTAAAACCTTCAAACTTACAACTTCCTGAACCCTTTAGAAGTCAATGAATTGTTCTCAATGAGAAAACTGGCCTACTTTTGAAGTATTGTTGAAATATTTGCAGTTAAATGCTAATTAAGGGAAATTAGCAACTTTCAAAACCAAGTAGGTCCAGCTGCCACTGTAGATGTCTACTAACTTTTGTTTCACATGAAATAAGATCTTGTTATAGCTTTTGGACTCTAGTTAAACTTACATGCAAAGCTGAAGTTTAGATTTTTTGGTGTGTTTTAGGAGCTTGACCTCTCCAACAATTATCTGGATAATTTGCCTGGTGGATTATTCAGAGACATGTCAAACCTGACAAGACTGACTCTACACAACAATTCCCTGACAGTCATGGACAGAGAACTCTTTCAGGTAAAGAAGGAAATATCAAACTACCCTAGATAAAATAACTTCTAACACACATAACCTTAAATTTCATTCATTCATTCATTCATCTTCTAAACCCGTTTTATCCCTTTCGGGGTCACGGGGCTGCCGGAGCCTATCCTGGCCAATCGTGGGCGAAGGCAGGGATTATCCTGGACAGGTCGCCAGTCTGTCGCAGGGCCACAAATCACACACCCATGTACACTCACATTCACACCTAGGGGCAATTTACAGTAACCAATAAACCTATGAAGCATGTTTTTGGATGGTGGGAGTTGAGCCGGAGTCCCCGGAGGAAACCAACGCATGCACGGGGAGAACAAGCAAAGTCCACACAGAAAGGTCCCCCATTGATGTTCTGTTTCAGGTCCGCTAGCCGGGACTTGAAAATGATTTAGCTGATAAAACACGTGATTTAGTGTCCATGAGGCTATTTACATGTTTTATCTTTGGTACAAATACCTGTTCTTGTATTTCTGTAGGGTCTAGCCAGTCTACAGAGTCTGGACCTGTCATTAAATGGTCTGTCCACAGTTCCTCTGGGTCTCCTTGATGAGTTACAGAAGCTCAGGTAGACACACTAACACAAATGACGCTTTGATGCTCATTTATCAGATGCCTGGTGTGTCCCGATGGACAAGCAGAGAGGGGCTTCTTCGTCTTTGTCCTTTGAAAGTGACTATTTGCACACTATTTCTAAGTACGTCTGGCCATTGCTGAACTTTTTTCTTGGTCGCATGGACTCGGAGGAAGGGTAGCGTTAGGGTGACATTTCAGGTTAGGTTAATACATGCGACCAATAACAAAATTAATGTGCGATGAATTTCCCTCAGGTTTTGTGCTTGTCGGACTTAAATACGTACGAATAACATCAAAAGGGACGCCATCCATATGTCACGACCAGATCCAAGTCACTGATTGGTTAAAGTTCAACCTGGTTCAACTTTCAACGCAGGTTCAATGGCCACGCGTTATGTACATAGAGCTCAAAAATGGTTGTAGAAACTTGTGTAGCAATGTGTTAACATGAACGTTGTGAACGCAGAAGCCCAAAAAATGCGCCTTTACATAGATTTTCATTGGAAGGGTGGTGTGACCGTATGATTCATCGATTGTCTTTTTTGCATTCTTTTGCTACAAAGCTACAAGAGTTTAAGATACTTTTAGAGCTTAAACAATTTATTATAAAACTTTACAGCAAACAGTAAAAACAATTAATCTCTGTGGATTTTTCATTACCTTCCTGTACCCAGGTGGCTGTCACTAGCAGGTAACAGACTTCATGGTTTGGAGAGGGCAGCATTTGAGCCACTGGCCAACCTACAACACCTGGAACTGGGACACAACCCCTGGGAGTGCGACTGCAATCTCCGTGATTTCAAGCACTGGATGGAGTGGCTGCTGTACCGAGGTGCATGTCTGAATTTTGAAACAAGGACATCTTAATTTTGAAACAATGAGGTAGAAAACTAGAAACCTCCAGATAAAGACATGGTGAGGAATAATAGTAGGCGCTTGTGCTTCAAGTCATATAATGTGACTGCGTGGTTGTGTAAGCACTTGCTGTTGTTGTTCTATGGGCTTTATCCACGTGTCTCTGCAAGCTGTGAGTACATCAGATAACCACAGCTGCTCTGCGCTCTTTCCTCGTGTATAAAATCTACATTCACCTCAGCGCCTCGGGCCTCAGCTGGCCCGCTAATGAAGAATCTTTTCTTCTTCATTCTGCTCCCCATTGCTTTGCTGAACTTCACTCCCTCTGAGCGCAGCACTCATCAGAAAGAGGCTGACACAGTTGACATGATGATTTAATAATCATCAAAGCTGCTGGAAAATTACAAGGAGCCATTTCACACTTGAAGATGAAATCTCTGACAATAGCTGTGCCAAAGAGGAGATAGTGCATGAACCGCGTTATGAAGGAAGGCAGTGCAACCTGAATTTGAACAACCTCTTCCAAGGTTGTTTTTCTTAAGTTATTGAGGCAAAAAAAGCTGCTTTTTTTCTACAGTTTCATTACACAGTCTCCGAGCATGAAAAGCGCTGCGCTGACTTCTGCATGCCTGCAATAGCAGGACATATTTTGGGAGTTGTGTTTGCTGAAGGATTTTATAATATGTCACATCCCCAGATGAAAGCGAACGGAAGCACGCTCCTCTAAACCTGACGCTATCTTGTCCTCATGCATCATTCTAGTGTTTTTGTCATTTAAAGTATTGGGGGGCTCAGATCGATGACCTATCAGCACGCGACCTTGAGACAGACACCCTGTTTGGAGGCCCTTCCAGCGTAATGCTAACAGACCCCCACCCTCCTGCTGAATGTGGGAATTAGTGACTCAGATATTTCTCTTTTCTGCACATGCCTGAGCTGTGATGAAGCTAGGCATGTCACCTCATGAATTATGTAAAAGCTTAGTTGAGGCTATCTTCAACTTAGTGAGCACTGCAAATTGTGTGCGTGAAGTGATGTATGACTCATGCTGGTGTTGGCACGACCACCTCCAACTCAGTCTTTCTCTCTCGTTTGGATATTTGTTTGTTTTGACAGAAGCAAAGCACCTTAATGAATGACCCCTGCTTTCTTCTTTAGGGGGGAAGGTTGATGCGATGGAGTGCACGCTCCCAAAAGATCTGCGTGGGAGAGACATTCGTGGCGTTCCGGTGGAAATGTTCAACTACTGCCTCCAACTAGAAGATGAAAATGGAGGGGGTGGTGAGGGTTCGCGATCTGGACAAGGAGGCGGTCCTCCATGCAGCAGGAGCGCTCTCAACCCAAGCGGGTCGACGCCAGCTTCTGACAACAGTGTTGATGGCTCCTCTGCTGGAGGAGGAGGAGGAGGTGGAGGCGACGCGCCACCAGATTGTGTTCGAGCCCGCTACCGACCTGTTAGTGTGCGCCGCGCCATTGGCACGGTGGTAATTGCAGGCGTGGTGTGCGGCATTGTTTGCATCATGATGGTTGCTGCAGCTGCTTATGGCTGCATCTATGCCTCCCTGATGGCCAAATACCAGAGAGAGCTAAAGAAGAGACAGCCACTGATGGGAGATGGAGAGGCTGATGGGGAAGACAGGGAGGAGAAGCAGATCTCCTCTGTAGCCTAAACGAACACTGAACCAGGGAAATTTGTCACAGAGGCTAGAGGTAATATCAGAATGGGACGGAAATATTAAAAAGGGCTCACATAGGAGACTGACTCTGAACTGACACTTCTCTCCCACTGTTCGTCTTTCTATTTTTAGTCTCCTCCTCTCCCCCTTACAAATCTCCACACTCACCTCATCTTCTTCCCCAGTTTGGGATCCATTCTCTCTGCAGTACTTGTTAGCATTCGTCCCTGCAAATTGCCTGCCATACACCCACCTGCTGAATTTGCCATCAAATGGGTTTGGAGAAAAAAAAATAGAATGATTTGGAAATCATAGGAAACATATCATTAAATCTGTGTTGTCTCATCAGTCGATAAAAAAAATCTAGAGCAGAAATTCAGGGATTGATTGCATAAATGGCGTCGATTCACAGGCACTTCAACAAATTGGTAGAATCTGAGCTCTCTCTGGACTTCTAAAACCATGACTCTGCAACCTTTTTTGACACTCTTAAAGAATTGAGAAACATTGAAGAAACATCTCATAAACAAATCACAAAATACAATCACATTAACATTCAGCTTAGTTCTGTTAGTCCCAGTAAATGATAAAAAACAAAAAAAGCCAGAATTCGCAAAAACTACCTGCTTTGACCAAACAATAACTTGTCCAATAATGATGAAGAGGAGTGTCGCTGCTTTGCTGGACTAAATATCCATTATACATTGTTTTCTGCAAGCTGACAACAAAAAGTTATCGCACTGGAACGCCACATGACAGTCAGCCGTGGACACGATTCAGAAAAGTCTGAAAGGACAAATTGCTGTGTGTGCATCCTTATCAAAGAAAGCAAAAAGCTTTCCGATGTGACAAAAGCACTCAAAGTCAATTAAGATTCTGGATCAGAAGAGGTTCTGGCAGATGGACTGAAAAAAAACCCTCACAAACTGCAACTCAAAGTATATTTCTCGTTTTAAAAAGAATTTATCTCTGGATGGGAATGCTTCTTAAAATGGCACGATCAAATCCTAAAGGGTCTCCTATCAAGGACTACAAAAATTCCTCTACAAGGACTACAAATATCCAACTCCTGCACTTTATTCCTCTAATCAGACCCCTCTTTTTGCTCCCTTCTCTTTTTTTCTAAGCTAGATAAATTGCCAAGAAGAATTACAAAGAATATAATTATTCAAAAAGCTGCTATTTTTCTCCTTTCTTCTTCTATCTCAATGTCTATAGTTTCATGCAGTGCTATTTGTGAAAAGCTTTTAACACTACTGAAGCACTTTCACCTGTTTCCTTTTGCTCAAACCTCCTCCACAATTGTTGCTGTTGCTGTTTCTTTGTTTTTATGAAGTAACCTGCAATATGCATTGGAAGTGTTGTCCTTCTGTTAAAAAAGGGTGCATTGATTGCATTCTTTGAACATTTTTGCAGGGCTCCGTTATCGGCAAACGCCTTTAAAGTGAGCTAAGTAGCATTCATTGCACATTTTTCTCCTGAAAAACGTGTTATTCTCATTTGGTTCATTGATTGACCTAAACTTATATGAATGGTGTGTTTTCTTATACCTTGGATATGATGCAGATATATAAATATATATATTATCATGCTAGGTTACTATGATGTATTGGCCCTAAAAAAATGCACTGTTTTTGGTGTTTCCATTAATGACTTCCTGTAAAAACCCATAATGTGTGTGTTCATTTCTTGTGTCCATTATTATTCAGGTAAAGTTTTGCTAAGAAGCATAGACAGAGTTTAGAATTAGCAAAAAAAAGGGGCTACCGGTACATTAAATTCTCATGTAGGATGATTTTTTTAAGCAACAGCTAGATACCAATTGGTGTAAATAACACAATGCCATGTGATAGAACAGTAAAGATAAATATATATTTTTTGGTCTTTGTCCAAGTAAATTAAGTGATAAATAAGTGGAACTCTAGGAGCTATGTATTTACAGTACAGCTATCATTAAACAATAACCATGGCACCACAAAAATGGTTAAATTATATTCATGTGTCAAGCAATTGTTTTGAATGACAGACTTTATCTTAGACTGATGATTTATGCAAAGGCTATCACAGACTAACTATTTGCATAAAAAGAATCTTATAGAAAATGAGTTTTCTTTCAATTAACAAATTCTGCAGAGGGTTTGATTAAAAATATAAGCAGTAAATTAAAAAGGCTTTTAGGACCCAAATACATAAATCTAGAAGATGCAATTACAGAATTGTCTTTTAGGTCCCTACAATTCCAAGTTGGGCCAAACTTGCACCATTTACAACTAGTTATGGATAGTTGGAATGAGGCTTTCAATACAAATCTGTTAGCATGTGAGGGAAACAGCACTGACCTAAATATTATTGAAATGCTTTTTAGCAATCATCCAACTGTAAACATATATGAAAGGGTTGTGGTGGCAAAACAAACCTGAATTGCAGTCATGAAGGAGAGATTATTGGAGTGGGGTAAAAGTAGTGGAATCTATGGAATCAAACAATTAGGGTCTATACAGGTATTTTGGAGATGTGGTCAAAATGTGTAGCATTCAATTGGATGGAGTTGGTTTTTATCAAATCTCGGTGTAGTTCTACAACCTCTCATTAATCACTGTTGTCAAGATTGTGATTCCCAGTCTTACAGCCATTAAAAGTCCACTTGCACCCTTCTTAATCTTTAAATAGAGTTAAAACTTGGCAGTTTAACTCTAGCTTTAAATGCTTAGTTATAGAAGTAAAAATGCTACTTCTTGAAAGTTGTCCTTGAAAAAAGTGGAATATCAGCCCATTTAATCCTGCAGTCCAGAGCAACTGATCATAACTAATTTATAATGAAGCCACAATCTATGATACTCATATTCTAAGGAAGTCACAGCCCTAATATAAAGCAGCTTCTAAACTCTGTCTATGAATCAACAAACACACCCAAATGTTCCTCAATCAGATCTTACAGATCTTTTTATTTCAGTTGCTAAGTTTCTTTGTTCATCCAACTCAAGCCCTATAGTCTGTGTGCGTAAAGAATAATATGCTCAAGTCTGCTAAATAACAGCTACAGAGGGGCAAAGAAGTATTCGGCAATCACCGTTTTTGCAAGTTGTCCTCCTTACAAAGATTAGAGAGGTCTGTAATGTTCATTATAGATACACTTCATCAGTGAGACACAGAATGTAATAACAGAATACATCCAATCACATTGTAATTATTTGCATAATGGTGCAACAAAACATGTATTTGGTCAAAAACAAAATTACCTCAATACTCTTTAAGGGAACTGTGCTCGTCAATGGCAGACGTCAAACTTTTCCTGTACTTCTCAACTAGGTTTGCAATGTAACTGCTATTTTGGTCAATTCTTCCATGCAGATTTTCTCAAGAGATGTGATGTTTGGGGCTGTTGCTGAGCAACATGGACTTCAACTCCCTCTACACATCAACTGTTGGATTGAGGTCTGGAGACTGGCTAGGTCACTCCAGATTCTTGTCTCTTTGGTAAAAAATGAACTCCAAAGCAGGATGTTTCCACCCCTAGGCTTTACAGTGGGTATGGTGCTCTTGGAATTTAACTCAGCATTCTTGCCCTCCCAAACAGTAAGTGGCGTTTTGACCCAAGATTTCCATTTTGATCTTATTCGACCACATGACAAACTTTAGACGGGTGTTCAGAATTAAGCAGAGGGACTTTTGGCGACCTCTGCATGATTTGAATGCATAACAATAAAGTGTTTTAGTAAGCTTTGTTGTTGCTGTCTCAGTTCTCTTCAGGTCATTTACCAGGTCCCTCATGTAGTTCTGGGCTGTTTCCTGACCATTCTCATGATCATTTGTACTCTACTTGTCAAGATTATCATTGATCTTGTATTTCTTCTATTTTCTAATGATTTTTCCAACAGAAGATATTTGCTCTCCAAGCTGCTTATTGTAGATTAGTTCATCACAGTCTTGTTCAGGTCTAGAATGTTATCCCTGGTGTCCTTCGACTGCTCTTTGGTCTTGGTGGAGAGGTTGTAGTCTGACTGTTTAAGGCTGTGGACAGGTGTCTGTTATACAGATAACGGGTTCAAACAGGTGCCATTAATACAGGTAATGAATGGAGGCTAGAAGAGCTTATTAAAGAAGGAGTAACAGTCTTTAAGGGACTGCATTCTTTTTGTTTGTTGGACTACATTTTTAATTTGTGCACTATTATACAAATAAATTCTGTAAAAATCCGACAATGGGACTTCGTTGATATTTCTTTAACATGTCTCTCACAGTTGAAGTATTTCTGTGATGAAGATAAAATCCCTCTACCATCTTTTTAAGGGAGACCAAATGCAGAATCTGTAAATGCCAAATGCTTTTTTGCTCCACAGTATTTCTGTAGCCATGTTTACTGAGAGGTTTTCTGTCTGCAGATTGCAGAACTCTTGGGTGTGTTGTGTGATCATGATGATTGTGATTACAGTGATGATAACTTGACAATGGCAACAAAGAATTATGCATTATTTGGAATAAAAACATATCACGCCTGCGTCTGCTTTCTGTCAAGAGTGGTGAAAACATTGTTTTGAGTGGGAGGAAAGGTTGATAATGTCACACGTAAGATATAAAAACAAAGGATAAAGCGGAACATCCAACATCGAAATATAACCACAGTAGAGCTTCTTTTTTCAGTCCTCTTTTATATTTCCCATTTTCTTCCTCCTTTCTTTCCACTCTAACTCAATTCATCTTTTTTGCCACCTCTCTCATCATCTTTTTATTCTTTTCAATTTCTTCGCCCCATCTCTGTTCTCCATCTCTGTGTGTGTCTGGTTGACTGCATCTTTTTCAGCATCTCTAATCATCTGTCATCACTTCATCCTGTCCTTCTTCACCATGTCAATTATCCTTCACCTTTTATTATTTCCAGACGTTCTCAGTCTGTCCTTTGTACCTACTTATATGATTGGTCTTGGTTTGGAGCGGATTGAATATATTTAAATTCAGACTATCATGTAGAGATTTGTTAGGTTTTAGTTTTCTTTGGTCGCTGTTGACTGATTTTAGATCAAACCTTTGAACACCAAATAGGCATCCTTCATCAAAGACGTTTAAAATTAAATCAGCAACCAAACCAGCACAAATGTTTCGCCTTCAAAGAGACGCTAGCAAAAGATTGATTGTGTTGCTTGGCTAAACACTGACACGTAGTGGTCATATGATGGAAAACCACAGCAAATTTAGGGCACATTGACAAAAAAAAATGTTGTGATTCTAAAATGAAAATTAATCTGTTTTTAAGCACAGGGTCATTTTAACATACTGTTAATATAAGCTTAATGTTTATAATTTTTTTATATTATATAGAATTTTCTTTAGGACATGTAAATGCTTAGCTTTTGAAGTACATTCTTTTGCTTATAGTGATTAAAAATGTAAGAAAATGTGGGGCAGTGAAGGTAAAAATGTCTGACAGTTTAGTTGGATGGATGCAGTGGTATGGGGCCTTTCTCCTGCAAACACACACTGATGAGCACATTGTAAGCAGGTCTGTAAAAAACGGTTCAGTCAGTGAGATGGCAGAGCTACTTGACAGTTGAAGAAAGTTTTTTAAAGAAGCAGTTTCCATCCCTTTGTGGCTCTTACTCCTTCCTTTATATCTTCTCAGAGATTCTCAGTGGTTTTTTAACATGGACTTTAACGCCTTCTTAAGAACTGTTGTCCTAATTTCTGGTTTGTTTGTTATTATGTGAAATACAATCCAAATAAAAATAATGATAAAGAATGATGAAACAAGATGGGGGAAAAACTATTCAAATTGACAGACAGCATCTTTAGAATAAACAATGAAACTTTTATTTTGAAATCTGCATTTTCCTCCAGCTTTTTAATCTAGCACAATTTTCACACTGGAGAAAAGTTTTAAGAAAGCTGTGCAACCAAGTTAAGCCTGTGCTTTTTTATAAACCACTCATCACTCTGACTGCTTGTTAAAAAGTCAAAGAACTCATCCATATGCACATTCTAAGAAAGCAGCATGTTGTCTCTTTCATGACTGTGATTGATGAGAGCGTAAGTCAAATATTGGGTTATACCGAGGCAAACACAGGAATATAAAACAAGATCTTACATTAGAAAGACGAGGAACAAAAATCAAAATGTGAAAACAGAATGTCCAAAGACGCAGTAAAGCAGAGCAGCACCTACTCTATGGTAAGTGGCATAGACTTATAAAGCACTTTTATATTTTAAATGAAGGCCTAAAGCGCTTTACAGCCAGAAGTCTTTTTCACCCATGGTGGCAGACCTGTCATACAAGACACAAGCCGGAACAGCATGAGCAATGTGGGGTACATTATCTATCCCAAAGACAACTTGAGAGGCCAACTTGCAACATTTTGATAAGTTGAAAAACATACAATCTTTGGATGTTTTTCATTAGCTTTAGCAAGCTAATTTGGAAAAAAACATTATAATTAGGTCAAAATCATGAAGCAGAACTCATAAGACTCAAACTGAGCTGCCAAGACATTAGAAAAATTATCCTTAATGCAACATGTTTTTTAGCTAAGAAGCAAAAAATAGGAAATAAGAAAATCAGTTATGATTATAATTATAGTCATATTTATCCACATATTCACCACCCAAGACCTCATTGTGATCCCATCGGCAACAAATAATGTTAACATCTTGGTGTTTTTCTGAAAATAATTGCAATATAGGAGTCAAAACGAAACATCATTTTTCTTTAGCAGTGGGGTAAACCAGAAAGTCAATGCTCTAATGCAAACTTTGAGGCTCAAAACCACCAGATGCCAAACAAATATAAGTAAAATAATGCATAACTTTTATATTTGTCATCACCTGTTAACTAAAAGGCATTACTTTGATAACTTTAATATATCGTTATTTTTTCTACACTTTCTTACAAATCACTAACAGTAATGCATTTTACAAACTAGCTTTATTGTGCCAAGTGATTGATAATTTGCATTATGCAGAGTGCATGTAGAGTAAAGGTAAACTAAAATGAAAACACAGGAATAAAATTTGTATATCAATTTATTTGATGCTATTCTCTCAGTATTGATTTTTAATTGCTACTGTTAAAATTCTATATTGTGTTGCAAAACCAGGAATAAATCTATAGTTCAGATTACAACAAACAGAACATGAAAAGGTCTTCCTACCTCCAGCTATGGTGGTTTTCTTTCCCACAGTCACCGTGACAGCAGTGGCACTGATCACTATCTTCCCTGCTGGTTAAACAACAAAAAATCATTTTAGATCCCCATTCTAAGATACAATATTTAAATACATGCACTAAAAAATGCATGCATTTCTTTCAAACATGCATGACTGATCTATAAGCATGCATAGTAAATCACAATTAAAAAAACATTTTTTTTGGCTTTAATTTTCTTTAAATGTTATGTTTATTTTAAATATTGTGCCTGAAAATACAAAGGGAATCCTACACTTCTAGTCGTCATTCTTGTAACAGCAGAGTGCACACATTTCAACCAGATTTTTTTGGATGTTGTACTTAAAACAGATGGGGGGGACGATATCAAATAATACATTCAAAAGAGGACAAGGACATGTGTTTGTGTTACAAATGTATTTATATCTCTGCAATCAACTCCTTTTAAACAAAATATCATGCAAAAAAAAAAAAAAAAAAAAAAAAAATATATATATATATATATATATATATATATATATATATATATATATATATATATATATATATATATATATATATACACACACACACACACACACAGTACAGACCAAATGCTTGGACACACCTTCTCATTCAAAAAGGATTCAAAAATATGAATTAACACATGTGGAATTATGTACATAACCAAAAAGTGTGAAACAACTGAAAATATGTCATATTCTAGGTTCTTCATAGTAGCCACTGTTTGATTTGGTTACTGCTTTGCACAATCTTGGTCATCTCTTGATGAGCTTCAAGAGGTAGTCACCTGAAATGTTTTTCACTTCACAGGTGTGCCCTGTTAGGTTTAATAAGTTGGATTTCTTGCCTCATAAAAGGGGTTGGGACCATCAGTTGTGTTTTGCAGAAGTCAGGTGGATACACAGCTGATAGTCCAACTGAATAGACTGTTAGAATTTGTATTATGGCAAGAAAAAAAGCAGCTAAGTACAGAAAAACGAGTGGCCATCATTACTTTAAGAAATGAAGGTCAGTTAGTCGGAAAATTGGGAAAAACTTTGAAACTGTCCCCAAGTGCAGTCACGAAAACCATGAAGCACTACAAAGAAACTGGCTCAAGCGCGAACCGCCCCAGGAAAGGAAGACCAAGAGTCACCTCTGCTGTGGAGGATAAGTTCATCCGAGTCACCAGCCTCAGAAATGGCAGGTTAACAGCAGCTCAGATTAGAGAGCCGGTCAATGGCACACAGAGTTCTAGCAGCAGACACATCTCTACAACAGATGTTGAAAGGAGACTGTGTGAATCAGGCTTTTATGGTAGAATATCTGCTAGGAAACCACTGCTAAAGAAAGGCAACAAGCAGAACAGAGCTAAAGAACAGAAGGAATGGACATTAGACCAGTGGAAATCTGTGCTTTGGTCTGATGAGTCCAAATTAGAGATTTTTGGCCCCAACCACCGTGTCTGTGTGCAACACAGAAAAGGTGAACGGATGGACTCTACATGCCTGGTTCCCCCTGTGAAGCATGGAGGAGGAGGTGTGATGGTGTGGGGGTGCTTTGCTGGTGACACTGCTGGGGATTTATTCCAAATTGAAGGCATACTGAACCAGCATGGCTACCACAGCATCTTACAGCATCATGCTATTCCATCCGCTTTGCGTATAGTTGGACCAACATTTATTTTCCAACAGGACAATGACCCCAAACACACCTCCAGGCTGTGTAAGGGCTATTTGAACAAGAAGGAGAGTGATGGGGTGCTGCACCAGATGACCTGGCCTCCACAGTCACTAGACCTGAACCCATTCGAGATGGTTTGGGGTGAGCTGGACCGCAGAGTGAATGCAAAAGGGCCAACAAGTGCTAAGCATCTCTGGTAACTCCTTCAAGACCGTTGGAAGACCATTTCAGGCGACTACCTCTTGAAGCTCATCAAGAGAATGCCAAGAGTGTGGAAAGCAGTAATCAAAGCAAAAGGTGGCTACTTTGAAGAACCTACAATTTGACATATTTTCAGTTGTTTCACACTTTTTTTTGTTATAATTCCACATGTCAGTGTGAATCTACAATTTTCATAGTCATGAAAATAAATAAAACTCTT
Source organism: Oryzias latipes (assembly GCF_053564925.1). Lineage (NCBI taxonomy): Eukaryota > Metazoa > Chordata > Actinopteri > Beloniformes > Adrianichthyidae > Oryzias > Oryzias latipes. Next base: position 16,970,180 of record NC_136259.1, read on the forward strand.
TGAATGAGAAGGTGTGTCCAAACTTTTGGTCTGAACTGTATATATATATATATATATATATATATAAAATTAGGAGCATGAGATGTGGGAAAATATACATGAGAGCATTAATGTGAGTCTAAAAGCTTCTTCCTTAAGTGAGGAAGGATTCCTGTTTTATTTGGCATGCTTTTGCAGTTGCAACAGGAAGCTATTGATGCATTAGAGCAGGGAGAAAAATAAGAGGAAGACATGAAACATGCCAAGTCTCTATAGCAGGTCTCTACCCGCATCCTCTTTTGTGTCCCTGCGTTTCCTCCCTCCCTGCTCCTCTTGATGTTCCACCGCCTCCGCACTCAAGGTGGCACTATAGTCAGCCTCATAGTCTCTGAATGCATCTGAAAATGACAGACTTTTTTTCTATGGAGTTAATTAACTCCATATTTTTCCCCTCACCTTAACTTTAACACATCTAGTAAATATTTTTGCTTTTATGAATCAGATTTTCAAATGGTGTTTTTTAAAAATTGACTCCTTACACTTTTCGGTTAAAGTTACCCAAATCATCAAATATGATTTAAAAGTTGATTGTTAAAATTCTGATTTAAAGGTTTTATATTATGTGAAGGTGTAGTTTCATATATATGTATTTTGCAACAATAACAATTAGAAATAAACTACATAGAGGTTGGTTCAAAGCAATTCGTTTTAACTTTTAAAGCTCATACAAACAAAACTTAATAAAATATTTTTTTTAAATTTTCCTTTTAAACATGTTCTTTTAAAATGGCATATTAAGAGTTAGTATGATGTGATGATAAACAGAATGACTGCAGTTTTTAACCTTTTTTTTAGAGTGCTTTTTGAAAAGAAAAATAAGGCAATAAATGGTTCTAAGAAGACATAACATAAATAGTTCACACACATTTCTGTTGATTTTAACACGACACAGTGATGTGAAAAAAAAACAGTTGGAGTACATTAAAGAACCTCAACAAAGATTATCAGCTCAGTTTACAGATAACTAGAAATAAGTGGGGAAACAAAAAAAGCACTAAAAAGCAAAGTTTTTGTGTGTGCAGTGTGTAAGCGTTTATGTTAATAACTGGTATGTCCTCTACCTCTTGTGTCTTGTCTGGGCATGTAGTATAGAAACTGCCCAGCTGGATACTCAGCTGCTCTGCGGTACCATACTGGGAAATGATCCAGGGTGAACATATTCTCCATGTCTGTGGAGGTCAGGAAAGACCTAGGGAGAGGCAAAAATAAGGAAGAACAGAAGAAGATTAATGTTGAGAGCAGAATAACAGAGTAACGGTGGAGAGTAGAAAATATGTTAATACTAAAACTTTAAAAAAAAAAAAGGAATAAAAGGTAAAAGCAAAAAAGGCACCCAGCAAATCAAAAGTAGTGAGCATTCTAAAAAAATCAAACAAAATTGTGAGAAGCTGAAAACATTAAAGTCTATAAAGATGCTTCACTATTATAATATTGTTCTAAAATGTTTGCAAAATCGATAGAGTATTGCGTTAAGTGAGGTGCTGAGTTTCTAATCTACCACAGGACGAAAAATGAAATAACACCCTGCTAAGTTTTAATATAATTTTGTAATTTGGTTCCTTTATTTGATTTAGAATAAAAAGTTACAAATTTGATTGATGCAATAGGACTTGATGCACATTGAAAAAGGCATAATTGCATTACTCACCTGCCGCTTCTTTTTTCAATTCCGGCGTATCTCTGGAATCTCAGCAAGCCTGAACGAGTCCCCAAAAAAGCTGTTTCAATCCCGTCATCCATCCTGACAAAGGAATTTAGATGCAAAAAAACAGGGAAATGTTTTAAACAAAAATAGGTCATCAGGTAAATAAAAACAATAAAAAAAATGGAAAGGTTTGTGTTTGTTGCTATTGACCCCGATGTGTTGAGCATTAGTGCAGTCCAGTACGCTTCCATAGGAGCCGAGACCACAGCGTCAAATAAAGTTTGCTGCAACAACTGAGAATCACCTGTTATGAGAGAATAAAAGGTACAATTCAAATGAGGAGGAGTTTCATTTTAAATAATAACTTCTTTTGTAAATATAGTGTTTTTAAAATGTTTTTTTCTTTAAAATCTAATCTTACAGTCCAGATCTGGTTCTTTTCCTGTGAGATATTTCTTCACAGCTTCCAGTTGGGTCAGTTTACGATGTGCTGGGTCGATGTCAGTCTCACAGTAGGTCCTACATAGTTGGTTTAGGGTAAAACGATTCCTTAAAAGTCAACTATAACTAGTGTCTGTCTATACTCTGCAAAACAAACTCACCACTCGTTGGCTATGGTCAGATCCGGGGTCAGTAAGTCATGAAGACCTGAAGAAAAAAATCAGGTAAGAAACGATGTTAGAAACTAAAACTGAAACAAATAAAGAACTTACCATCCTCTACTGAAACGTTTCCTGTGAAGATATACTCTCCATATCCCCTACTCAACACGATACCAAGACTGCCAACAGAAATAAAAGAATCATGTTACTTAACAGTTTAAACAATAAACATTTAAAAGCCACAGCATATTGGATTTAGCTATAAACGATATCTTAAACAACTGTAATACCTTTTAAATTACTAATCAGCATATTATCGTTTTTTTTAATGCATATATGGGTATTTGGCACAAAAAGACCAACCTGAAAGGTGTTTCTTTGATGTCTGTGTAGAAGTAATCATTTCTCAAGAACAACACCCTCCTCTGTGAAGCACAGATAAGAAAAATTGATGGAAAACACAATGGAAACAAAACCAAAGCTGTGGTTAAATTGCATGAATCTTCTAAAACCAAACTTACTCCTTTATCCACTGAGGTTCTCACATCTAAAGACAGAGTTCCCGTTTCTCCTTTGACCATGGCTGTCCTCAGCTTTTAAAACCGACAGAAAACGCACAACTTGTGGAGCTGAATTTGTTTATTAACGTTAAAAGGAAAAATAGGGGACTGAAAAGGACAACAATGGGTATCTCACTTTTTCTTCAGTGTCTTCCCATTCCACCTCAGAAAGGTCAACACTGTTATAGTTGGGTTTGGGCTTCAGCTTCTTCCCTTCTTTATACTATTACCAAACAAAGCAAGAGGAAGAAGGAGAGCTTATAAATCAGTATGTGCAATCACTGACGCAAAAGCTCAAAGTTACTCTTTACCAAAGGTCGCAGGTCAGGATGAGACAGGATGTAACCATTATTGGTGATGAGGAAAGCGTAACCTTGGATACCCAGCTGTAAGGACAGATGAGAACAATCACATACAGGGGAATGCAGAGCTTCAAACATCTTTCTGATTGCACATTTCCTTTTAATTAACCACCAATTAACATGTGGTTTTAATACTGAGTTAGATTAGTGTGTTTAATTAATTATTTACCTTGTATCTTGGAGCTAATCTCATCAGTTCTCTCAAGGCCACATCAGTTCCCACGACCCCCAGCAATATCCCATGAGACAACTAGCAACAAAAGAAAGGGGTTCGGAGCCAAAGTCTGTTTGAATCATTTGATTTCAGTTAGTAGTAAAATCAAGCATCCTGGTTGTGTTACTTTTAGTCGTAATGTTTAGGGTCACGGTTAAACTGGAGCCAATCTACAGCTGTTTCAGAGGCAGGAACATTTCTGGACAGGTAGCCAGACCATTCCAAGTACACAAAAAACCCTTCTGCAAATTAAAAAAATATCCAACTTTTAGAGCTTTTAAAGCATAAAAACATTGATGGATCAGAAAAAATGTAAACTGAAAGCTCTCAGTGAAGATTTGAAGCGGGTTCTGGTTCTCTTTAAGTTGTCAGATTCATTGCAGCTACACAAATGGGTTTATTTGATTAAATACTCATTTAATTAGCTGTCAATGTAAGTCAGTGTGCAAGAACCAGAAGGTATGTAACATGTCATGGTCTTTTGCTTTCATTAAAGTCAATGATGTAGAAACAATAGCATAGAAATATCTATTCAGGGGCGGAGCTACGGGAGGGCAGTTGCCTTTTAAGTTGTTTAGAGAATATTTGAAAATATTTTCTTCTTTTTGTTGTAAAGGTTCAATATGTAAATATATATTTGATTTTTTTAAATTAAATTACATATTAGATGTTCATTTTTATCGTTCAAGAATTTCCGCACTTCTATTTGCTACTGATTTATATTAGAATTAGCACCTCAATTAAAAGAATTGCTGTTTTAATTTTAATAACAACAGCAAAACTGTATGAAATAGGTATTTTTGATCCTTTAATTTGCAATGACCTTCCACTCTGCCTTCCATAGACTTCTGCCCCCCTCTCCCGCTCCCCCGTGTAAAATATTCTAGCTCCACCACTGGATTTATTTGGACACAAAGACAATGTACATCAAGCATTTACTGCTTGCGCACAGACAATAACCTATAAGAATATGCATTCCTAACAGGATTTCCAACAATTTTCTATTATACAACTGCTTTATAAACTGTGGCGACCCCTGAAGGGATTATCCGTAAGAAAACAAAAAAAGCTGCTTTGTGTAGCAATAACATGACTTACTGTTTCTTCCTTTTTGCTGAACACAGGCATTGCTACTGAAGTCATCATGAGCAGACTTTGCGCCTGAGTGTTAAACAGCTGTAAACAACAACAAAAAATACAGTGACTAAACCACATTATTAAAATATTAATTGTCAAGTGGAAATTTAAGGTTATTATGCCAAATCTAACTAGGAGCAAGATTATCAAGCTAACAAGGAACTATTAGTTTTGGCTACTAACTGATGAAACAAAAGGATAAACAAAACACCACAATACACATTGTATGACTAACATTTGCAAAGCTGAACTAAGCCCTAACATCATTACCTCATTTTTATTAGGAAGCTGAAGGTGAAGAATGAGGGGAAAACAGTTAAATGGATAAAATGAAACTCTATTGATGTGATATAAATGAAACAGATAAAACAGATGAAAAAAGAAAGGGATGCCTGGAAAGTGAGAAAAAAGAATAAACATTTTCTCAGTGACCATTAATTAAATAATAGGGCACATAGTACATCTGTTACCAACACAGACAGAAGTTCGATCAAGCACAAAAAATCATTCATTCATTCATTCATTCATTCATTCATTCATTCATTCATTCATTCATTCATTCATTCATTCATCTTCTTCCGTTTATTCCCTTTTGGGGTCACGGGGCTGTTGGAGCCTATCCCGGTCACTTGTGGGCGAAGGTAGGGGGCACCCTGGACAGGTAGTCTGTCGCAGGGTAGTGTGTCCACAATCATGCGCACTCTCACACCTAGGAACAATTTAGATTAACCAATTAACCTATGAAGCATGTTTTTGGACGGTGGGAGGAAGCCACCGAGGGAGGAAGGAACATTTTAAAGGTTTTCTGTCTATGACCCAAAAGGTCAAGACAGATATCCAAACTTTCAGAAAGGTTCTATTGGAAGTCTCTCAATGTAAGATGAAAATGTGTCGTTTTAAGGTCACATTATGACATCTCAGGACAGAGATAGATTTAAAAAATAGCACAAAGTTAGGTATTTTGAGTGTTTATGGTGCCATAAATATAAATGTAATCATGGAAGCTCAATTGAAAAATGTTAGATTGTAATCCCCATGAGCTTAGATTTTTTTAAACTCTGTATAAATCCCTAAAATGGCATTGGTTCTAATCTGGCACTTTAGAATAAAAGTGAAATAAAAATGCTAACTGTCTTTTAAACAGTTAAACAGCTAAAGGTAAGGCAAAAACAGAGCGTAAAAAAAGCTATAAATATGACAGAAAAAAAGGCAGACTGACCACACTGTCCATGTAGGCTTCAGTCCAGATTATATCGTGGTCGTGGTTGATAACCATTGGCCTGCTGAGAACATGGAGATATTCCATAACATTTTCCTGGACATCAGCCAGTGTGGACACGTGTGTGTAGTAGCCTGCAGAACACACGCAAACACTCATTTACACAGTGATCCAAGTTGAAGAACATTTAGAATCATTCAGTAAAACAATTATTTAGGAATGTTAGATAGGGATATGTCAATAACAAAAAAATGTGCAACATTTCAAAGATAAATATGTACCAGATTTTAATCAGTGCTAAAACTCTGCTAAAAAAAAAGCCAGAGTTCAAAATTATTGAGTGATTTGGGATTTTTCATTCTAATATTTGTGTTACTTTAAAGACAAAATTCCTCTACACACGGAAATAAAGGATGGATTTCGTAACAATTGGAACTGGTAACAATAAAGACGTGAATGCAAGTTAGATTTTTTGCCCGGGGTGACCCATGAAAAATAACCAGACAACAGCTACTTTCTGCAGCAAGAAAACTTTTTAATTTTTATTTTTTGAGGTCAGTTCTGTAAATTTTAGGGAACTATTACTGAAAAATCATTTTAAAAACATTCCCGTTGTTACAACAGTTTGAACTCTACCACTAGATTAATGCTTACTATTATAAAAGAATCCATTTCCTTCTTTTTAGACAAGACATTTAAGCCTAAAAGTCATCTCATTTTACCTTTGTTGTTGCAGGCAATCCACTTAACATTTTCTGCAAAAGTCATTTCCCGTCCAATTAGATAAGTGAAGACTCGAACCTGGAGAGACAATAATGTTTCGTTTAATGAAATTCTTGAGAAACTAAGCACAAGTAATGCTAAAGAGATATAAATAAATGCCACTGATGCTTGTTTTTGTCCATCTTTCAGTTTCTGTGTGTCTTACTCGTCGATCTGGCCAATTAAACTCCTGAAAGACATCCTGAAAGTCTTCCATAGCGCCGTCTGTTATCAGCATGATGGCCTGATTGCACAGGCTGCCCTGCCCCAGCGCCGCAGCCTAAACACACAAATGCACTCAGAACGGACTCATTCTTAACAGTTTGTACTCAAATGAACCCATGGAGGCGTGAGAGTGCAGTTTAATAAAGATTTTCTCACAATTCTGAGTAATTGTATTCATGGTTTTATGTAAGACAGGGATTTTTTAAACTGAGAACAGACCTCATTCAGGATTTTGAAAGACTCCTTCATTGCATTTTTTACTTTTCCTTCTCCTCTGACATGAAGCTCGTCTATCAGCAGTTTGAAATGCTGGAGAAAAAGCACACAAAAAAACAGCTTTGTTTTTGAGATAACATGAGATGAAAATCGGTGAAAGTGCCACCATGGAAAAAAGAAGTTGGAGAGAGGATAGATCACTGGGAGCTTCCTGGCACCCTGACCCATAACAGGGAAGTTACCCCAGTGCCTGAAGGTAATGAGGATTAATTAAAGCTACAAGTAGCATTTAGCGGGCCCGAGCACGTGCCACCGCCTGGCACGAGCGACCGCCCCGTGAGCAACGCCCTGCTCGAGCCATTCTCGTCGTTTTTTCTTGTCCATTCTGGAGCTCCAAGCTAATGTTAATATGACAGCAGCCTGTGGGGGGGGGGGGGGGGGGGGGGGACTATAATCTGTTGCCTTAAAGGACAAAGACTTTTGCATATAGCATGAAAAAAATTCTTAAATCTAAGCCTCGTTTAGACCTGCTCATTTTCTCATCAAGTAGAAGAAGGTTTTTATCAGATTAAGAAACAAGCAATGATGATAATTGCTATCACTGTCCCTAAGGATGAGAACAATAGAACTCATTCAATTTTCACTACAATGTCTAGATGAGTGTCAGCTATGTCTGATAACTTGGCCAATTAGCTGGACCGGGATCTTACAACGTGCAGGTGGTTTAACGTCCAGTGTGATGAGTCTGTGGACGGCAACAGTACAGCATAGCTTTTGGTTTCCACAAGAGAAGAACTCCTGACACATCTGCCCTAACAGACAACTACAAGAGGAGTTGAAATGTATAACACGGTGAAGGAGTTTTTGTGCAGAAAAAGGTACCATTAGAAAAGCTGGTAGCAGTGACTGCAGATGGGACTCCTGCTATGATTGACCGACAAACAGGTTTCATCACTCACTGTAAAGCTGACCAAGACTTTCCAAAATGTCTGCATTACTGCTGCTTCTTTCACCAGTAGGCCTTATGTGCAGAAGTGATTGGCTCTGGACATATAATGACTCCTATTGTGAAAATCATAAAAAACCTCAGCTGCAAAGCAAAACAGAACAGGATTTTTAAGGTGCTATTGGTGGAGATATCTGCTGAATCTGGTGAATATGAATATGGTGAATCTGAACTTGTATTCTTGACTGACATTACTGGAAAACTAAACCACTTGATCTGCGAGCTGCAAGACATTGGCAAAACTATTTTTTTTTATTGACCAGCCTGCCTGAGCCAGTGTTTTTCTTGTGGGGATCTTTTCTGCCAGGGCTTGCCAGCTTGGTCAGTGGATGTTGCTGCAGTTGTCTCCCTTGCTGGGACAGCTGGAGTTAAACACAGCAGCTCACGGCTGTGAAGTGGACCCCGTTGCTGTCCCAGTCTGGATGGGCACTGTGGTGATGTTCCAATGTTCAGGCTGGCTCCTGGTATGAAGAGATTCCCAAGTACCATTTCCTAACCGCAGAGCCAAGGATGTGTTTACATGTTTAGGTCAAAAATGTGATGAACAGCTTCATGTTGTCTATTGATGTAAGTTTAAACCTAAACATGTTTCCCTGTTACTAATCCAGTTGATGTGGTTCTCCATCTGTTTCTAGGTGATAGAAAAGCATTTTTTTATATTTAGAGCTCCAAGCAAACAAACAGTTGTCTATATAAGAGCTTTTACAATTGTGGACTTTTAGCAGGTCTCTGAATACATGTGACCAATGTATGGTGGATTTTCACAGACTTTGTTTAAAACTGAAGGTGACAGAGACTTTGGAGAAGTGGCTACATTATTCTGGACTTCTTTGTTTCATCCACAGAAGAGTAAAATATGTGATTGATTTTGAAAAGCTGCTGAAAAATGTATCTTTTTAAAATTGCAATTTCTAATTTGGGTTTTACATTTTGTGTTCCATTTTTTGTGATTGTATTAGAAAGATTTGTTATTTATTTGGTGTTTAAAGGTGGTACATAATGTATATACATAATCTTCTTAGAGACATTTGCTATGTGTTGTGTTTGTTGTCGTTGTAGTTTAATTTCTTTGGATGTATTGAAAGGAAATGAAAAGAAGTTGCAGCATTGATTAAAAAAGCATAAAAGAGACATTTACTGTCTGATGTTACATCTGTAGGAGTGTACTGAGACTGGGTTTTGTTTTGGAGCACATTCATATATTTTGTTTGTAAAAAAAAAAAAGATAAAATATAAAGTTAATTGTATTTTGGATGAATAAAAAAGCAATGATTAGTGCTAAGGATGTATAAAAGACAAACAAAACAAAGGAAATTGCTGTAATTTAGTGTTGAACTAGGCTTTCTAACTGTTCTACTTTCTGTCTGCCACTCCTGGCTAATTTACATGTGAGCACACAGCCGGGGGTTGGGGGGGGGGCTAACTCCACTCCTGCAGCAGGGGAGACTGATGAAAAGCTTGAGGATGTAAGATTGAATAAATAAAATCCTAGAGTTGACCAGTTCATTTTATAAATGTAAATATTTTTTATTTTGGTGCTGATAAACTAAACAGATGTTATGATAAAAATATTTGCTTGAGTCAAAATGTCCAAAAATTTGCTTTCAGCACAATAGGGTGATTAAGGTGGTTAAATGTTTCTCGTACGTATAGTGCTGCTTTTCAAACGTGGAGCTTTGTAGGACGCATCTAATTCTGAAATCTCAGCTTCCTGAGACAAACGGCTGATTTCCTATGAAGCTTGATTATATGATCATGCTTCATGATCATTTATGAACATATATAGCTCGTCCAAAATTGTCATATCCATGGGTTCAGAATGGAAGTTTCATCAAATCTATTTAATTTCAGTGAGATCAGACAAGGAATGTGAACGTGAGAGCAACATTTGTGCATGGCGAGATACCCAACTTCGCCGCTCTGTCACGACCACACCCCCGCGTTGAAAGATTTGTTTTTCATCAGAGTAAACTTCAATGGTTTTTCAACAGGTGGACGTCATTTTGAGGTGTGTTTGCTCATCCTACTTGGAGCAGTGATGCTCCAAGTAAAACATGTCATTTCCTGTTGCCAACAGGTGGCGCTACACCTGTTTCGGATTTTTCCACTGCAGATGTGTTCAAAGTCAGACTACAATCATGCACAACAAATTTGGATCAGATTAGATTATTTATGGCTGAGTAATGGCCATTTTTCTTTTCATGGCGTGATTTCGAAACGACCTCAAATTTTGACGCGCCGCCACGGTCACAAACAACCGTAAAAACTTAAAAGCTTCGCAATTTAAGATCGGACATGTGTTTAGTTTACAAAACCAAAGTTTGGAGTCATTGTTCAAAAATCTCTAGGAGGAGTTCGTTCTAGAACGAGGCCTGCAAATGACCAAAATACAGCAAAAATGACATATTGACACCAATATAGCAGACTTCCTGTGCGACTGACAGCTTGGTACCAAGAGACTTTTTTGTAGGTTTCTATCTGATGAACATGTCCTGTAAAAATCAAGCTTGTATGTTAAAGAACATGGCGGGGCTCTCAAAAACAAACATGGTAGGTGGCGCTATTGAGCCGTTTTTTGTTCACCCATGCAAGTGCTGTGTATCTAAGTTGGAGATATGTAAGAGGCCTCTCATTCTGAAATCTCAGCCTCGTGATACAAACGGCTGATTTTTTATGAATTTTTAATTATCTGACTGCAACGCAATCAACCACTTCCTGTTTGGTGGTGGCTTGCGCAGGCACCGTCAGGTGTACACCCATGAAACTTTAGACGATGAGAGAAGACCCTTATGAGTATCTCCTGTTGTAATTTTATGAATGTCGGACAAAGCACAGAGAAAAGATAGGTCAGAATGTGACATAAAATGTATTTGTCAATATCTAGGTGGCGCTATGGAGCTCGTCCAAGATTGTCATATCCATTGGTTCAGAATGGAAGCCTCATCACCTCTATTGAATTTCAGTGAGATTGGACAAGGAATGTGCACGTGAGAGCAACTTTTGTGTGCATGGCGAGACGCCCAACTTCGCCGCTCTGTCACGACCACACCCCCGCATTGAAAGTTATGGCTTTTTATCAGAGTAAACATCAATGGCTTTTCAACAGGTGGACATCATTTTGAGGTGTGTCGGCTCATCCTACTTGGAGCAGTGATGCTCCAAGTAAAACATGTCATTTCCTTTTACCAGCAGGTGGCGCTACACCTGTTCTGGAGTTTTCCACTTCTGATGTGTTCAGAGTCAGACTACAATCATGCATATCAATTTTGGATCAGATTGGATTTTGCATGGCTGAGTAATGGCCATTTTTCTTTTCATGGCGTGTTTTCAAAATGACCTCCATTTTCGACGCGCCGCCACGGTCACAAACATCCGTAAAAACTTAAAAGCTTCGCAATTTAACATCGGACATGTGTTTAGTTTACAAAACCAAAGTTTGGAGTCATTATTCACAAATCTCTAGGAGGAGTTCGTTCTAGAGCGAGGCCTGCAAATGTCCAAAATGGAGCAAAAATGACATATTGACCTCAATATATCAGACTTCCTGTGCGAGTGACAGGTGGGTCCTTTCAGACTTTTTTGTAGGTCTCCATCTGAAGAACATGCCCTGTAAAAATCAAGCTTGTACGTTAAAGCGTATGCGGGGCGTCGGGACAAAAGTCACTGTAGGTGGCGCTATCGAGCCGTTTTTCTGCGCCCATGCCAATCTCCTATAAAATACGAAATTTTTCGCGACTCCTGATGTGTGTGCCAAATTTGGTGAGTTTTGGGGTATGTTAAAGGCCTCAAAAAGGCGACTCTTCCGGTAGAATAATAATAATAATTAAAGCTACAAGTAGCATTTAGCGGGCCCGAGCACGTGCGACCGCATGGCACGAGCGACCGCCCCGTGAGCAACGCCCTGCTCGAGCCATTCTCGTCGTTTTTTCTTGTCCATTCTGGAGCTCCAAGCTATTGTTAATACAACAGCAGCCTGGGGGGGGGGGGGGGGGGGGGGGGGGCTGTAATCTGTTGCCTTAAGGGACAAAGACTTTTGCATATAGCATGAAAAAAATTCAAGCAATGATGATAATTGCTATCACTGTCCCTATGGATGAGAACAATAGAACTCATTCAATTTCCACTACAATGTCTAGATGAGTGTCAGCTATGTCTGATAACTTGGCCAATTAGCTGGACCGGGATCTTGCAAAGTGCAGGTGGTTAACGTCCAGTGTGATGAGTCTGTGGACGGCAACAGTACAGCATAGCTTTTGGTTTCCACAAGAGAAGAACTCCTGACACATCTGCCCTAACAGACAACTACAAGAGGAGTTGAAATGTATAACACGGTGAAGGAGTTTTTGTGCAGAAAAAGGTACAATTAGAAAAGCTGGTAGCAGTGACTGCAGATGGGACTCCTGCTATGATTAATAGACAAACAGGTTTCATCACTCACTGTAAAGCTGACCCAGACTTTCCAAAATGTCTGCATTACTGCTGCGTCATTCACCAGCAGGCCTTATGTGCAGAAGTGATTGGCTCTGGACATATAATGACTCTTATTCTGAAAATCGTAAACAACCTCAGCTGCAAAGCAAAACAGCACAGGATTTTTAAGGTGCTATTGGAGGAGATGTCTGTTGAATATGGTGAATATGAACATTGTGAATCTGAACTTGCATTCTTGACTGACATTACTGGAAAACTAAACCACTTGATCTGCGAGCTGCAAGACATTGGCAAAACTATTTTTTTTTGACCAGCCTGCCTGAGCCAGTGTTTTTCTTGTGGGGATCTTTTCTGCCAGGGCTTGTCAGCTTGGTCAGTGGATGTTGCTGCAGTTGTCTCCCTTGCTGGGACAGCTGGAGTTAAACACAGCAGCTCACGGCTCTGAAGTGGACCCCGTTGCTGTCCCAGTCTGGATGGGCACTGTGGCGATGTTCCAATGGCCAGGCTGGCTCCTGGTATAAAGAGATTCCCAAATACCATTTCCTAACCGCAGAGCCAAGGATGTGTTTACATGTTTAGGTCAAAAATGTGATGGACAGCTTCATGTTGTCTAAACATGCCACCCTGTTATTAATCCAGTTGATATGGTTCTCCATCTGTGTCTAGGTGATAGAAAAGCATTTTTTTTTATATTTAGAGCTCTAAGCAAACAAACAGTTGTCTATATAAAAGAGCTTTTACAATTGTGCACTTTTAGCAGGTCTCTGAGTTCATGTGACCAATGTATGGTGGATTTTCACAGACCTTGTTTAAAACTGAAGGTGAGAGAGACTTAGAGAAATGGCTTCATTGTTCTGGAGTTCTTTGTTTCATTTACAGAAGAGTAGAATTGGTGATTGATTTTGAAAAGCTGCTGAAAAAAGTATCTTTTTCAAATTGCAATTTCTAACTTGGGTTTTACATTTTGTGTTCCATTTTTTGTGCTTTAATTGGGAAGCATTTGTTATTTGTTTGGTGTTTTTAAGGTTCTGCAAATATACACATCATTTTTTAGAGACATTTGTTATCAGTTGTGTTTGTTGATTTGTAGTTTAATTTCATTGGATGTATAGATGTCGTGTGGGGGGGAGGCTCGAGAGCAGGTAGGACCCAGGCGCAGAGACGGGAGGCAAACGGGTTCAGGGCAAGTGGGTTTATTTAACTAACAAAAAGCGCTGCAGAGCAGGATGACAAAACTAAAAACAAAAACTTACTGTGGCATGGCAAGGGACATGGACGCCAGACAAGAAGACGTGATCAACATGAGCAGAAGTTAATGGACCAGCACAGGAGGAAGGCAGAGACAAGACTTATATACAGACAGGGCAGACAAGACACAGGTGAACACGATTAGGGCAGATGGGGACCAAAGGAAGTAAAACTCAAGAAACATGACAAGACAGGAAACCTTTCAAAATAAAACTGGAAACAGAACCAAACAAGACAGAACAAGAACTAAAGCGAAAAAAAAGACAACAAACTGAAACCATGACAATAGAAAGGAAAAGAAGTTCAAACATTGATTATAAAAAAGGATATAAGAGATAAAAAAAAAGAAAAAGGAAAAGAAAAAAGATAAAATATTGATTTAATTGCATTTTGAATAGATAAAAAACAATGATTAATAGAATCAGAATCAGAATCAGGAATCAGAAAAAGTTTTATTGCCAGGTTCAGTAGAGCGCACTTTACAAAACGAGGAATTTGACTTGGTGTATAGTGCAATTAAGAATAAGTTAAAAATTAAGTTAACAACAACAACACACTATATACAGTAGAGTAAGGTGAATTAAAGTGGGAGCACAGATGGGCTGGGATGGTGGGGCCTGTAAGTGGCACCGACAGTCCTTTGGTGGGCGGGGGGGGGAGGGGGGGGTCACCTGGGGGAGTTGGGGTTCTGTTCAGCAGGCTGGCTGCAGTGGGGAAGAAGCTGTTCTTGTGGCGCGAGGTCCTGGTCCTGATGGACCGGAGCCTCTTGCCAGAAGGGAGGGGCAGAAAGAGATTATGTCCTGGATGAGAGGGGTTGGCTACAATCCTGGCTGCCCGCCTCCAGGTCCTGGAGATGTGCAGTTCCTGGAGAGACGGGAGGTGGCAGCCGATCACCTTCTCTGCTGAGTGGATGACGCGTTGCAACTTGGCCTTGTCTCTGGCCGTGGCCGCAGCGAACCAGACTGTGATGGAGGACGTGAGGGTGGATTCGATGATGGCGGTGTAAAAGTCTACCAGCATCTTTTCAGGGAGGTGAAACTTCTTCAGCTGCCTCAGGAAGTACATCCTCTGCTGGACCTTCTTAGTGATGGAGCTGATGTTCTGCTCCCACTTGAGGTCCTGGCTGATGATGGTTCCCAGGAAGCAGAAGGACTCCACAGAGGTCACCGGGGAGTCACAGAGGATGACAGGGGGGAGGGGGGCTGGGGCCTTCCTGAAGTCCACTGTCATCTCCACTGTCTTCAGAGCATTAAGCTCCAGGTTGTTAGCGCTGCACTATGACACCAGCCTGGCTATTTCACTCCTGTAGGCCGACTCATCTCCGTCAGAGATGAGGCCGATGAGTGTGGTGTCGTCAGCAAACTTCAGGAGTTTGACAGACAGGTGACCAGCTGTGCAGCTGTTTGTGTACAGGGAGAGTAACAGGGGTGAAAGGACACAGCCCTAGGGGGATCCGGTGCTTGTGGTCCGAGTATCTGAGACGAGCTTCCCCAGCCTCACATACTGCTGTCTGTCCGTCAGGAAGTCTGTGATCCACCTGCAGGTGGAGTCAGGCACATTCATCTTGGAGAGTTTTTAATACTAAAGATGTATGAAAGACATACCGAAAAGATATGTCTTTCAGTGTTTAACTGGCTGTCTTTGGATTATGCATGCCTGAATAATGGTCATTCTTACTCCTCATCTCTCTGTTCACTGCTTGCTAATTTACATAGCAGGGGTCCCAGCAGGAGGGGGCGGGGTTGTAACACGACTCCTTCAGCAGAGCCAGGCTGAGAGAGGCTTTGACATGTAAGATGTTAGATGTTAGAATGCCAGATGTTAGAATGACCAGTTCATTTTATATCTATGAAAATATTCAGGTAGCTATGGGACATGTTCAGCTATAGGTCTGTGAAAATTGGTGTCGATTGTTGAAACATAAGTTACCATAAAAAAATGTTTGTTTGGAGTCTAGACAGATTTAACACAGGTTTTTGGATGAAAAAGGATTTTTTATAAATCATCTGTTACACTTTTAAGTCTGAAAAAAATGTGGAAGGCAGCAAACACAGATCCCTACCGTTTTTAATTTTTTTGTGCTGATATTTGAAAGATAAGTTATGCAAAAAAATAGGTGTTTGCAGTTTTGCCTAAAAAGACGTTTTCGGACCTTTTTGGATGAAATGATGTCTAAAAGTTCACCTGTAACTTCAATAATTCTGAATTTTTTTAGGAAGCAGTAGCACATAAATGCCTATGAAAGTTGAATTCTTGGTGCTGATAACCTAAACAGAATTTATGCTAAAAATCTTTGTTCAGTCCAAAATTGCATAGGAAAAACACCGGTATGAAGTTTCTCGTAGACCCTATAGTGCTATCTATCAAAGTTGGAGATTTGTAAGAGGCATCTAACTCTGAAATCTCAGCTTCCTGAGACAAACGGCTGATTTGCTATGAAGCTTTGTTTTATGAGTAAGTGCAATTGACCACTTCCTGTTTGGGGGGGCCTTATGAAGGCACAGTCAGATGTACACCCATGAAATTTTAGATGATGAGAGATGACCTTTCTGAGTATCTCCAGTTTTAATTTCATGCACGTCGGACGAAGCGCAGAGAAAAGATAGGTCAGAATGTGACATAAAATGTATTTGTCAATATCTAGGTGGCGCTGTGGAGTTCGTCCAAGATTGTCATATCCATTGGTTCAGAATGGAAGCCTCATTACCTCCATTGAATTTCAGTGAGATTGGACAAGGAATGTGCACGTGAGAGCAACTTTTGTGTGCACGGCGAGACGCCCAACTTCGCCGCTCTGTCACGACCACACCCCTGCGTTGAAAGTTATGGCTTTTTATCAGAGTAAACTTCAATGGCTTTTCAACAGGTGGACATCATTTTGAGGTGTGTCGGCTCATCCTACTTGGAGCAGTGATGCTCCAAGTCAAACATGTCATTTCCTGCTGCCAGCAGGTGGCGCTACACTTGCTCCAGATTCTTCCACTGCAGATGTGTTCAGAGTCAGACTACAATCATGCATATCAACTTTGGATCAGATTGGATTTTGCATGGCTGAGTAATGGCCATTTTTCTTTTCATGGCGTGTTTTCAAAATGACCTCCAAGTTCGACGCGCCGCCACGGTCACAAACATCCTTAATACCTTTAAAGCTTCGCAATTTAACATTGGACATGGGTCTAGTTTACAAAACCAAAGTTTGGAGTCATTATTCATAAATCTCTAGGAGGAGTTCGTTCTAGAAGGAGGCCTACAAATGTCCAAAATAGAGCAAAAATGACATATTGACACCAATATAGCAGACTTCCTGTGCGACTGACAGCTTGGTACCAAGAGACTTTTTTGTAGGTTTCCATCTGATGAACATGTCCTGAAAAAATCAAGCTTGTATGTCAAAGCATATGCGGGGGCTCGGGACAAATGTCACTGTAGGTGGCGCTGTCGAGCCGTTTTTGTGCGCCCATGCCAATCTCCTGTAAAATACGAAATTTTTCGCAACTCCTGATGTGTGTGCCAAATTTGGTGAGTTTTGGGGTATGTTAAAGGCCTCAAAAAGGCGACTCTTCCGTCGGAAGAAAAAGAATAATAATAATAACTCTTACAGATACAATAGGGTCCTTGCACTCCGTGCTCGGGCCCTAATAATAATAATAATAATAAACATTCGAATTACAATAGGGTCCTTGCACTCCGTGCTCGGGCCCTAATTAACATGTTCACATGCTGCTGCACATTTACAATGATGAAGCACAAGCTCCAACGATGCAGCAATTAATCTCAAACTTGAACAGTTTTTAAAAACGACCAGTGAAAAAGTGGTAAAAATATAAAAACTATAACAAGACAGAGTTTGTTGTTTATAACACCAGGATTCTCTGTTATAACTACGATATAACCAACAAAGATATGCTGGCCTGTATTATTTTTGAAATTATTATAACTATTTATTCAAGAATTGTACAAAACAAAATAAAAATGAATTGATAATCTCAAAGAAAAAGAAAAAATTAAAATCCTTGAGGTCTATGTTTGTGGACAACCCCGTTTCTTGATAAATAATAAAATATTTGTCCAAATGTAACTTTAAAATTTTTTAACAGCAAACAAATGTTTGCCCATTATTCTCTACTTATATGTTACACTAATTGGTTGTATAACACCAGACATTTTACTAAGAAAAATGAGCAAAACTAGTAAACAGAGTAAACATACACAGATCTGTGCCAAAGTCTGAAAAATCCAACCCGAACAGTTGTTCATAAAGCTGATTGCTGCCTGAATTCCTGCTTGTGTTTTGATAAGTGTGGCAGCAACATCTGTAAGCCCATTCTCTTTCAGCCTGCCTCTTAATGCCTTCAGCCAATCAAATCCCAGCCGGAAAGGTCATGTGACCTGCTTAAGATTGATGCCAGCCAGTGGCCTCACCTGATCTGTAGTGATGTGAAGGGGAGTGAAAGTAGGGCATACATCCAATAGACATACATGCCAAGACTGAACAGACTGAGCAGGTGTTTGGATGGAAAAAAAAGCAGAAAAGAAGGGAAGCAGGACAAAAAGAAGAGTAAGGATGAAACAGAGAGACTGAAAGCGGAGAGAGGAGAATTATGAGGCTGAGAGAAGAGAGGAGGAGTAAAAAAAAGAATCAGTGCAAAAGATAAGAATGATGGTGAGGAGAAAAAATGTAAAGACATTGAGGAAAAACAGATAAAATCCTCCAAAATACATGTAATAAACATATATAAATAAGTCACCAACTAAATAAAGTTGGTGACTTTTTGTCAACAACATAATTTATAATTTCTATAATTGTTATTATTGAAAAAAATAGAATAAAAGGCAAAATACTTATGTTTTTTGTAAAATTTTAGTAAATTGTGTACTGGTAAAAATGCGTTGATGGAAAACATAAAACATTTTAATACTACCTAAAAAACGAACAAAAACAATTTCAAATTGTAAAAATCTTTGTCAATCAATTGCAATGCTTGCTGAATATGATTTGATTATTATCTAGTGTATCCACAAACAAAATAGCTTTAACTGTATTATTAGCATATTATTACTCAGTTATCTTGTTACATATTCAATTACCATGCATATTTTATCATGGTTGTGGGAAAATGTGACTGAGACCTTGACAGTGTACTCTCACTGAGACGTTTTGACCGTTGATCTGATCTGAATCCTTGTCCTAAAGGGAGTCATGGAAATAAATCTGGTAATTGTGTTAATTGGCTGTGAGTGTGTGTGCATCTGCTTTTTAAGCTTGTATTATTTACCTCTCTGTTATCCAGGTCAGCCTGCACCAAAATACCCTTGAAACATGGTTCCACATAGCGGACATAGTCGCTGTACTGGGGAGAGAAACCAAAGTATAAAATATTAGATACTATATGTTTATATTTTATCTGTCATAATATCATGGGGCACCATATTATAAAAGATAAAATAGTGCAAACAATCATAAACAAAGACAAGCTTATGGGATACAAGTAATTTAATGTACTAATTTATATGTTATTACATTTTTTAATCAACTGCCAATTAACATCTCCTACAAAATGTAATGTAATTATTTTACTTGTATAAGCAGCATCAGCTATGAGACATGAACAGATTGTGTGGCTGTTCCTTCTCTGGAAAAAACAATAAAGTAAAAATTCATCTTATTTGTTATTGGAACATTTGAACCATTTTTCTTAACTATTAATGAGGGGTTCATCTTGATTACACTTCTTTGAAAAATAAAATGACCCCTATACTTACAAAAGGTGACACATAAAAAATGTATAAATCATGCAGCAATTTTCACTTTTGCTGATGGTCAAAAAACACCTAAAGAAATTAAGCTATAAGCTTATGATTAGAATAAGAGCAGAGGATTTGCAGGAGTTATCTGAGTACACATACAGTAATACAAGGATAAACTGAGCTTATTCTCGGATTTGTCATAAAGTTAATAATAGCCAAAATCGCAGCTGTTAAAATGAACTTTTGGCTTAATGCTACGGATACACCGGGCATGTGACAATAAATGCTGCTCATTTAGCCCATGGTGTTAATTCTAGACAAGTAGGGAGGGGCTTCTTCTTCTTTCTTTTTTTTTTTTGCTGTTTATTTGCGCATGCCCGCCCCCTACAGTTGGAAGAGGCTTGGTGCGAAATGTCAAAGTTGTACAAATCTCGCGAATCTTGCTCCAGGTTTTTTCTTTCACAGCTTTAATCCAATCTATGAAAGACTTGATGTTCCGTCGGGTTCCGTCCGAGCAGAATCCACAAAGTTTAATTTTCAACTGGTTGGCACCTGCGTGATTTACAAAGGACGCCATCCGTTCATCAGTGCCTAATTGAAGTCCCTGATTGGTATAAGTTTAACCTGGTTTAACTTTCAACACGTGTTCAATGGGCGTACGTTTTGCACGTAGAGTCCAAAAATGGTCAAAGAAACTTGCGTAGTTACATGTGACTGCGAGAGATTTGAACGCGGAAGCCTGAGACATTATTATGGGTGTTTATCAAAACTTTTCATCAGAGGTGTACGTATAAACGCATGTTGCTGAGGGCGGTGTGAACATAGCTGGATGGCTGCCTAAGTAAGTACGATTTATTTATATAGCGCCTTTCACAGATAAAATCATAAAGCGCTGAACAATAAAAAAAAACATACAATACAGTAAAAGCTGAAAAACAATCAATTAAATAAAATGTAAAGCAAAACTAAATTGAAGAAAAATAAACATAGCATAAAAGTAACAGTAAAACCAGTCAGCTAAAAGCATTTTTGAATAAAAGTGTCTTCAGTTGAAAGATTAAAAGAATCGACGGTGTCGGCCACACGAAGGGACAGAGGGAGGGCATTCCAAAGTCTGGGGGATATTGCCTGGAACGACCGGTCACCTCTGGTTTTATACTTGGTCTTAAAACTCTTTAAAAGATTTTGATCCGAGGATCGGAGGGCACGGCTGGAAGTGTAGGGACAGAGCAAGTCTGATAAGTATTTTGGGGTCTGTACCAGCGCATCGACTAAAGTGTTGTCTGTTGGTGATCAACAAGTTTTTATGTTCTTACTGCTATAATGTTGACAAAATCATTCTCTCCCAGTGTGTCTAGGATCGTGTTGATTGTGTGTTTAGCTATTGTCAGCCTCAGTCCTTTCATGCTGCCACTGACATCCACCACGATTATTACGTCTTTGGGTGATGTAGCTGCTTGGATATACCTGAAAAGATAAAACACAGAAAAAGGGAGGTGCTGAGATGAGGCACAGGAAGTAGAGCCAAGTATTTTTAACCTCCAAGGAAAGTTGTGTAGGGGTTGGACAGAACAGACAGAATTAATTCTTTATCCCTTTATATGTGTCTCTGCTCTTCCGGTTGTGCATTCCATTATCTCTGTATCACCATCCCCTTCTTTTCTAAGCTAATTAACACAAATGAGATTTTCTCTGCAGCAGCTAAGAACAGAAGCTTTCCAGGCATCCGCTGTCTTTGATTTCCGCTTTCCAATGCAGCGTCAAGTCAGTTCAAGAACATCTCTAAGTTCCTGTCACTTTTTTTAAACAGTGACACACTGTGACATGTGAAAGCTGACCTTTGAAGTAAACTCCTATCTACCTGACTATACTTGGAAATGATCGAGGGTAAATCCTACAGCTTATCATTTTTAATGTAGCGAGTTGTACCGATTCGCGAACGAATCAAATCTTTGAATGGCTTATTAACGTGAACGATGGAAATCAACCCATGGTAGGCTAGGAACCGTTCTTTTTTTTCTTCCTCCGCTGACTTTTATACGTTCACATAAATGATCGAACGAACTCAACCTTCTAACTTCAGATGCAATGTCCCATGAGTTGTGAATACCCGATTCAAACCAGGACCTCAGGGGTCGTTTCAACGTAAGTAAAGTATGGTTTCAAAGTCACAACTAAACACTCGCAAATTGGGAAAAAGTTATCTAAAGCTTGAAAACTCATAAACTTACAAAATATAATGATGTGATGCATATTGTTGTCAGAGGATGAGTGTAGATGTCTGATTTGTTAAAAATCGTTAATGGTGTATACTTCTATAGCGCTTTACTACCTTCTCAGAAGGTCCAAACCGCTTTCCATTACTATTCACCCATGCACACACTCCTTTACACACTGATGGCGGTCCCGCTGCCTAACACTGGGACCAACCTACAACCACCAGGAGCAATGTGAGGTTCAGTGTCTTCCCCAAGGACACTTTGACATATAGACAGGCAGGAAGAATCCAAACCTGTGATATTTTGATCAACCGCTCTACCTCTGCGCCACAGTTGCCGGTGCTACAAGCTAAGGCTCGCCAGCAAGCAGCAAATTATGTTATTAATATGTTATTCTTTTAGGCTTTCTTGTGTAATAGTGTTCGTCATTAGAATGTAATCAGCTTAAATTTTTTTTAAATTGGTCAATAAAAACAAACTCTACGGTTTTAAATGTGACTCTAACTTGTTTATAAGAAAATAAGCACAAGAACGTTTGCAGCAACATTTTATAAAGAAGTAAACATTTTATATAACACCTGAGTTGACTTTCCCATGGCTGACTGACCTTGTAATGCCTGGAAATGCAACCTTATAAGAGTTCAATAAAGGCCATTCAACCCAAATGCTACTAATTACAGCAGCCTGATCGAGAATAAATAAGAAAAACATGGTCAACTTGAGAAACTGAATTCCTCAGTAGACCTGAAGTTGACAGACACACCGCCATACCAGTTTCTGTTCCTGCAGTCAAAGGTCACCACGCCATTTTCATCAGGGGTCCACTGGATTCCTAGAAGAAAAGCATAACTTGTTAGATGAAATTTACAAAACTAAGGATATTGAAGTCCACATGTTCCTCTACAATATTTACAATTAATCAGGTGTGATATTTTATTTTTCTTAATCATATTATAGTGACTTTAATCCACTTACAGATCTTATTCTAAAGACAGCTGAGTGAGCACAATGATTTGGTTATGCAGAATGAGGTTTATCTGCATCTCTGCTCATGTTGTAGTAAAGGTTTCATTTGACGGTGAGATTTATCTGAGAAGACCATATTAGAGATGCAGTATACCTGGGTAAAGCCTGAAGAAGCCTGTGGAGCTGCCAAAGTACTGCCAGGTAAGGGTTGGATCTTTTTGAAAGTTATCCACAAAGATGTCATTTAAAGCTTCAGACATATACACTCCGTTTAAAATATCTGGATCTGGAAAACAAAAATGAAGAAATTCTTGAAAAAAACAAAACAGCATGGATCTTGTGTAGTGCTTTCTTTAACATTTAATGTCATAAAATTTGGCCTTTTTCTTTTTGCTTCACCTTGATTGTAGACGTTTGTAGGAACTTGGATGTTACTTTGCTGTGTGTTTACTGGCAGTTTATTAAAATGTTCATTTTTCTCCAATGGGAATTCTCCCCCAAGTGGGATTGAGTTTCCATCTTCATCCACAGTGTTGATCAGCAGAGAGTTAAAGTAGTCAAACTACAAAGAAACATAAGAGAAAGCAGTTATGTGATTTACTTGAAATGTTGATTCTTTGCAGCTTATGGGTGAATGTGATGATGCAGTATCACAGGTTGCAGGAGAGCGCCCGAATGTCCGCCTATGTCTCCATATATCCACTCCCAACACACCTACAATTCACCTTCAAACCAGAGCATTAACCATGCCATCACTCATTTCCATTTCCACTGGAAAACAGGAAGTGACATCACATGTCAACGAATAGTTTTCTTCCCTCACTTCCTGTCTGTGAGCATATATTTTTTAAATTTGGTTAATTGTTGTTGTGTTAATCATGACTTTAAGATATTATATTGAGTACAAAATAGTACTATGAAGTAATTGAATGAAATGATTGGTTAATTGGCCTGTGGGAGGGGCTAGTCACTATAAAATGGGGCAGTTTGGTTTGGTCAAGCTAAATGCATCAGAAGTTCCACCTTTAAATCTTTTAAAAGGGAAGCAATTATCCTCAAATGTGTGGAATCCTAATGCTATTTGATTTGTATTACTTTTTTAGCTGTAAATATTTGTATTCTATTTTTGTGTCTCATATTTTTCTACTTTTCTTCATCAGTGGGAGCAGAATGAATCTCCTGGACCACAACGTTTGTGGCTGTGCCAGCTCTTTTTTTGGACCAGCTCGAAGAAGAACATTGTCACAGAAAATATTACAAAAACAAAAAGGTGAAGAATGTAAAACAAAT
This sequence comes from Oryzias latipes, assembly GCF_053564925.1. Taxonomy (NCBI): domain Eukaryota; kingdom Metazoa; phylum Chordata; class Actinopteri; order Beloniformes; family Adrianichthyidae; genus Oryzias; species Oryzias latipes. Next base: position 16,994,069 of record NC_136259.1, read on the forward strand.
ATAAATTAAGGTAGTATGACACACCTGCAGTGTTTCGTTGTATTCATGAACCAGATCAGCGTCTTCTGCTGCTTCTGCAAGCTTCTGTGACAAAATACAGCATACTACATAATTGCCAACAGAACAATCACTGGGAGTAATGTTGTGATTAAAACACACAATCATTTCATTGTTGAGAACAAAAAAACCTTAGACACTATCTTATCTTATGACAGTTTTACCTTCACAGATTTCATCTTCCTCCCAAGCATTTCTTCCATTTCCTCTGCAAACTTCTTCACTAGCTCCTCACCATCCACCTCTTCTATCTTCACAGCACCTTCAATGTCTTTGTATTTCTGTATTTGGAAAAAAAAAATTTGTACTTACCAAGACATATAAGAACTTCTGAAATCTGTTGACTTAAAGCTGCAAAAAGCTACTATGAATGCTCTCAGTTACACTTTAAAACCTATGGAAGGTCTAAGGTATTTAATAAAAAACGAGCACCATTGGAGGGTTTTAGGCCATGTTTTACATCTGACAAACATAGATACATAGACAAAAAGAAACATAGATACTGTATGCAAGATGCACCAAAGAAGGTATTACTATTATGACTGCAGCTTGTTGCTCATGTCACAACTTTTTAAAACTAGGATGATTCAACAGTTGGTATTCATTCAGCTTATTTGTTTTCACATAATAAAGGATATCCTTGGTTGATGTGCACTAGACACATCATGTTATGAATCTTGGTATAGGCATAACAGATGGAAAAAAGAGCTGCAGAGGAAACTACGGGCCAATATACAGGTAAAGGTCTGCACATAGTAATTAGTGCTAGACAACTCTGAATGCTATCTAGGTTAAGTTTGACATTAGATTGAACTCTAGTTTAATAAAGATGCTTTAAAGAAAAAGTATGCCAGTTAGCTGTATTGGTTGTTGTAATCTAGGAGAAAATAGTTAAGCAGAAATGTTGACAGATTGTCTCATTTTACCATAAACATGTATTTATTTATATTGCTTTGTACATTGATTTTGGCGATATTCGTGCAACTGCCGCCAGTTAAGCAGTATACTGGCAAAAGAAGGTGTTTGAATCAACTTTCTTTAAAAAAGTTTTTTTTCTATCCTTAAACTTTAAAAAGATAAGATACTTTATTGATACCAGTTTGGGAAATTGGAAAGGAGAGTTTTATGCCCCCTACCATGGAAGCATCTGTGAAGCCATACAGCCCATTTATGAAACATCTTCAGTCCCCACTGCTGCCATCAGCAGTGGGGACTGAACACAAACAATAAAGACTCCCTTGGTAGAATTACAAGTGGTATTATGATACACGTACCTAGCATGTTTCGGAAGTCAGATAAAAGACAAAAATGGACAAAAGAAGCACATTTCACACCGATAAGAACATTGAAAAACTTGCATTCCCACACACACACACACACACACACACACAGGACCGTTTCACATGCACTTTTGTGTCCATGCAGCTGTTATTGGACACTACATCCATGCGTGCATTATTTGTTTGCTTTATTACCTTCTGCAGAAGTTTAGCACCTGAGTATTTGGCAGACAGAGCAGCTATTTCTTTTCCAAAGGACACGGCCCACTGCTGTACACTGGAAAAAAGAGAAAACATGATCAATGTTATGGCTGCAAAAAACTATAACAGGCAAGTAATACTGGCCAACCTAAATGAGCCTTTAACAGTAAAAAAAATAAGAAGTACAGACATAAAGTCACTGTCTGGTAAACAATTGTGAAGATTGTGAAGTTCTATATTGACACAAAATAGATAAAACTATTGAACAGAAAAACATTCAATAGGCATAATATTACAAGGAGTTTGATATGTAAGTAGGGTATTTTGTTTTAGTGTAACTTACACAGCAAAGTTAAAAAAAAAGGAAAAGAGGTTACTTTGGGTTCACAAACAGGAGAGTAAAACTGATCATTCTGAAGGTGACAGTGTCTGGTAGGTCAAAGGACTGTTCTGTGCTTCGTAATATGCAGTACTGCTACAAATCCTCTCATGCGAATGCTGCTAGTGCAAGGTAATGGAACAGACAGGATGCGACAGATGGCTCAAACTATGGGGGGAATCACCATGTCACTGTTAATTTACAGGGAGGGCTGCGGTGTGTTTATTGAAGAATAACACAGGATTGGGTTAGAATTTTTTTTTATCAAGACATTTATCTCATCTGATCTGATTACTCCAAGTAATTTAAAAATCATACATTGTTTTATAAATTTCACGGTGGGCTAATATAATCAAGCTCGCTGCAGTATGCAGAGATATCACAAATAGAATTTAAAGAAAATTGCTCTACATTTATTTTTTGTGTGTCAGTCCCCTGACAAGTTTAGTTCAATTAATGTGTCCTTATTTGCTCATTTATGTGGCTGGGATAGGCTCCAGCACCCCCAAGAGGTATACATGTCAGGTTTGGAAATTGGATTGGTGGAATTTGCAAATGTCCTAAACTTTACAGCATTTTGTTAATAATTGAATCTGAACTCATGACAGACAACTGTTTGACCCACTAATGCATAGCTACCAACAGAATATTTTTCCAAATCAAAAATTTGGTAAATCCATGTGGCAAAACTAGCCAGTTCATAAAAATTCAGGGTGGACAGGAAAAAGTATTTGTTCCATTGTGTTTCTTCCATATTATTTTTCTCTTTTATTACAGCATTTGCACTAAAATGTAGATGATGTTCGGTGTTGAAAATTATACAATGACCATGCCTCAATGGAGCCAGCTTTTTGTGATGGAGGTGGAACCAGCCTTTTGTGGAATAAAAGAAATTAACAGATGAGAATAAGAGAACAGGTTGATGAGAGGATTAGAAGATTAAAAAGAACGAATACTGAACGAGAGGGTACTGCTAAAGACAGACTGAAAAAAAAAAGATGTTGGTGGGGTGAGATCAAGATAACCAAAAAAGTAAAAGTAAAGAAAACTATTCTTTACTGCAATAGTAAATAAGTACATTAAGACTTTTGCTGGGGGAGCTCACGTAAAAAAAACTTTGCCCTCACGTCCTACAATACACTGAAATACAACATGATTATGCAAGTCCTGCTGTTTGTTATTGACTTAGTGATAGCACAGAGGAGTTCATGCAGGTCAGCTTTTCATGTTTTTTTCTCCTTCATCATTACAATAACTAATCTCAGAAGTACTTAAAGTAGTTATAGACTGCATGATTATTTTGTTTTGCTGAACTATGGGAAGGCAGAAACATGTGAAAAGAGTGAAGCAGCACAATTATAACCATATAAATGGACTTTGTCAATTCTGAAATCAATTCAGGTTTTACATTTGACAGCAGGTAGTACCTTTGCAATGAAACCTTCTTATGTCTCATTTCTCTTTCGTTATTCTAAACCCTTGATCTTTATCTAAAATTTAGCAAAATAAATCTATGCAGCATGAACAAAACACAAAGTTCTTCAAACTTCCCTGTTAAAAAATAAAAGTCCTAGACATCAACATAAATGTGGCTATTGCAGCAGATTATCATTTGTTCTGTGTTCTCCTGGTAGCTGAGTGATGTTGAGTTGACCTATGTGACCCAAAACCTTTCAGTCATGGCTTTGTTTAAATTCCAGTACAAGAGCCCAATACTAAATCTCCCTCAGCCAGGGCAGTGTGTTGAGTGACCTTTGTTTCTTGCTGAACTCTGTCATTTCAAGAAGCTTTAATCCTCAGCCATCACATTGTTTTTGCCTATCTTTTTATTTATTTATCTCTGGGTCACTATTCTAAATTACATCCAATAAACTGTATTCTCCAATTTGCTGGTGTCCGAGAGGGCATAACACCTTGAGGGGGCATGACACCACATAGCATCAAAAGCGATGTTTTTTTTTTTAATGAATACACCGTGTTTGTGTTTATTTGCTGTTGAGCATTTTAAAGGGAAATGGCTTCTTCTTGTTCTTTTAAATTCAGTTAAAATATTTTCATTTATGATATGCTAAAACAAAAATCTTCTGAATAACTATCATCCACAAAGCCTTGCTACAAACTTGAGAAATAAATGCAGTTTTGCAATAATTTGCACACGAAAAAGACCATCTTGAAATAATGCATCAAACAAGACTTTTGAATTAGCAAGCGGAAAAGTGCTTCCACTGTGCATCAAAATTTCCGATTAAAGATTTACTTTTACTTTGGGATTTTGTCAGACAATCACTGCTTCCGTGGGCTTTATTCATTTGTTTTTTTTACTTTTTCAGTACTAAACTCCACTTCTACATTGCAGATCACACAGAAGGACAGAAGTCAGTAATGTTTTTCTGTCCATGCTCTTGTTTGCAGAGAATTGCTTTGCGTTTATAAAAGTCCTTAAATGGAATACCAAAATAATAAATGAATAAATAAATACAATTCTTTTTGGGTTCAAACTGGTGAATTTTGAAAATAAATTTTACTTTTTTTCTCCTAAAAGACTAGGAAAGATATTTATTTCAACGGTTTGGTATTCTACCAATTTCATTGATAAAAATAATAAAGACCCATCTACTTTCAATAAAACTTTTGGCTCAACATAATTATCAAATAATAATAATAATAATAAATTCACAATTTTAGTATTTATTGATGGGTTAATGTTTGAAGACTTTATTTTATCAACTAAGTGTCAGTTTATGTTTTAGTACAAGACTGTGGGGTAGTTTGGCAGTCAGCTGTACACCAAGGGGCCTGACGGTCCATATGGATCATGAATAGGATGCCAAATCTATGATGAATATCATTGATTAATTTATCTGACATCGTTACTAAGGGTTCTTCTGTTTTCTGCTTACAAGAATGGATACAGACATAGTACTAAAAGACCAACTCCGATTTCTCTTTTGATCTATTTTACAAGCGTTCCTTCTCAGTGGTCTTTTTTTAATGATGATGCCATTGTAGCCTAAATCTAAAAAAATGTGTCCTTTCCCAGGACAAAGTTTCTGCAGAGCGGCAGTAGTTCATCAGAAAATTGCCTGCGTTGTGGGTAAGAATGTAACAACCCCTCACTGCCTTTTCCTTCTAGTTTTGAAGCGGAGACGGGAGCTCATGGCCTGCCCAGTATATTTTCTAAATCACAAAAAAAAAGTTTTAAACTGCAATTTTTTTGTCTGCTCCTGTTTCACAGTGATTTGAATAAAGATATACTCAGAAATGCAACTTTAAGCTTAATTTTCTATATGCCCTCCAGCATAAGAAAGAAGCCACACATCAGTTATCAGATTGGAACTTTTACCAAGTAGTATTTGGCTTATAAAGTGTTATTTGGTATTTAAAAAAAAATAATACTGTCCAATTATTTTAACCGTTTAACAACCCAACCCAGACAAAATCATAAAAAAATGTTTCTCTCTGCTCCTTATTGCCCTGGGAGAGTATTACATACGATCAGTGTTTTTAATAGAATCTAGTCTAAATATGCTTTACCAAGTGGTTGAGTAGGCAGGTAAAGCGTTAAGGAAATTACCGTGTAGGTCCAGTCAGATAACATTTCTTTTAAGTTTTCAGGAGTCGGCACAAAAAAATTCGATTTTTTTAAGATTTTGGAAGTAGGCTATGCTTGGCCTTAGAATGACTTAAGATCCTGATAGTTTGTTTACTGGATAACAAGCCACTGTCCAGGTTGCACAGCTGTACTCACGTTTCTGGTGGAATCTTCATCTGGCTATCCACCGTCAGGCACAGCATGCTGAAGAGCATAATCCACATCAGCATCACTAGCCTCCTTCTGTGTGGCCCACTTCTTTCCAATCTGATGGCCTTCCCAGCTTTTCCTGTACTCCAGCGGCTCATCCCTGCAGCAGCTGCAATCTGCATCAGCCCAGCAAGAGTTGCAAACTGGCTCTGGGAGAAAATTCAATTACAATACATAGAAGTTAGGATTTCAAAATTAGATTTTCAAACCACAGGGCCAACAGAAAAAGGGGAAGATTATTTTTAGTAAAAAAGTTTAAGGATAGCGCAACAAAAAACAAAACGGAATAGTCCTAAGCATCCAGGTACTGCTGTCAAATCTACAGAAAATGTCTCAAGATTATTTATCTTTTATCTTCCAAGTATTTTTTTCTTTGCCTTTCTTTTTTAATTGTGAACAAATCCACTAATTATGTTGGTTTTTCAAGCAAATGTCAGTTTGGCATTCTGGGCTTTTACACTTGAAACGTAGCTGTTGGTGCAAAACAAACAAAAATAATTGAGCATATTAAATTGTAATGTTCGATATAGTACATGCAAAAGGGCCATGAAATGGATTCAAATGTTAAAAGGTCATAAGAAGTGTGTTTATTAGACATAATATCTAGGGGAAAAAAGGTATGCTATGGAATTCCCATGATGGCTTGACTATATGCTACACAGAGAGGAGACGCCATGACTTTTTTACTTTATCACTCACTTAGATGAATGGTAAACACGAAGGATGTCCCTAACAGCATACATGATGAAGGACACCAACAATAACAACATTAAAAGTCTACAAAAACAGCTTTGATAATCTGACAACCGCTGCAATACATGTCAGCAACCACAGAAACATCCATGAACTGTGCAACCGAGGTATAAACATAAGCTAACACACCAGCAACTTACCAAAAGCTAAAGAAAAACCAGGAAAAAGTGCAGAATTAAAAAAAATAAGAACCTAAAAATTTGGTGAGTTTTTGCAGAATCTTGAAAAACGAAATACACAACTAAATTGCACACAGAGCCATTGTGAGATTTCAAAAATCTTTTACTGCCTAAACTCTGGTCAAGTGCTACACGAGAACCTGAAGGTCAGGAAAAGTCGGGTGACAACAGATGTCAACCTACAAACGGATCACAGAATTAAGAGTTTAGTTGGCCTCAAACAACAATACTGAGAAGCTGCTGTGTTTAAGTAGGACAAATTAAAAGCCTCCTTGACTTTGTGGGAAAAAAGGGGTCAAATGGTTGTCACCAAAACCAAAGAAGACAGTACTCACTGTGTTCTGCTGTCAAAGCTTTAGCTGCATGCCGTTTTTTTTTAGTTTTTTTTTTTTAGAATTGTTCAGATCCGAAAGCAATGTCTGATGGAGTGATTTGATATCAGCTAAGCTGGTTATTCCACCATAGGACAGAACCTACAAAGCTTTTTTCTCCTGTGTCAGAGGTCACTGCTGTGCACAGGAGGTCACAGCGGAGTCTTGTCATCCTCCTACACCTCCCTCTGCAGGGTGACTAATCTGATTTTTGATACTCCCATCATCCTCGTCTCTCTTCCATGTTTCCTCGCTTGGAGACTGGGATAATACAGCGTAACAGAAGTCTTGGAACGTCCCAGTAAAGTTCACTCCTCAATATCAGAAAACTGTCATATTCTCAAAAAAAGAAAAAAGCTGAAATTTTGCTTTCAAAAAATTATATCTATATGTGAAGCGGCATAAAAGGAAGACAGATGGATTGATGGAAGGATAGTTGCACTCCACAGTATCTGTTCCTCCTTTCAGCACCAGTTTATACCATAATCCAGGCGGGATTAAACCCCTCCTCCCTTCTTTCTCTCTCCATCCATCTCACGCTCCCCTCATACATTCACACGGTCTCTTACCATCATCTATCGAAGCAATTGCACTTTTGTCTTTTGCTTTGTGCTTATAATTTGTTTTTCCAGCTTTTTATTTTTAGAGACTTTCTTCACTCTTTTTCACCACCCAATTTTGCCATGTTTGAATTATGGGAAACAAAAATATAAGTGAACAGAAGGGGAAACAGTAAGAGGGGGGTTGGGGGGAGAAACAAGAACAGTGGACAGATGACTTTTATTTATTTTTTTGGAATATAAACACACTGAGACATCTAGTGGACTCTCCATGCCTGACAGGCATGCATATATAAAATGAATTCAAACAAAACTCATGACGAGAGTGTGACCTATATTCCAGTTTATGGATCGCTCCATGTGTCCAGCATTTGTCCAGCATTTCCATTTCATCTGGGCATAGTGGCTCATTTCCCATTATTAATTTTTCACTTTGAAAAAAAAGAAACTTTTCTAGTAGGATTCACATCTAGACTTTTGTCTACTTCATAATAACCTCTTCATGTGATAGAAAAATCAATATTTTAGAAAACAACAAGCAGTAATGCTTTGTGATGCTTTACATTTAAAATTGACAGTTGGAAAACAAAATGTGTCAAAGAAAATGTGAAAGGTTTCTTCTTTTTAGGTCAATGTCTTCTACTGTTGTGAGGCTTTAAAAAAATTCTTTTTCAAACCAAAATAAATAAATAAAAAACAAAGATTAAATAGATGTCATAGCATCAACACAAAACCATGTGGACACACACATACACAACTGTCCAACAAGAGGCAAAAAACACACAACTACGACCATGTCTTCCTGAACACAGAGGACACACACAACAAAACATCTGCTGGTGCTGTTACAAAAATGAAAATGCAATAAAACAATCTGGCAATGGGCATGAAACAGTAATGCTGCTGCAAACTCAGACAGGGATTAGTTTAACGATGAACAGTGAACTGCAGCCGCACGCAAAATAAAAATCACAAAAATCCACCAAAACCTCATCTATTTAAGCATATAAAACGAAAAAGCAGGACTTTGTCATCCGAATATAACGTTGGCCCTTTTTCTGACCTCAGAAAGCTTTTATTTTGATAAGCCATCAAGTCAAAATCTGAGTTTTTGTACATTTTGTATACATTTCATCAAAACCACAGTTTTTTTGTGGGTCTTTTGTTGGGTTTTTATCTGCTGCCACATTTCTCAAGTTTCATTTGATAAGAATATTTGTTTAAATGCACTAACATCTACAAGCTAATCCAACGGACCTGTTGAAAATTTCATTGTACTGGAAGCAATGATATTTTAGAGTTTTAAGCAGAAAAATTGACCATATTTTTACTGTACTTACCTTTGTCTCTGCAGGCTTATGACCTCTAACTTTTGTCAAGTAGGTGAAGTCTTACCAAGAGTGACCGGGTGGTGATAACTCAGATTCTAAAAGCCACGCGAAGGTTAACTCTCTGGAAACATCACGCCATATCCATCAGAAACTAAAAATCCAAGGCTGAACTAGTTCATGCAGGCGGCAGCACGACATCTTCCATCTGAGAATACAGCAGTGGCCAAACCGGGTTGGAGCCCGCCTCTCTGAGCATGGGTAACATCGGCACACATACACACACACACACACACACCCACACACACACAAAACAAAAGTCATTGATTACTCCAGACTCCATAGTCAGCCTTTACTTTTGGCTTCATCAGCTGAACCAATGATGTGGAACCACCTCATCTCTAAATGCATTTCTTCATCAAAAAAAAAAGAAATATATATATATATATATATATATATATATATATATATATATATATATATATATATATATATATATATATATATATATATATATATATATATATATATATATATATATATAAAGAAAGTCCAAGTATTTTTGATAGGAACATGTGGTCATTTACCTTTTCATTTTTACAAGACTTCGTTTTCTTTTTTTTTTTTTACGTTGACCTGAGCTGTTTTAAACAGTCAAACCCTGAAGACAGTCCTAATGTTACCTGCAAAATGCTCAAAAGGGGGCTTGGCTTGTCAAAGGAATAAGGTAGGAAATGACTTTAAAATCAACACAACTATACTTTTGGGGATGTTCTATAATATGTATCCATACACTGAGGAAGACAAGTCCTCAAAATATGTTACAATTACAATACAAGAAGTTTTTCTCTTGTCATTAGTGAAAAAGATTTGTCAAATGAACTTGGAGAATTTGTCTTGATAAGATTTCTTAAATAAAATGTAATATCCTGCCTTTTAAAGACAAAAAACAACAACGTAGAATTAACAATATTTAAGTATATTAAATATGAGTGTTTTAACAGCACAGCATATTTAACAGCACATTTATCACGACAGAGCAATTGAACAGGTTAATTAGCAAAGAATGCTCTAAACTGTAAAAAAAAAGATTAACCACCATTTCTTTATTGATTGACACTTTAAATTATAATGAGAGAACTATTTCGATCACTTTGTAGATTTATGAACCTTCAACCGCAATAATCAAAGCACCACCGAACCAGAAACAGTCAGCAACACCAGAGGCGGCTTTAAAAGAATTTTATGTAATGGAACAGCAAAAATATTCCAGACAATAAGAGATTGTGCAGAAATATTTCAATTAATTAACATGGTTTCAAATGAGACAAGTTTTATATTTTAATAAGCTGTCAAATGAGTGGATGATGTGAACACATCTAACATCTAAATGGAGCCTAATATTGCTTCTCAAGTATAAAAATAGGAATGAATTTATTTCTCTTCTGTCCTGAAACATATTTACACTGCTGCTGCTGGTTTTGTTTGGTTGCTACAGTAACATTTAGCGATGTGCAAGTTTAGAGCACGAGTAACACACAAACCCAGACATTGACATGAGAAAGTGGCCTAACGGTATAAATAAAATGCTTTCAGAAACCCACAGTGGGACCGTCTGCTTTTTTTTTTGTTTAAAAACAGTAATAGATAACACATGGAAAGGAGGCGGAGTGATACATCTGTGTCAATCATTTCTGTACTCCTAAAACCTTTTCTAAAAAAATACAAACCAAAACGTGCCGCTTCTTTGACAAAAATACCCGTAAACTAGCAGTTTGTGAGGCAGTGCATATCAAAAGTTTCTCATTAAGCTGAGTTACGGAAGTTTCCTTTTTCTTGTAAATAACAAAGATGTAGATAGGACCGTTTCCTGTATGTTACAGGTGTGCAGGAAACGTGAACACATTCCTCTCTGTCCCAGCTGGAAAATGATGTATGCTACAAACTGGAGGATTTAACACAATATAACCAACAAAACTGGAAAATTCTGCATTTTGATTACAAAACAGTTAAAACACAATACTTGTATTTGCTAAAAAAACAAAAAAAACAAAAATGGCGGGCAGCAAAAAAACAAAGTCATGAGATTTTAAAATCTGGGCTTTGTTATTTTGCTGCCCGAGTTTTCAAGATTTGTCCTTTTTTTAAACTTTACAAATTGTTTATTGTAACCTTTAATAACTGAAAATAGAAATCTTTGAAAATATGTGAAAGTCCAACAGTTTACTAAAAGATAGAATCCGCTACAAATAGCTTCTGACCTACGTAAAGTAGTTCAGAATTGAATATATGCTTTGGAGCGTCTCATTAGTAAAAGATGCAAACTACTGTCGTTACCTTTACAAAAAACTACAATTACCATTTCTACAAAATAGAATGTTTCCATTTTTTGGAAGAAGAAAAAAGCTTTATTTGGGGCAAATAGAGGCAGGCTGACACAGAGACAGTGATTTTAAAAATGGATGCAGTACATTCTTCTTTGGAGTCAGAATACATCTGAGAACAGATGGAGTGTGACTGACTGCAGACAGGGTGTGAAGAGTCATCAGTACTTGCTGCTGGAGCTGTTAGCGAATCGGCTGACGTATGCTTCGTAGATGGAGTTCAGAAATGAGCTGTCAGTCTGAAACACACAGAGAAGCAACTCAGTAACAAATGCTTCTTTACTGGCACATGCAGAGCATGTTTTTTGAACAGCAACAGAAGAGCTGTGCTCATTAGAAAGCAGCATTGTGCTGTCATTTACCTGGATTAAATGCAGCAGCGCGGCTTGAAGCTGGCTTTTGGAAAGGGCTCTGACCTCCTCCTGCTGGGGGGGTTGGGGCAGGGTTGTGGGTGCAGCATGGCTTTCCTGAGCAATGGCAGACGAGCCACTGCTGAGCTTTGTCTGAGTGAACACACTGGGAGCAAGGAGTTGAGTGGGGGGCACGGTGGCTGGTATACGTTGGGGGGAAATGACCTGAAGGTTTACAAGGTTTGTTGAAGAACTGAATTATTCATTTCAGAAAAGAAATTTCATTCAAACAAATAGAATTTCATTAAATAGATGGAGGAAATGTCAAAATCTTCAGGAGTTTGGCATTACAATACTGGAGTTTGTAGCTTAGAAACAACAAAATTGGTGAAATACATTTATTTGTTTAAATCTACCAGCTATCGGGGGGGGGGTCAATGTACCTGACACTGCAGGGCCGTTTTTTGACCTGCAGTGAGCGAGGCTGCGGCTGGTCCCGCCGGTGAACTGGCACTGAGGTTTTGGTTTGGGCCCAGGAATCGAGGAGCCAATCCGGGGTGAGGTCGCGGCAGATCAAGAGAGCTCAGGCTCTGTTCTTGCTGGACCAACTGCAGCTTCTGGAGGAGTTCATGAGGTGAAACCACTCCCTGCAACTGGGATGGCAGACCTGACAAAACAGAGCCAGAACTTATATATAAAAGATACTTTTAAAACGCGCAAAAGAAACTTGTCTCTATGATTAAATAATTGTTTAAATCTAATCTTTTACATCATTCCGTTGAAAACTGAAACTGAAGCCGACAGTTAAGGTCTTGGGTTCACATCGGCCTCAGCACTAACATTCAAGCAGCCACTTTAAATGAACAGTCTATGTAAATGTGCAAACTCTTGCGTTCACACGAAGCTTCACAAGTTGTCACGACCAATTTTAGGCTTTATGTACGTGGCTACTGAATGCATCTTGCAAGTAAAACCAGGTCGAACTTTGACCAATCAGGGACTCTGTATGGATGGAGACCCTTATAATTCATTGAGGTGCCCACGGTTTGAAAAACTGATCATGAGAAATGAATAATGACAGTTGGAGTCCGGACATGCACTAGTAAATGGAACAAAAAGAAAAAAAGAAGAAAAAGAAGAAGTCCCTCCCTGATTGTTCAGCGTGAACACCGTGGGCTAAATGTGTTGAAGAAGCCCCATTTAACTCGTTCTTGAATTGGCATCAAACACCTGGAGTGTTTGTTGCTTAAAACATTGATGAATTAACATTTTGAAAGTAGAATAATAATCCTTGTCAGTAAAGGTGATCTCATTTTTATAAATTTGCTCCAACTATTAAGTATTAAATTTGTTTTAAAATGGGTTTACTATATACGTAAATTCGTTTTACATGTTGGGATGTCGTGCTTTTGTTTATGTGATGCGGCAGAAACCATTTCTCACCTGTTCCCAGTGAAGCTGCTGCTGTTTGGCTGCTGTGCTGTTCTTCTGTTTGGGACTCTGGAAGTCTGAAAAACAGCTGCTGGCTTTGCTGTACTTGAAGGTGGGGGCACGAGGCAGACTCTCCTGCTACAAAATGGGGGGAGAGGTGAGAGTGAGCCTGAAGAGGGGGTGGATTGGAGCAACAAGCGGTGGGCCGGACAGCGGAGGAAAAGGTGGTGGCCAGTTGAGGAAGTGAATGACTTTGAAAAAGCTTCTTTATTGGATCATGGTGAAGCTGCTGCTGCTGCTGGTGATGATGATGATGGTGGTGGTGCTGCTGATGGTGATGATGATACAGGTGGTGGTGTTGGTCCAGGGGCACCCCATTATCACACAGTCGGTTCTCCGGGGACTCAGAGACGGTTTGCAGGCCGCCTCCAACACTCCTCTGGCCCTGCATCAGCTTTGCAATGGCCGGGCAGTGTTGGGGTTCGTTCTGCAGAGGTTGAGTGGAGGGGGAGGGACTGAGCAGAACAGCTACAACGTTTCCACTCTCTTCACCAGGTAGTGGCCTGACATCTCCATCTGAGCCCCCGGCAAGAGCAATGTGTCCAACAGCTGAGGTGACCGCATCGTCGTAGGTCAAAGTGCGAGCCACCGGGGGGCGAGAGACTTTTCCTGTGGTTGTGGCAGCCCTCCCAGCAGGAGGGGGAGCAGATATAGAGGAGTGCGGTGTGTGATGCTGAGATCCAAACAGGGTCGCCAAAGAAAGAGCCTTGGGCTCAGAACCCTCACTGCTCTAGATTTAAACAAAAGGAAATGTGTAATATAATATAATATAATATAATATAATATAATATAATATAATATAATATAATATAATATAATATAATATAATATAATATAATATAATATAATATAATATAATATAATATAATATAATATAATATAATATAATATAATATAATATAATATTATATAATATTATATTATATAATATAATATAATATAATATAATATTATATTATATTATATTATATAATATTATATAATAAGTAATGGATGTCAGTTAGAGAAACCAAACAAAAATAAGGTATTTCACTGAATAAAAGCTGACCAAAAGCTACATAAAAAAAAAATGTTTTAAGCAAAAACTGGAACTCAGACACAGAATCTAAACGTAATCATACCTGAGTGTGTGGTTTAACGGGTATTGGTTTGATGAGGTTGGGGTTTCCAAAAAGGACACTGCTCCCACCAATCTCTTTTGGTTCTGAGGGAGGTTTTTCCTGAGAAAACAAAGAGGAAATACTGTACATGCTCTTTTATTTTGAAGAAAAACTACAACAAAGAAATGAACAAAGCGAAACATTTTGTTGATCTATTTGACAAAAATGTACTGATAACTGATGTTTCGTTTGATAATCTTTCAGTCTTTGAAGGTAGCATACTTTGTCGAATTCGCTGCGCGCTTTGGTCAACATCTGGATGATGTCGACTGGCTTTGTTTTACTGCTTCCTCCTCCTTTTCCAGCTCCTATTATTCCTTCTCTTCCTCTTCCTGGTGACAACCACCCATCCTGGTTATGAGCCAGGAGCTGCTCCTGATGGGTCAGACTGGAAGGACGCAAAAAAAAAAAAAATCACTACATTTAAATATTTATTTCTTTTAACACGACACAATTTCAGCTTTGCTAAAGATTAACACGTTAAACACAAAACTACTTACATCTTCATCCTCTGGGCAACACGTTGACAGTCTTCCTTATCATAGAACCAAATCCCATGAATAACCACTGAAAGGACAAAACAGAAAAGAGACTTATATTTCTGAATTAATATTATACTAAAAAAAAGAAAACTAATAAAAGAACAGTCACAGCCAAAAAACAAAACAAAAACATGTTAACAGACCAGCTGTTTTTTTCTTAAATGCAATTTTACAAAAAGGTCAGCAGACAGCAGAATGAGCTTATGGATGCAGCATTTCCGCTACAACCAAATCAAATCAAAGCAGATTTTCAAAAGTTGAATTTTGATGCTGTGACATTTAAACAGACATCAGATATGTAACTATTAGCATTGCTGAAGAAATCATTCTGTTTCCATATCAAGTGGAAAGAAGCCTGTAGTCCCATTGGACGTTTGAACATGTGCCTCTGAAAGCGCCTTAGCTTCATAAACATGTTCAGTGAGCATGTGGAAAAATGTGAATTCTGCACATCAGAGAGCTAGTAAGACAGCTAGCAAATCAAAATTATTTTATTTTATTTCCTAGTGTAAATTAAAATGATCAGCATGAAATAAAAACATCTGTGAGGAAAATAGTAATTTGCTTTTTACCCCTTAATAAGTTCCATTCATATAACATTTATTGAACTTTTACAAGGAAATTCTGCCTTTTGAATGTTAAAAACCTTTAAGAAAAATAAGAGTTTATGAGTAAAATGTTAGAAAACTTAAACAGAAGGAAAGAATTACAAGTTTAGAAAAAATGAAAGATACTTGAAATAACTTTAATCCGACACTGAGATGAAAAAAGAATATTTGACATCTTAACCTCTTTAGACCCGAGCTCTTGTTTGATAGCTTTTTTTATTTCGTAGCCACGGGCCCACAGGTAATCAGAATGAACTACAGTGAAAATAAAACCCACAATGTGATGTCATCGTATGTGGACGCAAGGTCACAAGAGGCTAATATACTTTCTAAACTCATTCTAAACTTGTATACGATGCAGCATTAAACAGGAAACAGAAGAACTTTTCAAGCGAGAGCTTCACAGACAGCCCATATTCTCCCACAGACAGACCGACCGACCGCAGAGGTCACTGTGGATGAAGGAAACAGACAGCGGGGGGAGGCAGAGACACACACACAGAGTTAAGTTGAGCATGGGAAAAAATCAGCCCGGGACCAAATAAGCAACTGCAGAGGGGGACTGACTGGTGGAGTGGGAGCAACTGAGTGCTCACAGGGGACAGAGAAACACAGTCGAAGTCAGGGAGCCGGAAAATAGAAAACAAAAATGAGCAAGACGCTGAGAGAGAAACAAGGAAGTTTTACCAGGTGTGTTAGTCCTTCAGAAAAGGAACACGTCGTTCTAAAATCTCCATGTAATGAATTCTAAAAACACGACTACACTGTGACATGTCTGAAGCAGGATCATGTCCTGCAACACCTCAGCTATAAACTAACAAACAGACTGGTCAAAAGTAAAGAGGACACGATTGAAAAATCGCAGAAAATGCTTTTGACTAAAGATAAACAGCTACGGTGGCTTTCTGAGCACAAAAAAGGCTGAAAAGAGCAAAATTGACACAGGAGGGCGGGAAAAGGAACCACCAGTACCAAAATCTGAGCAGAAGGAAAAAGAGGAGGCGGGGGGATACATTCTACTCACTGGACACTGAAGAGAACGAAGAAAAAGAAAGAGGAGTATTTAAAATCTGGAGCCAAGAACCAAATCCACCCGAATGAGAAACCAGGAAGAGTAAATTAGCGGCAGTGTTTAACTAATAACACCAGAGATTGTACTTCAAAGTTGGAGCAAAACTCTGTGATTGCGAGATCCGCTCCTTAAAGCCTTCGGGACACGGACTTAATCAAAACAGTGAGCATATGTGATGACTCCTCTACAGTAAAAGTCACGGGACTTGCGTGTTTATCTGTATGTATCTGAAAAAGCACGTTTAGATGGGATTTAGCAACACGGTGGTTGTGTTGAGCTGCAACACAAAGGGAACCTTAAGATAAATTTAAGACTTTTATTCCGCTTAAACTTACTATAACTTACATTTTTGAAGGACTAATGTTGCCAGAGACAGTTTATGGCTGCATTATGAGGTCACGTTTTTGATTAAATGTTCAACTATTTGTCATGATGACCACTATCATTTCATTCTCACTGTTTCCTGGTGGAGGTTAGACTGTTCTAATAGTTAAAACACATCCTTATAGAGCTTTCCTTACATGAAACACACTAACTGTGTTTGGAGGAATGGAATCATGACAATGTGGGAGGAGTAGACACTGACATGTACGGCTTCTGAAACTTCGGAGGAAAGACGAGATTATTGTGTCGATTTTGCATCTTCGGCTGGAATGCAGGCATCTCGGCTGCCTCTCAGGTTCAAATGAAAGGAGGGAGCACCACCGTTCCTGTGGCTGACTAAACCAATCCTGCACCACCTTCTTCTGAAGAAGAAACACTTTTGTTTTATCGAACCTGCAGGAGGACTTTGTGGATTCTTTTAATTCAAGATTATTTCTATGCAAGTGGAGAAAGACAGAAACCATGATTAGAGGTCTGTTTCAGAGAAAACCGAAACATGAGAGGCTGAAGGAGGAACCTGAAGTCCGATTTAAGGGCTTGTTGGTGTCAGAGAGAGACCTGGGATATACATACGTCCGACCTGGAGGTAAGAATCTACAGACAACACATTAAAAATGGTCTCAGGATGTGTCGGCTCAGATCTACATATGCGTGAAGGTGCAGCTGATAACACAAAATATAAATAAAATGACCAACAGAATAACCAGAAACTAAACAATGCTGCATATCAATTTTAGATTTAGAGAAAAGAATTCAAGTAATTTCTGCTGAAAAACATCAATACTGTCAAAAATGTTCATGTGAGACATTTATTTTTATTTCTTTATATATTTCTTTATATTCTTAGAAAATAAAAAAAAACACTGAACAGAAACATTAAAAGAAAATAAGACAGATCCGTGGAAAAAAAAATACTGTATACTGAAATTGAGAGCTGAAAGACTAATTTTTTTTTAGAATATTGGTGTGACTAAAAAAAAAAAAACAGCTGTAAAGACTTATAAAAAAAATTAAACTTGAAGGCTTCAGGCTGGAAAAATAGCATTTTGTTCTGTCCAAACATTTTTGTTCTGTGACCTATCCACGCAGTTCATTTTTAGCCCGGGCTGCCACTTTGTGCCAACCACCGTTCCAGGAAGTTGCGGCAGCACTTAGGCCGACATGTTTATCTAATGATAAGATTCCACGACCCCTCCACCAAGAGGTCACAATGCACTGGCACACTAATGCCAGCAAGCTATAAATCACATTTTCTCCAATAAAACCACGTTTTCTGTCTACTAAAAGTGTTCTTTCGTTATGTCATCTATGTAGAAATTTGGTAAACATTAGTTTGAGCAGCTATTATAGGGTAGGGGGTATTACTTTTGATGGGTCTCACTTGATCTTTCTTTTTATCCTCTTATGTACATTAGCTTATGGCCGCTCTGTAAATTTGGTTCTACAGTGTCACATCTACAAACGCAAAGAGTCTCTTTGAAGCCAAACAGTTCCTCTAAATCCTAGGAGACACACTGATAAAAATCAGTCTGATAACAACCATTACTCATGTCTACTTTTGAGCTCTTTTATTATTCATCTTAAACCAGAGCAATCAGAGCAAACTAACATTATGCTTGACCATAACGTTTGCTTTGAACCCACCATTCATTTACTTACATAAACCAATCTAATCTGTTCATTGTAACAGCAGACACACTAATCAGCTGTAACCTGATTACTGGTTTCAAGTGTTTTTACGCTTCGTGCTTCCCACAAGCGAGTCGGTTCAAATCTGTTCCTTGTTGCAGATGCTCCTACCGCAAACCGGCTATTTTGTGTTTGTTAGCTTCTGAATAGAAAGTCTAAATATTGTGCTTTCTGTTTCACCATGTTCCAAGTAAATGTAAAATAACAAAAATGAATAAACCAAACAATTTCTTTCAGTACAAAGATCCGGCTGCATGTCATTGTATATGACGGGGAGGCCAAGACGACAGGAGCCTTCTCTGTGCTCGTCAGCTACTTCTAAGCTAGCGTGTGTTTAGATTATCAGTGACTGTGGAAGTGTATCTAATCTCAGCTGGCTGCTTTTGTGGTGCTGTCAGACTCTTGTCCCACAGGCACACTTTAGAATGTGATTGTGTGTGAGAGCGCCCGATGCAGGTCTCAGAGAGTTGGTGATAAAACAAACTGAAATAACTCTGCTGAAACACCTTAAATGGAGTCACCGATTCATCCACCAGTCACTAACGTGGTCCTTCCTATCTTATTTGATGTCAAAATAATGTTTTAGTCATAAAAATACGGCTGCGTTTGACGCAACAACATTTTTTTTGAAGATATGTCATTCTTTTAGCATTTCTAATACCCTGCACTTTTGTGTGCTATTCAAAAGAAATAAACATAGTAATTATGGCTTAGTAAAACATTTTAGGTCCATAAAAAAAACCCATAAAAATCTAACTATGATCTTTGGTTATGTGGGCCCGAACTGACCTATGCTAAGAAAATAAATATACTGAAACACATGTAAACAACCATTAATTAATTGCTATTATTATTCATATATTAGGATTTTAATAATATGCATCTGTTTATGCAATAAACTCCAGAGGAAGAGGGTCACAGCAATAACTAAAATATGTAATGCAGCAGCTTGCATTGTATTTAAGACTGTCATGCACAGCAAACGCTGAAAGAATAGGACAGAAACTGGAAATCTGTGGGCTATTTTTATATATTCTGACTTACATCGTGCGTTGCGATAAAGCAGGAAAGGGTCCTGAAGCTGAAAGTCCAAGTCTTTTGTGATCGGCTCTGTCAGATTGTCCATGCTGAGACGGTTCATAATGGTAAATCCGTGTCTTGGAGATGCCAATCTGAATTAAAACAGCATGCAAAATGACAAAAATAATAACTATCAAAACTCAGGAAAAAACAAGGTATTACACACAGTGGTACATTATCTCCCTAATTGATATTAAAATAAAAATAAAATAATTGAATGCAATGGATGACCTCAAATAAACCCTAATCACAGACTTTAGGTCTTTTCTTTACCTTGTGTAAATAAAAAGAGTGCCTTCAACTTCCGTCTTCTCCTGAAAAGTAACAACAATCACGTCAAAAAAAGTGGGGGACAAATGTGTATTTTAATTCTGTTTTTTATTAAACATCCTAGGTTGCTACTTTGTAAACAAAGCTAAATAAAGCAGTACAAAGTATGAGGATGGAAATTGTACCAGTGTGCTTGAGTAAATTAGTGTGTAGTCTCGTGATGTGGTAAAACTCTATACTAGTAGTTAAAAAATGATCTATAACTTCAATTTTGTTTTTGTTTTCAAAAATCAACTTCAAAGCAATCACTTTTAACTTAACTCAGTAATACTAGAACGAAAACGCTGTAATTTGAAGCTAAGCTAAGTTAGCACAGAATAGCATTTGTCAGGAAAAAACGTACCCACTCATTTGTTCTGTTGTTATATGTATACAGAGCGACTTGGCTGGCCACATCGACAATATTATTTATATATGGGTCTTGTCGCTGCAGAGCAGCGAGACTTATGTCCAGTCCTTTCGCAGCATTACAGCCACTGCTACCTTCAGAGGTCGCTGTCATGGTTCTGGACAAGTTAGCAAGCTAAACAACTAGCTAAAGAAATAGCCTGGCTAAAATCGATTAAACTGAACCAACGAGAAGCGGGGGAAAAAAAATCCGTGCACGAGTAGAAATATGCAGAGCGATTCGTTTATAATGTTAATACATTTCAATGTAAGCGTTTCCTTGGCTACTGATTGCTCTCCGTCATAAGTAAGTTAAGTTAAACAACGGCCATGTTTGGAGGTTGTAAACAACGTAGGCATGAGTAGCAGCACAGCGTTAAAGATTCAGCCTTAACAATCGAGTTCGAAAAGTCGATCGATGAAATTATATAAACGGGAGAAGTTTTTGCCGCTCGGTTAAAATGGGGACTTTTAAAATAAAATTTTGTCTTGTAATACCTTTTAAAAAAATGTCACCATTTTAAAAGACTGTTTCAGCGTTTTCAAAACAGACTAACATACGATAGGCAAAAACTGTCCCTCCTGACAAAAATAACATTGTTTTATGTTTATGCACTGTGGGGGGGAAAAAACCGTCGCATAAAATCCACCCAGAGAAAGGAATACAAATTGGTGAGTTTCTAACTAGCCTGGTAGGTAAGCATCTTTTCTTTATTTTATTTTATTTTATTTATTTTTTACCTTTTTTTGCTCTTAGAAAGAAGCTTCCCCTTTAAAGTGGTGAATACTTGATTTCCATCTGTTTATCACCACCGGTGAGACTGTAATGCTGATTGATGGCGATTCTCATAAACATATTAAAATTGTCGGTGATTCAAAATAATTGTGTCAACTTCTGCAATTCCTAATACATCCAAAAGAGGGCGATAAAAGATTCCACATTTTCTTGATGACTTTTCTGGCCTTGTATGGTTATGGTGTCCAAATGCTATTCTGAAGTAAACACATTTACAAATGATATATTGTGTTGAATTGTTATTTGCATAACAGATCACACAAGCTTTCAATTGCATTAAAATATTGCTTTAAACTAATAAACTCTTGCAGGTATTTTAAATACAGATAGCATTTAAGCAATGAAAATGTATCAGGTATTTTTTTCATTTATAGTTTTTTTTTTTTTTTTAATGCACATAATAATAATACCCAGTTATCTATAGATGTGAAGTGTATGTAACAGTTAAACATTTACAGTAAATAAGTAGAGTAAACCTTGCATGGAGTGCTCATTTTGACCTTAACATCATGTTACAGTTTTAGTTTCTTTGCTTTTGAGTTTTGGTCCTCTTTTTTGTTCTGTCATGTTTTGAGTTCACTTCCTGTTTTGTTTTGTGGGGTTTCCTGTTTTGTGTTGTACTCGAGTTCTACTTTTGGTTCCCATCCGCCCTCATTGTTGTCACCTGTGTCTCGTTTGTCTGTATGTATTTAAGTCCTGTCTTTCCCTTCCTCCTGGGCTGGTCCATATTATGCTCTTCCCTATTCAAGTGTTTTCAGGTGTTTTCGAGTTTGCCTGCTTGCTGCAGTAGTATTGTTTTTTTTAGTTATTAAAGACCTTGTTCCTGGAACCTCCTGCCTCCCCCTTTCTGCACCTGGGTACTCCCTCAACCCCCACCGTGACAAGAAATTGAGACATTAGATTATTTTTGTTGGTATTGCAATGAATTAAGATATTTGACCTTTTAAAATGGATTGAAGCTTTTATGTTATCATATTAAAGTGAGAAACTTGGCTTTTAAGCTCTGAATTAGTGTCTGTTGGTTGAAATGTGGGTGATTTGGGTCTATATGCAGAAGTCGTGAAGTGATGACTGTCAGGGTAAAAGTATGCACATACTAGTATTCTAGTATGCAAAAAACCTAATTTTTAGTGTTGAAGTATTTATTAATTTTAGCATTGCTGAAGTTATATTGTCTGGTTACTGAAGAAATCACATTGCAGTGTAGCTATGACACTCTGAAATGTTTACACTTGTGATTATGAGCAGTCAAAAACTGAAAGGAGAGAAAGCCACCAATTTATTATGTAACAGTTTGTTTTTCTTCATACTTCTGGGGGATTATTTGTCATATAAAATCTATCAGTTTAATCATATAAGCTCATAAATAAAGGATTGATATGTTGCATTAAAAGTTGTGGATCTAAGTATCTTTTGAAGTGGAAATATGATATCGATTCTAAACGGCAATTCTTCTTTTTAGACAGGAAACCAGGACAAGATAACATCAGAACTCCCAAAATAACCAATAATGGTTTAAGGTTGAAATGATACTATTCTGACTTTTAAAAGACAAGTGCTGCAAAATGTTGAAGTCTTTGGTTACTTTTGAAGTACTTTTTGGAATTAAATCATTAAATTTGAAACTCGTACAGTAAATTAGCATTCAAATGTACAATTTTTCATTTTTTAAAGTTAAAGAGAAAAGATTCAAAATACTCAGCAAAAAAAAAAAAACAATGCAAGGAATTCCCCTTTAAGTGACCAGCAGGTTGCTGATTTCCCACAAAAGACTAGAGCATTTGAATGTTTGTCTAAGATTCCCAGAGATCCGTTGGGAGAGTCTCACTCGCACACTCCATACAAAGAGGTCTAGAACAGCAAAAATAAAAGAGTCCTAAATAGAACTGATGTTCCATGGGTAGGCTGAATTACAGAGGACATTTTTGAATGTGTCTCTGCATGTTTGTGTACCGTCCCCTCCAGGCTGAGATATCTGTTCTCACGACCTGCCCTCCGTCCACTCATCTCCCTCTCAATCTTTCCTATCTGTCCTTCTTTCATTCACTGAATAACACAATTAAGCAGAAGCCAGGTTTAGTGTGTTAAGTCTAATAATGTCCATCTGTCTCATGATGTCTCCAGTACCGATATGGGAGTCATCTGCTTTAGTAAAAAACTAGTTTGGAAGACACATACTAGTTATTCTTCAGGGTTTATTTTTAAAACTTTATTATTACTCAATGTATTTAGTCTATTTAGTTTGTTATAAAAGCACTTTCCACATTTTCACCATGATTGAATTTGGAACATTTCCATGAAAAGAGATTAAAGCCGATGTTTGTTTGTGTAAACAACTGCTTCAGGCTCCCAAACTGTCAAATGGGTTAATAGAAATGAGTATTAGAGTCACAGATTCATCTTGTGACTTTTTGGATGGGTTTTAATCTTGTGACTCTTGATTTCCTTATTTGGGAACATACAGAGCGCATGAAACTGGCCTTGATCGGTTCTATTAATGATATAAGGTTCGACTCTCATGTCAGAGTGAACATTCAGAAAGTAAAATGAGATAGAGTCTAGGAGGAGCTTATAGACTACAGTGATGCTGTTTTTCTAACAATAAACACACTGCTTTTTAAGGAAAAACACATATATGAAACAATAAATACTATTAAATAAACATAAATGCAAAAACAACTCAAGAATGTACTATCATTGGGCTGCAGCTTACTGATTCTAATGGGCAATTTTGTTACCCTTACTATTATTCATTTGGTTGCAGCGTATTAACAGCATCATTCAGAAGATAACTATTAGTAACTCTAAAAAGAATGGATCTGACAAAGCATTAATAAAACCTGGAAGAGTATTTACTGAAAGAAAAAAAACAACACTTAGCCTCAGAGTCCAGAGTAGAAAGTAATGCTGGAAACCATGACGCAGTTCATTAGTATGCTGTCTAAAGAAGATAAACTAATACAAAAAAAAAATTGAATAACATGAAACACTTAAGGCTTAACTCAAAAGATCAAAATATACTTAGAAAACTGCAATTCTAAGTCAAGACACTAACACATAATCAGAACTGAACTGTATTTCAGCATTATTCTGAATGTGGTGCTTTTTTTGATTAGTTAGTTATTTTTAGTTGTGTTGTGTTATTTCCTCCCTAGTTTATGTTTTATCTAACTAATTAAAAGGTCATTGCTCTCAATACCTTACATATTGCTAGTAGGGATGCACTGAATATTCGACAACAAAATATTTTCATGGCTTTAGATGACCGGCTGTGGAAGACATTGGCTTTTGAGGGCTAGTGGAGTACATAATACACAATATCAAGTAGCCCACATTTCTCGAATCTCGAATCTAATCTGAGATGTAAACATTTACTTCATTTGAAAACATGTCTGAAATGTATTCTAGGCAATTTATTCAATAATTAAAAATGATGAAAAGCTAAACATCTGCATTTGATATTTGGTAACTATTCGACCAAGCTTTTTACTACGACTACAACTAATAATAAAAAACGTCTTTATTGGTAACTATGACAAATCATAAAGTACCTTTAAATGTAAAAATGGTACCTTCAGGAGAGCTACCAACCAAATCTAGATCTATCATACTAAGTAGGAACAATACTAATTTAGTTCTACAAAAAATAAAAAAAAGACAAAACCAAAGGCTTCTTGGACTCCAGTAATTGGTTTGAATAGATTAGAGTATGAATTCTGAAACAGTCCATGAACCGATTTTAAATATTACAAATGTTTAAAGTGGAACCAGTTTATCCTTTCATATGTTCTAATGTTCTCAGTCTGGAATTTTTGCACCCTATGAAGCAGTGGAAAAAAGTACCAGAAACGATCAATTTATTAGTAATACTCTGTAATAACAGAACATCTATATCAAACAAATTATGCATTTTTCAGAAAAAGACAATTCAGTTAACAAATTGAGCTTTCTGAGTTGCCTGTCTGTCTTTACTATGTCTACAGTGACACATGGAGACAAAAAGCTTTAAACTGGATGGAATAGTGGGTGGTGATTTGGCACTTTAGCACTGAGCAAATGAATACAGGCATGGCTGAACTACCCGATTCACCTCCTGATTATAGCCCACAGCCAGACTGACATGAGGCCTGCATATTGTTAACTTTTTATTCCATGTCAAGGACAATTATATGGGAAGGCCACAACCAAGATTAGAATGTGGAAAGCTTTTCGCTGTTCTCCTTGTATATTACTGGGTCAGATTATGTTGGTTTAAAAAGAAAAACATATATAAACACAAATAAAACACTAAATTAGATGCAAATTGAATTATTTAATTTGTTTTCATGTTCTTTATTTATCTTGCAATTCTTTTAGTTAAATTAAATCTGAATTATGTGTTGAGAAACAAAAAGCGTAACAGAAATCCCACTTCTGAAACAAAGGGTTCAATCAGAGAAGATAAAGCATCTAAACTCAGTGCTACAATATATGGTAATAGATAATTTCATTTTTGGTACATTGCTTTTCGGAACTTTGCTCTGACTCATAAAGGCAATCAGAATCTGTTCTGGATAAATGAAGTATGAAGGGTTCACCACATCATCTGATGCCCTTCTAACCAAAATGTGCTCATCAGTCATGTATCACTTCACATCTTTGCTTCCAGTAAGTTAAGTCATTTGTTATTGATATTATTGATAAGTAGAAGGCTCCTTTTTGGTTAAGAAAACCTAGACGGGCATTTTTATTATAATGTTGTATTTAGTCAAATTGAATGTTTACAATGCTTATTATTTTCAAAAGTTAACACAGTTTTCAGAAATATTAACAAAACTCCTGTCATACTTTAGTCAAAACACTTCAGAAATACAATAGAAAGCTTTTTTTTTTAGAGAAACTTGTTCACATATCTTTAGGGAGCCATTATCAGCTAATAAACTCAGTGTCTTTGCTTTGTCCTTTTTTAATGTCAGGTGTTTGAGTTTATTCCTTTCCACCTCTGAAGCAAAGTAAGCACAGTGCTGTACTCTATAGTACAAGACCCATTCTGATGATAACTGTGGTGTTGGTGTTTTTAATCTTCTGAATGTTGTGCTTTATTTTGATTTACACATTGTGGAACTGGCATTTTTCTAATGATGGAGGACCATTTAAGAAAATTAGGCTTAAAATTCATTTCTCAGTTTTATTTTTATTAAAATCATTGCTAATCGGGAACAGGTGAAAAAAAATGCCATTTGAAGAAGATTATATTTGTGTGAGGGGCTGTAAACTAGCATTAGAGCACATAAACAGAGAACGCAGCAACGGGCAAGGTAAGGGGGCGGGGTTGCTCATAACTCAGAGGCGAATTTTTAATGAGCTACTGCTCTGCAGAATCTGTCCTAGAAAACGACACAGGTTTTTTGATTTTTTTCTAAAATTGGTATCATCATAATTAAAAGACCAATGGGAAGGCTTTTAAAATGGATCAAAAGATCATCGGAGAGGAACTTTCAGTAAAAGATGGGAGTGATTTCATTAATCTGTAAGCCACAATTTGTATTTTCTCAATAAATGGCAAAAGAAAAAGAAAGATCCCTTAGAAAAGAAGTTTTGATTTCAAGATCCAAAAAGAAGCTTTTTGTTAAAAAATGCTTAACTTGAGACTGTTTGTTTCAGCGGGCAAGTCCAGGCCTATTTGACTGGTGGAGCCAAGCTGAATAATGTCATCAAAGCATTGTTTAGGGCTATTTAGGTAATAGCTGATGTTGTTTTTGTTTGACATTTTACTCCCAAATGAGCTTTGTTTCATTGTGTTACCTGAGTAAAAGAGGCCCCTACCTCCAGACAATGACATGCCTAGAGGGCTAAGCATAATTTGTTCCTGGTTGTGCAGACCAGCGTTTAAGCAAATGTGACTGTAGTGAAGGGGGAAAAGAAAAAATGAAAAACCACAATCAAAGTCTAACGATGTCTTGTCCTGTGGATCAAGAGGATCACATTCATTCTTTGACATCTGACCTCATAGATCCACTGAACTCCGTGACTTTTGGATCAAACGATCTTGAAAAATCTGCATCTTTGTGGTTTGTTCTAGTTTGAAAGGAGCTGTGAAAAGATCAGAGCTTGAGTCATAAAGGAGTCCAAAACCCAGATATTTAGTGAGCGTGTAAACACAACTTTGGCCAAAGAAAAGAGCGAGCTGAAAAAATCCAGATGTGGGGGACTGTGGACCAATGGCATGCACAGGTCTACAATCTCTGTTTGTTCCTGAACAAATTAAAGTCTTTCTTTGAGCCTGCTATGGATCATTATGCTGTTTTACACGCACACACTTTCCTCTTCTTCCTCCTCCTCCGCATGCCTTCTTTCTCTTTTCTGTACTTACCCCAAAAACAATTCTGACGTTGTGGGCACGCTTCATAATACCCTCATCCTCACAGGCATCACCATCTTCATCATCATCTGGAAAACAGCCGCTGGTTCTCCTCTATTGCCTGTGCCGTTTACCCCCCCCCCCCTCCCCTCCTTACTTCCCTCCTTCCTTCCTTTGGAGCAAACTCACACACACAGACGCGCGCGCACACATCTGGAAACAGTCAAGGCGTCTACATGTGCTGAAAGGGGGGGTACCCCACGCTCTTGCTCTCTCCTTCTCTCTCGGTATCACTGCAGAGCTGAGCTGCAGGGGCAGCAGAGGCAAACTCCCGCTCAGTGAGACACACCGAGAGGCTGACAGACAGACTGAGTCACAGGCGCACACGACCGGACCGTCATGGACTGGATCGGGGCAGAGAAACCAACACTCGGATGAAGCAGGACGGCCTGGCTTTTGTTATCTGGGGAGTCTGCTTTTTGGAATAACCGACAGCCCGCGCGGGGAGGTTTAAGCCGTGATGGAATATTTACACACCTTTCATTTTCAAAATTTCCTCCTCTCCTCTTCCTCCTCTTTTTCCTCCTCCTTCACCTCCACCTCCTCTGCTTCTTCATCCTCTGCCATTCTGATGACACGCTGCTGAAGATGCGCACGAATGCGTCTTTTGCGCACTTCCATTGCGACCGTCACTGACAGCGTCCGTTCTTTCTGACATTTCCAAACCTCAGTTGTTTTCCCTTTTACCTAACCAGTGCGAAGACAAGGGGGAGAGGAGTGTGAATTGAATTGGACGCAGGGCTGGTTTCATGTTTCTCGCCTAGGGCCCGGATGTACCGAGGGATGCACCGGTGCGTTTTCCCAACCGGTTCTGCCGAAAGCTCCCTCTTTTTTCTCGCCTTCACCTCCATCATGGGGATTAGGTAATATTCACTCCATCCAAAGCGACCCTCCCCATAAACAAAAATAACGGATTACCCCCAAAACTGTCCGTGTCAGACAGTTTTTTTTCTTTTGTTACTCCTCTCCTTGTATCATTTCTTTATTTTTGGGGGTCTTTTTCCCTCCCCCGGTTGGTTCCCTTTTCCTCCCTCTCTTCCCATTCACCTCTAGGGATAACACAGGACTACGTTTATGGTAAATGATAGCAAAAACATGTACATCCCGGAGGACACCCTTGAGAACCATCAAGGTACGTTGCGCCTTCTTTTATTTAACTAACAAACATATGAGTGTGAATGAGGAGGGGAGGGGGACTGAGAAGTATGGTGGTCTGGAAATGGAGTTGGTGAGGGGAAAGGAGAGGAAGATAAGGGAAGGAAGGCGGAGAGAGAGTGATGAAGGGGTGTCATTTCTTTCGTTTCAACAGATGGACAGATGCAGTTCTCAAGTTGCCACTGTGTCTCTGTGTGCACTTTTTGTTTATTCCATCTCGGCAGCACCAACTCGTTCTTTAACTGCAGGTATGAGCGGATATGAGCAAGGCCTATGGAATCGATTGGTTCGGTCCACACTTGTGGATTCGTCAGGGCCTAATCATGCGTGGCAGAAGGTGGGATTCGGGGGGCAACTGGCACAGTTTGAGACATCTCCAAGCTTGTGCGTAAACAGATCGTGGAGTCTGTTGAATCAAACACAACAATCTGTCCTGTTGTTTTTGTTTAGTAACTAAATAGTTTATTACTTTAAATATGACTGGAGGCCTCTTATGATAAAGGACGCGGGGGAAGCTGCATAGATGACAGGTGGCAGCAGGACTTTTATTTTCCCGCTGAGAATTTGCTTGATGAGTTATTTTGGGAATGGAAGAGAGGACAGTACACACGTCACGACTTTTAAAGTGTTTTTCTAACCACGCCGGCGTGATGGTGGTGGGAGAGACCGAAAACCCTGCCAGTGTCACGGCGAGGAAAGGCTCTGTTTGCATTGCGCAGTATTACGCGTCGCTCCTTCCTTCCACCCACGTTGCAGAGAGCGATGCCCAGGCAGCAACGCATTTGTCTGTGGCCGAGGCAGCCGTGCGGCTTGACAGGCGGTTATTTCCCCAACCTCTATTCTCTTCATAACCGTCGTCGTCGCCCCCCATCAACCACCTTCATCACAACCACATACCTCTGCCTTGGCGACAGGTTCCATAGCAACAGGGGATCAGGAGTGGGGTGGCGGTGGGTTCGCGTGTATGTAGGTGGATGTGCGTGCGCTTGGACGTGCATCTGTGTCGCAGCGTGGCACCAGCAGTTTGCAACGAGGAGCAACTGCTGTTTTCAGTGTTACCTGAAGGAACAGCTGTCAGGTTCATGCTTCTCTCTAAACTAGTGGAGGACAAGCTGCTTTTCCCCACGAAGTTAAAAAAATCAGCTTCCATTATCTAGATGTTACCCTTACCTGTCAGGGTCGGACAAATGTCAATATAGTACATGTATTCGTCAATAAAGTATATATATTCACAGGCCTCATGCACGTACATCTTCCATACTCCTGATTTCGTTAATAAATCAGGTCCCTCTTGCATATTATAGTTGATTTTTTAGTTTTCTGCTTATTTTGGTTCAGTTTGTGTTTTTCTTACCCTCCATTTTTGTGCTTTTTAAGCATATATGTAAAACTATTTTTTACAGCTGCATTCCATCTTTTGGATGCCCCTGTCATCTTTATTTTACACTTCAGCAATTCTCCTGGGTCCACACGAAAATTTTACCTTCCTCATCACAAATCCTTTATATGAGAGAAACAAGTAACTTAAAAAAAATCATAGAAAAAGTTATAACACAGATAGACTTATTTTACCAGGTTGACATGTCTCATCTTTAAAAAAGTTTCTTAAGACAATAGTTTTATAGCTTAACTTGGAGATGTTCAACACCATTTTGAACTAACAGCTGTTGCTGTGCTTCATGCCCTCCAAAAAGTCTAGCAAATGAATTCAGCTATCACCGTGGAAAGTAGGCTGCTCTATAAGATCACAGCACAGATGAGGATTGATTAATGAGTTGTAAAATCAAAGTGAAACCTGGCGTCAACCTTTTCCACAAATTAATTTTCCCAGAGATAAGAAAAAAGAAAAGAAATCTTGATGAGACCTTCAACATCTTAGGTTTTATTGAAACAATTTAAGCTCTGTCACTTCTGGACCTTTTATTAAATTTGCAGCAGCCATGTGATATTTTCAGCACCATGGACAGTTCAGCCATTATTGGTCTATTGACAGTTATGGATGCATGATGGATGCTGACATTGTAAAGAATCAGCTTTTGCTCTAAAATATTATTTGTATTTTGCATTGATTCCCTCAATGTCCAAATCCCAAATAGCCTGTAAAATATGATAGGAAAAATATGGAAAAATTGATATAAACAAAGTAATTACATTTCTATTTTTTAATATTGTCTTCGAATTTATAGACAAATTAGTGAAAGGTAAATGGACATAAGTATAGTAAAAAGTCAATTTAGGATTCTTTAAAGTCCCACTCCATGATCTTTTTATCTATTTTAAAAGCGTTCTTGTGGTCTTTCTATTATGATTATATTGTTTTTAGCCAAAATCTAAAAACCTGTGTTATTTTCTATGACATAGCTTCTGCAGGGCAGCAGTATTTCTTTATAAATTCCTCTCTGAGTTGTGGATGGAACTGTTGGTGCATAGTAAGCCTATCCTCATTTCCCAACATCCATCTGTTTAAATGCTCTCCTACTAGTTTACAGCTCCTCACAAGCCCAACACAACTTTAAAGGTGCAACCAAATTGGCGAACAATGTTGGATATATTTACAGCCGTACAGTTTTGAGGATCTATTTGTCTGCAGGTGGGTGCATCAGAATGGAGCAGAGCAGGGAGCTTGAGGCCCACCGATTTGAGCACTTATGTCATTGTTACAAGTTTTTTTCCAATGGCGTTTTTTGTCTGCTTCTGATTCACAACAATTTGGCTAAAGATATACAGACCCAAAAATGATTAAAGATGCTTCTTTGTATCTGACCCTAATCTTCAGCTGACAACGAAAAAAAACAATTTGAGTTTGAATTGAAAAGGAAACACACAAGAAGTAGAGGGTATCTTTATATCTTGTAGCTCTGTGTTACACTTCCTAAGCTTTTTTTGCGCTGGTGCTCGACATTCTGTCCATTGTCACTTAGATCCCAGCTTTACATCTGCTCTGTGATTTATGATGCACACAGTTGGACTGAATCTTAATATTCTCACTATAAACCAGCTGTACTACATCTGCAAGCCTCTCAAGCAGCCATGAAACTGAATGTTTCCTGACACAGAGACATCCAGACTTGTTATTGCCTTCTGCACATTACAGATTGGAGCAAAATCTCACGAAACCCCATGTTATTGTATGTAGGGGAAAGAATCTCTCCCTTTTGCACACACATGCGCTTTTGCAGCACCAGTGCAATCAGCGAGTAATTTTCTCTGTGGGCATTGTGCCACAGGTGCCTCCGTTAGGCATGGTAATTGATTTCTGAAGGTCACCTGGGGTGCAGGACACCTGCTAGCTTAACTCACTCAAATGACTTGACAGGCTCAATGATTGCATCACTCTGAATTCGAGAGCTGTTGTAAATACTACATATGTCTTTAGTTTTATTTTAGCTCAGCTACTGGACAGGGCCTAAAACTAAAACACACTGTAGGTGTGTCAAACACTTGAATATTTTTAATAGAATATATAAAAAATAAATTATGCTAAAAAACCAAGATTAATGGCTGTGTTGCTTACAGAAATCCTTCAATTGAGGGTTTGAAAGGTGTAGTTTTATTTAATTAGTCAATGTCCTGCACAGCATTGCTTACAGATTTGTTTTAATTAGAAACCACATGGGGTAAAAACTTCATTTGACATGCCTGATGTAAACTAGAATACATTTTGGGTATTTAAGAACCCATCTATCAATAATTAATGCATTTTTTCCCCTCTGTCACAGTCCGAATTGAATTTTTTTTTATTTGAAACTGACAGCCTTGGTAGGACCAATACAAACATGCACCTCTGTTTGGGTTTTGGTAAAATGACACGACAACAGTCGCTCTAGCTTCTTCCCGTAGTTTAAAAATATGCATCATATTTCATTTAGTGACTTTAGGTGTGAATGTGAGTGAGTGTGGCTGCGTGCTTGTGTTGTCCCATGATAGATTTGTGAACTATCCAGGGTGTGACCTGCCTTTTTTCAACTGTGGCTGGGATAGGCTCCAGCCACCCTGTGACTGAAAGGGGATTAAGCCTGTGAGAAAATGGATGAATAGATGGAAATGAAAACAATGTATAAATCAAAATCTTTACAACAACTGTAATCATGCATGATCGTAATACATTGAAGTAGTTTTTCAGAAAAGTCATCAAAGTCTATCTGAGATTTTGAAGATAAGGTAAGGAACAAATTATACGGTATATACATTTACATTTCTTTATGGGTTTTGACAGCTCCATAGACTGTTACTCCCAAATTTTTCGTGCAAGACAAAAGAATTGTGTTTGTCTTAACATCCATTTTTCATGTGTTGTTTTTACTCATGCAGAAATCACAGAAAACCTAAGAGACTCAGACCTATTTTCAGTGATAGTTTCTTTTTTTTATTTTACAGAGGATGTCATTATCTTTAATAATTCATACTATTGGCAAAGAGGCTTCTTCTAAAAGAGGGCTCTATGTCTGTTTGAGTTTTTAATTGGCCAACAAGCTACAAATACTCAAGTCCTCTCCTGCTTTAAATGCACAGCATTTTATAGCCAGTATTGAGAAGTTGTTTTAAAGAAGGGAACGAAAAATGCTTTACTTTAACTGCAAAAACTGCTCAGAGGTAAATAAATTTTTCTGTGCTGGTGTTGAATTTAGACTTTTGCATTAGACAGTTCTTTTAAGGAAGAAATGAAAATTTTGTAAATTTAGTAGTTTTCTTCTGTTTGCTTTTCAGAATTTCCCATCAGAAGCCAACTTTGGGTTTTTGTTTTGTTGGGATTTTTTCCTGTCAAAGTCATCATACATGTTCCAATGGTGGATCTTCTGCTCCATAGATCCACTTCTCCATCACCTATCAGAAACACCAAAATCCTTTTTTTCAATATTGATATTTATAAATAAAGTTTTAATTTTCCAAAAATGTGGGGAAAAAACATTCAAGAATGGAGAGAAACAAGAGAGTAGCACTAAAGTAAAATAGATTTTTGAAAAGAGCACACAAAGAGGAGTAGAATTGAGCAAGTGATGAGGACAGAGGAAAAAGATAGAACTGAGCCAAAAAACAAACAGACTGGGAGAAAAGCAGGGATAAATGTGGGGAGATAGAGGCATCCTGAGAGAGGAAAAGAAAGAAATGGTGGGAAAGAGCAGAAGCGATTGAGTGACAGGAGTAAAGGCACAAGGAGAAAGAGGGAGGTGATGGAGCACAAAAGGAGGCAAAAGAGGGAGGATTATCTATGACTTTGTTTTGGTCCAGCTTCCGTTTGGGTATAGGAAATCTATCCAGAGGCTGTGCTTTGTTGTTGGCGCTATCAGGGCTCAGTCTTCATTTTTGGTGGGACAGTAGGCTAACACCCGCAGTACTGTGTTCAAAATAAGCCTCATCCCTGCATATTTGACTCACTTTGTGTATTTGTGTGTTTGGACATGTGTCTTGCCCATTGAAAGCCCTCACAGTCACACATTTTTATTGATCTGAGACCTGTAGGATCATCCATTTGAATTTTCTCTTCCTCTCTCAAATTATTATTGGCTCTTTTCTTCCTCTTTGTTTGATAATCTCAGATTGTTGCCCTTATGGAACTTCCAGAATAAGAAATGCTGAGGAAAGCCAAACTGTGCTGGAGCTGCTTAGATGGTGGACTTTTTTTCTTTTTTCCCAAATATACCAACTCCTACTATTTTAAACCCTGAATGGGGAACTAGACTAACAGAAAACCAGGGAAAACAATTAAAATTTAACATTAAAAATTTATAAAAAAAATCAGCTGTACAAGGCCAAATCCAAATTGTTTCCCTAATTCTCGGCTTCTCCCTACCCCTACATTTATTGCTCCAAGTAGAGAAATACGGAAAAAATAAAAATAGTGTCTTCAAATTAGGATATTACAACCGCTTGATGACATTGCCATTCATTTATGTTAGCGCGTAGCTGCCAGCCCTTTGAAATACACATCGGTTTTATACGGTAACTTTAGAAAGTCTTGCAAAAACTAATTTTTTTACATTTAAATCTAAACGTTTGTGCTTCAGAGAACACTCATAAAGAAATACTTTTTTCCTTCACACACAAGTGCAACGCAAATCACTCTACCGGCGGAGTGATAGCAACCCCTAAATCTCTACGGGACCTCCTTAAAAAACTTTCGAACGCTGCTACAGCTTCAATATACACTACAATTGGGGTAGTAGACATGAGCCAGAGAGGTAGTGAAGCAATTCGTAAGTCTAATATTACATACACACTGGGCAATGGTATGCGTGTTCAATAACACTGTAAATGGGCATTCTTGAATGTCCTTTTAGCATACGGTGTTCACACTGATCTGTCAATTCCTGATACTAATGCATGTATCAGGTGGAGGAGGTTTGGTGCAAAATGTCAAAGTGGTGCATATCTTGCAAATCTTGCTTCCGACTTTTTCTTTCAAAGCTCTATTCTGATAAATGAAAGACTTGGCGTCATGTCATATATATCAAGTTAGGTACAAACCAATTATTAATTTAATTTCCAAGTCCCTATCCAAGTCCCAAACGCACATATATGTGCGTTTACACAGACTTTAAATTGTAAGTGGTAACTTGAACGCGTGTTTCTGACTTGGTGTGAACATGGCATGAAAGCCATGTTACTGGATATACGTAGATTTTAAATTACAGCACTTGGCCTTACTCTGTGTTGTCCCTTGTGCTCCGAAGCCAAACCAATATAGCTTCATTAACAAACAAGCCTGGATCTTATCAGACCTGTCTTTGGTCCATATGACACAGTTTCCCTCAGGTTTGCTCCACGTGTGTTTAGAAGCTGAATAATATTCCTGCTTCCATATTCAGTAATCGCAGCTCGCCAGCTGTGCGCAAGAGTGTTTATGCTTCCTTAAAGTAACAGCCTGAGGAATCAAGGGAGACGAGGACAAAAAGGTGTAGATTATTCATGTTATCTATACACATTCTCCAGTGTATCTGCCCTCTTTTAGTTCTATATTTTCCTGGTATTCAGTTTAGTTCAGCTCCCAGCTCTCACTAATCCTTCAAACAGCCTCTCACTCAACTAGCCATCTAATGTTCTCTCATACATTTCCCCTCCTCTATGAATTAATTAGTCAATCTTCTTGCTTTTACTGTAATAGTCTTTAGCATTTGGAGTAGATGTAACCACAGAAAAGCAAGATACTAAACACCATTTATTTTCCCTATGGGGAATTCATACTAAGATGAACACGCAAAACACTGTAGAACACAAAGTGGATAAATCATACATTTGTCTAATAACAATTGAGGATTCTTTATTGTTTATAAAAGCTAAAGTTGACTTTTCATGCAACAACTTAACTTTTAAGCTTCTACAAAAAAAGAGATCTTACTTGTACAGAAAATTGATTGATTTGATTTGATTTGATTTATTGATTTTTATCAAGCGTTGTATTCAAAGCAGTAAAGAATTTACACATATTTATCAATCTCATTACAAAAATGTTGAAATGCATAGATAAAAAAAAAGCAGAAAATAAAACAACCAAAAAAGTCACATTAATCACATTTGCTTAATTAAATACAGTGATCAATAACGAAAGTCAAGTAGAGCTTGATTTATGGCTTGAAAAGTAGTGGGGAGAAGCAAATTTATATCATTTGTTAATTAATTTATATAGTTAATTCATTTAATAGTTTTACAGTTTTTGTAATTGGGTTCAGATCCGATAAATTCTTTCAAGTAACAAAATCCAGTGCCTAGTAATGATTGACTATCTTCAGAAAACATCCATTCATGATTTCAGTAAACAGTAACTTTAAAACATTGAATATATCATTTATGTATCTATTGAATAGCAGCGGGCCCAGAATTGACCCGTGTGGGACATCACAACTTATCTCTATGGTTTCTGATGTATATTCATCAATCTTGACAAATTGTTTTCTTCCCGTTAGCTAGCTTTTGACCCAAGTTAGCGCTAGTCCTCTTATCCCATATACTTCCAGTTTGTCAAGTAGGATGTCATGATTGAGAGTGTCAAATTTTTTTTTAAGTCAATGAAAATTCCAGCTGCATATTTCTTTTCGTCCAGAGGATTTGTGATTTCCTCCACAGCGTCAATGATATCCAATGAGGTGGATCTGTTTTCCTCTAAAACCATATTGGTTTTCATTCAAAATCCATTATAAAAAAGTAAAATACAACAAACAAAAATCTTTTTAAGATGAGTTCATCAAGCAAAACAAGTCATTTTATACTCCATAGCAAATATGTTAAATTATTTGAAAGTAAATCAAATGTACAGAAAACATTTACAATTCTTTTGTTATTTTACTCATTTGTATAAAAATGTAATGAAATCAATTAACTATCATGGATAATAGGTTTTCATGGCTGAAAAATAACCAAACTCATGTTTAAACTATATGTTTTCTTTATTTCCTGATTCACAAAGCAAGACTAATACTGTGAATAAAAAAGTATCAAAAGCCCATTTGCAAGATAAGGATTTATTCATGTTTAAAGTCTCTGGCTGATCATTTATCTTAAAAGCGTTCCCAGTGGTCTTTCAATTATGATTATGTTGTTTTTAGCCACAAAAAAAGTTAGTGTTGTTTTCTTGGACATAGTTTCTGCAGTGGGTTCCACTCCGATGAAAATCATGTTTTGGGTGTTTTTTTCAATATGTTCTTGTAGCATTTTTCTCATGACGGAAGACATATAAAACGAAAATAAATCTTAAATTGTGTTTCTATGTATTTTTTAAATTCATAATGTATTGAATTAGGAGCAGACGCAAAAATGCAGTTTGACAAATCTTGGAAGGGCAAGCCTCAAATACCGTCCTCTGCTCCGTTTGGATGCATCCAATTGTAGATGACTAGATTCGTGAACATTGCCATTATCCTTGTTTGAGATACTATTGGCCTATAATTGGATAGCTCCAATTTTGCATGGCATATTTGTTGCACCGGTAATGTTAGGTTGGGTTTGTTGGAAACTGCAAGGTAGCGGGAGAGCTTGTAAATAGATATATGATGGGAAAGTGGCGGGCTTATTCTTATTCTGTGTCCAAACAAAGAGGTGCATTTCTTGAACCACTGCTGCTCTACAGAATCTATGTCCTAGATGATTTTGGCTAAAAATGGCATAATTATAATTAAAAGATTACTGGGAACGCTTTTATAACGCATCAAAAGATGAACAGAGTGGTGGGTCTTTAAATAAAAGAAAATGTAAAAGGAGATAAAAAGACCTTTCCACTTATAACTGTATTTAACAACAAACTATGATTTTTATATATTTTTGATTATCTGGATTTACATTATGGGTGTTTTTTTCCACCTTGAAATGTATAGTTTAGATCACTTTATTGGGTTCACCTTCACTTTTTTTTAAAAACTTTTGTTCTCTGCATCAACACAGTCACTGAGTCACAACATGCTTCATGGACTAGTGAACAGAAAGTTTTCAGGCAGATCATGTTTCCCCTGTTCTGTCCAGAGCAGATCAAATACATTTTTATTCCTACAAAATGAATCAAACTAACCAATGAACTTAACCAGAAGGAATGTTCTAGTTACAATCTAAATGGAAACAAAATGGATACATAAAAAGTCAAGGAACTTATCACTAATTTGCTCTTACTTTTGACCCATACCCTTAGGCCAAGGTGAGCTTTATTTACAGCTCTGCTTGGAATTTAAGGAGTGGGCTAACTTCTCAAAACACCAAAACAAACTATTTATCTGTGGCTGTAGGTGTTTTTTAGGGTGTGACTACTATACATGGAGGGTGAAAGACTTATTTCTGGAAAAAGATAAAACTTTTAAATTAGTGTGCTAGGACAAGAAAGAAGTTCAGTGTTTGTGATGGAGATGCTACAAACCTGCACAACCATAAACTAACACTCTGAGGCTCCTTTGTTTAGTGCTGATAGCAGTCAACAAGCTCGACACAAGTCGATTTGTCTGAAGATGCCCTTCATTCATCACTCTGAAGTACTTTCTTAAGGAGAAAAGTGTTGGATCAAATGGGTGCTTTAAGTCAGAAAATGTCAATGTCTGGAAATAAAGCTAATCTAAATGAAGTTCGTCAGAGAGTCCTGGATTTGTTTGAACTTCTCAACAAATAAAGTACATTTTTTACTTTTAAAGTCATTTACTGAAATATCTATTACGAAAGCATGATTCACAAATTCATTAGGCCATAAAGGCTCTAAAAACTTGCTTTCAGAGGATTGCCTGTCACATCAAATATTCATGACTAAGTACTGACCATCCCTCTCATATAATCTGCATCATCGAGGTTGTGGTTTCTAGTTTTTTCAGACATTTTACCCACCAGCATAAACAAACAAACTCCTCTCTGTTACCACACTTTAAATCAATTATCATATCATCTTCACTGGAAATACGTCACTTTTCTCTTTCAGAGTCACACCTAAAAAGGGATAAAAAAAAGTCAAAGATTTGACAAGATTAGTCAGTGCTTTATAAATGTAGGTTTCCCTTAAGTATGCAAAAAGAGAAAATAGTATTTGGTATCTCCAAATTGTAGTACCTGGGTTGGCTCCATCAACCCCGTAATCCCAAAAAGGATTCGTTGGGAACAGACTGTAGATGGATTGTACATTCTATGATCAAAGGCACCAGAAATGTAGAAATGGTAAAGTAATTGGTCTCTAAGGTTAAACGTTGTAAATTCACATTCTTGTGTTTTCTGTGCTTTGGCATTTGAGGAAAAAAAAAAAGAACAAAGAAAAACATCTTTAGAAATTTCATGTAATCTGCCCAAACATGCTGGAACATAAATGTGACTGTTTGAACCAAACTATGGATGCCACTGTTATATTGAGAACCATGGAAAAAAGTCTCTTATAATTTCTGTTTTTGTGTAATTTCCAATCTATTTATGGTCTAAAAAACACCTTACAATTTCAATTTCAAAAAATTAAACTTGTGACTTGTCTCCAAGAACAAAATGTGTGTAATAAGACATTACAATGTAATGTAAAGCATGCATTCAGCTCTACAGTGATCTATAAGGCACAGAACATAGCAGTTCTTCTTTTCTTCTTCCTCTGGATAATTTCACGGTGATAATCCTTGAAGCATGTTTTCCTTTTGGTCATACAGAGGAACATCTTATATTTGGTGCACCTAATGCATGTCTTGTCATTACAGCCCTTGTTCCTGCATGTTTCTGCATGTTTGCTGTCCATCATCTATGGCTCCCAGCCTACATACAGATGGCTCTGGTTGTGGGGTCCTTGTTTTGGTTGGTGGCTGGTACTTTTCCTCACTGTCTTCACTGCTGTCATCAAATGAACCTACTGGGCAGCAGCCTGTGAACGGAATAATTTGCTCATTAATGCACTCCTTGTCACTCCTTGGAAGTGACAATTCCACTTGACCTAATAAATAAAGTTTAATTTGATCTAAAGGCTGACACTACCTTTCCTCACATGGTCAAGCAATGGTCTGAATCTCCTAAGAATATCTGACTCCTTTGCCTCTTTAACTATATCCAGGTCATTTACAATCTTAAGTGAGCTCCCCAGTTTCTAAAACCTATCCCTTGTCATTTTCCTGCTAATAACTGGCACTTTAGTCTTTTTAGCCCAAAACCTTTTGACTCTGGGATAGCCAAGGCAACCCAAGTGTACTGATATGCCAAAGAAAATCGTAATTTCTTGGGCAGTAGTTTTCAGTGACACTCCTGTTGTTTGCAGCTGTCTTTTATTTGTAAATGCTACCAGATCCTTTAAAATTGTTGTCATCGATGTACTGTGAAAAGTACTCTCCAGTATTTACAAACTTTGGGGTCAACTTGATGGGCAGGCCATCCAGGTAGCACAGGTGTCCACCTGTTATGATGGATGTTAAAGAAACAAAGAAATTAAGTTAATAAAAAAATATAACAGTTATTTTTGTTTTCCATTTACAGCACTTGCACATAGTACAAATACTACAATGTTCTAAGATGGTCATAAAAAGTAAGACATTAGCCTGAAACTAATAAAACACACAAGTTAGTCCTGGCCCACAAAGCACGAAGACTTTGCTGCTCCTTCTCTGACTCATCAGATTCTCCTGAATCATCATCTTCTTCATCTTCATCATCATCTGAACCTATCATGGGCTAAATCTCATCCTCCTCACCTTTTCCTTATCCAAAAGCACCAAGTCTGAATCTCCTCTGCTATCTGGTAGAGAATCTTCTCTGCTTCACTTCTTTCTCCTAAAATATTGTGCAGCCATTAAATACATTAAAATGGTCCTGGTGTCCACTACAGTTGCCATTGCAAAACATGAAACTGTTTTCAGCTATAAAAATATTGTTCCTAACATGTTTATAACCAAGAATGTATATAAATATCATGGTAAAAAAACAATATATACAGCATATTTTACTTACCTTTCATCTTTCCATAGAATGAGGTTGCTGGTATGGAAGCCATCATGGTAAAAGAAAAAAGCAAAGTTCCCTGCATGCAAAATCATCACATGACACATCACTGGAAAACCCAGGATGTCCTCTACAGAGTTCTATAGGATGTGGAAGGTAAACAAAATGTCCATCATAAAGGACATATATCAGTGGGCCGGGTCTCAGGAGAAAGCAGATGGGGGTATGCACATTTTTCTTAAACTTACTGCATCTCATCTAAAGTTGAATGATAAATTGTATTGACCATCGTCAAAATACTCATCGCTTCATCTACTAGCTTGTATTTAATTATGAAAAACTGCAAGTCTGTCTTTGGATTGCAAATATAGCTGAAACAGCCAGAAAAGTTGTGAACAATCCATAGTAGTTAGTTTTTACAACTGGTTGTACATTTTATGAACAAACACAAGGTACAGTAAGAAACCCAGTCAGTTCTAAATGATAGTTCAATTCAATTCAATTCAATTTTATTTGTATAGCCCAAATTCACAACAAAAGTCGTCTTGATGGGCTAGAAGTTAGAATTACAAAGCATACATACATATATTTTATTACTGTTTAGAAAATATATTTTCGTGTTTTACACCTTAGAAAAAAAATATCGATCCTTCCATTTCCATGTCCATCTTTTTTGCATCAATATCTTCATGTTCTAGCTCTAGAGTATCAATAATTGAAACCCCTGCTCTCAGTGACAAGTATGATGCACAGTGCCACAGTTCACACACTTCTCCATGCATATTCTACTTCAAGAAACTTCAAAATTCACCAGACATGTGACCTACCATTAAGTTGCAATACATTTTTCATGAGGCTAATTTCAGTGAATAGAAAGAGTAAAATAGAGGAGCAAAGTGACAGAAAGAAGTAAGGTGGAGAACATTAGTGACCCTCCAAATTCTCTGCAACAATGCCTCCAACTCTTTTTGGTGGTCTTGTTGGGTATGCCTGTTGTAGTTTTAACATATTGACCTGCATGGGTGGATACGTTACAGATGAGTATATAATCACAAACTGGGCTGCAAGTGCCACCCTGCTGGAGGACGGCATCCAGACAAGACACTTTAAAAGAAGAATATTTTGATGCAATTAATCTTTAGTTAGTATAAATGCCCTTCTCTGCCTTTTGGCTGTGGGTAAATGTGGATTTTTGGAAATATTTTGTTCGGTTTGTTTTGGGCACAAGCTTTCAGATCCTCTCTTTTGGCAAATAGGCTACAAAAACCTGTTGTGTTGCCTCGGGCACAAGGCACTGTCTTGTTACTTTCCCTTTTATGCAGCCACACAGGCAGACTGAAAAGGTTAAGTAACACTGTAGCATGAATGAAAAACGAGGAGAGGGCAGCTGGTCCAAGGATGCCATCTTGTTTCATGTAAAGCTGTTGCCGAAAGATATCACTAGAAACTTGGACTAACTGTTACATTTATACTATTTTGCTTTTAATGTTTACAGATGGAGTTTTGATTTGTTAAGATATTTATGGCAAAAACATATTTTTAATTTAATTTATGGCTCTTTGTTGCTCCACATGCTGCTACCTGCATTTGAAATAAACGCGATTAGTGGAAATCAAAGCTGATCACTGCTTTAGGACACAGATGTCTCTATATTTAGGAAGGCTTTGTTTTCTCTGGTACATAGAGAATGAGCAGAAAATAATCAGTTTCCCCGTAAAGCATTTGTTGGTGTTATGACCTTGGCTGAAATAGATACAACAAAAGACACATTTTTACTAACAAGAAAATGTGTTTTTAAAATGACCATAAATGGAGAGAGCAAAGAGACATCAGGTGTTTGTGATTATGACATTTGGCACTTGCACCAGGCCCTAATGCACATAATTGCAAATTCCCTAAGAAAGAACAGAATTGGCTCACAGCTTGACTGATGCAGATGTTCAACTTTCTGATCACTCATGGCAAAGACCACAAGCTCAGATTTTCTTCCTTTCAGAGCAGCAGTCGAAGTAATTGTGACTTTGTGTTGCCATTTCTCCTTTTAGTTAGTTAAACTATTAGAAAATTGTGTTTTCCATTATTTTTTGTAACAAATAGACTAATGCTTTGGTGGACAATATATTAAAATATTCCTTTGATCAATATGCTGGAGGTTTGATTAAAAACAATTTGGAAGAATTTTTTTCTGTAATGTGGCTTTCAAGCTCCTCAAACGTTGACTTTTTTTAAATGTTAGCCGTTAAAGTCCCACTCAGTTCCTCTTTTTATACATTTTCAAAGCATTCCTAGTATTCTTTTAATTATGATTATGCAGTTTTTGGCCGAATTAAAAAAAAAAAGGTTGTTTTCTAGGACATAGTTTCTGCAGAGCAGCAGTAGTTCATCAGACATTCGCCTTTAAATTGTGGGCGGCTGGGGTGGAGGATCCACGCCCCTCTTCCCCTCTTTGTTGCAGAGAGCTCTCTGTTTATGAAGAGCAGAGAGCTTCTGGCCCTCCCATTGTATTTTTCAGATCACAAATAAGCTCTTTTTCAACTGCTTTTTTTGTCTGCTCCTGATTTAGAATGATTTGAGTAAAGAACTGAGCTTAATTTTCTTGACATATGTCCTTCATCATGAGAAAAATGTCACAAGATCATGTTAAAAACACAAACTATCAGAGTCGTTATTTTACTGCTTAAAAACTGAAATGGTTCTGAAAGCAATAGACAGTCCAAATTGGATTTTTTTTTCTAAATGCATTTAATTTCTCTTTTCCCCTAAAATCACTCTTAAACTCAGACAAAACTGAAGTGTCCTGGAATGAAATGACCCAACTATATAGGCCATGAAAGTGTCCTTGACTGTCTGAGCGCATGAAGAAAAGGCTGATGTGTGTGTGTCCCATGCCATCCTGCCTATCTAGGCCAGTCTTGATGTGTGTGCTCCATGGACCACTTCCCCAAAGACCCCACTGTATATTCATATAAGTGTGTGTGTGTGGGAGAGAAAATACTTCTGTACAGAGCAGTCCACTTCCCAAAAGACTAGACTCATTTTCACACTCTAGAGTTATAATGGCTAAAACAGGCTTGTTGCTAGACTCCTTTTACCATGTGTTTCCATTTGCAGTAGAGCCACATGTTTAATAAGGTCCACAAAAAGGGGAGATTTTTAACAGTTACAAGTTTTCGTCTTAGTTAACACTGCTGGTTGGAAAAAAAAAGGTTTTGCATGCAGTTTACCTGACCCTAAATCGAAGAAAAGACGCTTTTTCTTCACCGTCTTGGTTGACAGGGTACCAAAAAATGTGCCAAATCTTTTTGAGAAGAGAATAAGACTTGTAGGCTTTTGTCTAAGAGGGTTGATGAGGATGTCAACCCTTTTTCAAAAATGAACATTTTCCATCTGAGCTTTAGATAAAAGCAACAAG
Organism: Oryzias latipes; assembly: GCF_053564925.1. Classification (NCBI taxonomy): domain Eukaryota; kingdom Metazoa; phylum Chordata; class Actinopteri; order Beloniformes; family Adrianichthyidae; genus Oryzias; species Oryzias latipes. The sequence goes on from NC_136259.1 coordinate 17,038,576, forward strand.
ACATGAAAACGTACTCAACATTTTAGGAAGGAAAATGTGACTCGGAGTAAAAATGCTTTTTTAAAAGGATCGATCGATAATTAGGACTTTTTTCCCACCGGTAGAAAAAAAAAGTCTTCATTTCCATTGTGCTGAGGTTCATGCTATTGCTGTGGTTATGTCGTTGTGTTGCGGGTAATTTTGTTGTGCTCAGGATAATGCTGTTGCTTTTTTTTCTTTTGTATGTAGTGTGAGCCCTGTCGGCCACCGTACTAGCCATGTTTCATCTTCAATGCACCTTTGCTGATGGAAGGAGGTTTTAACATAAAATATCATGATACATGGTCCCATTCATTCTTTCCTTTACACGGATCAGTCGTCCTGGTCCCTTTACTGAAAAACAGCCTCACTCTCTCTCCCTCTCTCTCTCTCTATATATATATATATCTATAGTTTTAAAGAAACTTAAAACAGCTTTAACTTTGAACTTTACATATATTTATCATAGTTACAGTAGGTGTAACACTACTAATTGGATTGTGTTTTCTAAGCTAGATTTTTCCTTTTCTGTATAAATACAGGCTTTTGCAAGAAAAACAAACTTACTTTATCAGTCCGTCAAATATTTAACAATAAAGAAACATCTTTAGGATTTTTAAGATCCTTTACATCTTTAGGATCTGTAAGACTAAATAGTACACAATCATTCCAGAAACTGTGGACAGAAAGTGGGTGTGGCGACAGTTTGGATATAAGTGAGGCTATTTGTCTTTCTCCCTCTTTTTCTCCTGCATTCCACTCCTCTCTTCTGCTTCACTTCTTTTCTCATAACCCCTTGTCACCTTTTTCACCAGTGTCTCCTTCGCTGCCTCTGTGATTTGTATTCCAGATCGATATGTCCCAGAGAAAGAGAAAGAGGTGATATAGACGCTTTTTCAGGGTCTGGCTTGGCGCCTGTGGTGATGTCATCAGAACAGGAGGCACGACATTGCCTGTCTGTTGTCATGTCAACCAAAAGAGATTTAGCAGACTCATAAGGAGAACTATGGGTGGGTAAGGAACAGAACTTGTAAGACGTTATCTTTGCATTTCTGTTTTTAGTGTCCCATTTGAAAAGCCAGACCAGAGTGGGTGATAAATGCACACTTCTGTCTGTTTACGTTTCCTTTTTAGTTTACTTCAAGTGTTCCACTGATTGGATGCATCTACAGTCTTGCTGGTGTTTTTGTATGCGTCTTGGTCAGTGTGATCAGGTTGATGATTAACGGCAGTGCCTCAATGTGGTAGACAGGTAACCATGGCGACACTACATTAAACAAACATTGTCTTCCAACAGAGACCCAGAGAGAATCACAGAGGCAAGAGATGGAAATGAGGGAGAACACAACAGTATTTTTTTGTTCCTGTTCATTCATTAGAATTAACATTAAATCTGTATTGCTTTTTCAATACCAGGAGTAGAGGTCTGAATATGGTGTAGACCTTCAAGAGGTCACCTTAGTCAAATGACAAAGGACAGGTTGACATCATCACTGTTCGTTGTGCTGCTTGATTTCTTCGGCTCTATGTTTAAAAGATAGAAAATTCTTTGTTAATAGAATCCTACATAAAAAATCAAATTATTTAGTTCATTTTTGTATGTAAAAAAAAAATCAAAATAATATTTTCTAATAGAAAAATCAAATATTTTATTGACTTTTACAATGAAGTCACGTGATCAGCAGTCTTTTGTCTCAGTAAACCATCATATATGTAACATGTAAGAGACACAAAAAGAATGAGTTAGACTATACTTTTTTTATATTTTGAGTAAAAAGTTTTTTTTTAAATAAAACACTTTTGTATACCTGACGTGTTTGTTGCTTTTATTTGTTGTAGTTATTATATAACCCACAAATTATTATCAAGATTTAGGACTGCATGTTACGCAGTCCTAAACCGTTACAATTTTAGTTACAATACATACAAAAATTAATAAAGGATCATTTCTTTCTCCTATCTTAATTTGTCTTGCACAAAGATATGTTAAAGGGAAAATACATGTGACACAAAATTACAGCTTTTTTGCACCAAGAGGCCTTGAATAACAAGTCAAAATGTTGATTCTGCCACTTTCTCAATGCAAAGATACAACATATTTGTTAATTTAAAACACTCCTAAATGTTTTCTGACTGTTGTATTCTCTGTTTTTTTTCTCTTCTGCTTTTTTAAATGGAAGACTGAATTTATTGACCTGACTTGTCTGACGAGATTTAAGACTTGGCTAAGGGATTCTTTTCGTGTTTTTTCTAAAGTTAAGCTACTTCATTCAACTCTGCTCAGGGTTAAAATGTTATATTGTGCCAAATGTCAATTGTTGTGCCAAAGAGTGCTCCAGCAAGTGTCTGAGAGCTCATTTTATTGTCATGACTGCTTCACCTCCAACTTTACCACCTACTTGTCATCCATTTTCGGTCACGTGTCTCCACTTTATCTGCGGTGAGATTCCCTATTTCCGTCTCCTTAGTTTCCGTTAATGGATTGGGGATCTGCTTGAGGCCATTTTCCTCTTTAACACTTGTCTACTGCAATTACAAGAGCTGGCTTCTTAAAGGTAACACAAAAAACCACTTCCCAGCCCTTGCATACATGAGTGTAGAGCACAAGAAAAAGAATGAACAATAACAAGCACATGAGTAAACAGCCTCTCAATTATGCACTAACAAAGTCAGATATTTGCAAGTGTTATACACGATTTCCCTTCAGCAAGTTGCTGTGCCAAATGAGATGATGCATCTGGGAATTTATTTGTGAAAATGTCTCAAGAGACTGCGACAAAATCAGTCATGTGACCTGCCAATTTGTTAGAATTAGGTCTACTTAGCTGCAGTTAGTTAAGGGATTGGTTACTCTTCTTTTTCTGGTTGCATCTAGATAAAAATAGGTTAGGATTATGAACGTTTTTTTGTTTGTTTGTTTACTAAATCATTTTTAAAAACAACAGATCCCGTAGGTTGTACTCCTTTATTGTCTATTATTAGTTTTGGATGGATTTAAGTGAATACTTGATGAGCATTTTACCTACTGACTGTCATAGTACCTTTCGTCAATCAGTTTTCATAGAAGTTCTAAATCTTTCTTTATGCTTACAAAAGTAGTGTGGAGCAACAGTCATTGCCAGAGCAAACAGCTTTATGAGACAGCAAGATGTTAGGTGTTAATGGTGTTGGAAGTGACAGTATGTCTCAGCATGGTCGCCTCTTCTGCATCACAGATGTTCAGATCCACAGTAGACTGGTTATAATGTGTTTTAAGCTGACAGATTGGGATGAAAAAATATAAAATATCGATTCATTGTCGTGTTTGTTTTTTTAACATTGGAGTAATTGATGTTGTCTCTTGAAAATTATGATTAGAAGGAGTACACATGCATGCTATTTTTCTTCACACTCAAATCCCATTTTATAAACAGTTGGAAGTATATAACGTTCAGAAAAGTCAAAATAGCCAAAGTGACTTTGCCTCTGGTGTTTCAAAGAAGCAACACTTTTATTTTTCAATTCACATCAGTGTTGCCCTCCAACTTCAGCAAGATATGAACTAATGGCATAGTTGATTTGTTTAAAGTATGATGTTCCGTGCTATCGAGCTGTGGTCTTTACCAGCATCTGTTTATGGGAATTGAAAGACATCAACAGCTCCCTAATGCAATGTGTTGGACACTTTTAAGCAGGCCACTCCATTAGCATGAGAGAGTTTTTAACAGACCTGTGACATAGGCTAGTGATGGGCGAGCCCTCAATATTAAGTCTTGATACAATACCAGTTCCTATTCAAAACCAATACAGAGACCGATTACTGATAATTTATTATTGTTTTTTTCTCTCAAGTATTTTATTTCTTATGCAACAAAAAAAAAATATTGAAAACTGGCTAACTTTAAAATGCAAGATTAAAATTTATAACACTGTTCTTTCTAAAATCACTTTCTCATACCATGCTGTGTTGTTGCTAACGGTAACACTCACAACTGGCAGCTTTTCTGGTCACATGACTGATGGACCAGTTCAATACACTATGAACTGGAGGCGTGTTTTGGCCCAAAGCACTGGAGTAACCCACCTAATAAAGAAAAAGAATGTAAAACTGATGCATGGACTTTTATTTTCTCATTTATAAATTAGTAATCGATACTGTAATAGTTGCTACCAAAATTGGTGATGTACGGATATCGATATTTTGATACATTGGTATTGATACTCTCATCATTAATGTAGGCTTGTGTCAAGGCATAGTTTTTGACAAGAGTGCAAGAAAACACCCATAGACTTTCTTGTCAAATTTGACCCCTGATTTTTTATTATATTATTTTATTATTTGTTTTCATTTTGGCAGCTGTTAATTGCTGCTATACCCAAAATAAACAATCAAAGAACAGTTAAATTTACTTTAAAAGCACAGAATGGGCCAGCTCAGTGGCCTTGTGGAAGAGTGTCCGCCCTGTGACTGGAATCTTGGGTGTTCAAATCTAGGCAGAGTCATACCAAAGACTCTAAAAATGGGACCCAATGCCTCCCTGCTTGACACTCAGCATTAAGGGGTTGGATTGTGGGGGTTAATCCACCAAGTGGTTCCCGAGCGCGGCTGTGTCTGCAGCTCACCGCTCCCTCAGGGGATGGGTCAAATGCTGAGAACAAATTTCACACACCTAGGTGTGTGACAGCTAATGGTTCTTTAAATTTAACTTTAGAAAAAAATTGATCCTGGGTTCTCCAGGGTTAAGCCTCCACCAACCACACCCTTAACTGTAGAAAGATCAACAAGAGAAGTTTCTTCTCAAATTAACACCTTACAGTCAATTTTCCTGAATACTTTAATACTTGAGTTTGACTTATAGGGGAGAAAAAGAAAAGTATTCAAAAAAAAATATTGTTCTTGATTTTTTTAAATTTAATACAGAAAGGTTTTTGTTTTTGACTTTACTAGAACAGTAGGTCTATATGCTTGAATTCCCTGAGGGAGATAAAATTGCCTTAAGAATTGTTCCTCTTTTTGCTTGCATTTTTTTCTTTCAGCTCAGTGATTTGCCCTTTAGTCACCAGTCAGTCCCACAGTCTAAGCTAGCTGCTTGTTGACTGCCCAATCTGATAGGCTTCCCCGATACTGGGTTTCCAATGAACACATGCACCCACTTGCCCATACAGCACATGCATGCAGATACAGAGTCAGATAATCAGCCTACTGAGTCCAGTGAAACGAGCATTGGCATAGACACAGCTCCCTTTTAGTTACACACGCAGACACAAATACCACAGAGCAAATAACATCTGCAGCTTGTGGCCAATCAAAGCTTTGATCCAGGGTCACATCCTAACCATTTTGAGGAAATGTGACAGTCATCTGCCTTCACTCATGGGTTGTTTGTTCCCAATAAAACAAGAGGAGCAGCAAGTCAACACTCTGTGCACACAGGGCATCAGATTTACAGTGTGCACACTTGTGAACTAAATGTCTGTTGTTTCTCACTATCTTCTTTTTTGCTTTCATTCAGTTCCTGCTGCAGACTGTGTCTGTTTTAACTTCTCTGCCTGTCTTTCATGTTAAAGTTTGTTTGTGAGCCCAAAGTGTTTAACTCCACCTCTGAGCAAGGCATCTGGTGGCTATCAAAGTTAATCACCCAAGCTTCCTACGACACACAAGCTAACACATGCTCTGACTCTGGCATACATGCATACAGCAATTATTAGAACTTGACATCAGATTAGACGATTTGGGTCGAACCATCGGCAGTGTAGATACGGTAACAAGGTAACAAGAGGTGGATAGAGATGGCCAGAAAATTGAGGTGAAAGGTGGATAGGTAAGAACGTACATCAAACTGGCACGAATGGCCTCCATGTTATTAGGAAGTTCATAACAGCCAGCTAGCCAATACTGCTTCAATGAATGTGAAATAAGGTGAAAAAACATCAGTGGTTCCTGAAAGCAAGTGGGAAAAAGATTGTCTCAAAACTTAAAGAAAAGATAAGAAAATTTGTTTTGGGTATTTTTAACATGTTATTGTGGCATTTTTCGGATGATGGAGCACGTATGTGAAGAAAATTAAGCTTAAAATTACATTTCTGAGCTTAAGCCAATTGTTGGTTTTGAGGGGCTAGCTAGTGGGAGAGCGTGTAAACAGATGGATGATGGGAAGTAGGAGCGGACTCACTCCGTCCCGCAGCCAACAACTCAGAGGTAAATTTATAGTACACTACTGCAACAGAAAATGTCAGAGAAAATGACACAGGTTTTTGGATTTTAGTTTGAAACAGCATTATCATAATTTAAAGACCAATGGGAATGCTTTTACAATAGATCAAAATGGGACTTTAATGCCAAAAAGCGCAATTTCTAAACTTAAACCTTTTACAACTTTCTTGGAACCTACATTTTAGGGGTTTTCTATAGCCCATACATATAGTCAATTTCCGTTTTTCATACATTTTTTCACACAATTTCTTCTCATTTGAATCAATTTCTACAAAAAAGGAGAGTAACAAAAGAAAAAGGATAAATCAAATGACTGCAAGCGAGACAGGAATAATCATCTGCAGGTTTTGCAGTCTCAGAGCAGTACTGCAATATCATGTGCTCTGTGATTTGGACAAAGGCTTTTCATGGTCAGGGTTAGCCGTAATTTGCGGGGCTGAGTCGAGACAGGGCCATCCTGGATGGGGGGACAGGTCAGGGCCTGGAAATGATAAATCCACTTATAAATGTAAGACAGAGAGAGTGAGACAGGCAGATGTTTCTCTGTTCTTTTCCACTGACACTCTTCTGCAGGCTCAGAGTCTGGCTTATGCCATTCATTTTGAGGATAGGGATTTGTTCAAGCTTTTCTTTTCTAAACCATTTGTTCCCTTTTGTGTTTGTTTTTATTCTGACTGATTGTTTCTTCTGACTCCGTGCTGACGAATAGCACTGACGGAGACTTTCATTATAGATTATGATACTGTGATTTAGTCAACTCTGAGTAATATCCAACTGCGTTTTTTTGCTTTTCTTCGCAGTGTAGGGTTTGTCAGCTTCGGCAAAGACAGCAGTATTCAATCAGAACTGCCTTGGAACAGAAAAGGCAAAAAAAACAAAAAAACGTGGTACACACTTTTAGACCCTCATCTCTCATAACTCCCGTCTTAAACCTCATCTTGCCCACTTTTTCCATGCAGAGGTTTACAACAGAAGGCTTGCATGCCTCACAATTTTTATAGCCACAGGGAGGGTTGTCATTGTGTGTGCATGTGTGTGTTTTTAAGGTTACACAACTGAAAAAAATTGCCTACATGTGTTCGTGTCTGGTTTTGAACGCTGACTAGTTTAATAGAAATACACGTAAAACAAGATTTGCTAAAGGGTTTACTGAGTTAAATGACAAGATGTGCACTTGTTCATCCTGTAATGTGTACATCACAGGGTCATTGCATTCAGAGCTTCAGAATGACATGTATTGATTCCTCCACTCTGTATCTAATTACTTCAGAGTGAAAGCTTTATTGGTTAATTACCACAGATGTCATCTCTTCCTCTTAAGAATCTTTGTGTGAGGATTTGTGCGACCTGAACTTTCTAGATCTCGACAGGGCTGTCAACAGATTTTTTTTTTTAGATTTCCAGATTTTTATGGTGTAATGTTTAGAAAATATGTTTAAATTATGTTTTTTCTCTCAAACAATAGCCAAATATAATACTATTTTAAATAAAACTGTCATAGTTTATCATTTATAATTACTTCTTTTTACATTTGCAATCACACATGCAGCTGTTTACTATCAGAATGATTAAAGAAATATGTCAGTTTAAAATTTTGAATGAAATAGAAAAAAATGTTGTTGTTTTTAAAAAAATAAAAAAAATAAATTAAAATAAACAAGCCTTTCCTTTGCACACCTTTGTTTATGTTTGGTTTCTCAACTTTATCCTCCAAACAGTATAAGCTATATTATGAGAATATTAAATCAGCACGTTTAAAAGGGTGTAAAATAAGGAAAAAACCCTTCTATTAAGGGAGTTGATATATTACCCACCGATAAGCACAAACTGACCTGAGTGCCTTTTAAAGACGTACGATAATTAGGAAGTCATAATGAATAATATAATTCATTAAGACCCACTCTGATTGAAATGGTGTTTTTGGTATTTTTAAAGTCAAAGTCAAAGTCAGGTTTATTTGCCAATTTCTTCACATGTGCTTGACATACAAAGGAATCAAAATTACGTTTCTCACTGTCCCGTGCGTAGATGCACAACAAAGAAACAGGCCTAATCTCTAAGTAATGATAAATAATAAAATGTGAAAACAATAAAATATTTGAAAATAAGGTGCAGGTTGTTTAAAGCAATGTGAGCCAACTGTGTGCATTTACAGGTAGTGTACTGGGAGGTACACTAGTTGTAGGTAAGGTACATGTTCTTGTGACATTTTCTCATGATGGAGGACATATATTTAAAAAGAAAAAACCTCAAAATTTCATTTTTTAATTCAAACCGTTGTGAATCAAGAGCAGATGAAAAATGCCATTTGAAAACGCTTGTGTTTGTGACATTGAAAATATGCTAGGTGGTCGACAAGCTCGCTGCTACACTCCATTCTGATGCATCCACTTGTAGACGACTACTTCCATGTCCGTCTTTGTCTGTCTTTGTCTGAGCAGGCATCTTTCTCAAAACTATACAGCTGGATGTAGCTTATTGCTCACCATTTTTGTAAGGATGGCGGTGTGAGGGGCTGTATGCTAGTGGGAGGTCATGTAAACAGAGAACTCTCAGTTAAGGTTGACGGGAAGGGGAGCTGGGTTGCTGTGCACCAGTGACCCTGCCCACAACTCAGAGGCAAATTTCTGACGAATTGCTGCCACTCTGCAGAAACTATATGTCCTAGAAAATGACACAGGTTTTTACTCTTAAATAGACTAATTATTGCCAAAAATAAATCCTATCTAGCTATATGGGTTTTCCAGCCTGCAGAGACTTAGTAAGGTTCTTGTTTGCATACAAAGGTTCAAGAAGCTGGTCTTTTCTGAATTTACTTCTAGATAGAACATGATGTCAGTTGAGTTTAAAGGGGAATTTTAATATTTTGGTGCTTTAGAGTCTCAAGGCCCGTACACACCGGGACGAATATTCGCCAGCCGTTTTTCGCCAGTGTTTTTCAACACGTTTTTTGTGTTCACACCCAGGCGATTTTTGCTGACGATGAGCCGAGCGAACATGCAATTTCATTCCCTGACATTAGATGGCGCTTAATGTAAAACAGAAATACTCCTGTACACAAGGTGGCCCTGCGCAACTTTACGCTTCTTAAAGTCGCTTTTCACTCAGAAGAAGAGAGCAAGTATTTACGCGATTGTCAGAATCATACAAAGAAAACATGAATATTTCCAGCACCATAGCTCCAGCTCCAGTTCCAGCGATGAAGAAATTATAGTTCTGTTGAATGATGAAAGACGCCGGAAAAGACGTCGATTTTGGGTACATCCCATAGTTACGAGAAGAGAAGAACATGGGGAGTTTTATCGACTGGTACAAGAGTTGAAAATGTATCATGAGCGTTTTCGGGGATATTTTAGAATGTCCGTCATTATTTCTTTGCGGCAGTGTAGATGCTACTTGGCGTCTATCTTCTTCGCTGGTATGTGTGCTCAGAAAGGCAGTTTTGTGTTTGAACTTCAGAAGCTCCAGACACGTGTGCAAAAGCGCTATTCTCATTGGTCGGATAGTTTTTGACGAGGCGTGTCAAACCAAAAAAACGAACCCGAGGCGTTTTTTAAAAAGTGACTCTTTGACGCTTGGCGTTTTTTCGCGTCGGTGTGCACACTCACATTGGTGCCCTTTGTTTAGTCACGAGGCGTTAAACGTCGGCGAATATCGCGCGCGAAATTCGTCCCGGTGTGTACGGGTCTTAAGCCTATAAGAGTGGATGAGACTTAACTGCTTTCACTCTTTGATCCAGGAAATGCTATCCTTTGGAGAGAATCAATCACAGACACATCAGAAAGACACTTTTTAGGAACTTAAATGATCATGATCTTTCTATCAAGCTTTGTGTGCATGTGGAGCACTAATGTCAAAAGACAGGAACAATGCTTCTGTCTTACAACATAAATACTAAAAAGTTTTGCTAAGTGCCACTTAAACACTGAATATGAAGAAAATGTAGTCTCCTACTATCTCATTAATGTTAGAGCCTACATAAGCTAAAATAAGCTCAATTTCACTGGAAAACATTATAAATGACAAAGCAAACCATGTTCATTACGTCAGGAGCAACCATTAAGGACCCATTAGCTAATGTGTTTTTTTAACGGCATTGCATGAATTGCAGCGTCCTGCAAAAACCCACCTCAAAGGTCAAGTGTTCATTACAGACACGTCCCTGGTGGTTTCTAAATTGAAAAGTTCAGCGAGAGTTTGAACTGCATGAACAGAGTTTGGGTTTATTTTAACTGCCTCCTAAATTTCTGAATTCACCCGGTAATTATTGTGTCTGAGCGTGCTCAACTGTACGACTCCAACTGAATGGAGAGATAAATGACACAGCAACAGCCAAATGATGGATTTAAACTGGAATTGAGAAAGCACAGTCAGTGTGTTCAGACCTAAACACACACACATACAAAAGTTGTACTTTTTGGAAAGTAAATAAAAGCCGGAAAACATCCTACTTCAGCCTTGTGTTGACAATTTTACCTCCATGTATAGACACAAATGCACTCAAACACTCTTGTGGATCACTTACCTGCTCCGTAGGACCCAAACATGGAATCTCATTCCTCAGCTAACACATAGATGTGAACCAGGGAAATATCCAGCTTTTTCCCCATGTCCCCCCATCATCTCTGCTAATCAGCACCGTGTGGAGCCACTCCACCTTCATTACTCCTTGATTAATCCAGTAATTATGAGAAAACTCGGTTTGATTCTCACTTAACAATATCGGTGTGTTTGTGTGTGTGACGTTGAAGAAAATGCGTGCACTTTTGCGTCTTCTGTTGTTGCCGTGTTGGGTTACAGAGACGCGAGTGCTCAGAATACATAATCAGGCTAATGCGTGGATGCAATTTGTGGTGAGCTAATAGAAAGTGGTCATGCAGGCAGATCTGGATGTGCATTGTAAATCTCAACAGCTGGCCTGTTTATCCTTCAAGGTGACATTCAGTCTCACCTGTGTGGGATGATTTTTTTAGGCTGTTTTTGTGTGTTGTTGCTATTTTTTAGGCATGGCAGAAAACAGTTTTTGCTTTTTCTCTGAATAATACATAGAATTGAAACTACCCAAGCTTTTTGAAGTAAAAACATAAACAGAATTTAATTTTCTGTTAAAGAAAAAAAGGTGTTTTAAAAATATTTTTTTTTTGTTAAAATTCATGTTTCTCTAAAATGTTTCTAAAATTTGGAAATATTTTCATGCCAAAATGAAACATTTTAATTGCGTCTCTTCAAAGAAAGACTAAAACTTTTTTTTCCCTATTATATTAATGTCTCCTTGTTCCTGCTATTTACAGTTTTTGGATAGCAAGACATGCTAAGTCTTTACATCCCTCTTCCCCTGCCCTGTGCTCCAGTTGTTCTTGGAGGGGCCCTGAGGCCTTACCAGGCCCCATAAGATATGCAAGTTTGATCCAGGTTTCCCCTTAGGCATTTTACTTGGTGTGCTCTGCCCTTAATACCTTCAAGAGGAGTCGAATCCAACAACATTTCAGCTAATTTTCTTTTTGCTAAAATATATATTTCTGAGTTAATCAAATATTGTAAACAACCAGAGGTATATCAAAGTAAAAAATAAGGAAAGGCAAAAAGGAAAAAAAAAGAAATCTAGCTAATGCTCAACAGTAATTTCATTTTTGATTCCTCTTTTTTTGCAGGCACATTGTTCTCTAACTTAGCCTTGAGCGTTAAATGATTTATTTCCTGGTCAGCTACATTCTTACATGTGGTCATTCTAACCCAACTTGCATCAACTGCTTCACACTCTGTTAGGGAGTATCTTTAAAAGCACGAATACCTAATTTGGAAAAGATGTTTGACTCAAGATGTCATGGAACTTCTGTTTCAGCAAACAGAACCAAAGGTGAGCAATTGAAAGCAGGAATGCTCATAAATTCCCTCTTAGGACAGAGGATGAGCACATCTTATGATTTCTGTCGTTTGCTCTTTTCTGCCAGTCCTCATTTTTCTTCTCTCCCTTAATCTCACCCTGTTTTCTCTCACCCCTTCCTCCTTTCTCTTCCATCCCATCACCATTTTTGCCTCTCTATTTTTGGTCTGGCTGGTTAATTCCAGTAGGAAGTCAAGCTCAGTGCCAGGGAAAGTGGAGCACTTATAAAAAAGAAAGACAAACAGAGATATCAAAAGCTTCTCATTTTTTTCAGGAACCTAACTGGATGTTGCTGTAAAGCTTTGTCTCCTGTGTCTGTGTGTCTGTGTGTGTACACAGGCTTGTTTGGAAAGCACATTCACATGATCTTATGATTACAAGCAAGCATGGTATTGTACATGTTATGTAGCACATTGACTTTGGTCCTGACATGATATCAATATAAGTTCAAATACAGACAAATTACAGTTCTCTCCTCTGCTAGCTGACAGCTTCACTTTGCACATTAGTTTTTAAGTGCTGATAATTGCTGTTTATGTGGCTTTTCATTTGAATAAAAAAGAGTGAACATAGGAAACTTTTAGTTCCACCGACGTCATTCTAACTCACAGGTCTTGCTGCTGGAGATAGCAAATGATTGTAGTTTGTCAAAGAAAATGCTTTAAAATCGATATTTTTCAAAAGGAGTTGATGCATTTTTGCTAGATTTCAATTACATCAAGTCTTGGCTTAAAAAAATACCTTACAGATGTTGTTCAAATGCTTTCTCTGAGTCTTGTAATGTCTAGAAATGTAATTTTAAGCCTAATTTTCTTTTTCTATGCCCTACATCATGAGAAAAATACCACAAGAACATGTTAAAAACTCCAAAACACAATTATCTAGTAAGTGGGTCTTTAACTTTATTATCCCTTCATATTCTTTTCAGGGTTCAGCTCACATCCTTTCTAGAAAAGTGCAAAATGTTTTTCTTTAGTATGAAATGTCAAAAATTACAGAAACTCTTGCTCAAAGAGAAACTGTAAAGGTATAATTAAACCTTAAAGCACTAAAAGTTTGTGCGTCTGCTCCTATTGTTAGTGTTCTACAGGGCTTTCTGGATGAAAGGATTCAAGGAAACTGAAACTTCTAAAAGCTTAGTGCAAAAATAAGAGTTTAGGAAGGACAGAAATGATCTGCTATCCCTGAGATTGAATATATAAAACACAGGTAAAGTGCATATTTTTGATGGCTGCTAGCATACCACATATGTTGAAATAGAAATAAGTTTAAAACACAGTGAAACAACTTAACATTTCTCTGAAAATAGTTTTTTTCCTTCAAGAATTTTTCAAGTGATATTTGGAGTGTGACCATATATTTCCAAATGTCTGCCTGCATTGGGCCCCATTGCTGGTGAATGCTGGCAAAGTCAACAGTTAGAGGTCTGAGAGCTGACTGTAGACAGCGGATTATATGGTATTACAGTCAAATGGAATGATGGCAGTTATTAATTTAATAAGGGCTAATAGAAAGATAGCGTGTGTAATATGTGAGAACCTGAGCATGGTTTGTGTGTGTGCCTGTTTGGGCTTCTTTTCCCCCTGCTGGTTAATTCTTGCTCTGCTTACGGCTGCTGCTCAGCAAGTGTAAGACTTAAGCTGTGTGCGGCGCTGACCTGTCTTATTACTGACACTGTGAATACGCTCGTGAGAGTGACAGCCACTGGTTATACTTTAGATTGTCTCCTTATCAAGGCATGGCCATGATCGGTTTAGGGGACAATAGGCTTCAGGACACACACGCAGACACACATATGGGTGTTAATATCCTCTTGGGCAGCTCTGACTCACAGAATCTACTCTCCTCTTTAACACAGTGACTCAGAGAGGTAGATTGCCCTCAGGTGTCATGGTGTAAGATGAATAATTTACCCCAAGGACCCCCATCCCCCTCTCTTTTTCCTTTCCTTTTTTTCCTGTTCTCCTCCCCTACTTTGACCTTCTTGTCACCTTGTTGTTCTCAACCTAACTACTTCTGTTATTTTTATTTTTCATTTTCTTCTCATCCCCTAATTAGTCTTTGTGTGTAATAAAAGTGGCTGCAGTGAATCAAAATGACAGAGAGAAAGGATTCTTTGTAAAGATGGACCAATGTAAAAGTGGAAACTTTACAAAAAGACAAGAATGAAACTTTCAGTAAAAGTGTAATGTGGTGTGATCATGTTGCAAAACAAGGTGAAGTAGTTTCTAATTGTCTTAGTTTGTGCTACATTTCTTTTTTTCATTTTTTTCCTCCAGAGGATTTACTTTTAATCTTTGGTCCAATGGCTGGTCTGTCTACATTTCCACTTGGACTTAAATTCACCAGAATTTACTTGCAATCAAACCAAAACCTTAGATTTTATAGAGGTTTTTGGTCTGCCAAGGACTCTCTGGTACTCTCTGGTATTTGTTTCTTTTCCCATTCTTTTGTGGCGAAATTGGAAAGAACACATTATTATAACAACTGAGTCAGTAAACATAAATGATCAGAAAACAGCTTTTCTTTACAAAGACTTCTATCTTTGCACCACACAACTCTATTGATTCTATACATTATTTGCACGGTTGATGTCTATTGTTGTTGCCTGTGATTTGATACTACTCAAGTCACAAAGAGGGGTTATTGAATACAACATAATATGAGATAAACAGATGCATACCATGCTTGTGGGAGGTAGAGATGCATCAAAGGGGTGGTGGTGGGGGGAGATGCTCATGCAGGGACACTGGGCTGCCAATATATAAAGTCCCACTCCAATCATATTTTGATCTATTTTAAAAGTGTTCCCAGTTTTTTAATTATGTTTATGTCATTTTTAGACAGAATGAAGAAAACTAAAAACATAGAAAATTACCTCGGAGTTGTGGGTGGGACCACGGGTGCATAGTGAGCCTGCCTTCATTTCCCATCAATCCTTTTTACACTCTCTTGCTAGCTTACTGCCCCTCACAAACTCAACCTATAGGTGCAACAATGTGGCGAACAATAATAGAGCTATCCAGCAGTAGAGTTTTGAGCCATGAGGCAGTTTGGACGAGAAAAATGAGGACTTACATGGATCTAGTTCTCTACAAGTGGATGCATCATAATGGAGCGAAGAAAGGAGCTTGTTCCCCAAATGTACATTTTACGCAGCAACTACAAGCTTTTTCACACAGCATTAATACATCTCTTCTTGATTCCTATTGATTAGCATCAAGCAATACTAAGAAACACAATTTTAAGCATAACTTTTGTCTATATGTCTGACATCTTGAGAAAATGCTACGAGAACATATTAAAAACACCAAAAAATGCAATTTTCATTGGAGTGGGTTTTAATTGAACTGAATTGTTTGCAAAAATATTAAGTTTGTCAGCAAGACATTGTCACAAGCATATCCCTAGTGCTAGATAGATTCCTTCTTAGCTATGATGCTTCATAAGCTTTATTTTTGTGATGTAACTTCCTCTATCATAAACATGGAGCATAAGCATTATAGTAACATGTTCAAATCTGAATGTTCAGATGGTGCTTTCTTTGTGTTTTATTCCTTTTTTAACTCAAGCGTTTGTACCATCAGTTCACAAGATTTTTTGCATCACATGCTTTTTTTATTTTCAGCAGCCTATACTTGAACATATACTTGATGGTGATCAGCCTGCTTTTGTCTCCAGCCTGTGTGCTTGATTACTCAAAAACATGTCAAATATAAAAGGAAAAGCAGGAGAACACTTGTGATTCTATTTCTTTGAGTTTATGTTTCACCATTGCATTGAAGATACTTTAAAGTTCTCTTCTGTCATTTTCTTTTCTTTGTTTAAAATAAAACTGACAGAGCTTTTAAGATATACGGGAACTGAAAGATCATTGCCAGCTTTCAATTGGCAACATCCTTATTGCTTTATTTAAAAAAAGTATATATATATATATAGATCTATCTATCTATCTATCTATCTATCTATCTATCTATCTATCTATCTATCTATCTATCTATCTATCTATCTATCTATCTATCTATCTATCTATCTATCTATCTATCTATCTATCTATCTATCTATCTATCTATCTATCTATCTATCTATCTATCTATCTATCTATCTATATCTATATCTATATCTATATCTATATCTATATCTATATATATATATATATATAGATATATATATATATCTATATATATATATTAATAACAAAGTTTCTTAGGTTTACAAGGTCAAGTCTGTCCTGCGTAACATGGGTGAACAGGTGCCATCGTACCCCACCATATCCCACATGCACACACTCACATTTCCTCTAACTTCACCCTTTTTCCTTTCCAAAAATACCTTTAAAACCAATTAGTGGAATTAATTTCACTTATAGCAAGTTAATTATTTTGTGATGGATTGTAATAGGGAGGAGGCCAGGAAGACAGGGAGGAGAAGAGGAACCTGAGATCAGTCCTTAGGGGAGAGCTAAACTTAGTCTCTCTTTTAGTCTTTCTGTCTCTCATCGCTCCTCTAATCTGTGTATTTTTATCTATTGTTCTGTTCCTCTTTGTTTTGTGTTCATCCTGGCCTCTTTTATCCTTCTGTAGCTGTTTGCAGTTATGTCTTGCACTGGTTGTCAAAAAAGTTAAATTTAATTATTTTTTTGGATTTAAAATGAACTTGTCTATCAGCCACATGTTTTCTCTGCTTCATGCCGATACATCATTGAAGATGAAGAAAAAGAATGCTCAAGCTTAGGTTAGAGGCCACAATGGGACAATGGTTAGTACTAGTTTGTTGTCATGTAATGTCGCATATTTTTCTTGGCAAGTTGTAGATTTGATAGATGTGTTCACATTTATAGGTTTTTCCATTGTATTCCCCAGAACCAAAAACATTTAAATATTTTCCTTCTTTTTTCCCCGTACATTTTCTGATTAGTAGCTCTTGCTTTGCAGTTTCATCAATAGCCTTAACATTTAAAGACCCACTCCAATGAAAATCATGTATCTGGCATTTTAACATGTTCTTGTAGCATTTTTCTCATCAAGCAGGACATATGTAAGAAAAAAAATTAAGATTAAAATTGCATTTTAATGTACTTTATTCAAATCATTGTGAATCATGACTAGACAAAAAAATGCAGATGGGAAAAAGCCTATACCAGTGAGTTAGGTGCTCCAGCCGTTGGTCTGCTCCGTTCCATCCGATGTACGTTTTCATTTTCGGTGTCCGAGCTGGCATCTGGCTCAAAACTGCACGACTGGAAAACTCCAATATTGCTTGCCATTTTTGCTGTACCTGTAATGTTAGGTTAAGGTTGTGAGGGGCTGTAAGATAGTGGGCAACAAAGGGATATGGGAGACGAAAGTAGACTTACTCCACCCCGTAGTCCCGTTCACAACTCAGAGCCAAACTTTTCATGAATTACTGCTGCTCCGCAGAAATATGTCATAGAAAACAACACAAGTGTATTGATTTTGGCTCAAAACGACATAATCATAATTGGAATGCGTTAAAAATGGATTGAAGGCACACTTTTTAATCTTTTGCAGATGACGAGGTGAAACTGTTAAATGTTGCAGAAGTCTGACAACTGCGAAACTCGCTGTGTGTAAACACAAAAGACAAATTATCTATCTCTTTCCTTCATTTTCACCAGACCTTTTCTTCAAATTGGTTATCATTGTACTTTCTTCCTTTTTTTTCAATGTAGTTGGTTTATTCACGCACCCTCCCCGTCACTGTCTGAGTCTGGGAAAACTTCCAGAATAAAATGTCATGCGCATTCTTAGTTTTCCTTATTATTCGCTGAGAAGCTGGAATTCCTGTGGCATTAAGGCTTGGAAACATTTCAGTCTATGTTTGTTTGATCAGCTAGGCCATTGCTTCAATGGGATAAACTTACAGTAAAGCAAGACAGAACACCAAAAAACAAAACCCAAAAGGAATTTAAGCTCAACACACCTTGGTCACACACAAAGTTCAAAACTCTTGTGTGAGATCGTGGAGCTGATGGCAATAAAGTGTAAATGTTTATAATGGGACTTGATGGTTATGAAAGAAGGAATGCGGTAGAGAGGGAAGTCTGTTCATGGCTAGTTATCTAACAGGTTTATGACTCAGACGTACTGGCAGCCATGAGGTTCAATTGTTCTTTGTGTTTTACAGTCAAGCTTTCCACAAGAGCCATAAATGAGAGATCACTTATTGCTCATTTTAAAGACGAAATACCCTAAACGTGTAGTCACATACTTAGCTCACTGTAATTCATCGTGTTGTCTTCTAATGCCCAAGAGTACGATAGAAATATACACAAATGTGCACATGTGGTCAAATTGGTGTGGAGGGTGGGGCGGTTGCTCTTTTTTCAGCACTCTTGTGATGAAAAAATGTACATTTAGTCTTATAGTAAAAAAAAGATCTCACTTGCAAGAGTTTGGAGTTGTTTGGAGTAAGTGGAAACTGATTTGGCCCTTCCAGGTATTTACTTTAGGATTTGATTTGTGATCTTTGTCATTAAGTCAGTGTAGAGTCACTTACTTTAATCTGTTAATGTTCTAGGTTTAAATGTGACTGATCCAAAGTCTTGTGGTTTGTTAAAATTGCAATGGAAAACCCAAAAACATGCTGTTTTTTGGTTCTTTTTTAAAAAATCCCCATCATTCAGTCAAACTGATTAAACTGAGCTGCAGTTCTTAGTGTTAAACATTGTGCAAATGGTGAAGCAAAATAACTACACCCCAATGTTTTTGATGGCTTGTCCCTTATTTTTGATACAGAGATAAGGAAAGTAATCCATCAAGAATGTGAAAAAATGTTCTTTTCAGGAATTGTATTCATTCAAAGTCTATGCACTGACAACAATTTGGTTAAATTCTTTTGACTAATGTAGAGCATCATCAGACCCACGAACCTCTTAGGAATGTGCCAAAGATCATTTTGTCCTTATTTAATTTTTTGACTGATTTGAACATTTTTAGAAGTTAAAATAGATTGCAGTGTTTTGCCAGTGAAGCAAACAGAGGATATTTTTGAATTAATAGAATCCAAACTGATATGATCCCAGTGTAGTTGAGAATGGCCTGTTTAAAAAAGGATCTCAGTGCCTTCCTTTATCAGTCAGACATGCATTGACGGTAACTCCTTTTTACACTTGTATTAATGTAATATTTACAGACAATTTCAGCTATGGTCATTGTTCTTGATTTACAAATAAAGGTTTAAATGCATCATTTTAATCACAGCCTGCACCCATGCGGGGCATGACCTGTACAGGTGCTGCTTATTTTTGGGTTGTAGGGGCCACGCCTGCATCTCACCTACTTGGCCCTGTTGCTTAAGTGTTCACTACAACCTGTACCCTGTAGCATCCCTGTAGAAAAACCTTACCGGCCCATCGGGTTGTCGACTATCTTAACCCTTGTGCTATCTTAGATGACCCCACCCTTACTTTGACGTGTTCTCCCTGCCATGACAAAGGTGGATAAAGGTGGAAAGATTTCATGTAATCCATGGACACCAGTGAAGATCACAAATCGTTGAAGAAAAAAGGTTCAGCGCACTGTCTAGTGGGTCTAGATGACCCAACTCCAAATGTTAAAGTGCCTAGGATAGCACAAGGGTTAAAAGTTCCCGTGGGCCACTTGTTACCCACAGATTTGCCCATCTTCCCCACACAGACAGCCCGTATCCACCCGCAGTGGTGACTAAGGCAATACACATTCCCATGTCAATAAAACATCTTGCTGGGTCTTTGAATTAAGATAAAAAAATAGTTTAATATTTAGCTTCTTTCCCTACATTACAAAATCGTATTTCTCAGGACATTATTTAGAAAAAGTCATATATTCTCAGGCTCGCTTCCCAGCGCAAAAACCCCAATTCAAATCCCAGCTTGGACCCTTCCGCGTGAAATTTGCATGTTCCCTTCTAGCATGTGTGGGTTTTCTCCTAGCATTTTGGCTATCTCCTTCACTCCAAAAACATGCTTCATAGGTTGACTGTGGGTGTGTACTAGAGTGTGATTGTGTGGCCCTGTGATAGACTGGTAACCTGTCCAAAGTGAACCCCACCTTTGCCTTACAGTAGCCAGGTTAAGTTCTGCCCAGAGACCCCAAAAAGTGATACGACGGGTTATATATTCTCGCATTTCCTATTTCTCAGTGTCTGGGGCTTGTTCAATGTCTCTTTCAAGTGTTACTTTAAAACAACTAAAACAATCTGTTGCATACCGTAGGTTTGACTTCACTTCAGCCACACTTTGATTCATTTTTTTAGTCTGCTGTTTAGTTTTTACAAGTTATACAGTATAAGGTTAATGTGGAGCTTCACAGCTCAGTTTTCTGTTTACAGGGGAACAAGTCCTGAGCAATATATATCTCTTTGTTGGGTTTCTTTTTTCTTTAACTTATTCTTTACACCTACAAGTCTTTTTAATCGATATATTTTTTAGTCAACAAATCAACAGTACCCTTTCATACGACCTCATTGGTTGTTTATCCATAAAAGAAATCACGACTTATAAGAGCGTCTTCAAAATTTGCCCCCCTAAACTGTCTGCCCCCCTCTTCAGATGTATCAGATGTCAAAGCCCTAAAGCCCACTGTAAGAACAGCAGTAAGTAGATTGTCTTAGTTTTTCTTAGCATTTAGTACAAGAGTATTTCTAAAACATTGCATTAGAAATACTGTTGCAGTTAAAGATGCCATCATTTTGCTTTTATAGCAAGTTCAGTCATGAAAAAAGAAGATCTCCTTTGTTGGTCTATTTTTAGGATGGCCCTTAGCTTGTCGACTGATACTTAACCTTCTGACAGAACTGGACCAGCTGTTGACCAGACAGCTGCTTCTCTTTACATTTGAGCCCCCATCTGAAAAAGATCAGCGCTGTTTTAGGAATATGGTGCAAGAAGTCACCACAAATTTCTGTTGAAACTACTTTTTAAAAAGACATCTGATCAGAAGACACCAGCAACTACTTTGTGCACAGTGGGAGTGGCCTATTAGGTTTACTGTTAAAGAGTGTGGCGTAGATAGAAAAGGCTGTGAGAAGAGGCAGAGTGAAAGAAAGCCGGAACAGAGAAAGTTGATATGCAATGAAATAGAGATTATGTTACTAGAGCACTTGAGGATGACTCATCCATAAGCTAGTGATGCCTCACAGACATGCACCAGTGCACCCAAACACATGCAGGAGCCTCTGGCAACACGCACGCTGCGCACAAATATTTAGTCCTACGCCTGATCTCACATGCAAACACACTTTTATATGAACACCAGTACACTAGTCATCCATTAGTCTGATACTGATTCTGCGAGACGTGTGTGTTAGCTCAGCAACTTGTTTCTAATGAGCCAAAATGGCTGCTGGTGCTCCAGAGTTTCCAGGGCAGAGCTGGGAATGGCCCCTGGGCAGAGAATCTGGGCGAGAAGAAGGATCAGAGGGGCTGGATTTAAATGGAGCTCATTACCTTGCGCTAGTCCTGATGGGTCCCTACACACAAAGGACAAACACACAGAGTGGAAATGAATGCAAGCATGTTGTTGTTGTTGTTTTTTTTAATATTACTTACTTAAAGGGAGCTGGTTTAGTAAAAAGACTGAGAGAAAGATTGAAAGAATTATTTCTATTTACTGGCAAGGTAGTTTTACAGATGGCTGTAGGACCTGCGTGTGTGCTTGTGTATGTGAGTTTTGCCAGGAATACCCCCTTCCTTGCATTCCCTGTTTGTCCACCCACTCAACATATGTCCTCCTCCCATTCCCTTTCCTTCCATCCTTCTCCTCATTCCTAATCCAGTTCTGATGACCGTGTGTTCAGTGGTATCATTTTCCTTTTGAGGAGAAATGTGGTTGGTGTGTGTGCGCATGAAATGATAGGTTTTGTTTTTCTTTAGTGGAAGAGAGTGTCTTTTTTGTTCTATTTTAGCTATCTGATGTATTTTTATCCGTAAACTCACACATGGCACACACTGTGCTTTTTTTTCCCGAAGTGCCGCCAATTTCCATCAAAAGGCTGTTTTATTTATTTATTTTTTGTTGCCTTGGCCCAAATCGTCCCAGTAGGCTGGGGGTATAAAGAGCCAGGAGGGGCTCAGCTGCAAAAGCCAGCATCCTAAACCTTTTAAAACTGTTTTTTTATTTAAAAAAAAAGATGTTTACTTATTTATCAGTCAAATGTTGTATTTAAATTTTTGTTAGTTGTAGGGGAAATACTGATATTTGTCATGCATTGAGTATTTTGTATCAAGATCTCTGTTAGATACCAAAGAAATACAGGCACTTTGAAATAAATCAAAGAAAATCCAAAAATTTTAATGCATTACTTTGATCTGGCAAAAAGTATTTAAATCAAGTACATGTTTAACTTGATTGGAGCCTCAGTTCTTTATCTATGTTTTTAAATTCAGTCTATAACTGATTACTTTGTCTTATAGTAGCTTATATTAGTGTGCTTGAATTACTTTTTTAAATAGACTGTAAATCCTTCATATTTACTGAAATGACTTTTCTTTGATCTACTTTTAGTCTTAGCATACACAATTGTGTTCCAATTAAATGCTGTAGAGATGTGGTCTTATGATGGGATCGTAGCAAAAAACGGTGAGTTTTACTTTATTTCATAAACACAGCCACACATCTTATCTGTGCAATATTATCCATTCATCCATTTTCTGAACTTGTTTATTCCCTTACGGGGTCACGGGGCTGCAGGAACCTAAATGTTGGGCGAAGGCAGGGTATACCCTGGACAGTCTGTTGCTGGGGTGCAATGTTATCTTTCCTGTTGAGTGATTAAAAGTTAGCATAAATTTAGGTCATATTAATATTTAAAATATTTTTTTAAATCTTTCCTTTAAGTTTTTATCATTCTTTAGCCTCATTGTCTGGTGTAGAACTTCAATTCAAACTTTATTTATAAAAAGCGCTTCTCATGCCTTGTGTAACTCCAAACAAAAAATATACACAATATCACAAAAAAAACCTTAACCCACCTTTCACCCTCCCGTCTCCTCTCTATTACAGTACTACCCATGATCCCACACACAATTAATACTTATAGAAGTAACTTCTAAAAGTAATTTCAACCTATTAATAAAAGTGTAAAAAAATCAAGTTTTTAAAAGAATAAAATAACATTACATCCCATCATAATGTCAATTACAGATGATTCCGGTCTTGAATGGTTTAAACTATTAGTGATTTGGTCTCTCGGTGACATATATGTTAGGTTTATTGTTCATTTTTGATTAGATGTCACAATTGTCCTTTGGAGAATTTTCTGGTTTTATTTTTACTTTTTTCTACATGTTTACATTTCCCACTTAGATTCTGTCATTGTTCAGGACTAACTAAGCTTATAGTTACTCTGGCTATTGTTAATACTCAATTACTTTCCAGGTCTTCAGTGTTTCCACCTGAGTGTCTGTTCTCTTTAACCCCAATTTTAGACTTTTTTTCTTTTCTTATCTACACACAGTTGTGACAAAGATGCTTGGTGTCTTCTTCATCTTTTTGCATGCTGTGCCATAATCCCGTAACTCATTTAGGTCCAGACTAATGGCCACTCTGGCATCTTTCGGAGTAAATGTGAGCTTCTGCCTTGCTCTAACATCCCTGTGAGTGATCAGCTGAATCAGAACACAGAAAGCTTTTTGGGAGGGGACATTGGAGACAGGAGTCAAGTTAGGGTATTAAGGACAGAAGGGGAACAAAATGTCCTGAAGTCATGCTCACTTTGACAAGAATATTCTTCTTTCCCAGTGGCAGATGAAAAACTACTCTGAAACAGAGCCCATCACAAATAATTGATTGTTAAAAGTAAGCCTGCAATAGTTACAAGTTATTTTGCACAAAAATGCTTTATTTGTTTATATTTTCTACAGGTTTATGTAAGTGAGACGGACTTAGCAGTGTGGTATTTAAGTCAAGTTTTTACAAGTCCATGGAAAAGTGCTGCTTAATATCTTAAAGTGTGGATGCCATGCTTTGAACAACTTTGTCAAATAAAAAAGCCTTTTAAACGCTGATTCTATTGATACCAATAGTTAGCGTCGAAAAAAATCCGAAGCATATGAATAATAGACATCTTTCGAAGGAATCAGAGATTTGAATTTGCCGCTTAGAGCGCAGGCTGGAAGTGACCTCGATATGACCTGTGACGTCACGAAAGGCATTGACTTTCGCAGTTCCGCTTCGGACAGCATGTAAACAAAACAGGTAGTCTTCGTTTCTCTCGTGTTTAAATCTGTTAATCATCAACATGCCAAGTCGTTGTGTGGCAGCTGGATGTAGCAATACATCTAGTGAAAGTGTATCTGTGTATAAATTCAATTCAATTCAATTCAATTCAATTTTATTTGTATAGCCCAAAATCACAACAACAGTCGTCTCGATGGGCTTCGAAGTAAAACATGAAATCAAAAGGATCACGAATACAAAGAGTTCAATAGAAAAATACTAAAATGAACTAACAAACTGACTAAGCTATACTGGCATCCCTGCCCTTAGACCCCCCTTCGAAACGCTGCTGAAACAATGGACAAAACAAGTGCAGCGAACGAGGGCGAATTGGGTGCCAACTGCTTCGTCAACTTTATGCAGCGAAGATTTTGAGGCAGACTGTTTTGAAGAAACACCACAGCTCATGAAAGATATGGGAATGCATGTCAGATATAAAAAAGTATTGAAACCGAACGCAATCCCCACCATTTTCAAGAGATCGCTAGTGGGAACGTCCGAAACAGAAACGCCCAGTACCAGCACTGGCAGTAGCCAGTACAAAAAGAGAAAATCTGTGACCGAAAAGCTGGCACAAAAGAGAGTGAGTTTAACGTTTATTACAAAATTTATTTATTACAAAAGAGAGTGAGTTTAACGTTTAATATATATACGGTATATATATTGATATAAAAATTTCCCTATGCTATATTATAAAATCACGAAAGGCAACTAACCATGCCGTGTTCTGGAGTCTAGCCGAATCTTCATGCTGGCTATCGTCATCGGCATCACTAGACCTACTACTTTCTGCTATATCCTCCTCACTTTCGCAAAAGGGTTCGAATCGATACGGTTGCAAAAGTGACTCATCATCATGATAATCTCCGCAACTTTCCTCTTCATCTTTCTGTTCATCTGATGATAAATCGCTAATAGAGACGGTAGCATCACTCTGTGCTTCGCTATCGGTGCTAGCCATGTTGTCTGCCTTTCGTTACGTCACAAACATGGCGGCGCGAAGTCGGCGGAATGCGTGAAGCCGGCGGCCGTCCTCGTTGTTTATATCGCGTTTTTCGCTATTTATTCTTTTTCGAAAAATATTAAAAACAATCGCAACATGAAATAGAGACTATTTACTATATTTTGGCTTATTAAAATAGGCCTTGTCACCCACACTTTAAATAATTGTTTAATAATAGGTCAAAGAGCATGCCAGAAAACATGTATGTTGTTGTGATCAGTGTGACCAGGTGGGCGTGGCTGACTTTTTCCCTGGTGCCTCCCTACATGGCACACCTGATCCTCATCTCATCAAGGTCTTTAAATGCCTGAGCCTGTTGCTTCTCCATGCCGGATTATCACTTTTCCATTGCTCTACATATCTGTGGTTTTCAAGTCTAGCTCCCTGATTCAACTGCCTGTCTAATTTCTGTTCCTTGTCCTGTGAGGAATAAACTGCTTAACTGCCCTCGGAGTCAGATTCTGCTTTGGGGTCCTACCGCTCCCCATAACATATGTAAGAAAGCATGAAGTTTACATGCACTGCAGTCTGCTAAAGAAAATGTGTGAATGTTGGTTAAAAACTCATGACTGTCCTTGTTTGGTCTCAGTTTTTTTTTCGACTCAAAACCTGTTTGTACTGTAAATATTATATTCAGAATATTCAACTTTATCTTTTAAAAATATGTCAGATGATCACGTATAGTTTTAATCCATTCATGAACACAATTGTGTAAAATTGATGAGTCAAAGCAGAGAAAGTTGACATTAACCACAAGATGATTTATAAAATTAAGTTTTAAAAAAAAGGTTACTTTTAATAATTTGAGCTAAATTGAACCGAAAGTTGGAACAATCTCTGGTTTCTGTGTCTTTGATGTGTATCTTAGGTTGTCAGAGCATAGTCCTCCGAATGACATTGAATGACAGTTATCTTGGCAGACTGTCCAAGTAGTGGATTAAAGCCTCGAAACGTTTCAAGTTAGAAGACACACTAAGAGAGAGTTTGAAACTGGCTGGTGGAAACCTTGAATTATAAAGTGCTGTGCTGCAACATCTGTCCACATGTCTACTCACCTCTGATGCAGGTAAAGCCTTGGTAATAATCCTAACACTCCTCCTCAGACTGTGCTTTTGCCAGACTGTGAAGCTAAACTATGAGAGCACATTCATTAGGGTTTTATTGCTATGCAGGCACGTCAGTTAATCACTGGTGCACCCTGAAATGAGTGCACCAATGCATGCTCTTTATATTTTATTGTCCAGAGCCTGTCTGCATACATGCACTTCACTTGACGACTCCCTGGTGTGTTGTTCTGGACCTCAGACCACACTTCCTCTGCAGGTCCATATATCTGTTCCGCTGAGATCATATGCAGGATATATCGTCTCTGTTTTTCTCTTGCAAGGACACTTATTGATCCAACTGTAAAAGTACATCGCACCAACGCCCCACTGCTTTAAAAAGATTTTATTATGGAATCTTGTGATTAAATGTTGGCTTTTACGGCTTGTTTTACCTGTAATAACTAATAAAAATAGCAAACGTTGTTTGTATCAGTTGTTCTTTAAAAAAAGTTTTCCATTAATTTCTTAAATCAGATGAAAGCATCAAGAATTTTTCTTTTTTTTTCTTTTGATTGTCTAAAATTTAGGATTCTTCCCTTCAATCTGGTTAAAAACTTTAGTTGTACCGATGGAAATAAAATTAAGACGTTTCTAATCCCTTTGAATTAATGTGTATTTAACTTTCGTTTTAAAGAAGTTGGATCAGGATGGGCAGTTTACTTCGGGACAGTCTTTCCTGGTTACACAAATTAATTTCTTAATCAAAAATGACAATGTGATACTTTGAAAAAAATTGTGTTAAACAACCCTGTTTGTATGATGCTGCAAAAAAACTGCCTTGAGCTAGCAATCATGTGGTCCATCATCTCCAGCATGGAATACAGACGGATTCCAAAACAACTTTAAAGTGGCGCATGAAACAAGGATGGAAAATGTAATACAAGGGGTTTTATTAATTTCTCTTTTCTGGATGTTAACATCAAGATGAAGCTTCAAATTTTGGCTCAGCGGAACTGCATAAAATGAAAACCGTGTAAAATTAACATTATGTTGCCGATCAGATGAGCTGAATATCAAACATGGTTTTAGACATTTAAAAAAATTATAATAATACAGGCCTGACATTTTATTTTGCAGACACAAAGAAATAATGTTATTGCAGATATTGGTGAAGTGTAACTGTTAAGAGTTAGAAAGGTGGGGAGTACAGGTCTGTACACGACGGCAAAGGCATTCATAGGGCAAACCCAAACCCACAAAGCTGCGAGATTTGTAGGTAAAATGCTAAACATCAAAATGTGTCCAGTAATACTAGAAGGAGCTACTTTTATTTTTATTTTTTTGACCTAAGTATAATCAGATCTTTGGTTAATCGACTGTACAATGATGATATTTTAACATGTAAAAGCCTGTTACTGACCCCTCCCCCTTAAATTTTGATTACGCTTAGATAATCGGTACTGATCAGTAACAAGGTCTGTTTACTTTGTGTGAGTGAGACAGGTGAGTCCAGCTGACACAGCCAGCAGAGCGGGGAAGAAGAAGTGGGGTCTTGATGAAGGGGCTGATGTAAAAATGTTCAGTGCATTTTTCTTGTTTTGTCTGACACAAAGAAAATTACAAACTGGCTGTTTGACAGTTTTGGAAATAGGGTCGACAAATAGATACACACAGTACTGAAGTCCAGCAAAATGGAAAAACGGTCTCAAAGATTGAAATGTATGACCTGTTATGTTTTTAAGGGTTATTTCCCCTTCAAATTAGATTTTCAACATGAGTTCATTCTTAAAGATCAATTTGTTGTGTATTGAAGTTGTTGTTTTTCCAAGATGGCTTGATGATAAGATTACAACTCTTATATAAGTAGAGGCATCTCTTAAGTGTCATCTGTTTGTCTCTTTTTCTGTAGGCAGGAGTAACATTGCCTATAAAAAAGAGGGGAAACGATCGTGATTGTGTTGCGGGAGCCATTGTCTAAGTAATGTTAAGTTTTAGAAACAGTTTTAGAGAATGTGGTAGCTTGTGCTGCACTATTTCTCTGCTCCAATGAAGCTCAATATACTAGTAAACATGTACTATACCAATAGAACCTGATCATTAGGTATACTGTAGTGGTCAGCTGCCGACATTTATTGATCTTTTTTCTATTCGTAATCTTTAAAATCCTTTTACACTGTAATCTATAGATTGACAGTTTTTTTTAATTTTTCCTAAACAGGGTTATAATATTTAGACTAAGGTGTCAGTAAGACCAAGAACAGACAATAATAAGAATAATTGTGGTCATAAGATGAGAATAAAACTGTAAGAAGATATTGAGTGAAAAGGAGAGTCATTCTGAATAAGGTTTAAAGTTTGCTAACGGTGCTTTCTTGATGATTTAGTGTTTGTCAACAAAACTAACAGAATTGGGTACTGGTGATGGATCAGTTCCCACGACATGAATAATCATCTGGTAGGCTGGTGGCATTGCTTGACCTTAAGTATCTTGGGACTAAAGATCCATAAAACGAAAAGGGTAGTTAAACTATGCTTCTCTTAATATATCCTTTTTTAAGTTTTTTAAATGAAGTAATGCATTTGATCATCTAAAACATTGCTTCCAAGTTTTACAACTTTATGGTTTAGGTCAGGGGTTAGCTATCTTTAACAGTTAAAGGGTCATTCAGGTTGATTTTTCACTGAATACGACTCAGTAGGAGCCACAAAATCTTACTTCACCCTTTGGAAAAATAGCAATCAGTTTGTGAATCAGTTAAGTTATATTTAATTTATTTTCTTGTACCTTTACAACTTTTGTTTTACAGTTACTTTTTAAAATTAAAACTTTTTTATTTTTCTTTAACCTGATCGCCATAATGGAGGGGTAAAAGAGTCAGATGTGGCTCCAGAGCAGCAGGTTAAAACCCCCTGGTTGAAAATAAACAAATACGGTAACTGTTTTTGCTGAATGTGTGAATTTTCTGCCCCCTGCATAGTTTTTGAAAGTTCACTATTAAATAATGACAACTAAAAGCCAAAAGAAAATAATGTTTCAAACACATATGTAACCATTTAAATGCCCACCCTGAAGTAAATAGATTGTAAGTTTGTTGTTGAGCCGACCTGTGTCCTTGCATTTTAACACTATGATCAGCCAAATAGAAAGGGACAATAATGTTGAACGTTTAGACTGTTAGGGATTTCTTGCATGCTTTAGTTCATCAATTCAATTTAGTGTTTTATTTTAAAGGTTAATAGGTTACTATACTAGGGTTTAAAATAAAATCCTTAGCAGTACTTTGCTTGCCCTCTTTCCTTTTACCTGTGGTTTAAAAGTATAACTGACATTTAAGCTAATTAAAAAAATTAGATAAATAGCAACTGAATGCTAGCTGTTCTAAGTGTGCCTTATTTCTGCACCCTTTTTGGATCACATGACCTTGTCAGCCTGTGACTTTTCATTCACGGGAACAGCAATCTGCAATTATGGCTGGCCACTTGTGATGAGTGCATTGTCTGAAAGGCAGGTGGTACACTCTAGGAGACGCCACCCCTCCTCCTCCTCATGACAGAAGGAGGGATAGAAGTTACAGATGTGTAGAAAAAAGAGAATGCAGACAGAACAATTGAACACATGCTCATTAGCATTGAAAGAGACAAAAAGAAGAAGAGAATAAACGGTACAGAACTACACTAGAACTTAAATTTGGGAATTTTTTCCACCCATAATTCAAAGTAAAATGCAATTCTCTATTGACAATTTACAAAATGTCTCAGCATATGGAGTGGTTCAAATTAGTTAACATTTCAAAAGTCGCACACAGTCTCCACAGCTCTTGTTGGTCCTACAGGCTGTGACAAAGGAAGAAAATATGTTGAAATGAGTTGGACAGATTAGGGGATAAGGAAAAAAGTAAATATGTACGTTACAATAAGCACATTGCACATTCTACATAAACAGCAATGCACAGGGAGACTCCAGAAGATAGACGGTTGGTATCTGGGTTACTCTAACCTAACATCACTCCACTGCAGATGAATATTAATAGAGAGTTATTAATATCTCTGCCTGCACTATGTGTGTGAATATGTGTGCTTGCTGTGTGTGTTTAAATAAGCCTTCTTCCTTTTGCTTTTCCTCCCTCCTATTGTCTGTTGCACATCTCACCAATTCCTTTTTTGCTCTTCTTTCTTTCTTATTTTGCCACTTCCTTAAAGTTATTTTTTTGTCTTTAGAATTGGTCTAATATAATCTTAATCCCCATAATTCTTTTTTTTAGCATCACAGAGGTTGATGGTTCAGCGCTAGTGGTGCAACAATACTTTGTCAGCTATAACAGAAAAAATAACCTCAGAAAGTAGAGACTACCTGTTCGTGTGTATCTTGGGACATTTTTTGAGTTTTTCTTTTTCTATTTTACAGTTTGATACTATTTTAAAAACCTTTATGTACTCTAGTAACTTTTTTGTTTCTTTAGCAATTAGTAATTTTATTTTTAATTTCTGCATTTGTAAGAAAGGTCGTTTTTTCAGTACCTTTCCATAAGAAATGCATTAAAAAAAACAATTTTTACATTTAGTTGTGTCTTAAAAACAAAAGAACTTCATGGATTTGGCTCGCATCTCTTTGGTTGTTTAAGATGAGAATAAATATATCAAATAATAAGAAATAAGCAGCCTAAATCCATGCATTTTTATTTTAATCTTCCTAGGATTTGCCATAAGTGCATTTTTTTAAACAGGGATAAATTACATAAAAAAACAGAAAAGATATTCCCAGTGAAACACTTCAATACATTTCCTGAAGTCACTTGAATCCTTAAAGAGAGACTAAAAATAGCCATTCAGTAAGAACACTTTCATATGCTTTATGATTTGAATGTAATTATTTACATTGTGTGCTATAAAATGTCATAGATGTTTTCCCCTGCCAGTTTTAAGAAAACTTGACTTCTTAACTCTCCATATAGGATTGCCTGAAAGTTAGTGATAGATGGCGTTGAATGCCCACCATTTAACACAAACAATCTGCTGTTAGAAATAAAGGATAGCTGCGTGTGTTGCACACATGCAGTCTTCTTGAGCATTTGGTTGATAAAAGTGTCTCATGTATGTCGATCCGAGCCCTGTCTCATTTTTTTTTCCCACATATCCTTTGACACCAGTTAGTATGTTACGATTTAATGAATAAATGAATGAATGATGAAGCCTTCACAGTCTGAGTCACTGCAATGAAAAGTGCAGCAGAAGCTAGCAAGTGTGCTGTAGTGTTGCAGAAAGAACTTCCATTCTTTTACATTAGGTTGCCATGGTTTCCTGCAACCATTTTTTATGGGCAGTACAAAAATAAGACAAATGTATCAAGCAGATAGATCTTTTACTCATGGGAGCATGCAAAGCAGTCAGCTTTTTTTTGCTGCATGAATGCATGGTGTTTTAATGCCATGCATGTGCTGATGATGTAGCATGAGTCAGCATATACAGTGATCATCTGCTGCAGGATGGGGTCAAAGATGAAGGAAAGCAGGTGTGTGTATCTTGTATTTCCTGGGGAGCAGGTGGGTTTCTGCATTGTTTACATGCACGTAAATTATGTATGCAATAAAAGTGGCAGATGTGTATGTGCAGTATGCTTAACTGGCAAAAAAATGGATACAGGTCTGAGTGTGAAAAAAACATACAAACATGTACACTAAGGGGGATGTGCAGCTCCTTGTTTAAAGACCTACTCTGATAAAAATGCTGTTTTGTGTATTTTTAACATGTTCTACCCTGTAAAAGAAAATTAAGCTTAAAATTGCATTTATGAGTATTTTTTTATTCAAATCTTTATTGAATCAGAACCAGACAAAAAATGCTGTTGGAAAAAGCTTATAGCTAGTAGGTGCTACAATCAGCAGCTGGGGCACAAGCTCCCTTCTCCACTCCATTCTGATGCACCCACTTGTAGACGACTAGATCCATGTACATGTACGTCTTTGTTTTCCTCATCCGAGATGGCATCTGGCTCAAAACTGTACGGCTGGATAGCTCCAATATTGCTCGCCATTTTTGTGACAGCAGTAATGTTAGGTTGGGGTTGTGATAGGCTGTAAGCTAGTGGGATAGCATGGAAATAAATGGATGATGGAAAATGGGGGCACGCTTATTTCACATCACCAGTCCCGGCCACAACTCAGAGGCAAATTTCTAATGAACTCCTCCTCTGCAGAAACTATGTCCTTAAAAACGACACAGGTTATTATTTATTTATTTATTTTGGGCAAAAAATGTCCCAATCAGGATTAAAAGACCACTGGGAACGCTTTTTAAATAGAGCAAAATATGAATGGAGTGGGATTTTAATGTATACATCTGACTTAATTGCTATTCTTTTGTTTTTAGTTTTGGAAGTATAAGCTTTGGATGTGGATACATTTGATTTAGGCAACTTTGGTTTATTTATTTATCTTTATAGCAGAGGTAATAATGGGAATTGGTGTGATGAAAGGCAATTCAAGCCATTAACAGTATGGACACACTGACAGTCTTTGTGACAAAGAAGAAAAAGCCATCAGCACCCTGTTATTTTTGTCTGTGTTTATGTTTTGGGCTTGAATCTGATTTCAAAGTAGCTCTATAGGTCCGGTGGGTCAGAATACTGATGGACAACTCTCTCTTTCCAGCTATATAAATGGATGTAAGCAACAGAGAGAGAATAATTGCCAGTTGGAAAATGACAGAGGGGAGCACGTGCAGAAAGAGGAAAAAAATGAGAGAAAGAGGGGAGATGTGGAGAAATGGAGAGATGAGAGAGATAGATTAATGGAGAAAGCAGAAAGGATGATTGAAAATGAACTTGTCTGCTTCTAGAGTCAATGGAGGGAGTGACAGCTGTAAGCTGGAAAAGAGACGGAAGAGGGTGAGGTGCAGTGCAAGTCAGCACAAGAGGAGAAAAACTGGAGGGAGAAAGGTGGACGAATTATTTAGCAATGATGATTGGCAGAATAAATGGTTAAAAAGAAAGTAGAAAGTGGAAGAAAAAGAGGTACAGTAGCAAAAGAAGGTCATCTTTTATAAGCAACAATTTAGCTGGGCTGGTGGATGACTGCACTGAACTGGATAAATCCCATTGGTTAGGCCCACTTTAGCTTTCTGGACCTCAGTTGGACTCCTTTAATATCAGAGCTGCTGTAACGTGTGTCTGCAAATGTGTGTGCGTCCTTCTATTTAGTATCTGAATAGCTGTCAACATCTGTTTATTGACTGATAATGTCATATTCACTGTCCACTTAAATAGATCTCAAACGCATGAGTAGAACAAGTGGATAAAAGAAGGGTATCTCGTAGATATTAAAATATATATGAAAAGTGGGTGGTCTGATTTCTTCTTCTACTTAATTAAACAGGCAGAAAAATATCTGATTGTTAAAGTTTTTTTTCATCTGATGCTTCAAGAGTGTTGCAAACATGCGTAGTGTTGCAATGACATTTTGAGGCAGAGTGCTTAGAGTTACAGTGATAGCATCTGTCTCCTGTCTTTATCATTAAGCAGATAAAGGCTTCACTGACTTCAGCTCGTATCACAGCTCATTAAAGACTGCAGTTAAGCTCTCATTGAAGTTCGCCTCAGTTGGCTTTACTTCAGATTCACAGTGAACGCTGACAAGCTTTACCAGGCAAGGTTTTATCTATAAAATCTGATCAAACATTTCCCCATATGCTCGTGTTTGAATGCTGTTATCTTGTTTTATGCTTGTGCAATGGTGCATTTTTAAAATTTTGCTTGAGAGTTTGGTTATTTGCCAGTATGAAACTACATGTAATGTAATGCACATGTAATGTACTTAGATTAAATGATCAATTTTTTTTAATTATATTTGTCAAAGTCGTATCAGAAATAAAACCACATAAAGGTGCTTTTGTGTGCCAGTCCAAAGTCCAGATAAATGCAACCAGTTGTGTCTAAAAGAGCATCCGTCATGTATATAAAGCCAAATTAAATCTTGCGAATCTTAAACAGAAATCTTATTTCGAATCTGTTGTGGCAATGGTTTAACAACGGCCGCTGCCATTGCTGTTTAGCTACAGAGGAATATTTTTGTTAAAAAAGTAAAGGAAAGCGGCACGTTTGCTGAAATAGAGAGAAAGAAAGGCAGGAGTGTAGAACTTATGCTGCATTCACACTGAATGTGAATTCACATCCTCTGCCTCTGTTTCGATGTGCAGCGAAATCACAGCTGGACAGTTGTCTAGCAGTGTGTTCACAAACCCAACACTCCCACCACATGTGGGAGGAGCTACTGCTACTGATTTTCAGCCTCATTGCTACATGGAAGCATTAACTGTATATCTTTGTATCTCAAATACATTGCATGGAAGACACGGATGATGTTGAGAGATCAGGTTTTTTTATTTCAAAGAGCTCTACAAAAACATCAGTGAGCACATCTCCATGTCTGGGTTAGTGACATCATTTAGAGGAAAACCACATAGTTGGCTGACAGGGTGGAAAGACGAAAGGTAGATATCCTGTGTGTTCAAGAGACTAGCAACTGGATGGTTTCCAGCCAAGGAAAAGAACCACAAATGCAATATTTGCTTTGAGGATGCATCTGGAGACCAGAAGGAGCTGCATTGTGTCTTTGTAGATCTAGAGAAAGTCTTCGACAGGATACAGAGAGAGGAGCTGGGGTTTGCATGAGGAGGTTTGTAGTGGCAAAGACTGGAGTTGTGCATGACTTGTATGGGGGTTGTAAGAAAGTGGTGAGTTCAAGGTGGAGGTGGGACTGCATCAAGGATCAGCTTCGAACCCCTACTTGTTTGCTGTGATGGACAGACTATCAAATTAGGTTAGAAAAAAGTCTGAATAGACCATGATGTCTGCAGATGACTTTAAAACACATGAGAACAGGGAGCAGGAGGAGGGACATCTAGAGAGCTGGAGGTTTGCTCTGGAAAGAAGAGCTGCAAGACTGTATCTTTGAGTAAATAAGAGGAACTCAAGTGGAACAGTGAGGTTATAGGAAGCAGAGCTGAAGAAGCTGGAGGACTTCAAGTATTTAGGGTCAACAGGGTGAGAGCCCATGTTAGATGCTTTGGAGATAAATACAGGGAAGCAGATTGAGATGGTTTGGATATTTCCTGAAGGGGACAGTGCCTATGTAGGTAAAAGGATGCTGAAGTTAAAGCTACCAGAAACAAGGCTTAGAGGAAGACTAAAGTGGAGGTTTGTGGAGGAGGGTGGCTATGTGGGCAAGGAGGATGCAGAGGATAGGGTTAGATGGAAGAAAATGATTTGCCATGGCGACTAAAGAGAGCAGCTGAAAGATAAAGAAGAATATGCCAAATTATATCAAATGATGAACATAGATTTAGTCAGTTCTGAAAGCTCATTTGTTATCTGAAGGATTGCTGACAGACACACAAGTGCTCAGAAATCACTGATGCATGTAAGGAGAAAATACAGCTTTGATTAGATCAGAAAGAGAAGCAGCTCCAACACTAAATAGTAATATCTCTGTTAGGCACTTGTCAGCCACCCAAACTGCTTACAGTGAGTGTCACAACTTTGTCTTAGGGAAACTGAGCATGTGTCGTTACCACAGAAAAAAAGGGCTGGCCTGTCAAAGTTTGAAAAAAGGATTTGAGGAAGCTTAATACTCACTATGCTCCACGAATAATTTCTTTCCTGGCAAAAAGACCTAACTTTTTAAAATGAACACACAGTGACCATATATTGTCTTGTGAACTCCACACCTTACATATATTTATTCTTCTGTAAATTTAAAGAAAATGCCTGTGTTTGCGCATAATTTTGTGATTCATTATGAACAAAAAGTATTACGTTTATTATAGTTCCTCTTTGTATCCAATCATCATGTGGAACACACACCTAGTGGTTACGTGGTGAGCTGCACTTGGTTCCATTTTCTATCATTCTCAAAGGAGTGTAAATGTTAAAAGTTGCTTGGTGAGAAAATTCAGAAAGACGTGCTTTTATGATTTTGGCTGATTTTGTCAATCTTTTTGCATATTTTGTTGAGCACTAGTAAAATTGATCACTTCATATTTAAAAATGTGCTGAATAATGTAATTAAATGACGGAATTAAAAAAACATTAATGAAAACTACATAAAGAAAGATTGGATTTAAAATAACTTTGACAGAGCATCAATAACAACAAGTACATTAGTTTAAGGAATCAGTCTGACCATCTTGTGA
This sequence comes from Oryzias latipes, assembly GCF_053564925.1. Classification (NCBI taxonomy): domain Eukaryota; kingdom Metazoa; phylum Chordata; class Actinopteri; order Beloniformes; family Adrianichthyidae; genus Oryzias; species Oryzias latipes. The sequence continues at coordinate 17,075,123 of NC_136259.1, forward strand.
TCTATTGTAAAATGGTCATTTTAATTATGACAATGCCGCTTTTAGCCAATACAACTGTTGTTTTCTGGGACATAGTTTCGTCAGAGAGGCAGCGGTTCATTAAACATTTGCTTTAGAGTTGTTGATCGCTGGTGCAGAGCAACCTCGCCCCCCCCCCCCCCCCCCCTTACTCTAACCATTGTGTTGTGGAGCAACAAATCCTTTACATCACAAATAAGCTCTTTTTTAAACAGCATTTTTCATGCTTTCTTTTCTATTAATCCTCCATCATCAGAAACATGCCACAAGAACATGTTAAAACAACTTCACACAATTTTCATCGGAGTGTGTATTTAAAATCACAGGCAAAAATATTGTTATGTAGTTTTATACTGTAATTTTCACCATTTGATGAGTGGATATATTACTGGAGCAATGTCAGTTCCAGTGAAGCAGTCTTTTTCTGGAACCGTTTTATTTTTTTAAGATTATATGTACAGGTCACTGAATATTTTATTCGTTTTTCTCCTACTATCTATCTTCTGCATGTTCTACTTATACATACAAGTGTTTACCTCACTCTATCTATTGCTCTCAATTTCAGCTTTTCTCTTTCTTCCTCTCAGTCTCATCCATGGTGTAACGCATACAGTCCATCCCACACTGCATGATGAATGCAAAGTCATGTAACAGGACAGAGACATGTGCTCCAACATACAGATTACTGGGCTCTGTATTATTAAAGTTTCACTATCCTATAATCCTCACACACTCATTCATGCAGCATACATACACAAACACACATGCACGCACGCATGCATGTGCACACATACATGCAAAGAAAGCACACTCTCAGTAGAAGTGAGCTCCCAGTGAGAGGGTCATGCAGGCTGAGATAAACTGATCTTGCAGAATTACAATATGCTGGAAGGGATTGTATTCAGTGTGTGGTTACATGAGCTACAGAAATAAATTGTATGCAGTAGGAAATGCAGTATGATATGAAAATGCAACCAACTCTGCCTTTTTTCTGAATAACATGCTAATAGCTCTGCTGTACAGCTTATCTGTGCTTTTCACTTTAATCAATTGGTAGTTCTTTGTTGACAGTGGTGAATAATGCTAATAGCTTTATTTTTTTTGGTCAATGCCCAAAACGTGCCAATGGACAATCTTAGTCACAAGGATTGGACACAGTTTCAAACTCAGTCACAGTCAGAGTGGAGTCGAGCATTTGTTTGTAGCTTGAGCAGTAAACTGTGGGATAGTTTCTCAAATTTTTTTTGAATACAGATTAACACAGGTTAATGATGAATTCATTTCTTTTCCCAGGATGTCTATTTCATTATCAATGTAAAACATGGCAAAATGTTGTAAAGCCCTCCTGCTGGCCTGGGGTCACAGTCTCGTGTTCTGATTGATTAACATTTGTCATAACAGTTTACACAACCCGACAACACAAACTATCCAAAACATGACTGGATAAAAGTTACCATATTGCACAAAATTGTCAGTAACTAATTAGGGAGGGGGCAGGGGTTTAGGGTTTTCTAAATCCATTTAGGCCAGAAAAAAAGAGGCCCTGAAAACCCTGCCCCCTCCCTTAAACTTTTTCCTTCATGTAAAAATGGGGAAGGTGATCTTAATTTAAAGCAACAAAGTAAATGCAAATTGATCATTTTTATCATAATTATGTTACCAATTGTATTGTCATCTCTTTTCAGTTAGATCTGTGTTTCACATGTTTTTGTCACTGTTCCTTTATCTTAGATGTAGCAATACAAAATTTAATTAACTTTACAGGAGATCTGTATTGATTTTTTACTAAACTTTTATTTAACAGTGTGTGCTAAATTAGATTTTAGATTATATGAAATTGGGAAATTATTGTTGTTGTCTTTTTTGTTCTTTACTAAGGTTTTGCTCGGTTTGAAAATGTTGAGCATTTTTTTTTATTTAAAGATTTTTGTTAATTTATTGAGAAAGAAGCAATATTTATTTTAGTTCAGAAATCAGAATCAGAATCAGAATTACTTTATTGATCCAACACGTGGGAGATTGGTTCGTTACCATTGCAACTGACAACATTGTAAACGTTAGAGAGAAAAAAGAATAAGAATAATATAAAAACAAAAACAAAATGTAGTATAAATGCAAACAATAAGGTGGTATAATTTAAAAAGCTATTTACAGACAGTGCAAGTAAAAACATGTGCAAAAGAAATGTGCAAAAAAAGAAAAACTGGGCAAAGGTTATCTGTTGCATTGTGAGTTATTGTGCAGGGTTATTGTATTGGGTATGAAGTATTTCCGGTTGCAAAACTAGATGATTTTGATTTGTTTGACCCTATCAGTAAGTAAAATGCAGTACAGTACCTAGTTTTGAGGATGGCTTTTGTGATGACAGAACTTGCCAAACACTAATTAATATTTTACTTTAGGACCCAATTCAATCATCTTTTGATCTATTTTAAAGGCGTTCCCAGTTATCCAAAAACCTCTGTCAATTTCTGGGACATACAGTAGTTTATGCATAGCAGCACTAGTTTAGTACAAATTTGCCTCTGAGTTGTGGGTAGGACTGTTGGAGTAGAGCAACCCAGCCCTTACTTCCCGTCATCCATCCGTTTACACTTTCCTGCTAGCTTACAGCCCCTCACAACACCAACCTAACATTACCGATGCAACAAAAATGGCGATCAATCTTGAAGCTATCCAGTCGTACAGTTTTGAGCCTGATACCATCTCAGAAGAAAAAACAAAGATGTACATTGTTCTATTTGTCTGCATGTGGAGAGTAAATTAAAAACACACAAAAAAATATTTTCATTGGAGGGTCTTTGAACTGCATCAGCAAAGATATAATCAAAGAACATTTAACTCTTTCTGATCTTTGGATAGATACATTATTTAGTCTGACTTCCAATCTTTTTCATGTCTCCTCTATGAATTGGTGAAAACCATGTATTCTGACAAAGATTACTTTTATTCAGACATGAATACTACATGTTTTTCCTCTTTCCTGACTAACTTCGATAATTTTCTCTGCAAAACAGATCAAGTCATGCAATCCTTTTGTCCATTGTGACAAACACAAACCTGCAGCCCTTTTTCTTATTAACATGAACAGCCCTACTTTGTAAGTAACAGGATGTAGAGCTTTATAATAAAATAGATGAAATAGACTTTAATGAAAAATGTGTTAAAACACTTGGAGACAATGAATAGAGAAAGTAAACATCAAAGTGAATGTAGTTAGGTCTATTATACTTACTTTAGTTGTCAGAGTGAATCTGTTGTGCAAGGATAGTTTTTAACAAAAACAGCTGAATAATTCTTTGCACGTCCAAATTCAAGTGATGAACCAAAAATTGAAACAATATGTCAGGTTCAAGGATCCATGTGGGATGAATTTAACTAAGAAGTGAAATCAATTGTTTAAAAAAGGAAGTGATAAATCGATTCCCTGGTGTTTAAAAAATGTGGTTTGCTAATGATCTGTCTTCTACTTTTATTTTCTTTCCAGGCTCCGATTACTCTCCCCCTACGCTTCCTCGTCCCCCTCATCCAGGCCTGACAAACGAGCACAGTGGTGTCGAGAGCCATGGCGATCGAAGTGGAGGAGGGGGCGGGCCCAACCACGGAGTGGGTGTGGTTGGTCTTGCACCTGAGCACATCCCCACACCAGGGGCAGCCCTGAGCTGGCAGGCGGCCATCGATGCTGCGCGGCAGGCAAAGATGATGGGCAATGCCGCGTCAGGTGGAGGAACAGGACTTGGGTCGGGAGGGGGCGGGCCCATCTCTACGGCCAGTTCCACGCAAAGGAAAAGACAGCATTATAGCGCCAAACCCAAGAAACAGACCACAACGACAGCCACAAGGCCGCCGCGGGCTCTGCTCTGTCTCACACTCAAGAACCCTATCCGCAGAGCCTGCATCAGCATCGTAGAGTGGAAGTATCCTTTAAAACACAGAAATAAAATAGTTTTTGTGTTTCAGTTCTCTCTAAAACCATGTAAAAAGATTTGTTTGTTTAATAAGGACCAAGAGAGTATTAGTTTTGATAAAGAAAAAGGATTGAATTGTAGTTTAAGGACATGAGAATACTTTCTGCAGCCTCATCAAAAGAGACCAAAGAGCTGTTTGTAATTCAGTTTGATGATATAGATGATTTTACGTAAATCATTGAGAGTATTAGTAAGTAGTAAATGTTTTTGTGTGTTTTTTTTCTAGAAATTAACTCAGGATGTTTTACCTCAGCTTTAAGCAAGGTTTACAACGTTCAAGAATGAGCAAAATGGGTATTCTTCAATGCGATTTTAACACAAGGTAGTACAGTGTGTGAATTATTAATTTCTTCTTCATGATCGATTTTGAGACGATTGGCACTTCCATGCTTTGAAAAGGGCGCTACCCATACGTCACTACCAAATCTGAGTTCCTGACTGGCGGAAGGTTATTTGGCTTAACTTTTGTTGCACATCTTGCAGGTAGAGCCCATAAACAGGCTTAAAAACTTGCATAGCAACATGTGAACATAAGAGTTTTGAACACAGAAGCCTGAAACGTGTATTTACTTGTAATTTACGTGTAGGTCCATGCACATTATTTTGCTTTACCTAGTCAAAAGTGTCATTCTTCTCTCTATCCATCCAAATATTCTTCTTTTTACCTCTTTACCTTTCATTTTCTGGCTTCAAAACAAGGCACCGGGCCTTCCATCAGGGTGACAAACAATAGAAGAAGTGAAGAGAGACAGAGGAAGTCAGTGCCACAATCAAAGTAATCAATAAAAGGCGCAGGTCACTATTAGCATTGCCTCTGGAAGTGTACAGCCACACATCATCTGCACCAGACAGAAGGAGAGGAAGTGTCAGGGAAATGAGGAGGGCAGGGATGTGGGCAGAACATGGATGTCAACAGAGGAGATAAAGTAGCAAAGAGGCTGAGGGGGCATGCGGGTATTAAGGGGAGGGAGGGACAGGTAAACAAGAAAAATTATATGGCAAGTTGAGAGCAAATGTACAGAGAGGGCAGGAAGGGATGGAGTAGGTGGATCATATGGAACTAGGAAAACTTTTGAGTTTTTTTTTGCTTGATACAAGCTTTCATGCATTGTATTGCATTTAGCAATCTTTGTTGCAGTAGATTCATGGAAGCATCTTATTAAAGACAACTGCATATTTGCAAAAATTAAATGTAATATCTGTCACACTTCACAACATAAATTGTCTTCACAAAGTTAAATCCCAAAATTAAAATCTAATACGTTTGTTCAGATTTTTGTGGGGAGTTCATGACTTTGGTATAATTTGAAGAAATAAATTATTAATGTAAATTAATCATCCTTGAAATCTAGCGTCCATTCATAAAGTCTTTTATTTTAATGAAATTTCTGCTTTTCTATCAGTTTTAAATTGAGGTATTCATCATTTTATTGATAAAAGTTTCACCTTAGTTCTGTGTTTGTAACTATTGAAAAAATTGTCTTTCATAACCAAACAAATGTCATTTAAGCACTGTATTTTGAGAAATACATTTATATTTTCTTGATTTGCATTTAAATCAAAATGTAAATGATTTGAAAAGTTGTGAATTAAGCTAAATTACTGTATTTCAGTATATTTGCTGTGATATAGACCTAATAATCACAGACCTTCAGTTGGACCTAATGCATTCATCTTTTTGTAAACAAAAATTCAAGATAGTCATTGTCTTGGACATTTTAAATATATATTGTACAGGTGAGAATATGTTATGTTAATATTTATAAAGAAAATAAGATACAAGCATGTGACCTGGTTTGGAAAAGCTGATAGGTTAAATCATCTTCAACAATTAAACAGATTTTGCACATTTTTCAGTAGTTGCAAGTAAAACTGGTCCAAAAATCCAAGAACAGTTTTCTCAACCTTGTCAATTTTATCAATAATATTTAAAAAAAAATTAAATAATGGACATATAATTATTTAGGCTTCTTGTATCTCCAGCTAATCCTGAACTTTGGTGACACTAATTGAAAGTTCTTATAACTCTACAATAAAATCTGAAGCCATCTTTTGAAAATCTAAAACGCGGTTCCACGACAAAACATGTGCAAACTCAGAATATGTCTGAATCAAAAAAAGGAATCAGTCTTACTTCTTTTTACCAAGCTGATTAAATGAAAATTCTCACCTTTCAAGCAGCAAATCATTATAAAAACTTACTGGCATTTATACAATGAAGTTTCTTTTTTTCCAATAAAACCCTCACTCCATATACTAAGGGGATGCAAACTTCCTATGTTAAATTTAACCTATATTTTTTGATTTGCAGTCATGCTTTAAGCCTTATCAATAATATGTCCTTGCTGTCAAAATAGTAGGCAATCATAATCAATACCCAAATGCAACTACATATTTTTTGGCCCATAAATCACAATGATAGAGCCCATTAAACAGACGGCTTGTAAATTTGTTCAATTTATTTTATTTTAGGTTTAGTGTTGATTTTTATTAAATTCATAAAATGTAATACAAGTCTTTATGGACTTTTCTTTCTTGATGAACAGAACAGGTTCCCGAGTCTCTTTTTCCTTGAGGTCGAACACTTTGAAATCTTCTTCCTTCCTTCGGCTGTTACCATGACAACAGCTACTGCTCTCAACAGGTTCACCATGACTCTCTGAGCTCACACATATGCACACACACACACTACACATTAACACTCTGGAAGAACACACACATATTTGGATGCAGATGAAAAAAAAAAACTGAGACACACAGCCATCACTTGTGTGGTGTAATTATAGCATTTGAGCATCATGGTTGACATTGTGAGGTCAGAAGGAGCAACCCGGAGAAATAAAATATATATTTATGTCTATCTACTTTTCATGTAAAAACACAATGGGCGGTTGTTTTTTTAAGTTGTTAACGGCGTGTTAGAAGCACGTTTTTGTACTGTCCAGCTTCCTTTGACACATAAGGAAATGTGTTCAGCCAGTTGTAGAGATATTTTCCCTGAATACATCAGTTTATGTTTTAGATATTTTTATCTGTTTGACAGGATAGGAGATTGTGTAATAGTGTAACAGTTTTTTTTATTCTGTGGCATTAAAGATGGATATTTCTTTTGTAACATGAGATAATGTTGAGATTTTTGAGGGTTTTTTTGCTGTCAGAAGCACAAAGAAAGTTTGTTTATAACATGTAGATATAAGCTGACCTCTAGGGTTCCTTAAAATTATAAATGAGTAGCCCACATTGAGTCAAAGGCTGTGTTTGAGACCTGTCATGCCTGAAGGGAGTTTAATCAGACTCTGGAACAAAGGTCAGAGATTCATTTTGATGCATTTTTGCTCCCAGGCTGCATAAACTGAACGAACTTGTGGTTGACACTGTTCAAAGGTCAGTGCTTAATCCAAACACAAACAATGTATTAAAATGATTATTTTCCATGTTTCTCTTTCCCTGTATGCTGCTAAAGAAGTCATTGGAGCTTTGTTCTTTTCTCTGGGGTAACCACACTCAGCAAAATTACTGCAAGGAATGTTTCAACAGTAGAAAAAGACTGCTGAAGGTTACTTTGAATATGACCAAAAAGAAAACAAAAATCCAGTTGGCTCCTTAAACCAATTAAAAACATTATTTTTTTAATTAATGTAAGAACTGAAAAACGAAATGTCAAAAAATTCAAGATTTTTAGATTCTTAGAAATGTATTTTATTTTCTACTCAACTTTTGAGACTTGATCTCTTGTTTGATATGCCTTTTTTTTAATTTCATAGTCACAGGAACCCAGGTAGTTAACTACAGTGGGAATAAAACCCACAATGTGATGTCCTTGTAAGTGGACACCAGTGTCAAGAGGTTAGTTTGTTTAAAAGTATAAAGTATTTCTTCTTTTTGTTTGTTTTTTACCACCACTGTAGTACACAGATTCCCAAATGTTATTATTATATACATTTAAAAAAATGGGTTTAGAGACAACACCTGAAGGCATATCTCAGGTTTTTGGTTCTTTAAGGTTCAAAACGAGTTGTCTTTTTTTGTTTTTTTGTGCTTTGCTTCAAGCTCTGAAAACACATTTTCACATGCTCGTCTCCATTGCTACACTGCTGTAATGTAAGGTACGCATAAAAATGTTTTTTTTTCACATGTGGCAAATGGGAAGGATGAATTTAGATAGAAAAAATAGAAATAAAAGAAGAACATGAAGAGTAGAGCAACAAAGAGGTGGAAGGAGGTGACAGCAATGGCAGTTTGTAACTGTGTTGATGAAATCCAGACCTCCTCTATCTCTCCTTCACATTCTCTCCCGTTTTCGGCTTCCACCCCTCGCTTGGTCCTTCTTTTCCCTCAGAAGGCCTAAAATAATGAGGTCAGTCCCCTCTCAAGGACCGTTCCAAATAAAACCCCTCTGTGTCTCTCCTCTCATTCCATCTTGCTCTCTCTTCCCCTGTCCAACATCTCGTCTTCCACGCGACAGGCCTGCTCCTCGTCGCTCCCATATTAGGACATGTGCCGTCTGCAACTCCCCTCCCGGCCCACACAAAGAGGTTTTTATGTTACTCAATGCGTCTTATTGTTGAGAAAGAACATAAATTAAGTCTTTTGATCTCTCTTAGCTGTGTATGTAGCTTGCCACGTGTTTACATACCCTTGCTTCGGTGTAGAGGAGTTACACCACAAAAATTGCCTTCTCAATTCTCAAAACTAATGCATACATTGTCCACATCACAGTCAGCAACTATACTTGTACCTGTTTATTTGAACTATCTATGCGTTTAATACTTTGATTTACTTAAAAAAAAATGGAAGGAAAACAAATAGTCTACTCTGAATACCAGTTATTTTCTTAAAATTTTGACTGTCACAATTAAAAAATCGAAACAAAAAAAAACAATGTTACATTTCAGAAATCAAAACACAATACTAATGAAATGAAACAAAATAAAAATGAAACGTTGCAAGTTTTTCACCTTTTCCAAGTTCCATAAAAAAGAAAAACATTTGAGAAACTAAAGTTATTTCCAGAGATCAAAATGAAATGTTAAAACAATTAAGATAAGAGGAGAGTTCATTGCCATTTGGATCTTAAATGTTTAAAAAAAAGTACATCAGAATTTTTCTTTAAAGCTCTCGAGTCAGAGTAAATGACAGAAAAACATTAAAACAAAACTAACCTATCATAAATATAAATGGAATTTAAGAAAAAGAGAACATTTTTATGAATTGTAGAGAGGCACGAGGCACGAACCACGCGTTATTGCAGTGTTCCAACCTTTTCATTATTGCAAAGTTGCATCATTCTTCTTCTGTTCTGATTATTGATACATTGGCCAAAAAATAAATAAATAAATAAACGAAAAGGTAAAAAGTATCGGACATCGATGATTGGATGATGATGTTTGTCCATCATTTCACCTGAAGGTTATTTGGCATGGAGCGATACTGGATATGATCCGTACTAATCATAAAACCTTTATCAGTATACGGACATTGAAGATGCATTTGGAAAAAAATCAAAGGCAATCATCCAATCAGCAATGACCAATAGTAACTACTTTTCCGGTTTCTTGTTTAATTTCCATTTTTAACATTTTATTTTCTATTCTGGAATTTTTCTTTTTTCCTGAATGTTTTTTTTATTTTAATTTCGTTTCACTTCTTTTGGAATTGTATTTTGGTTTCTAAACTGTAATGTTACTTTTTAAACATTTGTTTCTGCTTTTTTTTAAATGTTGTTGTGATGTTTGATATGTTTTTGCCTGAAGTGATTTGTAGGTGGGCTTTGCACTTAATGGCCACCGTACAATAGAACCTAGGCCAATGCTGTATTTGTTTTGCTTTCTTTACTTCCTCAACTCTTGTCTCAGACCATTTGAGATCATCATCCTGATGACCATCTTTGCTAACTGTGTGGCCTTAGCCGTCTACATCCCTTTTCCCGAGGATGACTCGAATGCCACCAACTCCAACCTGGTGAGTAATGCAACCTATTGCAGCTAATAGCAGCTTTAGCTGCGTTCCATGCGGTTTTTGACACAATATTTTTCCCTTGGCGTGTTTTAACTTTCATGTTGGAAAAGGAGGTGATTCATGAAGTCCTACATGAGGAGTATTTTTCTGTTTGTTTTAGTGTTTGTTACACGTGCTTTTCACACTGCCAGCTGCTTCCTCTCTTCATGGTCTGCTGCCATCTGTCTTTGAGAAGCCCATGCAGATTAATGAAGTTAAAATGTAGGTGGGATGGTGTGAAAAGATGGTCTGAGTGGAGTGCAGGGCAAAGCGAACCAAGGAAAAAAATAAGATTTGAAAGGAGAAGGGGGCAGTGCACAGCAAGACAGTCAATAACCTGCTTAGAAGGATTTGCTCTGTAAGATTTATGATCTTTGCTTGTATTGATTTAAATGTTTTAACTGAAGGCTGAACTAAAGGCAGTTTTTCTGAGGTTTTGAGCAAAAGCCCTTGATGTACATTAGATTGAAAGGAAAGCATAACTTTTTGTGGATACAGAAATCTTTTGGATGTCTCATTTGCAATTCTCTAAATCTTTGACCATGCAGCTAAGCGCACAGTATTTCTGAAAGGACAAAACAAGGCCCTAATAACTGTTTATAATGGTTTATATTTTACATAAACAATTCATATATCCGTGCAGCTGATTTACAAGCTTTGTGGTCTTTGCCTCCCCTGCCTGTTGGAGAAGCTTTACATCTTACGTATATACATAGGATTGCAGTGTCCAAGTTTGAGTGGCTATTAGTTTAGGAAATCTTAACATGAGGAGGGGCCAACGTAGGAAAAAATGTGTTCATCAAACAACCCATACAAACTGGACAGTGGGTTTGTGAGTCACAAAGTGGTGTTTAGAAATAAATTTAGTAAAGTGTGACAATGAACTGCAGATAAGGAAGATCATTTCATCCATCCTAGGTGGTCCAACTCATCCTGGCAGTGGTGGCTTTTCCATCTCGCCTTTACATTACATCATCAAGTTGTGCACTAAAACGCCCCCCTAATATTCTGTTAATTTAAATACACATTTTTGTCATATCTCTTCCAGAAAAATTAACGAATTCTACTCACAAGTTGTTGCTGCCTGTGGTATTCATTTTAAATCAGAAAAACTGCTATTTGGTGTAATAAAAGTCATGTGACATGCTGGTAGTTGTTTCTGTGCCCGCCCTGCCCAGCCATGTCTTGAAGTGTCCCTGAAACCCACTGCAACCCGACATTGGTCCTGCTTGGCGCCAGTGCTGTGCTGCATTTACACCAAACGCAATTGTGCATCAAATTTGTATCAGAAATCTCTCTTTTGCCACACATAAAATGCACGGTTCAACACTTGTCCAATAATTTTTTCATAAACTTGACCTTGCTGATGGGTGTGGGAGGAGCTACTGTCTAAAGTTTTTATCCTCATCACTATATGAGAGCATTGACTGTACATCTCATTTGCAATGCATACAAGACAAGGACAATGTTGAGAGATCAGGTTTATCTATTTTAAAGAGCTCTACAAAAGTAAAACTCTATGTGCACATGCATATGGAGCATATCTTGGTTAATAAGGTTAATGAGATCATTTAGAGACTTTTCCCCTACAATGAGGTTCACCATCTACCGTAGGAGTTGCATCTAAATGACAGCCGCTTTCAGCGGTACTTCCATCTTTATTTGACCCGGTTTAACTACTTGCTGTCTTGCATTAGTCTGAAAAGGAAAAAATAAAAATATGATCAGTTTATGCTGCAGGACCTATGATCGTGTCTGTACATTGACTTAATATTGAAACTGGACGCCCCTGACACGCAAATTGCATGTGGTGTGACCACAGCTTTAGGCAGCGGAGCTGCCATTAGTGTCCGTGAATGGTTGAACGGGACTGTGACTGTAAAGTGCCGTCTAAAAAGGAAGTTAAGTTCTATATAACAATATTTACCATCTACTTCTGAGTAGTCAGAAGATCTTTTTTGGGAGTCCAATATTGTTTATGTGTTAATGACTTCCGCAGTCCCTCCTTCTAAAACCAAAACAGGTAGAAATAGTTTGCCTTTTTTTTCTTTTTTGAAGCTCTGTTTACCTTACTTGAACTGTGCTTTCAGGATAAAAAAAAATGATGAGAAAATGTTTGATCAAGTCTTAAAACATTTCTACAATAAAGTCATGTAACCTTTGATAATTTTAGAAATATAGTCTGAAAAGCAGGATTTTTTTGGTAAGTTTTTAATTTTATCAATTTCTTACTGGGAGAGTATCCTGCACTCAGTTCTATGATTTAATGCCGCATCACCATTTTGATAATGTTGGCATAAAATTTGGATTGGCAATATTTTAAACCTCTGCTGCATGCTCAGAATATTTTAATGTCACAAGAGCAATAAAAACTAGACCATTTAAAACAGCGAAGAATTGTAAAAATGTCAGAAATGCAAAGCAGCAGACCAAAAGGGGGCGGTTTCATCGCCTGTGGTCATGTTGTGGCCTGACAACTGTTACACTTGTACGGCTACACTTCAGTGAAGACAAATGTATTCTATGCAACAGTGTGCATCAAAATAAATCAAAACAAGAAAATTACATCACTAACCAGCTGTGACAAAGGCCACCCTGATGTGTTTGCCCATATTGGCAGCATATTTATTTTGGGGGGGGGGGGGGGTATTTTTCAAAATTTTGCCTTTTGCATGCAGCTAATCTTCATACATTAACTAGGATATGGAACTCTTTTAATAGTCCATGAGCCTTTTAGAGGATTCTTGACAGATCCCCCAATTTCACGGAGCTGAATCAGCTAAAACAGTGACAAGGTCTAATATATTCAACAGTTGACTACACTATCTCAGTTAGACATTGTCTCACATGTGTAGCATTTGCTGAGTAGTGTCTCATTTATCTGAACAGTTACTACAATAAAGAAACCCATTTTTACCCATTGTGACCCATTAATATTACACGCATTAATCCTGTAATAGTGATGTTTGGTATCAGCTGATCTGATCATGCCATGAGGCAATTGAGCTCCTGGTTATGTTTTTATTACAATCGCTCTAAAACCAACAAATGTTGAATCATTTTCTTCCTGCAGTTTATTTACTTGAAACAGAATTAATAAGTTAATCAAACCCAACCATCAAGGATGTGAGATTCAGTTATATAAACTGGATATTAGACTCAAATACAAGTTTTCATGCCCTGTGCGGGTGTGTGTCAACTTCCAAATGAGTAGCAGACAATCCGTGGTATTATGGGAGACACTAATCCCTCGAAGAACATGGAACATCTGTCACTCTGTTTCTGACTATTTCTTTCCTTCTATCCAGGGATTATTTTGACACTCCAACTTATTCTTAAGAGCTCATGTTTTATATAGTAAAGCCATTCACACAATAACCTGCTCATTCACTGCTGTTCTTCTTTAGGCTTTGCTGTCAGCTGCCCCTATTATGGAAATTATTCAGGTACAGCAGTAAAAACAGGGACATTGCCATTCCATATCTGTTTAGGAAATTGATTGATGGAAATATTGTAGTTTTGTAATTTGCACCATCAGAACAAGTTTATGAAAACAAATCATATGTGTAACATAGATTTATTTCTCATGACTCTCAAAAGTAAGTTTCTTGTTTATGTTCATTTTGGATTTTGGAGTTTTGGAGTGGTAAGATCAAAAAGGTGTGCACTTTTTATTTCAAGAACATGTCTATGTTACTAAGTTTGAAACTACAAAGTAACTCCTCAAAGCACAACCCCATTCACTAAATTAAAGAAAACCATTTGGAAAATATGTATTGGGATCTTTTTTTTGTTTTGTTTTCTGCAGACGTAACGCTGGTTTTGGCACATGAAAAGGCCTTTATCCTGAAATCTGTACAGGCCCTGATAATGGTTAGGAGGAATGAAGTCTAAAAACAAAGTTGATTAACTTCTGCTCAACCCTGAGTAATGAGTTTCCTCAGATAATGTGGAAGCAACCCAAAAATAACTTTGTTAGAAAATATATGCCATTGCTCAAGTCTAAAATGGACAATGAGTTTACAGAACTCCTGGAGTTCCAGAGTTCACATCAATAAAGGCAGAGGGATGCGTTCATTTGACGTGGAGTGACATCTGTGTAGTTTTTTAGATTATTGGGAAAAAAGTTATATGTAGATTATTGGGATATTTTTAGCATTATCCTAGACCAGCAAGACGTTCTTAAACATTTCAACATCATAGCCTAGTTAATTACCAACAACAAAACTAGAATTAACTCGTTTCTCAGCAGTGGCGGTTTTACCCTGAATTACTCCCCGGGCGAGACCCTCCTCTGGCGCCCCCCCCCCCAATAGAGTCACTTTGTCCATTTATTGTAACTGAAAATACAGTGGGAAATATTTAATCAAACACAAATAAATAATCTAAAATAAATATTATAAACTACAAATCACACTAATAACACACTAGAATAAATGTAACCGCAGCACTAAGAACAGAAAACACTAACTAAACCTAACCTTTGTGGCCTTCCTGATGCAAGCTTGTCAATAACGTCATCATATGAAATCTGCTCCCCCCCTGAATGATTGATACCAACAACAGCAGGTTAGTGAGTTGCTCCTGAGACATTGGTGATCTCAGGTATGACTTGATCAACTGGAGTTTTGAAAAGCTAACAGCAGCAGCATCAGCAGCAGCAGCAGCAGCATGCTACAATCACAGCTTATTTAACATTATGAACTAATATACAACAATAAAACACAACAAAAACTTTGTGTTACAGCAGAGCAGACAGACACACGAATCATAACTAATGTTACAAGTCAAGGCAGAGCAAACATTTAAGAATAAATATCTTAAAAATGACGTTATTTGCAATATTTGGGCCTACTTCAGTTTTGGTTATGATAGACCAAACAAGAGATTTTTCCTCTGCAACGTTGTTGTTGTTGTAGGGCAGGTAGCATTCGAATTTAGAAAACGTGCATCTAGCTATGCGATAATACCCTTTTCTTTGTCTCTTTTCTCCTCTTCTTCTCTTTTCTTTCTAAATTGGGCACCAGCTTTGACCTTTTTTCTCCATATTTCAGATGTTTCTGCATTTAGCATAAATGTCCTGACATAGGTATCAAGTCTGTCGACTAAAGGCCCGTACACACCGGGACGAATATTCGCCAGGCGTTATTCGCCAGCGTTTTTCGCCACGTTTTTTGTGTTCACACCCAGGCGATTTTCGCTGACGGTGAGCCGAGCGAACATGCAATTTCATTCCCTGACATTAGATGGCGCTTAATGTAAACAGAAATACTCCTGTACACAAGGTGGCGCTGCGCAACTTTACGATTCTTAAAGTCGCTTTTCACTCAGAAGAAGAGAGCAAGTATTTACGCGCTAGTCAGAATCATACAAAGAAAACATGAATATTTCAAGCCTCAGTAGCTCCAACTGGTACTTGGTAAGGGGATATTTTAGAATGTCCGTCATTATTTCTTTGCGGCAGTGTAGACGCTACTTGGCGTCTATCTTCTTCGCTGGTATGTGTGCTCAGCAAGGCAGTTTTGTGTTTGAGCGCCCCCAAGTTGTGTTTTACTGTAACTTCAGAAGCTCCAGACACGTGTGCAAAAGCGCCATTCTCATTGGTCGAATATATTTCGACGCGATGCGTCGAAAAAAAAAAACGAACCCGAGGCGTTTTTTCGCGTCGGTGTGCACACTCTCATTGGTGCCCTTTGTTTAGTCACGAGGCATTAAACGTCGGCGAAAATCGCCAGCGAAATTCGTCCCGGTGTGAACAGGCCTTAAACCAACTATTTTTCATCAAGCACTGAGCCGCGGCCCGTGACCGTTGCCCCCCTGGAAGAAGATACAGCCAGGTTTGCGCATGCGTTTTGCGCTCCGTGCTCACCTCTCAGCCTGCACCCTTCACCCCGCGCCCCCTCCCTTCTCCTTCTTCACCCCGCGCCCCCTCCCTTCTCCTTCTCACACACATTTGCGTCTACTTCTCAAAGACAGGAGGGAGCGCAGCTGCGGGGCGGGGGCGCCGCCAGGTTTCAGGCTGTTACAAACTCTGTGATATAAGTAAACCAATAGTGGTGCATAAAGTATTTTACAAGAGCTGAGCCGCTGGCTCCGCCCCTCCGTCTTTTTCCGCCCCGGGCGATCGCCCGTATGGTCCGTGCCTAAAACCGCTATTGTTTCTCAGTATTCTGACAAACCAAAAAACACTAGTGAATTCAGATCATAACACATGGGACAACCAAGGGTGGAGCTACAGGGGGGCAAGGGGGTGCCCCCCCAACAAAAACCTATGTCTCTATCCTCCCACAATATTAGTATTATTGACAAAGATTTAAACAAATATAAACACAAGCTTCTTTAGGAATTGCAAAAATAATAAAAGCAATATTTTTAAATTAAATCTTGAGCCGTCAGCACCCTGGCCTAAGAAAATCTCCCCTTTTTTTATGCTAATGATAAAACTGTTTCAAATATGTATTTGTTATACTTACATTTGAAATGGCCTTCCACTCTGCTGTTCTCATTTGCCATCTTTCCAAAGTTTCCTAACACCCTCCTGCCCCCCCCCCCCCCCCCCCCAAAATGTTCTAGCTTTCCCACTGAAGAGAGGGTGATTCTAGTGCATTCGTCACTGCCATTCTTTAGCATGATGTATTTAAATGAGTTTTGGTCGAATGCAGTAGTGCCACTAGAGGCACATGATTATAATCATAAGGAGAAAATGATTTCTGTAAAATATTTCAGGAAGATGAGTATTGTGTTGGAGCTATTTTGCAGGAAAACATCACATTATAAAACAATGTGCTCATCTTTTATTTCCCTTGTTGCTTTTTTACCATTGTGTTCACTTATGTTGTTTTTTTTTCTTTTTGCAAGACAGTAATTAAAGCAAGGACTTTCAGACCCCCACCACTACCGCCACCACCACTTTGCCATTTCCTAATTTGCAGGAGTGTCTATTGCAATTTTAAATTGGATTCCATCTCAGTCATTTACGTGATGACTTTGTCCAGGGCTGGCTGTGTTAAAGGACAGACTAACTGACCAAATGAGTGGACAGAAGCAGTAAAACAGTTATTCTTTTCACATTATGTTGCTTTAAACTAAGACAACTATTCTTGTGTTTAAATGGTTTGACCAAAAAATTGTTTTGTTATTTCCCATAAGTTATGAAATAACAATACCTCAGTGTCTCTCTTTATACCCTTTACTCTGTGGGAACTATGACTGAACTTCAATAACTAATATTTTAACACTTTGTTTGGATTGGTTATCTCTTATGTAATACCAAAGATTTGTTGAATTGCTTTTTGTACTAGATTGCTATTTCTGTCTGCATCCCATAATGTGCTGCTTTGTTTCCTTGACGACATGTCCAATAATAGTAGCAGGAGAGGTTGTCATGGATATGGTAACCGTAGTGATGCTCCTCATCTGTCCTTAGTTACGGAGGAAACTGGGATACAAAATATAAAGTGTGAGAAAGTCTTCTCTATATGTTTTGGCTTAAATAGTTAGAGATCTTTGCTGTAAACTTTCATCTTTTCCAACTGCTTTTTCCCCTGGGTCTTTCTTCTTAAGTGTTGATCACCTTAAAAAAAAAGCAACAAAAATTCACAGCATGTCCAAACAATTAGCTAGTCAATACTCAGACTGAGTTATA
The DNA here is from genome assembly GCF_053564925.1 of Oryzias latipes. NCBI lineage: Eukaryota > Metazoa > Chordata > Actinopteri > Beloniformes > Adrianichthyidae > Oryzias > Oryzias latipes. Next base: position 17,092,751 of record NC_136259.1, read on the forward strand.
ATTGACATGTCAATATGAATTTAAAAAAAAAATACTGAAATCAAGCTATTTTACTCTATACTCTAATTACCATGTACACATTTTTATATATTTTTTAAATTAATTTGCTTCTAGTCACTGCTGCACAGTTATTTGTGTGTGTGTGGATGTGTGCCAGCAAGAGGCGCAGTGATCAATGAATTAGCTGTTGACTCTTAAGAGGGCCTGTGAAACAAGCACCTATATACAGATTAAAACCTCTTAGAGGTTAATGGACCCATCCACAACACATAATCACACCATCTGTGCTTCATTGTTACTTTCTATTTTACACGCTCATTATTGATTGTCAGTTAAGAGGTTTAAAATATCCTTTGTGGGGTTTCCTCAGGGGCAGCTTCTTGTAACTGTGAATTTGACTCTATCACAATTTGGAAAGTTTTCCAAAAGGTATTTTTTCTTCTTAAAAGTCATTGTTTACTGAGTGACCTCAGTAGGATCGGTTCCTTCCCGGAATGCGCCTTTTGTATTTATTTTGAAAATATTGCCGTGAAACAGAGAGTTGGCTTTTGTATATGACATGAGGGGTGGGTGGCAATTTATGTTACCTACAATATGCTAAAAGAGGAGCAGATTGTCCGCCTCTGTACTGCAGTAACTGAGACCCATTTAAAATTAGATGACTCTTCCAGTTTTTATGTAATCTATAAATGAGATTAGATCAGTGGAAAAACTTCACTTTTTAAAAAAAAATCTTAAAAACTAAAACCAAAATCCAATTTCTTTATAACCTTTTACAAAATCAACTCTGTATTTTGCTATTTATTTTTTTGAATTCAATATTTTCTTTTTCCCCCTTGGGTGAAGCGTATCAAATTTCATCACACTGATGAAATTATGTGTTTACTCCTTTTGGGAAGATTCCATTAACCATATCTTTCTCTGAAAATTATCTGGAATGTTCTGGTGTCTCATGCATCTCTCTTCCATCCTCTGTCATTTCTGCCAAAGGCGAACAAGTTTACATGCTGTTCCTTTGGGTAAAGCCCTGCTGATTGCTAGGAATGTCTATTTATGGATAAGGAGGCATGATCTGTATGAACACTTATCTAAACGGCTATGGTATACGGTTTCTCGTGGTGATGTTTGCATCTAACTGGTGCCAGGCCATTTGTGCAGAGAAGATCACTGACATGTGGGCATGATTTGGTGGCATATAAGGATGTTTGATCAGTCACATTTGAGTTCAACACATTTACATGTCCACAAATGATTCACTGTTAAGCGTACAAAGCTCAAGCAGTAAGGGACACCACTTTGTTGTCTGTCTTAATCTTGTTTCTCACTTAATCTTGTTTCTCAATAAATCCATTCACAAAAATCAGTTTGTGTTGTACCTTTTTTAAACATTTTTTAAAAACGTAAAAAATGTTCATGACGTTATTCTGTTAGTTTCTACTTGCCTTTTTTGGAAAAAAACAAACAGACTTTGTTTTATTTAACAAAGTTTAGGTAATGGTTCAAGTGCCTTCTTTTGCAATGTTCTTATCCTGGATGGTAAATATCAGACCAACTGAAAAGTGAGCACTTTTTAATATTGGAAATATGTAGAAAATAACATGTAAAAGTTATGTAAGTTATGTAATCAACATAACGTTTTTTGAAACAAACATAAACTCTGCCACATCCACAAATAAGATTTTTTTTAAATGTTAGCACTGAATTGCGAAGAAATGAAATAAATTACTATTTTAGTTCAACAGGAATATTTTGAGAAATACACAAACTGTAACCAAATGAGAATACATTGTCTTCTATATATCTATGCCAGTGTAAAATGAAATGGTACATAGTTGTTTAAAAGATTCCAGAAGCATTTTTTAATCTTTTGACTTTTGTCAGGCTTTGCCTTTTCTCTTTGTAAAGTGTGCTGCAGATGAAACAAAATAGTGAATATTGTTCCACCTTTGCCTCACATCAACCCATTTTAGAGCTCACACAGAGCACAAAGAGAGATAGTGGAGATGGCAGTGGTAACAGAGCTGTTTTATCTTGGATATAAAAAAACAGAACTGCACATATTTGAAGTTAAAATAGTTTGTTTTTTACCTATTCAGTCTTTTCTAACTCAGCTTTTTAATCAACTAGCAGAAAGTCAAACTGCGGATCAGCAGTTGTGAAACTTTTGTCCATTGTGATGTCAAACAATAACTGTAGTTTACAGGGCTTTCTCATGCTGCAGAACGAATTAATGTCATCAGTTTTAGGCCAAACGGTCACTGTTTTATCCACAAAAGAGCTAAGATTTTGCATAAAAGTAGCAAAGACTTTTTAGTGCAATGTGAAAAAAACGAACATCCAGCAGAAAAAAAGAAATAGAGTGCCTAAAGTTATGTTTGTAATATTACTTGAGAAGATCTTTTAGTTTGAGTAGACTCAAAAAGCCTTTATTTTTTATTTTTTATTATGCCACTTCTTGAACAGTTTAAAATGCAAATATAAAAATATGTAACTTATTAATTATATACAGTGATTTTTCTGCATGTTTTATCTTGAAGAGTCACGTGATCTTGGATTTCATGCAGACTTTTTGCCAGCTATTTCCAGCTACAAACAAAAAAAAACCTCTAAACTCATAAATAATTCTATATCCACAAAAGCAATGTTAGCCTTGACATAAAAGCCTGCACTTGTTATATAACTTTAAACTTCAAAGGTTAAATAGGAAAGAAGAAAGACAGTAATGCTAAATTCTCACACCTTGATTTTTCTCTTTCTTTTTTTTGTCACACGACTTTGTCCCAGTTTTGGCCACAGGGGTTGTTGAAAACCCATCAGCTGATTTTGGCAGAAGGCATTGTTTATCCAATGCTCGTCAAATTACAGGGCCCGCTTTAAACAGTACAAACCAAAATAGTTTTTTTTTTTTTTTCTTTTTACCAACATTTCATCTATAGTTTGTATTGTGCAATGTCTGTTTCTTGTTATGCTAACAACCTAATTTCCCTCCAGGGATCAATAAAGGCTTATCTTATTTCTTAATAGGATCAGTTTTTGCTTTTGTATCCTGCAGCACAGTCCAAGACACTGAAGGTTCAAATGCTAAACCAATTTGAAATGATGCAATTTCTGCTTTCAAAACAAAAAAAAAGGTGAGGGATCATTGGAAAGACGAACAATGTTACGATGTTAATGTGGTAATTCGTTTTAAAACTTTATGACTTTATTTATGAAAATTGACTACGTTTATTTGCTGCACTCGAGTAAAGTACTAACTTTAGTGTAATACTGCTTGTTTAAGACCACAGCTAAAAATTATTTCTTTACATTTTCTGGATTATTGATAATTTCAGAGATTTTATGACCATGATACATATTTCCATCAGGCAGAGTTCTGGATGAACGTACTGTCTTTTGACTGTAAATTGTGTTTTGTAAAGATTTTACATCTTAATCAGATGTTTATGATGTTATATTAAATTATATTATTTTGCAACTGTTGTTACGGGTGGATATGGGCTTTATCCTCTACAATCAGGGACTGGAATTTGGTAGTGACGTATGGATGATGTCCCTTTTAATTCACGGAAGTGCCAACCGTTTTAAAACTGACTATAGAGTAGAAAATAATTCTCACTGTTTGAGCCCGGCTGGAACTCTATGACACCAATTTTTTTATATATCAAAACAGCTGTGAAGGAAAAAGCCTGGAGCAAGATCAGCAAGATTTGCACCACTTTGACATTTCACACCAAGGCTAGCTGGCGGACATGCACTATGATCGAGTAATGACAGTCCAGTGTGAATGGCATATGCTAACGTGTTCGTCAACTGGCCCAGTGTGAACGTAGCATAAGGGCATGGTGCGTCATTGTCACCTGTTTGTCACAGGTGCATGTAACTTTCATTTTCCCTACAAAGACGTCACATAACACTTACCACATTCACAGTAATTGTGAACTCCATTTTCCTGACATCCCTTAAGGATGGCCGCATGAGCCACAAAGTAGACATAACTGTGCTCACGATCCTCCACTGACAAACTAAAACCTCGCAGCATCTGTAAGTGTCAACTCCTGTACAGGTACATGTGACTAAGGCCGTAGATTCTGACATATTGAAGTGTCTTTGTGTAAGTTTGTGTTGCAGATATCTCAAAATCAACTTTGGCTTGGATTTTTAAACATTTCTACTGTTTGAAGAAAAACACTAAAGCACTTCAGGGAGTGGAGTTTATAAAGATGTTTCCCATATTCATTTTAAAAAACAAATTTTCTAAAATAATATTTATGAATGAATAGTAGCCTGTTCAATCACCTTGAGCAAAGAAGATGTAGATGTAAGCTAATGTTCCTGCAGAATGAGACAAAAAAGGAAAGAATGGGGAAATTCTTAACTTTTTGCTACAGCATATTAAACCTTTAACCCTAAACTCAAATAAAAAACATCTAATTTCTCAACTTTCTAAAGAAGTTAAATGCCAAATATTTCTAATATTTAAATCAATTTGGTTGCCTACAGTAGTGTCAGCTTAGTGAGTCAGTGAATTGATACATGCTTCTTTTCTCTGACATGCGCCGCTTCTGCTGGGGAGAATTAGCAGTCATGGTGATGTGGTTTTTACTGACATTTAACCATCTGGTCGAGGTTTGGGCAGCGTCTTGTTCTCCCTCTCGCTGTCTCTCTGCTCTTAAAGATGCAGGCTGGAAGAAGCGGCTGGATAAAGCAGATTTACACACCTGGGAGGAAACTGGTGGTATTGAAAACCAGCGTGATGCAGAGCACCGCTGTGTGAGGAGGTTTGTGTTTGTGTCTACATGAGGTTTTAGTGTTTTCTTGCTAATTCAAAGATCTAGACCCAAAGATACCGGTCTTTCATTTATGATGGCAACAAGTGAATGATTTTTGGTGTGGATTTGTTGTATTAACTTTGATTTCAGAAACAAATGTTTTCTGCGCAATATGTTCACTTGGACTCATTTGTAATTCAGTCTAATTTATTTTTCCCTTAAAATGTTATGCATTCATGTTGCCTTATAAAAATCTAAAAGTGTTTTTCTATAATTAGTAATGAACTTTAAATAAATAGAATGGGCTGTTTTATTCACTTTAATTCACTTCTCATTGAATCTACACTGTAAAATCCACCAGATTTATGGGGCAAATGTAGATTTTCAGAGGTGACTAAAGTAATTAGTGGACAGCTTCATACCAGCGCTGGTCATTTTTCTGTTTAGTTTTTTTCCACTTTTTTTATCCAGTGTAGTTTAGTTTCTTACTTTTTCTTTAATGATGCATGCTTTTGTGGGCTTGTTTTCCACACTCAGCACATGTTCACTCAAAGGCAATTTCTTCTGACTGAACCCATTTCTCCCCTGAAAACCTCTGTGGTTTCTAGTTTCTGCATTGTAAGAATGCATGTTACTTCAATGAAATTGCTGAATTAGAAATGAGGATGTTGCACTTTTTTTGTCCGTTTGGAGTTGCAGGATGGAGCTGTAAGCAAATGTCATACTGTAACTGACTTTAAGTATCTTCTCCAGTGGCATTGAAAGATGGAGCATTGCAGTATTTGAATTATATAAGATACATTCCCCATAACATGGTAGGTAGCTGCAAATTAATAAGGATCAAGCTCAATGGGTAAAGCTTTAAAAACATTAGGATATGCTTATTTACTCAGTATTATCTACTGAAATGTTTTGCAGCCAAAATAAAGTTTCTTTTTGTCTTGTTGAGCTTGCTAAGTAGTTCTTTTTCATACAGATTTTGTCCAGTGTTGTTTTGTGTCCCTAGATTGAACCTTTACCCTTGAGCACCTGAAGTTTTAGGTTTCAGATGTCCTACTGTATGTCTGGATTCTTGGCCATCCCATTACACTTACTTTTTCATGACTCCTGCTTTGTAGGACAACCATCAGGTGTCTCTATGTGTGCACATGTCTGTGAGAGGAAGTAAATGTGTGTGACAACAACCTCCCTTTACTGCACCCCCTGCACCCTCCCGCTCCTGGGATGTGACCCAGTTTCCCATGATCCAGTGCGGCTGCTTCTGCTGCGTCGTTGCCGTAGCAATATTGCAAGGTCTTGTAATGCCGACTGTGACTGCACCATGAATAATGGATGGAGAGTGACAGAGTATTAAACAGAGAAGGGAAGACTGAGGAAGAAGCATAAGTGGAGCGACGGATGAAGGGGAAAAAAGGGGATAATAAGGAAAGACAGCAAGCTGGGGTGTTAGAAGATGAGAGGGAAGCAGCTATGAGTATAGGTTTTGAAGGATAGGTATTATCAGAATACAATAAAAGAGAACGTATTGGAATAAATAAAAACAAATAAGAAAAACAATGAAAAAAAGTACCTGAAATGATAAAAAAGAAGGAAGGAAAAGAAAAACAGAAAGTCAGTTTCCCTGATTTGCATCACATTTTATTTGCTGAAACCTATTCTTGAGATAGCTAAACAAATCTAAATAATGCATCAGCACATCTAACAAGGTATCAGGAGACAGTAAATTCTCAAGGAAGATTAAATTGTAAATGATGTGATGGGTATCACTAAAAATACCTGAACAGGTGAGATTGAAGCTGTTTTTCTTTGAATCCCCCCCGCTTGAACCCTGCAGTCCTAGTTGAGGCTGCTAATGAGCCAACAAAGGTCAACCAGGTGAACGCTTGATAATTACTTAGTTGGGGTACAGGCGAGATCTCAATTTGACTTAAAATCATTTTGCTGCATAGAAAATTCCTGGAAAGCTTTTTGTATGATTCGGGTAAAATATTTCAACATTTATCTATTGGTTTTCCTTTCTTTCTAATTGAAGTGAATTATCTCAAATTGGGGTTTTCTAATGCATCCAGAGTTTTGTAGTTTTTTTATCCATTGTGGAATTGTGTTACTGTTTGAGTAGACTCAAACAGTAACACAGTAGACTTGAGTAGATACTGTTCTTTTTATATCTCTAATTGTAAACTTTGATATTCACATGTTGATTTAGATTGCACACGTGTACATGTGGCAAATCTGATACCCATTATTTACCATGTGTCTTCTGAGGAAGTGCTGACAAAATGGAGTGGATGTTTTACACACACAAAAAAACACACCCCAAGTATGAACTCCCCTTCTCTGAAGAGATTACGTCTCAACAGGTGCATGTAGAGGTGAACACCTATTGCCTTTCTGGCTAAGATGTCAGTAATTGGGCTTTGCAGAGTGTTGTGTTCAAACAGAAAAAATACACACATGCCAAAAGATAAAAAGGTTCTTTATTATGGCAAATGCTGAAAATTAAACCATCTTGTGTTGTGTGGAGCTTTAAAGTTCCCCCATTGCCTTTAACCTCTAGCTCAGGTCTTTAGAGGTTAATTCAGACTGGGACATGGTATCAGTATGTATACATTTGAGCGATAAAACACATTTACAAACAAAGGTGGCTGGCAAAGGCACGCACATCTAACCACTCTTGGTGCTGATTAGATAGCAGAGAACTCCAAAGATGTCAGACCTCCTATTTGTATCTAATATACACACAGTAAATTAGATTATATGTGGTTCCCTTGTGCCTCTATTCAATTCACCTAAAAACTAAATTAAAGCATACATGAAATGTAAACACAAACAGTTGTCAGTACAGTTTTGTGTCATATACCTCCAAATAAAGTCCTTGTCTTCGTCGTGGGCCTCATGTGCTCTCAGACCTCTTTTTTGTCACTCTTGGCTTGCCACACCACTTCTACACATCAGAATGATTGATCTCATTTAGTCTGAGCTACTTATTCTCTGCCCCACTTTTTTTTCCTGTCAGTTCATTGGTACTCAGGACATCCCAGCACTCGTTCCATGTTTTTACCTTTCAAGTTCCTGACCAATGTATGACCATGAATCCCCATTCAAGCCAAAGCCCTGACCTAGTCAGATAACCTAAACCTAACCAGTTGTGGTGTTAGTCACAAGAGTTGTGGGTTTTTGGGTTGTTCGGGCCAGTGAAGGCTCACAGACAAGAGTGGAGAGCGCAGGTGTGTCTTGCAGTTCCCTTGAGATTCGTGTGACCACCTTCAGTGATGTCATCAAAAATGGAATGTATGACTGAGGTGTGTTTGGTAAGGGTATCGTGAAGTATCTGTATGGATATTGTAAGTTTCATGCACATGTTGTGCAGGTGATGTGTAAGTGCCCTTTGAATACCTGTAGGATGCCCACACAAACAATGCTCTGATGGGACCGCACACTTATCAGTTGAGTAGCACAAATGGGCTCCTTGCGCAGTGGACAAGATTGGCGGGGGGCTTGAAAACACAAAGAATCTGTATGACAGGTGGGGTACAACACTACCTTGTGTGTTGTACAAGGGTTCGCTACGACCTTTTGCCTGTAGATAAAACATTTAACATTTTGGCTCTAAAGGCTTTCCGGGGTCTATGACCTTCAAACTTTGTACAAACCACCGTACAGGTTTGCCCATTTTTCTTTTACTAACAGCCAGCATCTAAGGCCATAACTAAGGCTCAACTCAATAGTTTGCTCATCTTAAAATAAGGGAAATACAACAAACTGAATTTTAAAAATAGATGAAACCAGCCAAAAGAACAAAATAAAAATAGAAAATGTATAGACAAAATAACAATTTCATCATCAAATATTTTTATTAAATGTCCTGGCTCCTTAGGAAAGCTGCAAGACACACACAGCAAATTGTAACTACATACTTTCTATAACACACTTTGGCTATTCTTTCTATTTACCATGACAACTCAAAAGATGAAACAGCAAATTGCTTTACAAGTTAACTGTTATATCGTCTGCCTTGCAAGGGCTTTGATGTATGAAAATAGGAACAAAGCCAGAAAACCAGCATATGGGATGTGCTGAGGAGGTTTAACTGAGCAGCCTCTGATCATTCCATTGTTATTGGGTAAGACCATAACTGTTTAGATGTATGCACCAATTTTTTAAAGTTAAAGATCTCAGAATATGTGGGACACCAGCATCATTCAAAAACAGCATGTTTCAGTGTCATGCATCTAAACAATTATCTCAGGTAAAGGCATTTGACCACTTGAGAGATCGGGGAGCCAGATTGTCATGTGATAAATTCTGATCATTAGCTGATAGATCAGTGGGTTTAATTTAGACCACACATTCCAAGATCATGCAGTGCATACCGGTAGTTATCTGTATCGTCCTTTTTTAATGAGCTGCCATTTCTTGATCTTCAAGCAAAGACTGTGTGGTGCTTTCATGGTAAATTCTATTTTTCTTCTCTGCACTTACAAAAGAAAAAAAGTTTTTCAGCGCAATAATGATTTACCATTGAGACTTGAGACAAACTTTGAGGTTACCAAGCAACCCAACCTTCACAGACACCCATATATGGACTTTTCATCTGCTGCACACTTCCTGTCAGAGGACTCTATTTTTTTTATCTTATGAATGTCTTTATCTTTTGATTCTGTCTTTCTGTTTCTCTGAGTTCTGTTTAGGTACAAAAGTACATTTTAGTGCTGTGCAGTAATTGTTGATGTGACCACCTCAATCAAAGTTAAGCGCTTAGTTTTTGCTTTTTGATATAATTATCAACACATAGATGAATATTTGTTGAATCTTCTTAAATGACTTTGATATTCTGGAATGTGATGCCATAAAAATAAAACTTTTTTTTTTTACTTCTCAATGCTTTTTTAGAATTGTGATAACGTTTTGCGTCATAACTTTTGTTGAAAATAATGTGCAATTTACACTGACCGACCACTTTATTAGGTACACTTGTCCAACTGCTCTTTAATGCAAAACTCTAATCAGTTAATCACATAGCAGCAACTCAATGAATTTAGGCATATAGACATGGTCAAGACTCTATACTGCAGTTCAAACCGAGCATTACAATGGGGAAGAAAGGTGATTTAGGTGACTTTGAACATGGCATGGTTGTTGGTGCCAAAATTGGACAATAGAAGATCGGACCAACGTTACTTGGTCTGATGAGTCTCCATTTCAGCTGCAACATTTGGATGGTAGGGTCAGAATTTGGCATCAATAACAGGAAAGCATGGATCTATCCTGCCTTTTAATAACAGTTCAGGCTGGTAGTTGTGTAATGGTGTGGGGGATGTTTTCTTTCAACACTTTGGGCCTCTTAGTACCAATTGAGCATATTAAATTACCACAGCCTACCTGGGTAATTTTGCTGATCATGTCCATCCCTTCATGACTGCAGTGTACCATCTTCTGATGGCTAATTGCAGGCGGATGTCATAAAGCTGGAATCATTTCAGAGTGGTTTCTTGAACATGACAATGAGTTCACTGGACTCAAGTGGCCTTCACAGTCACCAGATCTCAACCCAATAGATCACCTTTGGGATGTGGTGTAACAGGAGATTGGCATCATGGATGTGCAGCCGACAAATCTGCAGCAACTGCATGATGCGATCATGTAAATATGGACCAAACTCTCTGAGGAATGTTTCCAGGACCTTGGATTAAGGCAGTTCTGAAGGCAAAAGGAGGTCCAACCCAGTACTAGGAAGCCTTACCTAATAAAATGGCCGGTGCACTGTACATCTCAGTTTTAACACTATTTCCTCAAAGCCTTAAAGGCTTTTACGTCTTTACATTAAAATTGTGTCTCTGCTTAAAAAGCCCAATGTTTGATCAAAATTTGAAACTTCTCTTTAGCTTTGCATTCATGTAAAGCAACCAACCCTTTTTGGGTCAATACAGTATTACAACTGATAATTGTGCAGCTCTAAAGGGAAAGGCTTTTCCCAATAATTACAGAGCCAAAGGGTAAAAGGGTAATATGAACTTGAAAGCATGCTCCTTCTCCTCACTCTCCCCCTGCTTCTGTCTTCTCCTCTCGTTGCTTCTTATCTCTTTAATTCTTTCCTCGTCTGCTCCCTGATCTAATTAAAATGCCATCTTCAATTCACTGGTGAGCTCCCTCCCTTCTTCTCTCTGTGCTCTGCTGCAGTGTAAACATGCTGTGTCACATTAAAAGTCTGAATTTGCTGTGTCATGATTTGGAAGCTTAATGGCTGATCCGCCATGTTTGACAATTGCTTTTGCTTTGTTAGATTAGCTTGAAGACAGCATGGAGCAATGGTCGCCTCTTTTGAAATACAGAATATTGAAAGAAACTCAAAGGGATTAAACTTCTATTTCACATTTAATCCAGAGCGTTTGAGATCTTTTTAAAGATGGATATCAATAACGTAAAAACATATTTCCTTTGACCAACCCCAACAGTAGAGGGATTTTTATACCTTTTTTGTAGTATTTTTTAAAGATTTTTCTTTTTTTTTTTACAAAAAAACCTCTGTGTGTAAAAGCCAAATGTGGACAAGGAGTTCAAAAGTCAGTCTAATTTACCAATTTACATTGGTGCTACAGGTCCACACACATTCCTTTCTTTTTCACAGTTTGCTCATCTGCTGATGTTTCATTAACTCCCATTCAAAAATGACTAAATCAAATCAAATCACACTTTATTTGTGATCAAATTCAAACAAGTGAAAACCTTACATAGTTTATCAAATAAGAATAGTCCTAAATTTTATGAATATGCAATGAATGAGTGTGGTGCCAAAATACAGAAAAACATTCAAGTGTTGTTGAATAAGTTTAATTTAATTCTGACGCTTTACAGTCCCACACCAATCATCTATTGTAAAAGCATTCTTTGTGGACTTTTATTATCATCACGTTGTTGTTTTTTTGGCAAAATCAAAAAAACCTGTGTCGTTTATTAGGACATCTTTTCTGTATAGTAGCAGTAGTTCATTAGAACATCACCTCTAAATTGTGTGGGGGGAGACCATTGGCGCGGTGTAAGCCTTCCCACACTTCCCATCATTCCTTTGTTTGCACCCTGTCTCGCTAGCTTACTGTTCACTGGAGTGGGTCTTTAATAATTTTAGAGTGAGATTTGTCCACACATTTGAACATTTGCACACAGATTAATGTGCACAAGCAGCCATGCACCCAACGCACATGCAGTTCACAATAGACATAAACACATGCATTTCAGTTAAAGCAAAAATCATAATTTATTATATTATAAATATATATTTATATATCAGTTTTACACTTGTTTTTTAGAAAAAGAAATGTGATTTTGACTTATGTCAGTGTTCTTGTTATTGTAGTTGCCTCTTGCTTTCTCTCTTCTGGCTTTCTCTTCTGTCTTGTCACCTGGCAACAAGATGGTTTCCTTGGTGATGGGGTTCAGTAGCTTAGCCATGGCTGAGAAGAGAGTGTGTATGTGACAACTGGTAGACACAGAGAACATGTAGCTAACATGCTAATAATAGCCATGCTCTCAAAATAACTGCTACAGCGTACATTGATGTTTTTGGTGGAACTATTAGAAGAAATGGCTTAATAGGCTAAATCCATCACTACAATAAACTATGAAAAAGTCAAAAAGGTATTAAACAGTAAAATATTAAATGGAACACGATACCCCTTAAGGCAAGTACTTTTTTTCCCCCCATTTTGAATGTCATTAAGGTTGAACTTTTACTAATCACATGCAATCTTTTATGTGTCAAGTACCAGCAGGCTCAAACTAAATGTGATCCTTTTCTGTGTACATTTTCTTTGTTAGTTAACATTATTTTTCATTATTTAAACGTTTACAACAAAGAATATGTATCAAGAAGAAGCAGCCAGGAGATATTAACTGTTTCTTGCAAGTTTGCATCCTAAAAATTTTGTAGAAATGTAAAGTGTCTCTCACTTTTACATTTTTAATTTCACTGTCAAAAATTGGCATTGAATTAATTCTTAGTGCTCATGTATCCAGACCTGCAAAATACTTAATACTGTAGCAACGCTACGAAGAACGAGGCAGAGATAGAAACTTTGCAGAACTGGCTTCTTTTATTGTCCTCGAACAGTGTGACATGCAGTGGGGTCATTCTCCTTGCGCCCCTCCTCACTTACGATGCAGGACAAAATAAACCATCAGGGTAAAATAACTAGCACCGAACGGAAGAACAGTCAGACAATAAAACACATAGATTAAACCCACTCAGATCAGGCCAAAACCAGCAGAAGAAATGGCATCCCATAATCCCTCTGCGCTACTAGATCTGACAGCAGACCAATGGGTGTGTGACCGTCACTACAATACTTAAACTGTATATCATTGTACTTTTTTTTCATGATGGAGGACATGTACAGTATAAAGAAAATTAAGTTTAAAACTGCATTACTGCGTATTTCTTGATTTCATTTGTGGTGAATCAAGAGCAGATGAAAAAATGCTGATCAAAAAAGGTTTTTGTTACTTATAAACTGCAGCAGCAAACTCCCTGCTCCGCTCCATTCTGATGCATCCGCTTGCAGATAAATAGATCGATAAACGTCTTTATTTTCCTCGTCTGAGCTGGTATTTGACTCAATACTGTACGGCTGGAGAGCTCCAATTCTGCTAGGCGTTTTTGGTGCATCGCTAATGCTAGGTTGGGTTGTGAAGGGCTGTAAACTAGCAGGAGAGATCATTAAGAAAGGGATGATGGGAAATATGAGCGGGCTTACCCTGCATTAACATTCCTGCCCACAACTTAGCGTATTTTGAATGGACTCCTGCCGCTCTGCAGAAACTATGTCCTAGAAAGCAACACAGATAGTTTTCAGTTTGTTTAAAAACGTCATAGTCATAACTTACAGATCACTGAGAAGGCTTTACAATAGATCAAAAGATTATCGAAGTGTGGCTTTAAAGAAAAACCTTCCAATTTGTACTTTAAAATAGGTTTCATCTCCATTAATATATGATAGAAAGATTATGTTTTACAGTATATGATGCTGTATTTTAACTGTTTAATGTGAAATATATTTATGAAAAAATTTGTTTGGTTTTTTGTGTTTAGAGGAACATGGGACTTTATATTAACTGGTCAGCTGCTTCTTTCCTTCTGCTCTCTGACTGTGTCTTAACTCTGCATTTAACTTAACTTGCATTTTTAAAAGAATATCCTTAAAAGTGTGCAACTAATAAAGAGAAAAAATGATATGTGGATAAAATTATAAATAAAATTATGGAGACCTTGGTTTTTGTAGTCCAGAAGAACACAAATGGGCTTTGAAGACAAAAGATTGGGTTACCTTGTGTCTGAGAAGGACAAAGAGAGATGCTTATTGACTGGCTGGATGGATGGATGGATGGATGGATGGATGGATGGATGGATGGAGTTTGTTCCATCTACAAACCACCATCGATCTGTAATGATCATTCACAGACTATTACAATTTTTGGTTGCAAATTGTGAGAAACAATCTTCCAGTTTCTTCAATGCTGTAGCCAAGTCTAGGTGACTTAATCTTAACCCCTCACTCTTTCACTAGTCCTCAGATCACAGACTAATTAAAGAGAGAATACCTCTACAAGCTAAATGCAGGAACATGCAGGAACACAAGCAGTTCTAAAGCTGTAAAGAGTCAAACACACACAAGTCAGAAGGAAGCAAGAAGAAAAGCATCCATCAATCCATCTTCTGATCTCGATGATCTTCTTTTGGGGTCATGGGAGCCAACCCATCTATTGTTGGGCGAAGGCGGAGTACACCCTGAACAGGTCGCCAGACTGTTGCAGGACCACATGCACACAAATTTACATGCACACCTAGGGACAATTTAGAGACACTAATTTTCCCATGAAGCATGTTTACTGGACTGTGGGGAAAAAACCGGAATGCCCAGAAAAACCCAAGCATGCACAAGAATATGCAAACTCCACACATAAAAGGTCCTTGCCAGGATTTGAACCAGGGCCTTCTCACTGTGAGGCAAGACCACTAACCTCCGCTCCACAGAAAGATATACAAAAAAAAAAAAAACATTTAGTGTACAAAATGAGAAAAATAGACCTTAGTGTGCTTTTTATTTTATTTTTTGTATTAGGACAGTGAAAATGAGTGAAATTTAATAAATATCTCAAGGTGTCGCACATAAGCACACACACAAGAGCCTGCTTCTTTCGCAGTTGGTGACTGACCTTGGCAGAGAGGCTGGTATGATTGGCCATCTCCCTGTGGTTTTTGTGTTGAGCTTGTGGTTTGTGTCTGTGCTTTGCTTGTACGGTCTTGAGGGCCTGTTATTGTCCAAGCTTGGCGTTGTAGTCCATCTGTCTGGGCTGCAGGCCAAATAGACCTCTCTCCCTGCTCTCCAGTGATTTCATCATGATGGTGGTTGAATTTGTGAATGCAAACAATATGACCTTTATGTGGCAATCAAAAAACTTAACCTCATGACATTTTTTTTTTTTAGTCATTTGTTGAATTTAATGTTTTGATAAAAAGCTGCTGCAGGTCATGTTTCAGTTTTATGTTTTTTTTATCCCCTAAAACTCTATTTAAAAAATAGTTTGGCATCTGTCAAATGACAAGACATTGTTTAATTTGATTTATGCATTGTTTTTATTTCTATTGTAGTTACAAGTATGATTAATGCAAATCGTAACAGAGAAACTTTAAAAAGTTTTACCAGATACTCAGACACACCTTTAAACATCTAAAGCAGTCACAAGGTGTTTTTTGTTATTGGATTGGATTGAACTAAATTTAATTTTGACAGCAAACATGTGACATTTTGTTCCATCTCATTAAATGTAACCTTTACTTTTTCCTTAAATGGTTTATTAATCTAATTTAATTGTTTGATCTCTTTGTAACTATCCTTGTTTTCTTGTCCAACGGCTGATAAATAAATGCTAAATCAGGAAATTGTGTGAGCAATCAGGAACATTTCACCTTGACCTTTGCTAATTTAGGGTTAAAATTGTGTTTGAGTGCAGGACGTAGACATTTGGCATTTATTTTTAGGATCTTCTCTGGCCTTTTCTATTGTTCGTGGTTTAAGGTGAGCCATTCGTGTGTTTAGAAGCAAACTGACCTATGAAAAAAGTGACCCTATGTAGGAACAGACTTTCCATGGACTACAATTCCCTCTCACTTCTCCCTGTTTTGCCCAAAGGCCATAAAAAAATAAAAATGTTTTTTAATAAAAATGTTGTTTGCACAAACCTTTGGACTAAATAGGCTTCATCGTCTTCATTTTTCCAACGGACTCATCTTCTGTCAGCGCAACCAAAAAAAAACTTTGGGAAAGAATCAAGGATGACTCATGATTAAACTAGAAACACACAATGGAGTTTATTGTTATAGCTTTGGTGCTTTTAAAATGATGTCTTGAATTTAAGGTAATACAATTTATGTAATCACATTTATCTGTACATGGTATAAGGATTTTTTTTTACCCCACTAATGTAATTTACAGTTATGCAGAATGTTGACAGTGAGACATTTGAACTAAATAAAGGAAATAAACCAGTGGGAAATAAAGGGGGAAAAAGAGGCCAGAAGTTGAGATAGAGATAGAATAACAGAGGTTGGAAGATTGGAAGTGTACAGCATTTTTAAATGATGCTGACCTAGATAGATGGAGAGGACTGGACACACTGTGTCTCTGGAGGGAAACTGTCACAGCTGTATGTGTGAGCGTGAGCACTGTGTTCATGTGTGCTTGAAAAGTGTGAAATAATTAGTCCAGATTATGGCTGATGGATGGTTTGATTTTCTTAAATCTATTCACCAAAAATGAAACTTTATTGTGCATGTGTACCATCATGATTTGGTGTCTTGTCTATGTTGTCCATCCATCAAGCTGCATGTGGTGAAAATCATTTCTCCACCACGGCAGCTTAGCTACGTCACAACAACTCAGTAACAAAAGTAAAATAGTAAAACAGTTGCTTTGAGGAAACGATAAAGAAGGACAAGTCACAAAAAAACTGACATGGGCATGAGCTTCTTAAAAAATAAACCATTTTCCTCCTTAAAGACAAGTTTAATACTTTTCTAATAGGCGTGCAGCAGTTCATTTTAACAATGATTCCATTCATATCATAATTTTGTTGGCTGATCCAATTCAATCCAAGTCACTGACCGTAAAATCAATCCAGGACATATTTAGCCAAAAATTTAACCAGTGTGACTTAAAGATAAATACCTGGGTACTAAACAGTGCAAGTGAAGTTTTCCAGATTCATTGTTTTTCTTGCAAGATAAACAACTGTTAACTAAGTATATGTACAAACAAACACGTAAACAAAAATGAACAGCAAATTCATTCAAATTTTAGTTTCATAAAGTTGTTGTTTTTTCACATCAAAAATTATACAAACATAACATGATTAGAACGTTCTACCACACTTTATGGTCAAATGTCTTTGTGAAAGTCAAAAGTGTTTCCACACACTGGACTGCAATGATTGATAATCATTTTTTGATGACATCACATGTGTGTTGTCCCATTTGAAGCGATTTTATAGTTATATAGGTTGATTTGACGAACAACTTGTCTCAGAAAGATCGATCAGGTTGGATCGTAGGAATAAAACCAACTAATCAATAACGTCAATTAATCACTGCACCCCTAGTTTCTTAACACTTCTTAACTTTTTTGTTGGATTTTTTTTTTTTTTTGGGAAGATTCAAAACAAAAGGATCTCTGAGTGAAATGAGCTATTCTGATTAAACACAAGAAGGCAAACTTGGAAAATTACCATAGTGTTTGAAGACAATAGCATTAAAATGGATTTTCAATCAGTGAATGACTTGTGATTTATGATAATTGACTGAGATATTAATAAACTTTTATATATGACACGAATGATCTTTACCAGTTCACCCTAGTTTTTGATGTCTTCAAACACAAGCCTGGTTGTCTACGGTGAAAGAAGATAGTTGATAGAGTTTGCCTTGAGCTGGAAAAGCCCATATAAGTGCTGCACTAAACTTGAAATTCTTCCTGATGCTCCTGCTGATCCTTTACTGTCTGTGAACTCAGCTTTTTGCTGCTGAGGGGAAAAAAACGATCAGGGCAAAATCATAATCACAGAAGAAAAATCACTGTTGCACTAGAAAAATCATAGTTTTTTTTTAAACTGTAGGACACATTTCTTGATGTCCTCAAATGATTCTTAATTTTTCTAATTTGCACAAAACTTTTGAGCCCTAGAGACTAGGAAGGGGCTACTTCTGGCCAGTTGGAACCACAGTTTACACTGTACACCTATGTGTCAATTGATGTGAGTTAAAGTATAAGTATAGTAATGTGTTGTTTGAATATCTGCTCCTATGACTTTTTTTTAGTAAGCACAACTTCATCCTATGCTTGATCTGATAAAACCTGAGGCATTTTTCAGCAAAGCATCCAAGCATGCACTGCAGCAGATCCTAATGGGTTAAATGGATGTCCGCCCTGCTGCACACATAATGAAGAGTTTGATTTTATGCTTAATATTCCAAATTACAGCCTGGAGCATCTTTATGTGTCAGAGCCTCTCACTGACTCAATAAATCAAGTTTTGTATGTGTGTACATGTCTCAGTACTTAAAACATGTGTTTGGGTCGGAAAAGAAAAATTTTTTTTTTTTTTGCTTTGATTCCATCTCTCACTATTTTTAGAAACAAAAAAAAAAAAAAACTCCAGGTTTCAACAGCTCTCACACTCTTTAACACACCACACACATACAAACACAAATACACATATCCTTTTTTGGCTGACCAAGCAGCAAACTTGGCTCATCAATAATATATTTGCAACACAACCACACGGTTCACACACACGCACTGCACTGAAAGAAAAGCAGGTGTGTTTAAAGAAAAAATGCATGCCCTTTTTTTATCTCTTACCTTTCCGTCCACTTCTTTTTTTTGTTTCATTCTTCTTTCATTTTTTATATTATTTATTAATTAATCATTTTTTTAATTAAGTGGATTTTGTTTTGATTGTAATTCTGATTTAGCATCAAATCCTAGTACATGGTACTATGGTGGTGCAATAGTAGTACAGTAATTCTGCAGTAAAGCAAAATGGGTTTTAAATAAAAAGGACAATAAGGAACTTAGCTTTCATAGAGTATTTAATAAAACTGCTTTTATCATTTTTATCTGTGATTTTATTGTCTAAAAATATTACTAAAACATATTTGGGTTATAATCAAAGAGGAGCTGTTAGATTTTATACAGTTTCTATTTTGAGTTGAAGTTATGTGATTTCTTAGGAATATTTGAAAAAAAAATGTAATTGTACAGCTTTGTTGAAAAATGGGAAGAAAATGTCTTTGAAAGCTTTGGAAGCATGAATTGACAGAAAATTAAGTGAAGAATTTTAAATGTGCCCTGTGATCGACTGGTGACCTCTCTAGAGTGTACCCCGCCTTGGCCCAAAAAAGTAGCTGGGTAAGCTCAAGCATGACTCTAAACAGAACCAAATGGTTTTATTCATCTATGTATGAATGGATAGATGGATGGATTTTGAAGGCAATTTTAATCTACATCTTGGTAGAAAATGCATTAAATATACATTTCTCCAGTAGATCCTCCCAACAAAATATGGTCACAAAGGATTTAAACTTTGAGGGTGCATCATGTCGTTTTTGTATGATTAGTCATTTACACAAACACGAATAAATGTTTGTGAGAAGCTACAGATCGTCTCCTACTGAGCTGTCATGAGGAAACAAATCATTTACATGTGCTTGGGTTTGTTACGCATTCATATGTTTTCAATCTCTTTTTTTTTTAAAGGAGAAAATTCTTCTACACACATGAATGCTCACAACTCAAAAAGACGTTGCTAAATTTACTAACCTGTTTCCCAGGCAACACAGAGGTAGGCTAACTGCCAGCTAGTAAATACAATGGAATTAAAGACATGTGTGCGTGTCAGAGCATTTGCATGAGTTTGGACGCAGCAATGGAATTGTGGGTATGCTTTTTCCACACAGTGCGTTACCTCTCTTTTGCCTTGCCGCCAAGATCCTGATAGTTTCAAGATGTGCAATAGAATGTGAACACGAGACATTATAGAAAGGGAGAAAAAATTAAACAAAGTGTAGAAAAAGTGAAATAAAATACAGCAGAGACATCTTGCTACTGCTTGCTTGACTGAAACCAAGCCCTAAAGTCTCGCCGGAGACTCACAAATCACCAGCACTGGTTTTTAAAAGGCAAAGTTAACCTTCTCCAAGGAGGCCATTTAAAATGAGCTGGAGTGAGCAAAGAGCTGTTGTAAGGCTTTTATTGCAACAACATGTTCTTATGGCATATCTTTGTCTTCAAGGAAACCTTCGTGAAAATATACAGATTTAAAAAGTAAAGATTTGATTTGATCTCAGAGAGGTTTTGTTCATTCTTCTTTTTAGATTAAGTTTGCCTCTCCTTAATGAGCCCCCCCCCCCCCACACACACACACACACACACACACCACACCACCCCTGCTAAACTCCTCTGGAGCCAGATCTGTCCCAACTATGTTGTGATTTTGGTTGACATATAGTAGAAGATGAGACAAAACGTTTTTGGAGTGGTTCTAACTAGATTTTCTGTTTTCCACAATCTCAGTTTTAAATGCTAAATTGCCAAAATGTCAAAATATTTGTTCTTTTCCCTGTGAGACTTCACACAAGAAGCTCAGATTGTGCAGTGCTTTTAGACCCACAAGGAAAAGGAGAAACTAAAACAAACGCATGTGTGAGCAACATTTCCTGCTGCCCATAAAAAGTCTAAAATGAACCAAAGTGACAGTAGTGCATTGCTCACACATTCATCATTGTGGTTTAAAGCTTTCATTAGACTATATGTTCAATAATATTTGAATATTTTTTTCAATGGATTTCTGCCTTTTTGGCAGATGACACATTTGAAATCTCCAGATATCCCAGATATCTCAGTCATTTGCAACATGGGAGCAGAGTATTTAACAGTCGTTAGTTTTTGTGTGCTTGTGTCATCAGTGACTCATTGATGCAGCAGCACAGCACAACATTACAATATTTCGGAGGAAAAAAGAAACGTGATAAGGCTGTGTGGGAGAAGGTTGTGTGCTGATCATTTGAAAATGTGGGATTTTCTTTTTCTTTAGAATAAATAATCAACACACTGTTGGCTTTTGAGTGACTCCCATTTAAATGGTGAATGAAACTTTGGCTGAGAATGCCCCAGCAGTCGGGACCCCATAATGTGGTTTTGTGCCCTTGAGCACTGTACTTCACCACAGCTGCTTCAGCAAAGCCACTTAGACCTTAAATACAGTGATACTTCCCAAGAATCAGTGTGTAATGTGACATAATGATGGTAAAGCAAAAAGGCTATTACTCAGGGTGTCTCAGTGGTGCCAACACTCTGACTGGATCCATGATTTTTTTGTTCTTCTTTGGTTCTGTGCCAGTGTCAATATTTAAGGCACAACACTTATAGAAAAATGCATTCAAAGGTAAGGCTTCAGGAAAGAAATCAATAAAGTCAGTTGGCAAGCACAGGTTGCATTATGTTCCAGCCTAGGTCTTCTTTTATCTAGCTAATATTTTCCTCATCACGTCTCTATTTTCTGATATTGCTTTAGAATTTGAGTGGTGTTTAAATTGGAAAGTGAGTGCATGTGTTCTCAGCTTGTGTGTATATGCTTTGAGTGTTTATAGGTTTACGGGACCCTATAAATCAATTTGTAGAATGCTTATTAACCTTGGTGCCCTCTGTAGTGGTTTTCGTGCATCTGGAGTAGCATGAAATCTCCTTTCTAGTTTCATGCTTGGTTCCTGCTTCCTCTGTATCTGATACACAAGTCCATGTATCTGCATGGGGAAAAAGGTTTCTTTTTTTTTTCTTTTGACTCTTTAAAACCAGAGATGTCACAGGTGACACTTAAATAACAAGTGCTTTTTAAGATACCGTAACTCTTCAACAATTTCTCCGATCTACGTGTCGTGATCTACGCATCAGCTGATTCTGCTGCCAGGAAAAACTGCTTTTCATATCAGTTTTGCTCAGATATGGAACAGATTACTGATGTAACATGTTGCATCATGCTTTTTTCCATGTCTGAATCAGCTGAATTGTGGCGATTGAAAAAGGCTTCGATGACAAATGCCAAAATGCCACAGCGCAGCGACTTAAATGCAAGTTTGCGGGGGGATTTTTTAATTGGGAGATGCCAGTTGAATTTTTACACGCCACGCCCGGGCCGTGGAGATTTTAAGAAAAAGTTTAAACTTAACAGTGACCAGGCAACTTTTTGTCATCACTGAGTGGCAATCAGTACACACTTCAAGGTCGCGCAGTGGCAGGCAAGTGGCAGGAAGGCAGCAGCACCTTAATTGACTGATAAGAGGGTCCCCAAATATGTGTGATGATCGACCAATTTCAGACTGCCACCCTCCAGCCACCCACTGCCCCTGTGCTGCCGTCCCACTGCCACCATCTTATTGTTAGAAATCGTGTGTACTAGCAAAGGCACTCAACAAGGGCTGTTTACATGGGCCGGGGGCTCGGCGATGACCCGACATTAATCCGCCAATTCCGGTTACCGTGGGTACTGCATATAAACTGGGAGACGGCATTGAAGCTGCACAAAACTCATCATGGCATAGATGGCACTATAGCAACTCCGAAACCTGTGTATTGATGAATTGCGGTTGATGCTGAGAAGAACACGGAGAAAACAGAACATTGTGCTTACAGTACCACTTGTAATGGAAGAGCAAAGCGCACGACATGGGTGAAGAAGTTGTTGGGTGAGGCCGTGGTTTCAGCGCAGAGTGGTGCAGAATGGCCCGCCTTTTATACGCCTCTAGACTACTGAGCGGGCCACTGGCCACTGGCGGCCAGTGGCACTTGATATGGACGCCCGCCTTCCATAGACATTTTGCACATCGTCCAATCAGAGCCGGACGGTGATCCTGCTGCCACTGCCCTGTGGCCGCCCAGCTGTAGCCCGATTTCTTAATAGTGTCATCCCCACCTGACGGACTGTCGCCGTCTACATTCAGTTCTGGAATTACGTTAATTCCATAAATGGTTTAAGAGCTACGGTAGCTGAAGGACTGTCTTTTACTAAAGCTCCGATGTAAAAGGGTTAACTAATAAATGGCTACAAAAAAAACCATATACTTTTCAATGCATTTTGGCATGTATATTAACATATATATATTAACTCAAACACTTTCATAAACACTTGTTTTACTATCCCACAGTGAAACAACATCAGAACATCTCTTTCCTTTCCTTTTGAATTGGAAACACCTTAATCTGTCGCCTGCCTGTCCTCTACTTGTCTGCTCTGACGTGACAGCCGTCTTGACTCCAGGTGGCCGGCAGAGACCTTGCCCTTTGGGTCAGTTATCCCTGCCAGCTGCTTGGAGATTGATGAGTCAAAGGTGCCACGGCGGCTTCAGCGGGGTCTCTAAGGGGGGCGGTGTGGCGACAGGCTCCATCAAACACCAGGCAAGCAGAACTAATGGGCATACTCAAGAGAAAAAGAGGGACAGAAGGAAAAGCGTGCAATCATATCCTGTAAGAGTGCATGCAGGCAAAAGAGAGTAGAGATCTTTTTTGAAATTGTAAAGAGACAACTTGAGTTGATTAAATAAACACTGAAGGCTTTCAGTGAGGTAAATCAAAGCTATTGCACGGGGAACAGCATAGAGGCACATGGAGCAATGATAACTTGATTTGTGGCAAAGAGTTTTTGTGAAGGACAGATAGGAAACAGTTCAAGACAACAAGATCAGATGATTAAAAACCCCACCTTGAATGCTAATGACAAAAAGCTTGCTGATTTAAATACGCTAACGCTGTGTTCACTAGGGTGCTAAGCTTAGATTCATGTTTGCAAAGAAATAACCAACACAACAGAGGTAGAACTTGTCCAAAAAAAACAAAACACTTCACCCTCTTCTCCTTGACTTCGTCCACTCTTTTAATTTTTCCTTCCTGGGTCAATTTAAGTCCTCATTGTGTTGCTATTGTGTGTACTGTCATTGTTTTGTCCTTTCACCAAATACGCATAGACTGAAGGGCAGGTGTGTGTGTGTTATCTTTACAGGCTGTCCACATGTTAGCCTGTTGGGCGTGTCCTTGACTGTCCACAGTTGTTTTTACGACCTACAGTCGTCAAATATGTGCATGTCATTGTGTTCCGACGGGAACAGCGTGTCCTCTGGTGGGGGCGTCTCTGTGTCTGATTAACCTCATGACATCACTCCTCAGATATCTCGTTTGTACTTGTTTAAGAGATGCTTCCACTAGAGCGCTGATATTTCGGTTGCCACTGTGCAAAGCAAAGCTTCAAAAATACTGCGGGGAAATGGGCCAGGTAGCAGATTTGCACATAGACATTAAAAATACTAGCAATTAAATTACATAGAGTACTATTTACAATGTGACATTGACATAATCAAATTTTAGTTATGGTTTAATACTATTAAAACAAAGAATTTAAGGAATTATTTTTTGGTTGTTGTTGATATAGTCTATAACACAAAATCCAAATACTTTGGTTGCTATAGTTAAAGAAGAAATTGATTACAGCTTGTATGTATTTTATGACTGTCAATATTACAATAATTTCCACAACTCTCCTTAACACAGCTCTATAGAAGCTGACAAGTCTTTGAATTATTAGACTATAATTTGTCTTTGCAGGCTTGACAGTCACTGGCACTGTTTTTTTTCCTGCAAAATGTTGCAAATGGAAAACTTTGACACTGTAATGTGGATAAAAAGAAGTGACAAAATGTGCCTTTTATTTATTTACTGTTTTTACTTTTATGTATTGTATTCCTTTAGCATTTTGACTTAACTACAGTGTTTTCCTCAGAGTGATCCTCCACACCAGTGATGAAGCCTCATTAGAGAACGGGGTTGCTGCAGTGGGATTTCCGGGTCTGGCTCCTTGCTTTGATCCAGAGGGCAATCCTGTGGTAGCGTCCTCTGTGAATACGAGTCGGGTGGTCGCTGGTGTGGACAGGTCCCCGAAATATTGTTTCCTCACTTCCATATCAAGCCAAATTACTTTGCATCGTATTTATAAATCATTTTAGGCCTCATTATGTTGTGTGCGTGGGGGTCGGGGAGGGGTTATGTGCCTTGTGTGGGTTTGTGAAGGTCTTTTTATTTTTTTATTTTTTTTTTTAAGTTTAAAAATGTTTTTACTACTATGTGTAGCACTTTTTGTTACACATGTATGAAAAGGGCTTTATAGATAAAGTTTGGTTTGATTTTGACTTACCAACACGTTTTCCATGACATTTTCTGATGGCAAAAAATGCAAATAAAGTATTTTATTCATTTGGGAACAATTAAATCTGAGCAAAAAAAGGTGAACTCCCTTCCTGCATTCAAATCACAGGCAAAAATAAAAAGGGAAAAAAATAAACAGCATAAAAAGATTGATAATGACAGAAAGATGAAATGTGATGGGGTCAACGTGCCAGACTCTGCAGGAGTTCACATCACAAAACTGGGTAGATGGTTATTGGCAAGTTAGCTCTCTTGCGTTCTCTGGTCGACACCCAGTCGCACAGGGTCCATGGCTGAGCCAATTCAAATGACTCAATCAAAAGGTGTGAACACAACAGCGTTGATGTACAGCTTTGAAGTGCCGTTGCAGAAAAATACACTATTCCCAAGTTACTAAAGAAAAAGTTTACTATGGGTCAGGCAAAATCAAAGACAACTCAAAAGCTCTAAGATGTATACAGTATAAGAGGTGTACCACAAAGAGGCTGATTTACCATTAGGCGAAGGTAGATGATAGCTTGGAACTGAACACTTGATAAAAGTGTCTAAAATAAATTTGCGCCCATTATTATTTAACTTTGTCATAAAAAATAAAATAAAAAACAAAAACAAAAAAAAAATCACTGAATTGGCATAAGGCTGAACATGTGTAAGGGTTTCGTCCTCCCCCATCCCTTTGCTGCAATGGAATATTTCAGTGAACAGCAAGACAGGTGACTCGCAAGTTAGTAAGCAGAGTCAGTGTTGCTAGATTGGGCAGTTTCCAGCCCAATTTTTATTTTGAATTTGAGGGCAAAAAATATTTTTGGCGGGGGGCTATACAGTAATTTGGGCGGGTTTGGGATCGGTTTGGTGTTTTTTAAATTTCCTTACTGAAATACATTTCAACCAGGGACATGTGGTTCTGGGAGGCTGGTAAACCAGGGCTTCACCTGTCATCATCCTCACCTGTTGTTATAAGATGTAAAGTCTACTTATAATGAAAGAAATATGACCACTAACATGTTAAATATATACAATTTATATGTTTGATTCAAAACATTTAAATAGTTTTTATCCTCAAAATCGCTGTATTTTGTGTATTTTGCTGTGAGCTCTGCCTCATGGCAGATTGTGCAATCTCATTTAAAGTGGGTTGATTGTCAGTTTGGGGCCCCCGAACTGCAAAGTCCACCTCTGCATCCAGAGCGCCCACATACAAGGACAACCTCACAAAAGCCATACTGTTCTGATCAACTTGTATTCTAAAATATAGAGTTTACACAAACTGTATGTCTTGAGTTTCGAAAACGCAACTCCAACTTAAGCTTTTTCCCTTTATGTGCCTTCTAAGACGATTTCTTTCAGTGTGGGATTTAGCGGTAAGATCTGTGACAGAAAGGTTTGAAGAAGGCTGGAGTTTGTGATTGGAAGCAGAGTAAAGAAAAAAAAGAGAGATGATTGAACCTACATTTTTAAAGGGTATTTGGTATAACTGCACGCACCTGATTAGTATCAGCCGACTCATTTTATATAACCTGACAATCCTGCTTTTCTCCCTGTGCTCTGATCATGTTTGCATCTTCCGCTGTAGCAGTTTTTGCAGATTTATTTCTCTGACACTCTGTCAAGGTTTCTTGCTAAACTAAGCTCATCACTGCATTCCGGTATATGTGCACTTTGTATACACTTAAAAAAAACTGTGCCAGAGTAAAAAAAAAAAAAAAGTTGGTAAAATCCAGACCATTACTTTCCTGCTTAAACAGTATCAACTATCCATGTTCTTTCCTCCTCCTCAAATGATGAAAAGTATTCACTGATGACTGCATACCAGCAAATATATGTATGGGTTTCTCAAATCAAAGGGGGGAGGAAAAAAAACAAAAAGCACAAACCACCTACACTTTTGCTTTCAGCTCAGTTGGGAATGCAGGAAGCAGCTTGTTGCTCTATGCAGACACGATTGTAATTAAAAACATGAAAGACAAGCACACACGCAGACATCACATACATTACTGTTGCCTCAAACCATGCAGAAATCAAGCTCCCGTGTGCAGCAGCAGTAAATAAAGCTTATAGGGGATGAATCTGTGAAGAACTTTACAGTTATTTGCATTAAAAACAGTAAGTTTGTCAGTTATGCACAGATTTAAAGTTCTATAGTATCAGTTTTTTGCAGCCTATTTTTTAAAAATGGATAACTGTTAAGACAATGGAAAAGGACATATTCATCAGGACTTTAGTGGTCTGTTTGGTTAAGCTTCCTCATGATTTTTATGACTGTTTCGCAAAAGTTTAACGCTGGCTTTAGTGTTTTTGAGAAAAAGTTAGGCTACTCTTTGTTTACTGATTCAGCATGCAAGTCAGCAGAATAAATCATGCATGTAGGTTTTTTTTGTTTACTGGAAATGTCACTGATCTGATTTTGTGACGGATGTCAAACCATGGAAGCTTGTGGTGTTCACAATTTTCTAAATAAGTTGAAAGATAATGAGAAGCGTATGCCAGTCTCACATGCATTAGTGCATAAAGACTGCTCTTTTCTTTTTTCACTATTGGATATAAAATATGAGAAAAACTTAAATAAATTATAAAAGAAAAGGAAAAACGTAAACATTTACAAAATGTCATGTTCTTTTAAGCGTGGTATTTCAGAAAAGAGAATTTATTTATTCATAATATTTATCAGGAATGTATTCTCTAGTTTGGTCAACCGTCTGTAAACTTTGTACTTTTTTATTATATTTGTCAAGTGTCCAGAGCAATTTATTTTTCACAGAACTGCATGAATTTACTAGAACAGGCATTGACCTTAAAATCTGTTACACATTTCCCACAAACTTTGCAATAGTGACACAAAAAAAAAACAATAAAAAGAAAGCAACAACAGGTGAGAAGCCCTAGAATTAATAACTCAGTTGAATTTTAGCATTAACTGGTTTATTGGACTCCTGTTATGATCAGTTAGCACAAGTAAAGAACAGGAAGACAGCATTACTAAAGAAGAAAACGATACAAATTTGTAGGAGAAAACAAATTAAGAAGCAAAAAGAGAAGGGAGAAAGAAGTGCATCTTGTCATTTGACCTCTGTTTCTTTTTCATCATATTGGGTTTTGCTAAAACTATAATCAATTGCTTCTGAATTAAAGTTGGTATGTAACAGGTAACCATTAGGGACATGTTCTGGGAATGTTATGGGATTTTATATTCGTGACAGCTGGGGAGGTTATCTTTAAAAGCTTAATCATATTATCTTACATTTGACCTGAAAAGTGAGCACAAATAGGGGTGTGGTCTTTTGATTAACAAGTGACAGCTTTACAACCCACACAGCCTTTCTGATAGTGCTCCATCAACCACCACATTACTTTGTCCAGCCTTTTAGTCTGTTTGTTGGAAAAGCCTGAAAACCTCCAGACAACATCCAAGGGACTTTTTCTGATATGTCTGGATGATCCACAACCCTGCAAATTTGCTATAAAAGTTGCTCTTTCTTGGAAACGAATATTGCCAACTGTCCACATAATGTATGTTTCCGACACACATTTTTCCCTCTTTCTGCTCAGTAGTTAACTATTCCTGTCCAAATCAATAAATGTGTTGATTCTTTTTAATATCAACCTCTGGTTCCAAACTATTTGTTTTGTCTAGTGAAGCAATTTTGTTGTAATCCCTATCAATGGTGTATGTTTTTTAGCATTTCTGATTAATTTTCGAAGTGGTGAGAATTTATTTAGAATGACTAAAACGACGTTTCTGTCGTAAAGTGACGCAGTAAGACTGTCATAGCTCTTACAGGAACAGGGGGTGGCATAAAACAGAGGATTTTAACTCATCTTTTTCCCTCAGTCTGTCTCAAAATCTTCTCTTTGTTTCTCAAAAATGAAATCTGCTAAAAACAAAAGGAAGATGGATTAAGTAGGGTGACGTAGTTTCTTTGTAACTTTTCTTTTTCTTGAAGTTTAACCCGTCTTTTTATAGCTTGTTGGTGGCAGTTTCAGCAGTGCTACTATGGTAACAGCAGGGGAGTGGGTGTAAGCAGCTAATCCTGTTTGGGTGTCATGGTGACATTGCTATGGCACCCAGAAGAAAAACTACACAGGCCTCCTTCCTTTTTATCATGTTTAATCAGAAAGGATTTGTTGGGTCAGGGGGTAAGATGCTGGTTTTTTTCCCCCACAAATTGGATTTCACTTAAAGTCATCCTTGTTTGCACTTTACTGTCCACGCTGCTTGTCGCTTTCTATTATTTGTTGGGAAGTCGGCCTCGCAATTCACCATAAGATCATGGGAGCATTCTGCAGTAACCCAAATGTAGTAGTCACACACCGTTCCAACACATCTGTGCCTTCACATGTTTGCTTGGAGGCTCCTGTCCAAACATGTGACAGGAACAAGGTGTTTTCAGGGTTAACCTGACCCTCTTAGCTTGTGTAAACCACAGCAATCCATTATTCTCTAATACCACACAAACTTATTATAATGTGTGTTGTGGAATCAGATTCATAGCTCGTGGTTTTCATTATTGGATGTTGATGACAGTGATTATCTCTTGATTGGCCACTCATCTTAAAAGGCATTATTACAACAACTCCTTTTATACTAGTTTGGAAGCAACCAGCCTGATTCTTGCTGCTCACTGAAAATCTTCCACCAGAAGGGTTTTTGGATGTTTCCCCATATAATTCAGTATTAATTTAAAAAGTGAGCACAGCAGTCTGCTTATTTTGGATTTTAAAAGTCAATCTGATTGATTTTTCAATCTCTTTCTGAGACTGTTAAATCAATCATCTTTCCTCCTCTTTTTCCTAGTCCACTCTGATCATCCAGATTTTCTGTTGACCCATAAATACATGAAAAGTATAATGTCAAAGGTGTTGTGCAAGAGTGTAGTAGTACCATCCATTCATTTTGAAGGCTGAATGCCCGGAGAAAGGAGAACATGCAAAATCTACACAGAAAAGTTATTTAAATAAGGGGAACCAGGAAAATGAATTCTGCATTGTAGCTTGTAAATTTTTATTGTTCAAATGCAAGTTTAGTTGCTTCTTTTGCAAAAATAAATAAAACTACTAACTTTGAGATGTTTTCAAAGATCTTTACATTTAAATCATAGTAACCTAAATAATGAACACCTTTAAAGAGCCACTTAGATTAAATTTGTTTTTTGGTGTTTTTAACATCTTTTTGTGAAAGATATTTATTAAGAAGATTAATCCTAAAATTGCTTATATTCAAATTATTGTGAATCATAAGCTGTTGAACAAAATGCAGTTTGAAAAAAAGTGTATTTGTGACGTAGAAAACACGCTGAGCGGGCTACAAGCTCCCTGCTCGGCTCCATTCTGATGCATGCAGTTGCAGACAAATAGGTACATGGACGTGTTTGTGTTCCTTGCAAGTTTTGTTGCAAGGCTAATGTAAGGTTAGGGTTTTTAAGGGCTGTTTGCTAACGGGAGAGTATGTAAACAGAGAGCTCTCAACAACAGGAAGGGGAAGAGGGGGGATGTTGAATGCCAACTCAGAGATGAGTTTCTTATGAATTACTGCCGCTCTACAGAAACTATATCCAAGAAAAAAAAAAAAAAACGGCTTTTTTATTTTGGCTTAAAACACCATAATCAGAATTAAAGGAGCACTGGGAATGCTTTTACAAAAGATCAAAAGATGATCGGAGTGGAACTTTAAAGAAATAAAGTCTTTTGTTGACAAAAACGTGTCTGGTGTGCTTGCAGACTTTTCCTGATGTGAATTTAGAAATAATTTACCGTGGTTTATTAAGCCCTAAAAACCTGCCAATGTCACTCACTCTCACTCTACTTTGACTCCTTCTCTTCATTGACACATATTCTCTCAGTCTTTACATTTTCACAGCGCTCACTTGTCTCACTCAAGTGGACACAAAACCAGAGAGGAAATGATAAAGCAGTTCTTGACAAAACGACACAGCTTTTCTAGCTCTCCATGGGGAGATGGAGTGGAGTGTTTGGTTCTGATAGCTGTTCAGCGCGGACAGCGAGGAAGCAACAGACACCAAATCATAGAGAGGCAGAGTGTTTTGTCCACTAGGAGAAACTTAATTTCAGCACATAGAGTGGGTTCGCTTTTCTTTGTTGGAAGAAATTCAAGCCTACTGCCGTATGTACCACTTTAATTGACTCCTTTAGACTCCTACTTTTATATGGTTCTTTCTTCATTCTTTTTAAATGACAAAACCAATGATCATACATCTTTTTGAATGTTTACCCCACCATCTTTCTTGCATAAAACCTTTTGGTCTATGAATATTCTGGTACAAAACAACAGGAAAAATGTCTTGTACTTTTCAGATGTATTTAAAATATACAAAGCTGTCATTTTTAAGACCTAGTTAACAGTTTTAGTTATCGTTTGTATGTACTTGATCATTTAATCAAAATATTATGTGTTAGAAATATTTCTTTTGTCTCTGAATTTTCACTTTGATGATGTCACCTTACTGAACCTATTCGCCAATATATGCTGCTTGAAAATCTAATTTTCAGAAAATGTCCTCCTCATAACAGGAAAAGTCAATACATTGTTTATCTCAAAGAGTTTGTTGTAAAGCACTTCCCACAATGTAACTTATAGATTACTAATAAAAAAATATATATATTTGGATTGGAGTTAGACTAAAGTCAGCATTGATGCAAAGTGAAATCTGTGTTTGTCCACGTGTACCGGAAGTCAAGTTTGATGATTTGAGATTAGAATTTTCTATTTTGACACAATGACTGCAGATAATTTGCAGCCCTTGGGTCTCACAGGACTTGCCCCTCAGGATCTTTTATTGACCTGTGTTCACAATATTTCTCTGCTCTTGGCAGAAAGTTGTGATCCCTTCAAAATACTGAATATCCATCCATCTTTTTTGGCACACTTAACTGCCTTGTCGTCTCTGCTTAGGGTCTTGGCAAGGCAAAGCTCCGGATGGACTGTATTCTATTCCGAAGTTGGACACCTCTCATTTGGCCATGCATTGCTTTCATTGCAAGTGTCCTATTTACTTTACCGGTACTTGTTTTCTGATCATGCACACACTTCACACTGAGGCTTTATTAAACTTACAAGTCACATCCATACTATTGTATTTTTGTTTTATTATGTTTGTCTTTAAAGGGATAAGAGAACGGTGAATGCTTTGCATTTTCTACCAGATGGTGGTTTTCTTTACATAGTCTAGTTCCTCTAACAGTCCATAAACAAGTTTTACCCCTCAATGGCTTGCAGGGCATCATATAAAATAAATTATATTTTGCTCTAAAACCTATTTATGCACACATTACGTTTTCTGCACCTTATAAAAATTTAAGCTAGGTAGAAAATAAAAAAAAGTTCAGTCCTGTCTTGCATCCAGTCATCTTTGTCACTTTGTGTTTTTTTTTGTCTTTAAAAACTGATCTTTTTTTTTACAGTATAAATTGTTTTTGTTTTTAAGACAGGTATGTGTAAATGGATAATTTATTTTCAGATTTTGCAGAACTGTTCCTTAAACCACCTTTTACAAAACCCACAAGTTTCTCATATTTGTGCATAAATAAAGTCATTAACCACAAAACAAGCTGTCTTTGTGCATTGACTGTAAATACACATTTTTGAAAACAAGAGACCTTGGGAATTCTTGTTTTAATTGGATTTTCTAGAGTTGCGGCCAGGGTAAAATAAAAATATGTGGTTTGGCTTTCTTTGTAATTTTTGTTTGCTTGTTTAGAATGCACAATGTTATACCTTCAGCATCATTTTTAAATATGAAAACTATAGGATATTGGGTAACGCTTTCTTTTACAGTACAGTACTTACAGTGTACTTAAGTGGTATTTACATGGTACTTATAGTGTAACTAGTGGGTACTTACAGGGTATTTACATGGTACTTTTTAATGGGACTTACTGGGTACTTACATGGTATTTTTTTGTGTCTTCTCTGTACTTACATAGTACTTGCTGTGTATTTATGTGGTACTATTTGGTTCATACTTATGTGGTACATACTGGGTATTATTAATATACTTAAAAACACAATTATTCAACACATTGTCACACATTTTGCAGCTGTACCAAATGTCAGTCTGTGTCCTCTTCACCGCAATTAACACAAGACACATATTTGATGATTCACATGGCGTCACATAAACACGTGTGGCCCATGAGTCACGCAGCAAGTTACAGGTTGTATTAACTTATCCCATCCTGTCAGTTACTGTGATCTGGATGCACTACAGTGACCTTTGCATTGACGTGTCAGTTTGCTTTGTCTTTATCTGCTCCTCTGCAAGCATGTCTCCTGCATGCACAAACCAGGCTTTGTGAGCATGCACATGTGAAAGAGTCTCCAAATTGACAGTGTGTGTCTGTATGTGTGTGTGTGTCTATTTGTGTGTGTGCAACAGCTGTCTCTGCCAGGTGAGGCAGGAAAGTCGTGATAAGTCAGGCAGCACACGCAGCAGAAAGCAGAGCTGAAGAAGCACAACTGAAACAAGTCAGCAGTGTTTTATAGATATGTAGGAGTAAAACAAAAACAATTGATTATGTTTGTGCTTGTTGATTTTGACTTGTCATTTTTTAGTTCTATTATATTAAGATCATCTGTTAGGCTTTTCCAATACTTTTACTTATATCTACTTTTTATTTTTACCTTACTAATTCAAATAAATTATCAAAAATGCATACATCTCTCCTGGCTGTCATGTTAAGATGTGTGTGTGTGTTTTTTCAACCTTTAAAATAAGATTTGTTTGCTTTTTTATCTAATGTTTACTGTCCTTGTTTCTGTGCTTCCTTATTTCTACACTTTTAACGCAAATATTCCTTTATCAGACTTTGCGATAATGGCCAAACCATTTCTTCTCCCAATTGAACCGTTAACACTTGAGAACCCAGAGTGAGTGTCGGATTGATTAGTGAATAGATGTTTAAATAAAAATAACAAAATTCATAATTAATCTTCCATTAAGTTTTACCTTTCAATATTAATATAGCTAAACTAAAAAGAATTTTAAGAAATTGAGATCAATTTTGTGAAATTAAGAAAAGTGTTTTTCCTTGTTTAAACTGAATTAATTTTATTTAGGTATTGTTTATCTATGTATTTATTTATGATTCATTTTTCAGACCTGCTGTTTCAAATAATTTAAAAGGTTAATGAATACATCTGCTTTATCGCTTTGAGCTGTCAAAATTCACATTTGTTGATGATCATCAGCCATAGACAGATTGTGAGTCCAAACTTTTGTCTTAGATTCTTTTTGGGTGTCTCTCCTTTATTTATTCTTTCATCCTTCTTTCATCTGCCAGATTACAGTTGCCTGGAAACTGGAGTTTTTATGTAGACTTTGAATTCACAATTCTGTCTGAGCCATGCTTTATTGAAATTGTAATATTGCTATATAAAATTTCTGACTTTTGCAACAACTTTTAAAGCCAGAAAAAAGTAAGGAACAGGAAAGAATTTCTGTACTTAATCCAGATTTTTCATTTAATTCAAACATGGATTGTATTTATTAGTTCTTTTTGTTTTTATTTCTTTACTGCATTAACGCACAAAGCGCTTGCAGGTTGTTGTTTTTTTTATGATGTCATCATTTATTAATCTAGATAATGTAAGTGTGGACCTCACCTGGACAGATTTCAGAGCTTCTGCTTCACTTCCTGCTATTATGTAGGCAGAGTTGTTGTTTGACCCTAAAAAACTTCGGGATAAGGCTGAAGCTGCAGTTCTTGCCTGTTTATTTATACTTTATTTATGCTCTGAGACCTGTTTCTCCAGGCAATCAAACTGGAGAGGGGGGAGAAACTCTTTTCCATTTCCTGCTAATGCAGCAGAGCGGCTGACAAAG
Organism: Oryzias latipes; assembly: GCF_053564925.1. Lineage (NCBI taxonomy): Eukaryota > Metazoa > Chordata > Actinopteri > Beloniformes > Adrianichthyidae > Oryzias > Oryzias latipes. The sequence goes on from NC_136259.1 coordinate 17,127,653, forward strand.
ATGACTGACAATATATCCAGCTTTACGACTCAGGGTGCTATCGAAATGCGGCATGACTGTAAGAGGCATTCTTAATACATCCTCAGTGCTGAGTTTTGTTGAGAAGAGACTGTGTTATCCTCTTAAGTGACTATGAAAAGCTGATAGCTCCATGTCCTTTGTGAAGGACGCAACGTGAGGCTGGGGAACAGAGTTTGCTTCTTTATGTCTTTTAGCTGTGTTGAACTCTCAATAGGATTGTGGTGACAGATACAGATTATATGAAGTCATTCATCTGCTGCTATTTGTTTGAGGGCTGTAAACTGTGATGAGAAGTCATGTCAGAATAGAATACCAGAAGAATCTCTAGTTTTCTAATTAAAACCCTAGCAAAAATTATACTTTCCAGTTGTGGCCCCCATCCTCCGGGCCGTGAACTGGTATCGGTTCGTGGGACAGTTGGTACCTTGCCACAGAGAAAAGAAGCATAACTTACATTTTTACCGTTTTATTTACAACCAAATTATAAAGAACGTTTTATTTTGTAAAATGACTGAATTCTCCACACCACATCCGACTCTTTCTCTATATCAAGTTGTTTGCTCACTTGTCCAAAATTTTTCTTGAGGGGGCACCGCCGAGCACTAAATTGAAACTACCAATCCTGCAAAATTACCAAAAAACCAAACATATTTGGAAAGTTTCTTTTGGCAAAAAAGAGCCAGTGAGGAAACAGAAGAAAAGCCTGGAACTTCAAAATAAAATGAAATTGCATTTAACAGACAGAAAACAGGACTCTTTACTTCAAATATGAATTTATGAAGACACTTGTTTCCACACACTATAATATTAATGTATGATATTCAGCAACGGCTGTCTAATGTTACAAAGATGCTGCTAATATAGTTTTTCAAACTTTGGATTCGTGTTTATTATTAAGCTATATTTAGAAAAAAAGTGACTATTCGCACATAATTTTCTAAATAAGTGTGGCATGTGCTGAACTTTTTTCTTGGCTGGGAGGAAGGGTAGGGGTAGAGTTAGTGTTGAGTTAATATGTACCACCAACAAGATTAGAACATTTAGCCTTGTGGCATTGTACATTTTGGCCGCATGTATAAATATTTTTGCACAGCGTGACTTTCTATCAGTTTTTGTGCTTGGTCAGACGTAAATGCAAATAACATCAACCATTTAGAATGTACCAGTTTTATGGTGACCGTTTTTGTTTTTTTGTGTTTCATCGCACCTTAAAAGTTGGACTATAAACTGAAAGTGTCTATATCGCATTTTAATTTTTTCCTGTACAAATTCCAGTGTACAAATAAAGTTTAAGCCAATGCAGATATTTTACAGAGGATGAAGATAAATGTTCCCCTCAAAGGTTAAGGACACAAAGTCTAAAAATGCTTTTAAATCAGACGTCCTCATACAGGCCAGTCCGTGAAAATGTTGTCTGATATTAACCAGTCTGTGGCTGAAAAGGGCTGGAGACCCCTTTACGGTAAATTAAAAAAAAAAAAATGTATTCCAACGTGTACATTTAAAAGCTTTATTCTTGTACATTGTGCCTAACCAGGCTGAAGCAAAAGAGAATTTTAATGAATAGTTGTTCCCATAGGACCTATGTTATAGGCTGTTTCTGCACAGAATTTCCCCTTTTTAGTGGAAATTAATGATAACTTAGGTGTTTGGTGAGCTTTTCTATGTTATTACAATAATCAATCAGAACAGTTTTCCTGTTATTCAAGTTTAAAGGAAGTGCAGTCTATTTTGAATTTTGTTTTTTGTTTATTTCCCATATTTTGTGATTCAAGTTCATGCTATTTTCTCTTTTTTTGTTAATTTTTGCAGCTTTTTAGCCACTTTTCTTTAGTTCGGCTAAATCATGAGGAAGTGTGTGTAGCTTTAACATTTAATGACCCTTTCATAATTTTCTTTTATAATGAGCAATAGAGCTATCTATGGATTAAATAGCTGTACCATTGATTTCACCAAACATTTGGGTCCTTCATCTTCCCAGTAATGATGTGATGATGATTTACGAGAATGTTTCTCTGTGCAGTTCATTGCTTGAGTGCATGAAATAATATGATAAAGAAAGTGTTTCCACACACAACACCAAGGAGCTCTTATATACTAAAGTGAGAAAGAAGTGACCTGATAATCTGAACTATCAGGGAATACCTGTTACCAGGTCAAGGAGTGTTGCACAATACACATGCTTAAATAGAGGTTTGCCTGTCAGATGTGTTTAACTGAATTCTCATCTTATTTTAGCAGTCAGCATTCTGATGACAAGTGTTTTTTGTGATGTGTGAGGACACAGCAGAAGGTGGTGAGAGGACCATCCTCCACAGATTTCCATGGGTCAAGTTTGGGAGGTTCTTTGATGTGTGGAAGCAGCTTCTGAAAGCAGACCGACATGATAAAGTTCCTTATTAGACTAAACTTAACACAATCAACTGTTGGCAAATGGCAAGCAAGACAGGGAGGATCAAGATCGCTGAAGCAGCCATGTGCATTTGCACTTTCTGTTGGTGATGCTTGGTTTTACAAAGACAACACCAAAGGAAGTGTTGATGCAGAATAGCAATTAGGACTATGTACTGTGGGTATTCTTGTACAGTACTGATCAGTGTCAGTGAGTGTGCGTAAGTTTGTGTGAAAGAGACAGTGTGTGTTTAGGAAAAAGAAAGTCGGAGTGACTGTGGCCCACAGTTTCCATGGAAACGTCAGAACCCATCCATGTCTCCATGGTAACTTCAGGTTGGTACTCACAGAGTTGAGTGAAAGGGAGATGAGGGTAAGAAAGAAGGAAAGTAGACGTGAAGAAAGAAAACAGAAATGAGACAAAGGAGCAGAGTGATAAAAAGAGGAAAGAAAGTGACAAAGACACAGACGTACTCATTTATGAGCCACAGGATGACAAGTAGACAGTTTATGCACATAACTTTATAAGTGTCAGGAGGTTCTCCATAAATTTACATTTACCTTTGACTTGATTCTCCCCTTAACAGCTCTTAAAGTTACATGACGGTGATGTCAGAGATTTTCTGTCTGCATCATGGAGTTCGGGCCAAAAAAAGATAACAAAGTTGACTTAAGTTTTGTTGGTTTTTAAAACAGTTTTCAAAGAGTAAACAAAAGCCAACTTCATTTAATTTATAAATATAGAAAATTAATCTCCAATTAAAAAGTTTCTTGCTGTTGCTTATAGGAGCCATTTAGATATGTTTTGATGAGTTTAGATGATTTTGACTTTATTTGCTTAACATCACCTTGGATAAGTTTTTGAAGAATTTTGGATTTGTTACTTTTGTTTATTAATAGACACAGTGGGAGGTTGGTGTGTCATTTGTTTCTGCAGCGTGATTGGACGCAGATGTTTTAAAGCGTCATGCGCGGCATAATCATGGTCTTTTGATCGGCCCATATGTTTTTCTATCCTCCAACCTTGTAAATTGCAAAGTACATAATAATACAAAAGTAAATAATGAATAACTAGCAATAACCAAAAAAGCAGATTATTTTGATTGGGACTTGGAGAAGTGCTGGTGTGCTCCTAAAAACATATGTCAATGCACAGGTCATCATAATTTTAATGCATCAGATCAAAATATGTGGGGCAAAGGTAGAGTGATCAGCTTAAATCTGAGGATCGCCGGTAATGTTACCGCCTTGCCAAATATCGAATGCCCTTGGGCAATATGAAATATTTACATATCTGTGTTAAAAAAAAACATTGTGTTGATCTGACGCTCTGTGTTTTTACAGTTGGGTTGGTGATACATTTCTAGAAGCATAAAATATGCAAACATGTCACAGACTGAAACTACATTGAGTCTAAGATAATCCTGTCTTGCAGCACACTAACAAAGAAGGTCATTGCCAATGACTATAGAATGCCAATGCTGTAATCTGATTAATCTAGTTGATGGATCGGTGGGTTGGTTGACCTATCACAGGTAACTGAATTATTGCTCCTACATATCCACCTTTCAGTGATTCTGTCTTCCTTCTTTTCTGTTTCAGTGTGTTCTTCTCATTCTACCCCCTACTTTCTCATTTTTCATCCCTTATACCCCATCACAAACCAAATCATTATAGGGTTTTGCCCTTTATGGGTTTGTATTAAAGGAGAAGAGGAGGAGCGTGTTTGTGTGTGTCAGGTTAAGCTGTTCTCGCCAGATGTATTTCTTTGTTTTATTCTTTTGAGCGCCGCGCTGTCGGCCTGTCACCAACAGATGCACAGTTTGAGTGTGTGGATCAGTGTGTTTGAAAATAAGATCTCTTTCGTGGGAGGGAGGATGTGCCTGTGTGTATATGTGTGTGTCAGCATGTTTGTGTGCCTTGTTCAGTTTGTAATAACTATTCAAGCATAGACAGCTAGCACAAACTGTGGTGGACGGTCAGAACAAATCAACAGACAAATAATTCAGCTTTGTAGATATTTACATTTATAACAAGGTTTGAGAAAATAAAAGTGTCTCTGTCTTATCAAAATAAAATAAAAACGGTTTAAAGACCCATTTTGATTATATTTTCATCTATTTTAATAGAATTCCCAGTGGTCTTTTAATTATGATTTTTTATTATTTATTTTTTTTGCCAATTATTATTAAAATGTTGCCAAATTTTTCCCAAATGTAAAAAGCCTGGTCATTAGAAATGTACCAGAGCAATCCCACCCTCTCTTCCCCTTCACATTGCTGAGAGCTTGAAGCAGGGGGTTTGTGGCCCATCAAGCATATTTTCTACGTTACAAATAAGCTCTTTTTCAAATGGCATTTTTTTTGTCAGCTACTGATTCACAACGATTTGAATAAAGAAACACTCAGGAATGCATATTTGAACTTAATTTTTTTCATATCAGAAAAATGCCAGAAGAACACATTAAAAACACCAAAAACATGATTTTTATTGGAGTGCATCTTTACTTGTTTTATTGCTAAATATTGTTTCATTATAAAGCCATTTTTTTATTGGTTAGGAAATAAATCTGATCTGTTTATTTAACAATCATGTCCTTCTTAAAAGCAGTTTGTAAGCCAAATTTACTGTTTTAATGAGTGATTCTATCACAACTGTCTCTTTGTAAGTATAAATGTGCCAGTGATCTGTAATGTGTCTTTTTTTAAGCCTCTTTAAGCCTTTTCAGACTCTGGTTATACAAGCTTAAGCACATAGCAACCTTTAGTTCTTCTTTAAATTAAGTTTTAATTTTGTTTTGTGTAACACCATATATTAATAACCAATAGTTTTTTACTATAAGTACATAAATAAAAATGCACAAGCAACAATATATCATTTATAAGTTTTATATTTTTACATTTTTTTTGTATTTCTGTATTGGGTTGAAATTGGTTTTGTGCCATATTTAGTTTCATTTGAGTACAAAAGTTGTTTTTTGTTTAAAACTAGCCACACAATTGCTGCTCCTCTGTAGTAGTTTCACTTTGCCAAAGCTCTTAACCTATTTTAGTAAACATGGACACACACAGTTCTGTGTCCTTTTAGTTTCAGGTTTGACAAACTCGTCCCAGGAGATGACGCTGGAGTCTGGAAGAACTGGGCCAGCCTTCTGTCCCAGACCTTTGGCCTTGAAGCTTGCATGTCCATGGGAAAACAGCAGAAAAAGAGGAGGATTAAGGGACGATCTAGATGGACAGATTCATAGATGATAGAAAAAAATGCTTTGCCTGAACATAAAATATTCAAAGTTAAAGTTAGCCACAGTTTTTGTTTTTTTTTGTCTCTTTGATTTCCTTTTAGTTTTTAGACTAAGTGACAGATATGGGATGATTTAGTGAATAATGAATTGTAGACTACCCTACTAAAAAGTCAAGAAGTTATACTTTTGTGCTCTTTTAAAGTCAATTCAGGACATTTCCCAGGACCTCAGACAGGAGGTCATCGCTGTGACCACAATTAAAAAAACAGACACAAAAAAAACGTCTTATATAAAAAGCTGCTTGTGTTCATCTGTATACTGTACGTGTGTTTATGCCTGTGTGTGCTTTTGCAAACACATCATGGAGAAGTTGTGCCAGACAGGAAAGGAGCTTCACTGATTAAACAATCAAATATCTTTAATTGTGTACATGATTAAGAGTTGGAAAAATACTTATTCACACATAAATAAACAAATACACATACATCTATCCGAAGTCAAGGCAAAACTTTAAAAAACACCCAGAGAATGTGTCCCAGAGTGAAATTCTGAGGAGGACGAGAAAGATAAGTTAGCGCTGATGGTGTTTATTCATTTGCTTTAAAGTTTGAAACTTTTGTAGGAATAAATATTTTTTAGAAAATGTTTTAGTTTGGCAGGTCAAACTGACTTTAGCTGTGTGGAAGAAGTTAAAAATCAAAGCAATCCCGAATTATTAAAAGTATTACCTTTTACTAAATTCCATGAACTTTTTTACTACTTTTGATCACTAAGCAGTTTTCTCATTTCTGTGTCTCCACAGGAGCGCGTGGAGTATCTGTTCCTCATCATTTTTACAGTGGAGGCGTTCCTGAAGGTTATAGCCTACGGCCTGCTCTTCCACCCCAACGCCTACCTGAGGAATGGCTGGAATCTGCTCGACTTTATCATTGTAGTTGTAGGGTGAGTAAAGGCAGCCATGCTAAAGTGAACAGAGTGGGAAATGCATGTTTTTTTCATGGCCCTTTGAATGACTAAAATAAAATAAAATGCAAAGTTGTACTTCTGCACAATCCTGGTTTTAAGTTTAAATTTAAATGCACTGTCTCATGTTTTAGATTTTTTTATCAGTGGTCCATCAGCGTTTTGTTCAAATTTTGGGAACATTGACATAATGGATGAACATCTTTAACAGAGGACTCAACTGTAGTCTAAATTTGACTTTTTTTTCTTACTTTTTTTACAAGTCCCATCCTAACAGGTTGATGTGTCTTTTTTTTTTTGACAATTTTTTTCTTGCATTTATATAAGAAAGTCAGATCGAAAGCGCTTATGTCTTTTTTCCCTTTCTTTTTTGAGTGTGTTCTTGAAGGTTTGAGTATTTAAGAATACATGAATAGCCTTGTAAGTTTTTATTACATTTTTTCTTAAGTTTCTTAAGTTCAGCACATCAATTCAAAGGTTTGTAGTTTGTCGGGTTATTACTGCTAACTAATAGGAACACATGAAAGGTGCTCAAGCTCAAGAGTGTGAAAATCTGACATTATTGTTTCATTTTTGTTTTAATTTTATGACAGTTTTTCCTTTTTTATATTTAAAAAATGATTTTCTTTTGTTGTTTCTTTGCCCACAGCAAAGAAAATATGTCTGCAAAAATAGCAGTTTATTTTTTTTTTGTTTTGTAGAATTTCAGAAGAGTGCTAGTCTCTCTCCCCTCAAATTCAAAAGTTTGTGAAGGTTATAGAAGACTGAAGCAACCAGGTGACACAGTTCTAACACTTATTGGCTATTGAGATGGTAAAAGTGAAGTTCCCCTCTGATGTTTTGTGTCTAAATATTGGCAACAGAGCTCATCGGCTAAACCGTCTGTGCTTTTATTTGTGTGTGTGTGTTCATGCATGCTTCCTTGAATTCTCTGCTTGCCAGCTGTGTTTGTGTTCCTTGTGCAAGGGTAATGAACTAGATCCAGTGGACCTGACAGATACATTATTGCCATAAAATGGTCTAATTGACCATGAGTGTGTGTAGGGAGGGTGTGTGTGGAGGGGTTTATTGCTAAGATGCTAAGAGGGAAATGGCAAAAAAGGAGCCCCCAGGCTGGAGAGGCCAACAAACACACACATAAACACACAAAAAAATTCTCTTCTAAATGAGAATGTGCTTCAAACCTTAAAGCTTCGGACACTAGGACATGCATCACACATTTTAGAACATGCTAAACGCGGGTTCTTGAACACACATTTAGCCCACAGTCTTTTGCCAATGTTTACCAGCACATGTCCGCCACCTACAGTACAGTTGGAAGAGGCTTGATGTGAAATTTCAAAGCGGTGCAATTGTCGCAAATCTTGCTCCAGATATTGCTATTCCAATGTGCGAAAGACTTGGTGTCATATAAATTTGTCTGGGTATAAATCATTCATTTCTACTCCAAACTGTTGGCACTTCTGTGAATTGAAAGGGACACTATCCATATATCACTACCAAATCCGAATCTTGGTCGAAGATGGGTCAAAGTTCAACCTGGTTTAACATACAACGCACATTCAATGACTATGACTATGCGTTTTTGTACATAGAGCGGGAAAAAGTCCTAAAAATGTACGTAGTTACGCGTAAATGTGAGAGTTTTGAACGCGGAAGCCTGAAATGCGTGGTCACGTGCGTTTACATAGACTTTTCATTGGAAGTGGTCGCATGAACGGGCATTGCTGAAGGAAGTGTGAGCGTAGCTTAATTTACACCCCTCAAGCAGCTACCCTGCTTGCACACACATATGACAACAGGGTAACAGTGAAATACGTTTAGCTTAGAGGTGTGACGATAACCGCATCACCGCACGTTTTTTTTTTTTTAAAGTTCTGCATATGGTGCGTGATTGGAACTATAATAAACACATTAAAGACATTCATCTTTGCTGATAATTTACTTTTTCTGCTAGTCCTGTGTTCAGACTTCAAGGGCTTTTGGGGCTTCTGTTCTTCTTCACTCCCTACGAACGCACTCTCACACCCTCTTGCGCTGCACGCGCCCGCTCTTCTTACACACGTGCTCCCAGTTTCAGCAGCACATTCACATCCTAATTCTACAACAGAAGTTTCAGTTTCACGAGGAAATATGACAAATGTACTGCATTGTAATTATTAATTTCCATTGTATTCATTTCCATTACAAGCTGCGTGCGTTCTTGAGTGCAGGACACGGCCGCCCACTGGAGGATTTTGTGTTGGGGGGGGGTTTATTACTGTTCTCCTTCACTCTGTAACACCAAACACAAACGTGCACTGTTAGAGTGCAATGAATATCACTAAATGTTTTGTTTGGGAACTATTTTGTGCAGCGCAAAGTTACATGTCTACAAACAAAGGCGGAGCCTCCTGCCCCATGATCTTCACGGGTGTCAGGCTTCATGGGTACCGGAAAGGTGACAAAGTGTCTGCAGTCGTTTATTACTGGGCAATATATAATATTCTGAGAAGATGTCTGTACCAGAGAGCACGGATGAAGTCTCGTGTGCAGCTCGAGAGCGAGCCACTGCGTAAGAATCGACACCCACCACCAACACACTTCCTCCTACACAGGCAGTGCGCTGACACACACACATAGTCATTCTACAACACCTATATAATTAGTTCATCAGTTATAGTTAGTTGTTACTGTTATTTGTTAATAAAGAATACTGCGTTGTAATTGTATTCATTTGCGACGCGGCTGACGGGGGATTTTGTGTTTGGCGGGGGGGGGGGGGGGGGGTGCTGTTAACTGCGACACAGCGCTCCTTGCTGGTTCATTATCCCGGTGATCAAAAATCCCACACCGTCACAGCTCTAGTTTAGCCCTTTTATCCTTTGACTCCGTGGTCTGTCCATTTTGCTGTTTCCAACACTTTAATATGAACATTTAGTGCAAATATTGCAATTACCACTTTACATTAGTATCTAAAAAAAAGTCATGTTTTTTTAAAAGGCTATCTTTTAACTTTTTTCAAGGAAAGCCAATGAAGATAAAACACACGCTTTTAAAATCATTGGCTGCATTCAGACATAAAATCACACACCCACACACACACACACACATTTGTCAGTGTCTCACATTTAAAGAAAATATGTTTAGGTGTGACAGCACTGCGCTTCTGTGTGTGCATGACTGAGTGCTCATCTTCCTGAATGTGTTGGCCAAACAGCCAAGGCCCCTGTGCGCGTGTTTGTGTATGAGTGTGGGTGCAGATGAGAAGCGACAAGAGCTCGTTCCCTCTGGAATAGTCACCATATGGATGAAAGAGCCTGTACCTGCCCCAGAGACACCTGTACCCTGAAAGCATGGGTGCCCACATGCACATGTACAGACAGATGCCACAGGATGCATACTTTTACTGACACAGACCTAAGAGACTGTTAGTGGTGGTGGAAAAAGGTTAGAGGTTATTGTTTTTAGCAAAGGTTCAGTGCATCTGTACCTGCATGTGTGTGCATGTGACATGAACAGGTGCCGTGACTCTGTTGCCTCTACCAGTAATTTTTTTTTAGATTGTATACATTTAAATTTACTCGAACTATTTAACAAATAAATGTAAAAATTTGTCATTTTTCCCTTCAAATTTGAGTTCCTTGTCAGACGTTGGAAGTCAAAAGTTTATAGTTAAAGTTCTTTTTTTGGTGACATTTATTTGCAGATAAATGTTGCAGCTCCATAGAATTCAAAAAGCTCCTCTTAAGAAATGCAATGAGGATACGAGTAGAACATGTCACTGCATCATTTTTCTTTATTAAAGTAAACGCTGTGTTGTAAGTTGGGGATGCACACATGGCCTTCATGTGCTGCTACAAAAAGGCTCTAATTATCACTCCAATAAAATGCTGCTGGTGCAGAATAGTGGATCCTTGATGTGCTCGACATAATCTGTTTGAAAGGCATGTTTCCCACCCAGATACAGAGAGTTAATCAAATTGAGAGGGACCTAGTGTAGAATAGAGAGGCTAAGAGAGAGCACGAGAGGAAGAGGGGCCGATGTGTTCTGAGAGGCTTTTTCAAGTGGCCATTTCATCTGTGCTAATTGATAATTCTCCACGACTAACGCTCCTCTGACTGGCCTTTGAGCCACGCTGGTTGTTGATTTCCAAGGGATGTCACAACAAGAAAAAAAAACAATAAAACCTCAGCTGGATGTAAAAGGAATGCTCCTAAAAGATGTCTGTGAAAGATAACGACTAAAAGAAAATTTAAAAATGAAAGGTAGCAGTCCTTTACTAAGATATTTCATTTTTTATAGATTTTTAATGAGATTATTTAAAATGCATAAATATAAAAAAGTCTTTTTTTTTTTCTTTTTTTCCAGATGCACAGGAACCATTTTTTCTGCAACCTCAAATGCTAAACTTATTCAGCAAAGCCGCAAAGCCCAACTCTGTTGTTTTGGAAAAGACATTTTATCATGTTTTGTAAGACATTTTATTTATGTTTTTGTTGCAATTTATCAATTTCTTTATTAAATGTAGCTGTCAATGGTTTACAATAGTTGAATTATTGCAGTGTTTTATTTTTCTGTATGAAACAAATTTCAACATCTTTTACTTTAGACAGCAGTACATAAAAATTCCTTTCAAAATAAAACACACCTTTCATCAAGTAAGATCCTGCTGCTGCAGTAGATTTACTTGAATTAAAAATGTAGGAAGGTCATGTCAAACAGGGGATTGTCTTTGATTATTGCTGTGGTACAATGCCATCCTTTTTACCTTTTGCTATTGAATATAAACATGAAAATTTCAGTAGAATCCATAAAAAAAGAACCTATGCATGTAAATGTATATAATGTATGTGTAAGGGTTAATGGCCGACGAAGTATGCATTATCACTTTTTAACGCATGCTGTGGAAGCCTGAGGAGGACGGTTGGTTCCGCGAAGTGCAAAAGTGATAATGCATACTTCGAAGGCCATTAACTCGCTTTATGGATGGTCACTTACAAAAGAAATAAATATTAACCAGTTTTTAGTCCTTATTTCTTGTTTTTTTCCAATTTGGATCGCTTTTCTCACAAAAAGCGGACTATTTGTTACGTGGGCAACCACCGCTGCATTCAAGATTCGGCGATATAAAGCGATACATATATGCTGATCTTTCAGATGGGTTGAAGAAACCATCAGTTCAGAGAGAAAGTTCACCTCTTACCGCTTGTTTTTGTCTAAATGATGAAGCAAAAGGTTGTTTTAAAGAAGCCGGCGCAGTGATACAAAATATTTAATCTAGGTGACCGGAACTTCTTTTTTCACCATGCAGTTATCCTGTGGTATATCACTTTTTAATGCACACCAAGCAGCCAATCAGAATCGAGTATTCACCCGCACCATGGTATAAATATATATAGTAACTTTGCTTCTGAACAGCAACTAGACACTACTGTGCAGCAAAGCTAATATTTTCTTTATTATTATTTTTTTTGCATTTTAACATAAGCATAATATCCCTGAATAAAGGCCTGTTCACACCGGGACGAATTTCGCCGGCGATTTTCGCCGACGTTTAACGCCTCGTGACTAAACAAAGGGCACCAACGAGAGTGTGCACACCGACGCGAAAAAACGCCAGGCGTTAAAGCGTCAAAAAAAAAAAACGCCTCGGGTTCGTTTTTTTTTTTCGACGCGTCGCGTTGAAATCTACTCGACCAATGAGAATGGCGCTTTTGCTCACGTGTCTGGAGCTTCTGAAGTTACAGTAAAACACAACTTGGGGGCGCTCAAACACAAAACTGCCTTGCTGAGCACACATACCAGCGAAGAAGATAGACGCCAAGTAGCGTCTACACTGCCGCGAAGCAATAATGACGGACATTCTAAAATATCCCCGAACCAAGCACCAGTTGGAGCTACTGGTGCTTGAAATATTCATGTTTTCTTTGTTTGATTCTGACAAGCGTGTAAATACTTGCTCTCTTCTTCTGAGTGAAAAGCGACTTTCAGAAGCGTAAAGTTGCGCAGCGCCACCTTGTGTACAGGAGTATTTCTGTTTTACATTAAGCGCCATCTAATGTCAGGGAATGAAATTGCATGTTCACTCCACTCATCGTCAGCGAAAATCGCCTGGGTGTGAACACAAAAAACGTGGCGAAAAACGCTGGCGAATAACGCCTGGCGAATATTCGTCCCGGTGTGTACGGGCCTTAAGAACATTATTTTTTAACAGCTTTAAAACTGTCAAAGAATTTTGTAAAGCAGATATTCTATGTAAATGTCAACTGTTTAATTAGAATTATGACTGCTTAAAGTATTGTTATTTGTGCCTAGTTTTGTTGTTTTTGTGGTAGATATTCCTTTAAATAAGACTCCTAGCGATGCATACAACTTGAAAGTAGCCGACAGGAAACAATGTGTGACTTCACTTGTTGTAAGGTAGTTGTTTAACCTGTTCTGTTGCAAAAACACACAATCTTTAAGGCGCATTTTCAGACTTCAACACACGTGTGTCCCATCCTGGGTTGCTGACTGGGAAAAGATTAAAGCCAGATGCATCACATTTCCTTATCTTTGAAATACAGAAACCACATGTGAAACTCTTTTATTCTTGCATTGGACTCATTAGGTTGTTGTGGGTTTTGTTTTTGAACTCTCTTCAACATCTGCATTGTGAAACATTGCAGATGTTACAGTTCTTCTTTGCTTTTTTTGAAGCTTGCCTCAAGATGGAGTGAGAGTAAATGTTTGTTGTTGTGAATGAGATTATGCAGAAGTATTACTTAAGTGATGACAAGAAGTACATAGAAGGGAAAAGAGAATGACAAGTGCTGACATTCATGTATGTCTGCATTTCTTCCAAAGTTCTTCCCAAGGAATTCTCTCATTCCTGGAAAATTAAAGTTATTGTGAAATTTTTGTATTTTAAAACACATAATCTCTTCCACAGGTTATTCAGTGCAATTCTGGAGCAGGCCACAAAGGGGGATGGGGCCACTCCTATTGGAGGAAAGGCAGCCGGTTTCGATGTCAAGGCTCTGAGAGCTTTCAGAGTACTCAGACCTCTAAGACTGGTCTCCGGAGTACCGAGTAAGTACTGGTGAAAAAAGACATGGGGGATCAGGTGTGAGCTGCTATTGCGCAGGCTGGGGTGGGGGGGTTGGACCAAATATCCGAGCTGAGATTCCTTCTTGATGCCTCAGACCACAAACTCGACGTTGCACAACTATACAGACACAAATGTACACACTCTAAGCGGTAGATGAGTCTTCTGTCAGGTTTGATATCAGTGACCACAGAGAGGGCACCAGAAGAGCAGATTTTGCAGACATGTGCTGGTATTGTTTTATAAAAGTGTAAACTAATGTTACAAGAATAAACATTATGGATAAAAACAGAGATTGAGCAACTGAGTATGTGCTTGACGATGCAAAGGGCTTATCCTGTGCCAATTTCTAATGAACTCCTGCCACTCTGCAGAAACTATGTTCTAGAAAACAACACAGGTTCTTTGATTGTGGCTAATAACAGCATGATCCTAATCAAAAGACAGCTGGGAACGCTTTTACAGTAGATGTTGCAGGCCTTCTTTCATGATAATTCTATAAAAAAAATATTGAAAGTTTGTAGATTGTTCCTCTTTGTTTAAATATGACAGCCATCAAACCAGTAAATACGCACTCTGTCTTGTCACAGGTGTTGTTTGAGCCTATTCTAGCTATCTTAAGGTGAAAGCAGGTGCACCCAGGGCAGTTTGTCCACCACAAACAGACAAATACACACACTTCCCTTAAGTGACAATTTAGAGTCATATAGAAACCTATGAAGCATGTTTATGGACAGTGGAAAAAAGGAGTGCCCAAGAAAAAAACCTCACATGTACGGGGAGCTGTGTGAATTAATTGCTTTATAGGTTTCATTGCTTTTTATTTGTTTTTCTTTTGTGGTGAAAATTTTAAAACTTTAACACCCATCTGTTTGTCAATTAAATTGTTTTTAAAATCCTTAGTTGCTTTATTATGTATCTAAACCTCCCTCACAATTGTGTCTGTGCTGTAGGTTTACAGGTAGTGTTGAACTCTATAATCAAAGCCATGGTCCCTCTGCTCCATATTGCCCTGTTGGTCCTCTTTGTCATCATCATCTATGCCATAATTGGCCTGGAGCTCTTCATGGGCAAGATGCACAAGACCTGCGTTCACAACCACACAGGTACGTGCAAGCATAGAGAAAGAGAGGGAAGATATGGATGTTTTGCACCAGTGCACAGATGAAAATACCAACAAGCATGTTTACAGCAATGCGCTGGCTTTGTGCACCCCAGCGTTCAAAAAGCACGCTTCAGTAAGCAGAAGCAGTGAGTTTACGGATGAACACAAATGTGAGCAGTGGAAGGACACAAACCTTTCAATTCCAACATCAAGCTGAGCATGGCTGTTCTGTCACTTTACTGTCCCTCTCTTAGTAACTTTGACGTGACTGTACTGTGTAATGTTGCACCCACAATGAAGCAAGCCGGAAAAAACTACAAAATGAGTGTTAAAAAAGCAATTGGTTGCCTTGATTAATTATTTATATTGTCATTTATTTTTTGCCTTAGAGTAAATTGCCTAACCGATTACTGAAACTGCGGCTGCCTTGAATGATTGAAACAATGTGCAGATAAGGGCATCAGGTATAAATGGACTTGAGTGTTATTATGATAATATTATAGGTCCCATAAGAGCCATTAGTTATTTCCAGGATAAGTGATGGTGAACTGCTCTCTTATGCATAGCCCAGGAGAGCCTATTTCTTATAGTTTGGCACTTTTTTTTGTTTAGTATTAAGTATTAAGTATTAATTTGTTTAGTATTAAGTAGTATTTAGTATAAACAGTTACCGTAATTTCCGGACTACAAGCCGCTACTTTTTTCCTGCGCTCACAGCCTTGCGGCTTATTCAGTGACGCGGCTAATTTATGGATTTAATTGGCGGCCGCCGTGTACATACTTTCGAACTCAGTGAATAGTTAGAACTCTCTATCCAACTCCAAGCACGAGGCATTTCTTTTCAACACACCTCTTGGCAGCCAAACAGCATGGACTTGACTTTAGGTCTTAGACACTTCAGTCATGGTTCAACAAAACGAAACACGCATGCCCGGCCGCATCCCAGAATCCTTTGGGGCCATTAGACCCAACGTGCACGTGATCGCCGCTACAATTTGATGAAGCTTTCAAGTTAAAAGCAATTGTTAAAAGCAGTGTGAAAAAATCCACCATCACCAACGGGTTTGGAAAAACCGGTTTGCTGCGTGACGGAGAGAACAGCGCATGGAGTGAATTTACACTCCATTTACGGTTTCTAAGGAAACCGTAAAAGCGGAATTTTGCTTTGATAAGCTCACAGCCTCCGTGTGAGTTGGAGACATCTTCTCCTCCTGCTGCTCTTATAGAGCTGCGGGGCTGATGACAGTCTGATGGCTCCCACACGTAACAACGCATCCGCCCCTCATACACAAAACGTACAGTATTAAGTCCGATTGCTTTGGACAGACACGATTTGCTCGGTCCACCGGCGCAATGGGGACGAAGTGCTCCTCCTTGAAGCCGCCCTGGCCAGAGGTGTCGGAGTAGATAGGAAGGGGAGACAAGGAGCGCGCGGGGCGGGAGCGGAGCGCAGAGGCTTTGAATTCTGACGCACGCGCCGCACTGAGGCGCGCGTATCGCGCTGAGGCGCGCGCTTTTCAGTCGCCGCTGCTGTATTTTACCGGTGTGTTTTTTAACCAGTCCTGTTACTCCCATAACGCTGCCGTGACACAAGCGGAAGGAGAGCTGTACGCGTTCACCCCTCCATGCACTGCTGATACTTGCTCATTCTTAAACACATACAACAGTGTGGCGAGCCGGGCGTTGGCCCCGCCTTTAGCCCCTAAGACTCATGGGAAATGTGGAATCGCGGATGTAAATTTCCTCATCATAACTGAGTGATGTAATGTTGATTATATGGTTACTGTTTGTAATTTTATGTATGATACCTAGATTGTCAATAAGTAAAAAAAAAAAAAAAGAATGAAATAAAAACACCATAACTGAGGAACTTGTGAACAGAATACAGATCCATGCTGTTTGACAGATGTCGATACACTCAAATACATGAGCCTGAGGCACAGCTGGCTACACCCACAACGTGCTAATGAACTGCACTCACTCTGGGGTGCTGACCGTGATCTGTCAGGATGACAATATCGCCTAACATATGCGCGGCTTGTACTCTGATGCGGCTTGTGTATGTTTAAAAGTAGTTCAACACGTAAAAATGGGTGGGTGCGGCTTGTAATTGGGTGCGCTTTGTAGTCCGGAATTTACGGTATTCTATTTTTAGTGTGTGTTTAAATTCGGTCATTGCTACTTTTTTTTTAAAGTTTGCTTGAATTTAAAAAGTTATTTATCTTGCACATGGTACCAAACCTGTAGATTTTGTCTGTAATCATGATCTCTGTTGTATTTTAAAACATACCACAAATCTAGAAAGTAATGCAAGCAAAAGAGTTACTGTATTTTTTTAAAAATATGGAAATTAGGAATGTACTGAAAGATTCTTAATTTCATATTTACAAAAAAAATGTTGGGCAATTGAACTCAACTTTTTACCACACATTTTTGCTGCATCTTTTAACTGTAACTTCTGCATTCCAAATAAAATGTCCTAGTTAACGAAATTAAAAAACTTCATAGGCAGAATGAAGATATTGTGCACATAGAAAAATTCCAATATTTGCACCAAATGTTCAGATCACACATACTGGACGTAGATTGAATGTTAACACATTTTCCTGTTTAAAGTCAATGGCAATGTCTGTTTTTCCAGGCCTAAATGCAGAGGAAAAGCCAGCACCGTGCGCTCCTGATGGTGCCTACGGCCGACACTGCACACAGAATGGAACCCAGTGCAGAGTGGGATGGGAGGGTCCAAACGATGGCATCACCAACTTTGACAACTTTGCCTTTGCCATGTTAACAGTGTTTCAGTGTATAACAATGGAAGGCTGGACAGACGTGTTGTACTGGGTGAGCCGGACACCACAAATGAGTTTTTGTGTGTCGGCATGAATGTGCAGATCTTGTGAGCGGGCACAAAAGCAGTTTTAATTAAGCCTCGAAAACAGCTTCGGGGCTCAGGTACTGACCCATTGGGTCATAAAATTAATACATCATCATTTTGATCATACCTGTATAATCTAAATGTGTGGCTGGGTCTGCATGAGTGTAGAAATGTGTAAAGCAGATGGCTTCCTGACTCTACACCCCTTCTATTTTTTTTTTCTGTCTACTATTGACTAGTACTTTACACACTCAGCTTACAATTTTTATCAAAACAAACTGCAGCTCAGGTGATTGGAACATAAATTCTTACAGCAGTTTAAGTGTATATAAATAGTTAACCTATGTATGTGTGAATAAATATCGGTAGCTACAAAATAACAAAAGGGTTATTCCGGTTGAACCAAAGCCCACCAACCTTTTGCAAACACAAACCTTCAATGGTAAAACCCCAGAAGAAGACTATTTCTACATCCTCACCAATATCTTGAAGGAGACAAGGTTTTGTTTAGAAAGAATTTAGAACAAGATGCCAATTTTACTATAAGCATTTTAAAATCTCAATCTCAAAATCTCTTTTTTTAATAATACAAATATATCACAATACTCTGATGGTTTGTGTCTCTTTTTGCATCCGCATGAACCGCACAGATTTTCTCCTTATTCTAGATTTATAAAATTGTATCCAAAATCCCAGGCATTGACTATATATGAGAATTTGACTGAGTGAGTGGGACGTCACCCATAGAACATGGTTTGTTTCCGGCTCCAACAAAATAAAGTCAATTTAGTAGCCACTTTTTTGTTGAAACAGATGTCACTACATTTGAGGCAAAAAATCATCAGTAATCAGTAATTGGTCAGAGTCGGTCTGAGTTAACATTTCTATGGCAACCACTCTGGCCATTCAGCATTGACAATGTTAGAAGACCACACCCCTACCATTGGTAAGCAAACAGGCATTTGGCTTGAATAACTTGCGCTACAGGATGAAAATATCAGGGGGAAAAATAACATAATAGCTAGAAAATTTAAAATAAAAAGGTATCAGAGCAAGAATGGTCAGTGATAAACAGAATGTCTGAGTAATAGCTGTTTGCTTCTCGATAGAAATTTATGAAATTTTGGCCTCTATGAGCCTGTAGGTTCTTCCTGCTTAAAACATAGCACATTAACACATCATTGGCTCATATAGAGCCAATGATCACAGGCAATGCAAACATGCAATGAATGGTATGCTAACACGCTTCATGGGTATACTTGTCATGTTTAGGGAGTGTTAAAATAAGCCCAGACCCTGACCCAACCTAACATTAAACAGATCGTGGCCATTCTCTCAGCTGGAATGTATCTGGGTGCTGTAAGGAATGCTCCATGTCAACAGATCTCCAGATGACGCTGTGTTCTTTCAAATATGCTCATTAAATCAGAATTGTTGTTGCCTTAAATGTAAACAGACTATTTGGACTATTATCATAACCAGAGCATGTTGGTTTTTATAGTCTGCATGTACGCACCATCACTGCTGATCACCAGGACCTTGCTTTTCAAAGATAGACCAAATGGTTTCCTCTCACAATTGTTCTCACAGATCAGTCTTTTTTAGTGTTAACTGTTGCTCTAGTTAACATGCACTGCTTTTTGTTACTTACCTCTCTAACACAACTCTATCCTGGACTTTTGGACTATCGTTCTGTTCTTTAATCCTCTCAAACCTTCTTATCTAATGCTTATTTCCCCCTCTTTTCATCATTTCTTTTTTGTCTTCACTTTTAATTTCCCACCTTTTTTCTCCTCCACTTCTTCTCTGCCTCTTCTCTCTCTCAGATGCAGGATGCTATGGGCTATGAGCTGCCATGGGTCTATTTTGTCTCTCTCGTCATCTTCGGCTCTTTTTTCGTTCTCAATCTCGTTCTGGGGGTGTTGAGCGGGTAAGAGCTTAATCTGTTGCTCCGTGGATGTGTGTTGTGAGTGATCGTTGTGGAGGTAATCACTGATTATGTATCAAGACTCTTTTTTTTTTTTTGGTACTGCTGAAGATAAAACATAAAAAACGAATTCATTTTCTCTCAAGTGGCTTGCAGATGGAATTACGTGCAAACAAAAGCCATGTGGTGACAATAGTGTTACCTCAAAGGTTAGAGAGAGTAAATAAACAGCGATGATAAGATTTGACTTCACAAGCCTAAGAGCAGTTCAAACCTAGAATCTCCACAATCTTTGATCAAGTGATTATTTGTGCAGTTTGTGCTCATCTTAAGCGCAGTAGTAGCGCTTTTTACCCTGTCTGAAGAAAGTCAAGGGGGTTATAAAGAATTTACCCCCTCTGGCCAGAAGAAAGATCACCACAGAAATCTTGCACAATCAGAAAATAAAACAATAAACAAACACGCACAAGGTAGAACAACTAATACAATTTTTTTGAGTCATTTCTGAAAAGGCCCTTGCCTTAAATATTGAAGTTACATGGATACCCATTTACTTATTCATTTCCTCATTTAGTCATCATGAGATCATGATGAAAAAAAAAAAAAAACCTTATCAAGTCCAGACATCCCACACCCAAATTATTAAGCTAATAGTACAGCAAATTTGAACAAACATAAGAGTTTCTAAGAATAAGAATAATTTATATAAGAGTTAGATCAAAATCTAATCTATTAAATTAGCTCTGAAATTAGTTTAAATTTGATTAAATATACACAAAAGGATTACAATTTTTTTTAATCCCTAAATTAAATTATTTGGAAGGTCCTGGAGAGATAATCATTTGTCATGAGGACTGTCATTACATCCAGTCTTGGGAAGTCTTGCTGCACAGTCAGTTCATGTTTCTAACTCCTTTTGTTCTTTCTACAGTGATTAACCCTGAAACACATTAGAGGGCAAGAAAAATACAAAACCATGCTTTTAACTCCATTTATATAAATACATTTCAATTACTTTTCTGTAGAAATGATCATTTTTAAGAGATTTATTCAAACTTGTTTCGATGCTTTTTTTTTTGTTTTTTTTTTTACAATGCCTGACCCACCTGTCTCACTGTTGGAAGATATAACTCAGGCTCTAACGCCTTACTTTCTTTCTCCCCATTTTCTCATCCTTTACTCTTTATTTCTCCTATCATCTTGATGCCTCTTGATTCCTTTCCATCTCCCAGGTCAATGATGCTGTAGATTACAGGTGGCCCTGGGTGTATTTTGTCACGTTAATCATCATTGGATCCTTCTTTGTGTTAAACTTGGTTCTTGGGGTGTTAAGCGGGTAAGGGCAGGGCTGCAGATGATCGGAAACTAACTCCTCTTTGCTCTATGTTGCTGTTGTTCCTGGTTTCCCCCTTCAGCAGAGATTTACATTTTCTTCTACCTGTTGTTTCTTGTTTGCACCAGTCTTTGGGATGTGTAATTTTGTGTGGTCATGTATTTTGCTTAGTTCTCTTTGATACGATTTGTGTAGTTGCAGATCAGCAGAGCATCTGGCTCCATGACCCTCAAGCTTTTTAAAATAATGTCCCTTTGGAGCTTTAAAGCTCATCTGCTGACTCTGTTCTCATGAAAGGCTCTCATGGCAGCGTTGCTGTGAAACTACAGAATACAGTCATCATTGTTAAAGGAGATATCTGCTTGTACTGATGATTCCAGCTCATGCTTTGATTAAGGGAATCTGCCCCACCTCCCTGGGCCTCATTTGACTTCATAGTCTTAGCGGTGAGACAACATGAATGTGATAACAAACAGCATTTTGGAGGTCTGGGCCTCTGATTCTTTGTCTAGTTTCTGACTAATGATGCTGTCAGTTCAGCACACAACCACTCTGACATTTTACCAACCAGAGCCTCCTTTGAATGTGTGTGGCTCTCAGATTGGCATAATAACTAATGACCAAACAAGTTCAAAGAGAGTTTGTGATGAAGGAACATAAACATGAGGTGTAAATCCGTCCAAATTTGATGTATCGTGCAAACAGAAAGAAAAGAGACAGAAAGAAGAGGGACGGAGCAAATTGATCTGGGACATAAAGGTGAGACAAAGTGAAAGGAAAATTGAGCGTGAAGTGTTTGGGTTTGGAAATCACAATTGCATACGCACATGAAGCTAATGAACACTGATGTTCCAACACACAGATCAATAAGACCAGGTCTCCTCTTAATGTTCTGACAAACGAGACAATAGCTGCCTCTCTTATGCTCATTGATCTGTGTTTGAGTGTGGCGTCCACCGATCCATCTGCGGTTTTCATCACTGCTTCAAATTTCACACACTCTCATGCTTGAGCATCATGTCTTTGTAAATAGGACAGCAAAACAGCACACAATAAAAACAATTACTTTGTCAAAAAAGTTCTAATGATTGTACGCAAAACTTTTTTGATGTACATAACTTCAAGAAAATGTCTTTTGGATATTCAAACTTGATAAAACATTGACAAAAAAACTGAGCAAGAGGCATCACCAGCTGTTTTTATTTCAGTGGACAGTCGAATCTTAAAAAGACAGATGTTTCTGACTATGAAAGTATCAAAGTAAATTTATTTATATGAGTGTGTAAAAAGATAAAATAAGACAAACTTGAGTAACCATAGGATGCCACTTCCATTCATTTACATGGTAATATGCCACCCTTTAAAAGATATCTGCTAAAACAAAACAGCGATATTGCAATGTTTGTACTGTACTTGTGAGTTTTTTTATTTTATTTGTCTGCTGTTACCACAGAAATGGTTTGTTTGGTTACAAGCATGAGCAGACAATACAGTCTTTATTGCAGTTAGGAGTTTAAAAAAGCGCTAAGCACAGTACAAGGGATGCCTGTGTGTTGTCAATTTTCTGCTTCATGTCTGACTTTGGACAAATTGAAATTTACAGGGTTTTTTTCTGTATTTGCTTACTAACATCTCTGAAGTGCATTTTTTTCCTCCTTTACCCTATTTTCTTCTTCTTCGGCAGGTGTTTACCTTCTTCTTTTAAGATTTCATTATCATTACAATACTTACCCAGTTGTTAGCTATACATTTTCAGATTGTTTTTCTTGTGCCCCATCTCTCCCTGCTTCTCTCTTCCCCTGCCAATCTATCCTTTGCCTTTCCCAGAGAGTTTTCTAAGGAAAGAGAGAAGGCCAAAGCACGCGGTGACTTCCAGAAACTCAGAGAAAAACAGCAGCTAGAGGAAGACCTAAAGGTGAGCTTTTATACCTGTTTTGGTAACATGCACAAACAACCAAACAACAGTGGCTCTGTGACATTTATTTTACTTTTTTGCATTTTAAAGGTCTGTGTTCCTCTGATCTGGTTAGCAAACATTGCTTTTTCACCTTTGTTATACCCTCTGAGAACAAAACAGCACAAAGTGTTTGTTATTGGGCATTGGTGTATTTCAAATGCAAGCACTTTGCATGTAATAAAATGGTGACAGACATGCAACCAAAAACTGTGACTTTAAATCTTTTCCCAGGAAGATTTGTAAATTCAATAACAATAATCTGTAAAACTAGATTTAAGAAAAAAAAAACAATAAGGAAAATCTTGGCCAAGATAAAACAGAACATTATTGAAAGACCCACTCTGATGAAAATCATGTTATGGTGTTTTTAACATGTTCTTGCGGCATTTTTCTGCTGATGGAGGACATATATAAATAATATTAATCTTAAGATTGCATTTATTAGCATTTTTTTATTTAAATTGTTGTGAATAAAGAGTAGACGCAAAAGATGTACTTTGAAAAAGGTTGTAGCTGTCTTGTACAAGTTACTATGGCAAGACACAAGCTTCCTGCCCCATTTCACACTGATGCCTCCACTTGCAGACAAATAGATCCTCGTCCGAGCTGTCATCTGGCTCAAACTGTACAGCTGGATAGCTTTAATATTGCTTGCCATTTTTGTTTCACTGTTAATTTTAGGTTGGGGGTGTAAGGGGCAATAAGCTAGCAACGGTCAACAGTACCGCCCACAACTCAGAGGCGAAATTCCAATAAATTATTGCTACTCTGCAGAAATTTTGTCCTAGAAAATGACAGTTTTAAATTTTAATTATAATGGAAATAAAAATTAAATCATATTTAAGAGATTACCTAAAGATCATTGGAGTGGGTCTTTACCATAATAATGTTGTCTGTCAAACTAAACAAGATTCTTAATTGTACAAATTTGCAAAAAACTGAAAAATAAAATCTGAATAAAAAACATTTGAATCTTTCATGTTCAGGAACTTTTCAAACATCCCTATGTTTTAATTTTAAGAACTGATACTCTTCAAATGTGTGCTAATGCAGGGCTATTTAGACTGGATCACTCAGGCTGAAGACATTGACCCAGAAAACGAAGAGGAGGGTTTAGATGACGACAAACCAAGAAACCGTAAGTGCTACTGCATCCAAATGTGTGTATTTCCCAGTATAAGAAAGCCACGCAGCGTGCTGATCCAACTGTTTCTGCTGGTGCACCTGTGATTAATGTACTGCCGTTTGGTGCCTTTGTGGAAAATGTTGGATTTTTACGGGACTTTAACAGTTTGTGGAGGGCTAGTAGAACTTCAAGATACACTCTGCTGAAAAAACAAAATGTTTCAATATAAAAGTGAAAGTCACACTGTGTTGTGAAGCTACCTTTTTGTTAACTTTAATGAAGTGAAGAAATACTTCATTGATTTAAGGAATGAGGAGTACTTGAAAAGGTATTCATGCCTTCTTTCGGACAATCCTCCTGAGGTTTAAAGTCAGTTTAGATATTGATACAGTGATAAAGACAATAACTGCTCTTATATAAAGCATCTCTGATTTAATCAAACAAATGCAAACATTCTGTAAGTATGCTACGGAGCCGCTTTCCACCGCTACCTCCATGTCTCTGTGAAATACATTAGTTTGAGAAGGGAAAAATGCCAAGAATCAAACTTGGGGATCAATTTATTCTTGTCTCGATGAGAGTAAGAAAAATATTGTAAGATTTAGGAGGCCCGACCTGGCTGCTTCCCCATCCAGCAGGGACTCTCTGTCCACCCAGCTGCCGGGTGTAGCGATCACCTTGCTATAGTCAATGGAAACACCAATGATGCAGTGGCAAAATATATTTTATTATTGCTCTAATTTAAACTAGTTATTTAAGTTTATTTCCAGTTGCAATTACAGGGTTTGTAAAAGGTCAAAATTATTTGGTGGGATTGAATTAGCATTTTCTTTTACCTATGTCAGGCCATGGGCTCTGTAGTATACACCCAATTGAAGTGGGGTACTTTACCAGTGACAGAATACGCACACAATCATTAATACCATGGTTCTTTATGTTAGGATACACGCCTCCCCAGACCTTGACAGTGTTTTTTTGGACTCAAGGAAAGTAAATAATGTTAAAAGATGCTTCTCATCTGCTACAAAGCTCCAGTTTTCTTTTCTTTATGAGAAAATGATGTTGTTTTGATGTTACTGGTGTCCTTAACAAGCAAATATCAACAAATATGTGGATTACCATTTACCAATGCAAAGGACAAAAGTGAATACTCTGCTAACAGATTTACTTGAGCTCATCTATTTAAACTTGGTTTGAAAAATACCTGTTCCACAGGTTTTTCAAACTCAGAACATCCATATTCAATTTACAAATTAGGTTCATGCAAAAAGCTGAAGGGTCCAGAAGTCCTTTGTGTGGGCTATCAAGCTGTGGATATCATTCAATCTGCAATTTAGGTTTATCAAATGGCTTTACTTAGGCCATTATATGTACATGATCTGACAACGTGATTGATTCGCATTCACTAGAGTTTGCCATCTGTAAGATCGATGATTCCTCTGTTTATGAAGGTGAAAAATCAAGTCACTTACTCTTTGAATTGCTTGGCTTCTTCTGTGGGAAGATGAATGACGGCAGCCTGGCCCTGCTGCCCGGAACACTTTGCATAGGCTTGTGCGTGCACAGTACACCTGCCATAAAAAGTGATGAGAAACTGAGAATGGAGGAGAATACTGCGCCATCTAAGTACTTTTACAATGGTTTATTGTTTAGTTGATTATATTGTAAAATAAATCATACTCCACCGCTATTTTCTTAGATGTAGCTTAATTCATTTGTAATCAAAATCACAACAAATCTACACTGTGAAGATATTTAAGGATTTTAAGGAAAGTATTGTACTTAGAGCCAATATTTATAGAATCAGCCCATTTTGTTGTAATAAAATGGATAAAAAGCACAAAAAATATAAGTATAAAGAATGTGCATTATCAGATGTTTGTTGAATGTCATTAATATTGCAGTGAAGTCTTGTTTTACAGCCAAAACAATGTTTTTAGAAGTTTAATCTCTTTAAAATATTTCAGCATGAAGAATGTAAGAATTGCACAAACCCTTAATGATCTTTTTAGATATTTTTTTTTAGTTGGGTTCAGTTGTGCCTTTTGTTGTATTTATTTATTATATTTGATATAATTTTATTTAAGCTGCCCAGCTTTCATTTGTTGCCAAACTGTGTGTTTTACACTCACTGTCTGCCAACTACTTTGTTCATGCTGTCATCTGGTTCTGGCTTTGTCCTTTTACTCTTTGTGGGAGAACCTTGTCGAGGTTTTTTGGGTAACTTCTTTGTTCAGTAACTGGTACTGTCAGAATCACTGTCGACTCAGAACAACAGTATTTATTAGCTTTTTTATGACATGTACTTCTAATTGAGTTATAATCTGGTTTTCGGTTTGAAAAGTCTTGGGAATTTCCAGTCAGGGTAATCCCATCAGAGAGTTTTAATTGGATGAAAAGTTCAATTTTGTTTATCTTTGGAATTTTAGGAGTATTCATTGGATACATCAAGGAAAAAAGTAGAAAAATGTTCAACTAGTTCTCCTATATCTAATAAAGAACATATATAAATAGTTTTTTTTCAAAATTTCTGTTCTGTTAAACTATGTTCACACCGGACATGTGTCACGCGTTCAAGAACGCGAATGTGGGTTCTTAAAAGTGCTTTTAGCGTATGGCTTTCACACTGGACTGTTGTTACCCAGTACTAGCGCATGTACTCACAGTTGGAAGAGACTTGGTGTGAAATGTCAAAGTGTTGCGAATCTTGCTCCAGGCTTTTTCTTTCACAGCTCTATTCTGATACATGAAAGACTTAGTATCCTATGATTCATCGATATGTCATTACCAAATTCCAGTACCTGTTTGGCCAAACTTCAGCTGGCTTAGCTTTCAACGTGCATTCAGTGCGATCATGTGTTTTGTAAGTAGAGCCCAAAAATAGACTTGAAAACTTGTGTAGCGATGCGAGAACACCAGTGTTTTGAACACGGAAGCCCGTCATGCGCATATACACCTGTTTACAAAGACTTGTCATTGGAAGTGGTCACTTGAACACACATTGCCAAGCCCGGTGGGAATGTTACTTTATAACTTCATCTGCATTTAAATGTTCATGAATGTTCTCTTCAGGAGGACACACTGTTACCAAGATCTTTTGCAACGTTTGCTTGTTTTAACATTCTAAATTTGCAGTTTTGGAAAAAAACATTTAAAATCAGTTTTTCCTTTTAATTTGCCCAGTTCAATTCTTAAATGTTTGTTTAGATAAAAATATGGAAAAGGATGCCCTTTAGAAGCCAATAGTCTATAGGGGAGTGAACCGGTCAAACCAAAGCATTGTGTTGCATTCAGTAAAAGCAACATGTCAACATAAAATCAACAGGTTTCTTTAAAGTCTTCAAATCTCTCATTCATAAAATGTATATACTGTCATGATGGTTGGTCAACAGTTTACAGTCTTTGTATATTTCTTTGTAGCGTACTTACATCTGCTTTCACATGTGGGAATGTGTGTGTTTTGTTCGTCTTGCTGAGCCGTGCTCTGTGTCCCCAGGTAAAAATCATCATTTTCTCTCTCTTCGTGGAGCAGTGAAGAAAAATGCGGCTTTCCTTCGTAAGGCGTGTGCGTTTGCCTGCATGGTCCAGCGCTATTTTAAGATTTTCTGGATTCCAGTTTTGCAAGCAGACTGCAACCTATCTACTCCTTCTTTTGTATTTACTTTGACCTCTTTTCCTCTCTTCTTTACTCACTCCCCCTCCACTTTAGCAATGAGTCTTCTCTGCACTTTTCACGGCTTCCGAACCCCCAAAGGGCAGCCCTTCTCAACACTGTAAAACTGTTTACCCTCATCTTTGTCTACACCTTCAGTTGAATGATTGCAGTGATCTATTGCATTGAAAACATGGCATTTTGACCCCCATATGCATAACCCCAGCTGCAGACAAAATTACATGTCTTCATTGCGCAGAGATCTATATTGCAGCAAATGTACTGTTGCTGTAAAAGTTACAATTTTTAAGCAGGCTTAGCAGGGAGATGAGTTTACAGTGTTGAGACGAAATATCTTAGTAAGAAAGGAAACAAAATGCATCTGCTTGAATTATCTGAAAAAATAACAAGAGGGTAATGTCATCACAGACCAAACTGGAGTGCTGTTCACATGCACCCCAGCCAAAGACATTGAGTTTGAGATGACACAATCCTCTGCTTCTTTCAGATTCCTTTCTCTAAAGTCCTCCTGCATCACTTTGAGCTTCAATGATATATTTGAAGATGTATTTTGGGGGGAAATCATACAAAACTTGTATTTGACTACTTTATATCCTTTTCTTGATGCCTGCCTTGGAATTGAGTGGGGATTAAGTCTCTGCTGCTTGGATGGCATGTGTTCTGTTTTTAATGTTCTTGCTAACAACTATTGTTTGAAGTTGATGGATGAATTTAAGAATTTGGAATGAAAAATTGAAAAGTGATTTATTGTGAGTTTTTAGGTCTTTGTTTAACTTCTTTTTTGGAGACACATTTGTGAAAGAATGTGAGTGATGACAAATCCACACAAGCATGAAATCTATGTATGCAAAAAAAAAAAGTGACACAGAAAAGTACAATCTTGCAGTTGTAGTCAGTTGTAGTTTGTAGTTGTAGTTTTATGCAAGTCAAAACAGTCACAAACAGTTCTTTTCCCCTACATTTAGGATTTTAGGATTTAACCTTTGAATATTTTCACTTGAACATTTAAATATATAAAACTTCATTATACAGTATTCAAGTAATGAAACAACGTGAATTACCTGCAGGCTAATGCAAAAATGTTTTTGTTGACTGCAAAAACATTGCAACTGCTTCTAAACATAAATGAAGGCAAGTGAAATGTGAACATATTGTTTGTTCGTTTTTTTGGTTCGCACCATTGACTGTATATGAGAACTGGACTGAGTGACCTTACCCTTTCCATTCAAAACAGGAAGTACCTGCTGGTTGCAATAAGCCAAAATCCCATAGACTTTTATTGAAAAAAGAAACAGCCATTACTCAGTCATTCTATTTATCAGAATAACCATTCTTGCTTTGCAACCTTTTTTTAAACATTTTCCTTCTAAAACTCATTTTCAATCATTTTTCTATTGTGGGAGTTATTTAAGGTACAAACTGGTGGTAGGGGTGTGGACTTCCAACAAGCTCACTCCCAGTTGTCCAGAGTGGTTGCCATGGAAATGTTGATTCAGACCAATCACTGATTATTGACGTTTTGCTCCAAAATGGCAATGTCCTTATTGCAAAAGTGACAGAATTCACTTCATTTGGTTGGAGCCAGAAGTAAACCATTTTTTTTGGGTGATGCCACACTCCCTCGCTCCAGTTCTCATATATGGTTCACATCCAATAGTATGAATGTTGTTTTACTAGGTAAAAAAGCAATTATGAAAGTTTATCTTTGGAGATCATCAAACAGTTTAGATTAGTGACACCCCCTTACCACCCAATCCTTCTTTCTATTGAAAACAAAAATGAAACACCTGTTTCAATCATTTCATGTCCCTGCAGTCAGTGTTCTGCCTCCCACTTTCCATGTTCCTTTTTTGTTTTTCATCTGGCTCCTTGTCTCAGTGTCTTGAGGTCTTTGGGATTCACTCTAACAATAGATATTAAACTAGTTCAGAGTTCCATTGAGGGGAAGGCAGCGGGCTGCTTCTTTACAGTTTTTGAAAGGATTCAGCCTCAGGAGAGACCAGAAGGCTTTGACTGCTTTTAACCAAGTGCTGTAGCAGCAGGTGGCACGTGTCGGCCTGCAGAAACATCTAGTGTTCACAGCTGACGCTTAAATGCTCAGAGACTCTTCTGATCTGTACAACACTGGACTTATTCATGACCAATCCGTGTGTCAATATTCAGTGGCATTTTGTACTATTTTGTTTAGGTGCTTTCCATCATGTCTTGTAATAAATCATAAATATGAAGAAGTATGGAATATAATTACCATTAGCACCAACTTTTTCCAGACTTAGTGTTTGTTATATATTCAATTTTCGAAGATTAAAAGCCTGGGGGTGAACTGTTGAACCGTCCAGTCTTTATACAACAGTAACTGGGGAGGCTCTGGTCCACCTCGTGGATGGATGGATGGTTAACAATTTGTTTAAACACATGATGCACTGAAATGTTGGTGCAGTATGTTTGAAGGCTGTTCTTCAGAATCTATTTAGGCTGACAGGAGTGGGCTGTAGCTTATTCCTGCCAAATAAAGAAAAAGCAAATGAAAAAAGGGAAGAGCAGTATATCATTTTAAATAAATCACACATTCACCTCTCTCCTCATGTATACCTCCGTCAATGATTATCCCTCATTTCTTCTTTACTTTTATTCCCGTCTGCTTTCTGTTTTCCAGTCACACCAACTGATTCATTTTACTGATATTACAAAATGTTTGTCCTGCCAGCATTCAACTTTCCTTTCATATTTGCACATCATCACATGCTTGGGTGACATGTTGATGACGCTCAGTGCAATTACTTGAGAAAAATTGAGGCTTTGGGAGCCTACGTCTGCAGATCTGCATAGGGATTAAGGGGAGAAAAATTCTACACCATCATTTTCAAATCCTTGCCTGCGATGATGACTCAGCGTTCTTCATGGTGTTTGATGACCAAATTCTGGAGTCTATATTATGTTTTGCCTTCAGCCTGCTACTCATAAAAGTACAAATGGGTTATTTGAAACAATTTTTCTTTAGCTTAGAGCCCTTTAACTCGAGAGAAAACCATTAGAGTTTTGTACCTAGATCTTTTATGATGTGTAATTAATTTAAAGACCCACTCCAATGCAAATTGTGTTTTTAACATGTCCTTGTAGCCTTTTTCTTATGATGGAGAACATACATATAAAGAAAATTAAGCTTAAAATAGCTTTTCTGAGTACTTATTTATTCGAATCGTTGTGAATCAGGAGCAAACAAAAAAATGCTATTGAAAAAAGGCTTATATATATAGGAGTGGCGTCGGTGCTACAGCCGGTGGGCCACAAGCTCCCTGCTGCGCTCCATTCTAATGCATCCACTTGTAGATGACTAGATCCATGGACGTCTTTGTTTTCCTCGTCTGAGCTGACATCTCGCTCAAAGCTGTACGCCTGGGGAGCTCCGATGTTGCTCAACTTTTTTGATGCACCAGTAATGTTATCTTAGGGTTGTAAGAGGCTGTAAGCTAGAGGGAGACCGTGTTAACACATGGATGATGGGAAACGGAGGCAGGCTTACTCCATGCTAACAGTTCCATCCGCAACTCAGAGGTAAATTTCGAATGAACTCTTAGCGCTCTGCAGAAACTATGTTCTAGAAAATAGCACCAATTTTTTAAATTTGGCTAAAAATCAAAATTAAAAGACCACTGGGAATGCTTTTACAATAGATGATTGGAGTGGGACTTTAATGTTTAATTTGTTTGTTGTTTGTTGTTTTTTTATGACCTTCCAGTAGTCAGGAGAAAGCAGACTTTTATCTATTTTAAATTGTTAATTCGTGACTATTCATATGCAAGTTTGACCAAAATTTGAGGGCGGGGCTTCATGACTTTCAGGTGTGTGTTTGTGGCAGTGCCGCTGGAGTTTCCAGACATTTGCAAGTTTAAGGTACAATAAAAAGAAAGAGTCCTAAAACCTTATTTTCTCTAACTAGTTCCTTCTCCTTTTTTTGTCCACTGCCCTGTCTCTTAGTGAGCATGCCAGCCAGTGAGAATGAGTCAGTCAACACAGACAACCCCCCAGGGGGAGATGTAGAGGGGGAGACCTGCTGCACCCGGCTAGCGTAAGTACCTCACTCTCACACAGGCACACCTCTTTACTGTCTCGACTTCAGGTCCCTCAGTCACCATCTGACAGTCCCGTGGATGAGCTCCAGCCTGATTGTTTTTTTTTTTTCTTTTGGTATGGCTGTGTTAGCCATGGTACAAGCGGTTCAACATGCCTCCATCCTTCATTGATCTGGCTAAGCCAGCCCTTGTCTTTTCAGGCTCACTAAGGTCTATGAGCATTCATGCACAAAAGGTTGTCTGAGCAGAGTAAAACAAGTCACCAATACAATCCACTCTGATACAAGTTTAACTAGCATGAAGTTGGATAAATCTGCAGAAGCTGGCCACGATGTTAGATCAGGTTTTTTGTGATTTTGGAGCCCAAAGAAAAGATGGATAAAGAAGAAAAATTTATAAATAAATTGCTGTAGAGCACATGTGTCAAACTAAAGGCCCGCGGGCCTAATGTGGTCCGCCATGTCATTTTATGTGGCCCGCGAGAGCATAAATTTTTTTAATTTCTTAAAATAAAAATTGGCGTGTATTTGTTGATATCTGAAATATCAGATTGGGCAACGACACATTAGGACTTAAACACTGTCCAAATAACCTAACCTGAAAGAAACCATTTAAAAAGGATTTATGCTAGAGTAACAAGAAAACATATGTTTTCTATGCAACTGTAATTGTCACTTTAAAAAGTTAAAATGAATAAATAAATGAGTTATTTAACATTAAGGAGTAGTAACATTTATTATTCTTTACATTTAGTCACATGTGTAAGTTGTATCTGGCCCACAAAAGGACAGCCACTATGCTGATGTGCCCCTCGGTGAAAATGAGTTTGATACCCCTGCTGTAGAGTATAAGTAGCACTTTTGGGAGAAAAATGGGACACTTCTGAACTATTCTGGCCAGCCAGGCATAATGCTGCGTTCACAGCAGACATGATGCATGTGTCGAATTGGTTTTTGCTGCTTCTTTCGATGCACGTCAAAGTTGATGTTCAATCCTGTAGCAAAAAACGTGTGTCTCCATGTCTAGGTTCATGAGATCAGTCAGTCTATTTTTTTAATGGCAATCATTACCTTAGGAACTCCAGGAGCTACATTTGAATGGCGGTGCTTTCATTACTTGCAGTCCTGCATTAGTCCAACAAAGGAAACAATTAGAAACAAGAATGATAATGTCTCTCGATGCAAAGAAGAAAAACATCATAAACTTTAGGAGATGGATGATCAGATTCTCCTCTATGTTTGTTTTGGATGGCACTTCTTCTGCTGCGTTGCACACACCTACACACCTACAGTGCACTTTAGTGGTTATTAGCAGAAAACAACTACTAAAGGGCAACCGGTGGGAAAATGACGAACATATGAGTTAATTTTTATACATTAAAAATCACATATAAGTCGCTCATGAGTTTAAGTCGCACCCTTGGCCAAGCTATGCAAAAAAGCGTGACCTATACTCAGAAAAATGTACGAAAAGAATTGTACTTGAACCATGTTTAATAATTTCTTACTTTCACTTTTCTTCCTGTGTTCTGTCCTCTCTCTCTCCTTACCTTAATGTTTGCTGCTTAAAAAGCTTTCTTTCTTTCCTGTGGGAGCTCAAAAACAGCTGACTTCCTGATTCACTCCTGCTACCCTTTTATATTTTTTACATTATTCAAACACTTGTGTTCCTTATTTTTTTATTTTTTTCTGAGACACAAGTCTCAAAAGAACTGTAAACCCAGAGGGCCACCGCTTCAGTGTGCAGAAGCAAACACACTTATCTTCATCATTTTAAATGCAAATCAGAGCAACAAATTTACTATTTCAAATTGAAAAATGTATTCAAATGAAAGAAAAGATGGGGAAGCTGACAGTCACACAGGTCTGACACACTGTGGTATTTTCCTCTTACCTGTTGTTGGGTTTGTTATTTTGTTTTTGCCCATTTGTAAACTTCATAAAGATTTTCATAGACTCAGGGAATAGTAGAAAAGTGGTCACAGACAGTTTATCAATTCGGTTAGATAAATTTAATGTTACTGTCTGAAAAATGTTTCATTTTTGAAATGTTGGGCACTCTGACATTAGGAGTACTTTTTAAACCGCAATCACAGATTTATCCTAAAAATTCTTATCAAAATTCTGTTAACGCGGAATGCAGTTATTCTGGTAAAAAAAAAAAAAAAAAAAAAAATCTAATATGTTTCTTCCTGATGGGATTTTCTCCAGATGTTGCGGGGAAAGACTTTTGTTGTTTGTCAGTGCCCCCCTGGTGCTTCAGAGAAATCCCTCTGGGCTTCAGATACTTCAGCAACTGCTGATCTCATAATGGAGACAGACACATGAAGAGAAAAAGTGTGTGTACTGCCAGGTCCCATATCCAGCCAGTCAGTCATTCTATTCCTTTGCTCAGGCCGTCAGTGGAACATTTCATTACTTCAGTCAGCCGCTCAGCCAGCTGGTCACATAGTTCAAACATTTTTTTTTAGTTCATAGAGAACCAGTGTTCGCTTGATTGCAATGGGTTCCAAGAAATTCTAATCAGATGTACTTTTTTGAATCAGTTAAAATTATTTCAAAGATCCACTCTGATCATCTTTTGAGCTATTTTAAAAGCGTTCCCAGGGGTTTATTAATTACAACTATGTCGTTTAAAAAAAAAAAAAAAACTTTTGTCTGTGTCTTTATTATTAGAAATTCATCTCTGAGTTGTGGGCAGTACCACTGCAGGCTGCCCCCCCCCCTCCGGTTTTTTTTCTACGTCACAAATACCTTTTGCTCTTTTTCAAACTGCATTTTTTTGCCTGCTCTTTATTCACAACGATTTGAAAAAGGAAACACAGTACTCAAAAATACCAATTTGAGATTAATTCTTTTTTTTAAATATATCCCTTCAAAATCAAATAAGTGCCACAAGGACATGTTTGAAAAACCAAATCGCAACTTTCATGGAAGCGGGGCTTTAAGGAAGGTGTATCTTAGCTACTGCTTTTAGATGTGACTGTTTATTATGCAAAAATAAATTGAATTATTTTAAGTTAACAAACCAGGAATCTTCTCTGCTGTCTTCTGTGAGCTCTTGTCCTCAGTTTTCTGTGTTGTACATTTTACTGTTACAGTGGTGAACAATCAAAAAACATTTATTTAAAAAACTGTTGTTGTTTTATTTTTTCCAGACTAAGATTAATTGGCAGAAACCCAAACAGTTATCATTATCATTTAAATATCTTGACTGGATACCACTGTCTATGTGTTTGGAGGGGGTTTATAATAACTCATGTTGTTGAATTGCACCCTTAATAGGAAATTTGCAGAGGGTGCTTAAAACAATCAGTATCAGTTTCAAACGGAAAAAATTTTACTTGTTTGCTTGCTGTGAATAATTTAAAATCTCTAAATCCTGTTTGCTAAATACATTTGAGAAAAAAACATTATTTCCATCAAATCACCCCCTTCATGTGTACTTGTCTATGTGTGTCTGTTGTGTGTATAATCCATTCTGTTTTCTGTGTTCCAGAATTAGGATCTCCAAATCCAAGTTCAGGTTAGTACATGTTTCCCACCGTCTTACAAACCACCGGCTCTAATGTCTCTATTAAAGTTGTGTGTGCAGTGTTTGCAGGAGCCTTACAAACTTACATAGCATTGCTAATCGAAGTCCGTACCTAAACTAACGTTTATATTATTTGTTGTCCCTTGAGAAACCAACATGGTTACTTCCCCCTCTTTCTGTTCGACGACATATTTAAATTCTAAGGATGCAACGATTCCCCGCGATTTGGTTTAAATCCTGATTTTTTTATTGGTCACGGTTTTGCTACAATGGGATATATGATTTGTGTGTTTGAAAACAACAACAAAAAAACTTTAAAATTCAGAAAAAGCTTTTTTTTTTTTCTGCTAAGCAATTACTAATAAAGAAAAACAGCTGGCCTGTATTAAGCCTGGTGTAATGCAATAAAACAAGAATAAAATGTGAATTTTGCACAACGCATATTTCAATGAAAAAATGCAGAAGGAATTCACTTTCCCCACAATTCTAGTCAATGGTGTAACACAGATCGGTTTTTAATCAAGAATTGTGACATCCCAGATAGTACAAAATAAAAGACTTTACAAGGACATCGCTCTGATACTTCTGCGGGTAAAAAAGCCACCTTTGTTACATCTTTAGAATCACAAATAATATAATCTTCCACTTTACAGGGTTAGCATCGCTTTAAAATTAATTGCCAATAAGAAGCAATAAAGAATTAGCAGATGATCACCTTTTTTAATAGGAAACACTTGGGCTAAATTTTAAATGAACTGTAGCAAAAAAGTGAATGCATTACAAGTTAGTAGCAAAACAGTTGTTCTGGATTACATGAGGTAATACAATCATTCTAAAACAAATCACGCAGACTGTTAAAAACAGAAAAAAAAATTAAAGAAAATAAGACACAAATTAAAAATGTTTGGTGGCTTTATAATTTTGTACATCCACTGCTGGAGGTTTTGGGTACATTGAGTACAGAAGGCTTTCTACAAAAACTGATTTTCCAAACAGAACATGACTGTTTGGTTTTAAACACAGCAAATACGTCTTGCTTTTCTGTTCCTGAGGTGGTGTTTTTTAGGTTTGTGTTAACCTCTGATCACCTTTTTTTCCCTATTTTTATGAGTGTTAACTTCTGTTTTTAAAGCAATGTTGTCAATTATTTTTCTAAAAATACATGTAAGTTGCAAATGTATAATGGGTTTTTTTCCCCAATTGACATTAGTTTCATTTAGTTTCATTTTTTAACAATTGTATTTTTTGCCTTGAATCATCTACAAATGTTCTAAAGGGTTTAAGCATAAAGATTTAAACCTGAAAAATGAGATTTCTGCATCACTGCTTCTCTGATGTCAGAATAGCAAAAGCTCAGGCAGTTGCTTTGATATCATTTATTGTCACAAAAGAGCAGTTATGAAATTTCAGCTGTCAAATCAGTACTAAAGCTGTGAAAAAGCGGAACAACAATTTTTGGAATTTGACTTGACTCAGATTTGAAGCTAAATTGGTTTTGAAGTAGAAACTAATGAAGTGCAGTACAGAAAATCATTCTAAATTTTATTTGTAAACCCGTCTGAGGGTTATAAAATGGTGAATCTCCTTTTCTTGAAAATCATGTTACCTAATTTTAATGATACTGTTGAACTTTTTTACATTACCGTCATTTTTCTGCCAATAAATTCCTCTGTTTCAGCTCTTTGATGTTAAAGTTAAATGACTCTTTTCCACAGATCTGTGCTGGAATGGCCAACAGGCCGATTTAAGCAGCTCTGTTCACCATTGTTCATTAACTATTTTTTCCTTTTTCATACTCTTTCTTTTTGTGGGTGGCCACCTTCCATCACTTTCCTCCATTCTTTCCTTTCTCTTTTACTTGGCTCCATCCCAGGCTCTCCCACTCGTTCCTCCTAACCTCTTCTTTTTAGATAATACCCAATAAGTAAATAAAAACTTGTTTTCCTTCTCAGCCGTTACTCCCGAAGATGGAACAGGCTGTTCAGGAGGAAGTGCCGTGCAGCTGTCAAATCCCAGGTTTTCTATTGGCTGGTCATCTTCCTGGTTTTCCTCAACACTCTGACCATTGCTTCTGAACATCACCGGCAGCCTCAGTGGCTCACAGATGTACAAGGTAAAGATCTTTTAAAAAAGGAAAAAGTCTTTTTGCAAATGTTGTCATTTTGGTTTTGCTGCGTTCATGTTTCCTGCTTTTCTAAAATTTGTTGTTCTGATATTTTCTATTTTTCAGACATAGCCAATAAAGTATTACTAGCACTTTTCACTGGTGAGATGCTGTTAAAGATGTACAGTCTTGGTCTCCAGGTAGGACTCACAATAATATGCCAAAACCGTGAAACAATTTTGTAACTTTGGGGATTTTTTTTAAGATAAGCCCTTCTCCCTCTACAGGCATACTTTGTTTCCCTCTTCAATCGGTTTGACAGTTTCGTAGTGTGCGGAGGAATCCTGGAGACAATTTTAGTAGAAACAAAGATCATGTCTCCTCTCGGCATTTCTGTCTTACGATGTGTACGCTTGCTCAGAATCTTCAAAATAACCAGGTTAATATGAATTTTGCTGCATATTAAGCAAAATTAACACACAGTTTTTGTCATTATTGTGTAAAAAATATGGTTTTATTTCATATATGTATGTGTTAGATTACAACTTCTTACATTTCATTCAGGTATTGGAACTCCCTGTCCAACCTGGTGGCTTCCCTGCTGAACTCTGTTCGATCCATCGCCTCCCTGCTCCTCCTGCTCTTCCTCTTCATCATTATTTTTTCCCTGCTGGGCATGCAGCTTTTTGGGGGAAAGTTCAACTTTGACGAGACAAGGCGCAGCACCTTTGACAACTTTCCCCAGTCTTTGCTCACCGTGTTTCAGGTAACAGCCCAGCGACTGTCTCTTCATGTCCATCCTGCCCTTTGCTCTTTTCTTGTAGTCACTGGATTTCTTAGTCAGTTCAAAAAGTTTAACTTAAAGCCAAATTTTCTCTTTGACCGTAGATTCTAACAGGAGAGGACTGGAACTCTGTGATGTATGATGGCATTATGGCGTATGGTGGTCCGTCTTTTCCGGGCATGCTGGTCTGCATCTATTTCATCATTCTGTTCATCTGCGGAAACTGTATCCTTGAACAATGGAGGTTCTGGCAAAACAACAGCAGCTTCTGTGTCATAATTATGACACCTATGCCTTATGAAAAGATTCAATTCAAAGATTTGTTGTGAAAAACTGTTTCACACAGGAGTTAAATTGCTAAAACCAAAAAATGTTGCGTTTAGTATTTCTAAGTTGTACATTATTTTTGTGTTCCCATTCAATCCCATATTTTGAAGTTACACCTTACATCATCCTCTGAACAGATATCCTACTGAATGTCTTCTTGGCCATTGCTGTCGACAATCTGGCAGATGCAGAGAGTCTGACCTCAGCCCAGAAGGAGGAGGAAGAGGCAAAGGAGAGGAAGAAACTGGCCAGGTGAAGCTAAAAGAGAAACTAAGGGAGCCATTTACTGAGCTTTAAAAAAGCTAGCTATATTTTTTTGCCTATACTTCAAGAGGTTGGGGGACTTAGGAATAGCAGCAGCTTGTTCAGTCTCGAAGGCACCAAGGGAGAGCTTAAGCCGCCCGCAGCCCAGATAGTCAGTAATGCCAAAGCTGACACTCAGTCTAATTGAATCTTAACGTAAAAACCGCTGAAGAATTACAACAAAGTACTGCTTATTGAAAAAGAAATATGACCTTTTTTTTTTCTTTTTTCATTATCTTTTTAGTTCTTGTAATAAAAACAATTTAAATAGATATTTCTAGTGTCTTGTTGCGCGTGAAAGAAGTTTGTAAGTCGTAATTATCAGAGACTTCAGCTCAGCCGGAGAAGGTCGTGTTCCCATTAGTGGAACAAATCATTATGTTTCCCGTTTGGTTGAGACGTTCATCGATTTAAAAAAAGAAAAAAATAAGTAAAAAGGAAAGCTTGGCTTTCCCTTGCTAATATTCTTTGTGCTTGATCACATAAGTACAGCTACTTTTTTTTAAAAATGTATCAGCTGCAGTGAAAACCTTCATTGAAACTCTGAACTTAAACCAAATCAGTAGTTCAGTGGAACTGTGTAACAAAACGTGATTGAACGTGAAACGTTTAAAAGCTTGGTCTTTTTTTAGGCTTGCTAGTCCTAAGAAACATGAAGAGAATGAAAAACCACCTTTAGAAGAAAAGAAGAGTGAAAAGATAGAGCTGAAGTCAATTACCTCAGATGGAGAAACCAATCCAGCTACAAAGGTAAACACATTTGTGCGGGAAAGTAGACTGAAGCTGTAAATGTCGCTCAGGAGAATTTATGATGTTTATTTCGAAGATCGTTAAATAAATATTTGATTTTTGCAGATCAGCATGGATGACTGCTGTGGAGATGAGAATGAAGAAAAGAACCCATACCCTGCAAATGATTACATTGGTAACACCCTTGGATGCAAAAGACAAATACATTTTTTGGAAATTTTGAAGAAAAGAGTAACAAATACATATTTATGGAATTGTTATTTGCTTATATCTTTGCTTGTTTTGTCAATTTTTCTTCTCATTTTTTCTTGCTTCTCTTTCTTCTTTATCCTCTCTATGTTTTTTTGGTCATTGTTCCAATCAGGCGATGATGATGAGGAGGAGCCAGAAATGCCAGTGGGCCCAAGGCCGCGTCCACTCTCTGACATCCATCTAAAGGAGAAGGCCGTTCCCATGCCTGAGGCCCGCGCATTCTTCGTCTTCAGCCACACTAACAAGTATTAAAGCCACTTATCTCGAACCCTCTTCTTTGAAGTATGTAAATTCTTTTCACTCTTTGTATCTCCTTTTTTTTTTAATCTGTCTTTTTTTTTTTTTTAGATTCAGGGTTCTGTGCCATAAGATCGTCAACCACAACATCTTCACCAACCTCATCCTCTTCTTCATCCTGCTCAGCAGCATCAGTCTCGCGGCAGAGGACCCAGTCAAGAACGACTCATTCAGAAACCAGGTGACAGAGGACATAGCAGAATTGTGATGGAAACAATCAATAAATACACAACGCTGTTGTGTAGAACACAGGTCACAGCTTTTAGTTTTGTTTTAGTTTGTGTTTCCTGAAAGTTTTCATAATTTTAATTATTTTACTCATCCTTTTTCCCCTTATAGTCACTATTGCATATGGAATTCATTCTTCTTTCCTAAAACTATAGTATCATTGTGCTATTGTAGCTGAGCAGAAACATAACACAATAAGACTTAGTCTTAAGACTCTTAGCTGTCATCAGCTGCCCACAAACATTTATTCTTAACTAAACGGATTAAAGATTAAAGGAACATAACAGAGAACCAGATGTTCTACTTGGCTCTTTAGGCTTAATGAGATTTATTTTATATAACTCTTATTTACATACTATTGGAGAAAAAGTTAAACAGTTTGTTTAACTTTACGTTGTCTTATTTTTCCTATAAAACCCTGTAGCTATATTATGAAAATGATAATATGTCACCTAATTGGACTAGGAACACAAGATAATAGTTTATTCCTGTTTAGTTACAATTATTTACAAAACACAAATTTTAGCTTTTTATTCCAGTAAAATGTTCTGGTTTTTTTAAGTCATTTCAGATGCTCTTCTGTTTCAAGTTTTGCTAGTTTTGCTTTTGCACATCAGTAATTTCTCTTTTTTTTTCAAATAACCTGTAACAAAAATCATGTGCAACCCTGAAAATGTTGTGGTATAACTATGCCTTAGTTTCAATTAAATTAAACAGAAAAGAAACAAAATCCTAATCTAAGAAGTCATGCAGGACATCTGCACTTGAAATCGATTTTTCTTTTCTTGCTTAAACAATGTGGTTTGTTGCTTTTGACGATTGTTGCTTGTTGCTGTTATAATTTCAGATCCTGGGGTATGCAGACCATGTCTTCACTGGACTCTTCACGATAGAAATTATTCTTAAGGTATTTTATACTGTAAATCTAAATGGTACATGAGAGATCTATTGACTAGAGACATACAATATTTCTCTAATTGTGTATGCATCTACACCGTTTTAAGCTTTACTCTGCATAGTCACATTCAAAGAGCACATTGGGATTAATGTGGAGCTTGTGCACGGTCCATGAAAACATCAGCAGTGATGTAGTGCTCACTGCATCTTCAAATTAGATATTTATAGCTTTAAAGAACAAAACAGATTTAATACTTAGCCTCTGTGTTGTAATAAATCCAAGCCCATTTGGAAAAGAAGAGAAATAGATGGCATTAGTGCTAATGGTGAAAACATGGCAACCCAAAAGCGTGTACCACTTTCACCAACAACAACTTTTGAGTCATTCCTGAAGGTTAATATCATTTTACTCACTGTTTTTTTCAGAAACGTCTCTACTCTATTTAAACTAGTACAAAGTTGCACAATTTTCCTATTCATATTTTTCAATGAATAAAAAGGAGGCATTATAATATGTCTTTTGTTGCTTCATTCATGTCATATTTACCTAATTCAAGAACCTGGTTACAATCAATAGGTAGTTTGCTTTTTTCTGACATGGCTGCATATATATTCATGGGCAAAAGGCTGTTCTAATGCACATGCATAAACAGCTACAGCTATTGCAAAAAACTATTTACTTATTTAAATATACATTTAAATAAATGGGGATTCAAAGAATTACAAGGAAGTTTGGGAAGTTCTATGCTTTATGAAACTGGTTTAAAAAGAGGAATAGTTAAATAAATAAATTTTTAATGAAAAATCCACATTGTATTGTGTTTTTTTTACGTCTGCTTGCAGATGACGGCTTATGGAGCCTTCCTTCACAAAGGCTCATTCTGTAGAAACTATTTCAACATCCTGGACTTAGTTGTGGTCAGTGTGTCCCTCATCTCCTCTGGAATACAGTGAGTGCTCTACACTTTCTTTTTTTCCTCATGCATGTTTTTCTCTCATTTGGCACTTGTGTGTATATGTGACTAGACAGCATACCTAAGCAGAGACTTTTGCATGAGCTGAAGTACAATTACACAGTTGTGTATAAGAGTTTAAGAAATGTTTGGAAATTGTCCCATGTTTCTCACCTATCTGTTCTCTAACTTTGCACTATTGCTCTTTTCTCACATTGTGATTA
The DNA here is from genome assembly GCF_053564925.1 of Oryzias latipes. NCBI lineage: Eukaryota > Metazoa > Chordata > Actinopteri > Beloniformes > Adrianichthyidae > Oryzias > Oryzias latipes. The sequence goes on from NC_136259.1 coordinate 17,170,061, forward strand.
AAACAATTATTTTCTGCTCTTCGAAGTAAATAATTCATGGAAATGCTGTTGTCGTTGTGATGTTTAATACACTATACTACACTCTCTGTCTCTAATGCCTAATAGACTAGACTTCTCGACGTAAGTCCATATTAGTCCGTATCAGTAACCCCTTCTACTGACCTTCACCTTTGCTGTGTAAAGCTGTCACTGTTTTGATTTGATCTTTCCATAGTCTTGGAGAGTCAAATGTCATCTTTGAAAAAACAAAAAAATGATCCATTATCTTTTGACAGGCCATATTTTACTGCATTATAATATTTCATATGGCTGATTTGATATTCCGAACAAATAGTGCTCTTTTGCACTACATTTGTGCAAATATGTCTCTTTATAGGCTGCAACTTAATTGGATTCCAGCCATAAATAGTGTTTCATTTCATAAATTGTCCCAAGCCTTGGATAAATGAGCCTGTAATTCTCCAGTCACCTTTCATATCAAGCTGATGGGTCAAATTTGTTCTCATGTTTCTGGATAGGACTCTCTCAGGCTATAGAAATGACACGTGAATGCTAAACCTCAGTGGTTTTTGCTTCTTAAAGGTAGTGTGTGGGAGTTTTCTTGAATGTATCACAGTTAAATTGATGTGATGGATCTGCATTTGATTGTGCTGTTGTCTATGTAGATAGCTCTCTCTGCCTGTAAAGCACTTTTGCTTGTATAATTTTTGGATCCTTTCTTATTTCAAGAAAACGAAACATTCACTTTTTTGTTTTCTCTTGATGTCGTAAAGCAGTTAGGAGCAGACGTGGAAGAGCTGGTGATGAATACCAATTTGAGCAAAAAGTAGAAAGTCAAACTGTATGTACTTTAGTCATAGACAGACTTTTATTTTGAAAATATTCCCAGCGTGACACCATGAAAGATGTGTAATCTCGGCTGACAAACAGCAGAAACAAGGCCAAAAAGAATCAATATCTTATGACTTCGTATCTATTTTTGTTTTCTTTTAGATGGATAGAGTACTTCTTGTCTTCAGGTGGTTGGTAAATAGTGTTCTTTGTCACTGTCAGCCCGCTCAACTGGGGCAACACCTAAAGCATTATGATTCAACTTTTCTATGAACTGTACTTTGACTGGAACATGTCCTCACAGCTGGTTTGACTGTGATATGTGGCTGATAACATCCCACTCCGTGTGAACTACCTTTAACTGCTTCCAAACGTTTCCTCCTCTGTAAAAAGTCGCACAAATGTTCTCCCCCTCTTTACACACTTTCTTTTCTTCAAAACAATGTTTTCCCTTCAGTGAAAAAAACGTCACCTCCTTTTACAGATGTACTTTGACATTTTGATGACACTGTTTGTTTTTGAATCTTTTATTTTTTGACCGGAAAAAAAGATCTTGCATTTGTTCTTCCTTTCTCTGGACATCTTGGTGGTTATTTTGTTGTTTTAGAACTGCTTGGTTTTACTTTAAGACAGTTCCCATGTGTTGATGTCCAGAGGTGTTAATCAGACCATCAAGGTCAGACCACAGAAGAACGGATGTACCATCTTTTTACAATCAATAAGTGTCAGATTCAAAATGTCAGCAAACTAATTTGAGTCATTTTTGGTAATATGTAGAAGCCATTCTCTTTGAACCACTTCTGTTTAAAGGTCACACTGTTTGATCGTTGGCTTGTACTGACACTCTCTTACAGCACAGTAGCTCTGTTTGCCTGTAAATGTCTGTTCAACAGTTTTTGTTGTTCTGTCTGCGTTGTGCATATTTGTGTGTTTTTTTTTTATTTGTCCTCTGTTACATCTTAATGTTCAGATCTTTTTAACATTCATCCCAAAAAAAAAAAACTAAAGTCATGTTTTACCTAATGATTTAATTCACGTAACAAAGACAATGTGTTTAACCAATTTTTAAAAATTGCGTTTACATTATTTGTCATTTTTGTCGTTTGCTCAACATTTTGAAGTTTCAAAATCATAGAAAGTACCAAAAAAACATGTGTTTGATTTCTTAAACTGCAAGACATTTACTTGGTCTCTTTAGTTATCTCTAAATAGAAATCATGATTCATTAGCATTTTAATTTTTATCTCTGGATTATTTTCTGCAATTTTTATCTGCATTATTTTCCACCTTGTTTGTGTGTGTTTCTTGTCAGATTTTTTTGTGTTGTCCTTTTCTCCACTTTGTCCTTCAGTCCAGATGCTTCTGATAATAAGTTCTGCTGTCTCAAACTTTCAAGAGTCATTACTACCTTTTACTGGTCTGTAATTCATGATTTGCTGTCTTCCAGGTCCAGTGCAATTAATGTTGTAAAGATCTTGAGAGTCCTGCGAGTGCTCCGACCACTGAGGGCCATCAACAGAGCCAAAGGACTGAAGGTTCACACGCTTGTTTAAAACATGTACTGTAATTCAGTGGTCCCCAAACTACATTTTTCCGTTTTTTTGAACAATCTGATTCTAAGGGAAGTTTTGTTTTGAAAAATTACCGGATTCTCTCCACCACCTACGAATCATTCTTGATGTATATCAAGTTGCTCGGTCACGTTTTAAAAAATATATCCGCTACTTTCTTATGGCGGCTGTGCCAAGGTAACAGAGGAGCCTTCGACTTTAAAATAAAAGAAATTGGTATTTAACAGAGAAAAACCAGGAGTTTTGACTACAAATTATGATTTTTCTTGCCACAGTTTATTATAATACTGAGAAAATACCTTTTTTCAAAGTGAAAATATGTATCACATTCAAATGGTTCCTACACTATTTAATGGTTCCTGTAGGAAATCTTGTACAAATAAAGTTTAAACATTTGCAGATATTATATATACATATAAAGATAAACTTTCCCCTGAAAAGTTAAAAGAAACCTGAGATTAAGAAAAACTAAATCGGACGCCCAGGTTGTACAGGCCAGTCCATGAAAATATTGTCGGACATGAAACTTGTCCGTGGCCTGAAGAAGGTTGTTGACCACTGTTGTAATGTGATTTTCTCAAGAAAACTGCTTATTGTCATTCTTCTGTTTTTTAGCATGTGGTGCAGTGCGTGTTTGTGGCAATCAGGACCATTGGCAACATCGTCATCGTCACCACGTTGCTCCAGTTCATGTTCGCTTGTATTGGAGTGCAACTCTTTAAGGTAAAGGAATTTAGAGCACACAGAGGAGGAGCTTTCTGTCAGGTGTTGGAAAGTCTTTGCAAATTTAATCACAGATGTGGCCAAAACTTTGAAATCTTTCCATCAGGGGAAGTTTTTCTACTGCACGGACAGCTCCAAGCAGACTCAGGCAGAGTGCAGGTGTGAGGCTCGCATCCGTTCTGATCTTTGTTCCTACACTCCATTTGTTGAAAGAAAGATGGGAATCTGGGTTTAAACTTTTTGTCTTGAAGGGGTTCCTACATCATGTATAAAGATGGAGACGTGGGAAAGCCAGGAAGATCCCCAAGAGTTTGGGAGAACAGTGACTTCAACTTTGACGATGTTCTGCAAGGCATGATGGCTTTGTTTGCAGTGTCTACTTTTGAGGGCTGGCCTGGGTACGCAGAGCATCTACATATCTATGAGTGTAATGCTGTGGCCTTTAAAGTCTTCATGTTATGACTCTTTTCCCTTTCAGGTTACTGTACCGAGCCATAGACTCTCATTCTGAGGATGTTGGGCCCATCTACAACTACCGTGTGGTCATTTCCATCTTCTTCATCATTTACATCATCATCATTGCTTTTTTCATGATGAACATCTTCGTCGGTTTCGTCATCGTCACATTCCAGGAGCAGGGGGAGCAAGAATATAAGAACTGTGAGCTGGACAAGAACCAGGTATTGTTTGTGTGTATTTTACAAAGAAATTTGAATCAATCTTTTGTGCCAAGTGCAACAGACAAGAAAGCTAAGAACAAAAGCAAAGAGAAAGCTATTGAAAATTTGGTTTAGGTACGAGCTAGTCTGTGCATCTGAGTTCACTGGGAGGGTTTTGTAAAGTAACTCAAATTTAATCAAGCTTTTGAGGGAGAAAATAGTTGGAGTAAGGAGGGACAGAAGCTGTAGAACCCAGAGATACCCTCCTTTGTGTGTTACAGCGTCAGTGTGTGGAGTATGCCCTCAAGGCTCGTCCTCTGCGCCGCTACATCCCCAAGAACCCATACCAGTACAAGGTGTGGTATGTGGTCAACTCCACCTACTTTGAGTACCTGATGTTCACACTCATTCTTCTCAACACCATCTGTCTGGCCATGCAGGTGAGTCGCACACATGCAGCCCTCTGACTTACTTCTTTTTGTGGGCACTTTTGACATCTTCGTGTTTCTGCAGCATCATGGGCAGACCAAAAACTTCAATGATGCAATGAACATCCTCAACATGCTTTTCACTGGGCTGTTCACTGTCGAAATGATCCTTAAGCTCATCGCCTTCAAACCCAGGGTAAGCAATCTCCTCATTGCTGACAGGAAAAATATTTATGACTTTTTTTAGACTATGATATTTGACATTGTGTTTGCTTTGAAGCTTTTTGAAAATCGTGTATGTAATTAGTGCAGTAGCATAGATCTAAAAGAGGATTAATGGACAGTATCATGTGGATTTTAATCTCACTGCTGCTTTGTTACCATGCCGGGCGGTTTCGTGGGGTTTGTTGGTCCAATTTAATAATGTCCTGGTGTGTCAGCTGTTTAAACAGTAACAGATGGATATGTCTCACTTTGTTACAGCAGTGTCCGAGAAAAAGGCGCAATCAGTATCAAAAGTATAGTTTAAGATCCTTTTTTTTTCCTTGCTTCTAATGTTGCATGTCACAAGTTGTAAATCAAAGAAAAGTGTTGAAGGATTGTCTACTAATACAGAAAATCCTGCTGTCAAGTACTTTTTTTTTAACCTTTTCCCCAGGATTTTAAACAACCCCATAAATGTTCCTTGTAGACAAGGCAACGCAAATCAATAAATGTTTATTTCTAGACTTTTGCTTTTATAATTTTTAGGAATATTAATGATATCTTAGTTTAGTAAGCATAATGAAAATGGTAAATTATTTGTGAGTTGTTTGTAAAATTGACTGAAACTATTTACAAAAGATGAACCACCAACAAGTGGAAGTTTTGTTGAAAGGAAATCATTTATGGGGTGTTTTTTTTTTGGACAGGTTTAAATTTTCCAATCATTTTCTGCAAAATGTGTGCCATCACAAAACCTGAGAAACTGTGCTTTTATTTGGGAAGTTAGTCGTCTTTTTACAAGTTGTTTTATTTTGAGTGCCCACTGTTTCAGTCACTGCTTCTTAAGACTTTGCTATCCACTAAATTGTGGATACTAAATACCACAAAATCTCTGAAAGAAAATATTTTCTTCTGAAGAGTTTTAATTATTTGAGAATCTTTAATTTTTTTCTTTTTTTTGCCAGGGTGTGTGGTGCAGCATGATAATACACTGTAAAGCATTTTAAACAATTATTGATATTTTCCTCTTCGTCAGGGTTTATGTGAAGAAAAGACATTTAATGAATTAACTTTTGATTTAAACAGAGAGATATTGCTCCGTAACGCTTTATTTCTCTACAGGTTTCATCCAAATACCTCTGGAATGAGCTCCAGTATCACAGATTTTTCACATTTATTCTGTTTTAGATTTTTGCTTAGGTTTCAACATGGCAGCGGAGGAAAATGATCCTGATTCTTGTGTTTTTTCTAATGTGTTGCATTGTTCTCCTTATGTCTACTTTGTTTAGTTAGGTTTTTTCCATCCTAAACACCTTTTTTGACTTATAGATTCTCAGGACAAATATCAACATTTAAATACTAATGCTAGGTGCATACATTTGCACAAATGTATAACTCTGGATTTACCTTTTTTCACTAAAATTGTTTAAAGAATGCTTTTCAAAGTAAATATGGCAGGAGAACTGCATATTTTCCTAGCTGCCAATATGAGATGATGCAGCTCAAAAGGGATCAGCAACTGAGCTCTTTTCTTTAACTTTCAGTTCTATTTTTGTTCATTTTTCATCGCTGTCAATAGCCATTATTAGCTTCAAATTTATTTTGAAGTGTTGGTCTTTGAACGCAGGTAATCATATATTGGCAGAACTTCAAGCTTGTGTAAATTAAGTAATAATGTTTACCCGGCAAGAGACATTAACCAAAGAATTTCAATGAACAAAGTGAGCTTTCTGGATAATCACATCCGCATTGGGAAACACAAATAACTGCAATCTAACAAATCGTTTTTAACAAAACCAGAAGATTAGATGCACTGGATGAAAAGAGTGGGGAGTATTGGAGGATTTTTTCTCCCCCAGTTTCTTCTGCACTGTGAAACTTCATTCCACCTTAATGGGGGCTACGAAGTGCCATCAGATGTTGTGTTCCTTCTAACCTTCCTTTCTCACCTCCTCCTCCTCCTCCTGCTCACCTCATCCTGTGTAGGGGTACTTTAGTGATCCCTGGAATGTGTTTGATTTCCTCATCGTAATTGGCAGCATAATAGACGTCATTCTCAGTGAAATCAACGTAAGTACAACGCCCCCCCTCCTCAGTCTCTGTACCCCTTCCCTCTGTGTCCCTGTCTTGTATGTCCTCTCAGGCTTCTGTATCCTTTCTCTGCTCTCCTTTCCCTCTCTGTGTCAGACAGTTGTCTCTCCTCATCTATCTGTCTTCCTCCTCCTTCCTTCTCCGCCACCTTTAAATTCAAGAAGGCCGCTGCTGCCACACAGTGGGGACCCCCCCCCCCCCCCCAACCTCTCCCCCCTTGCCTACCCCATCCTCAAGGGTTCCTGAGCAAGAACTTGCAGGAGAGACGTCACAGGCAGGGTTTAGCTGTGAAGGCTTCCTTGTTCTTTACTGAAATGTTGTTGGGTTCTAGAGTTTATGTTTATGTTCCTTCCCGGTTGCACTGAGGCGTATACTCAGATTTAACCCCGTAACTAACGAAACTAACTCCCTGACCAATCATAAACACTCTTACACAGCTTTATTTAATTATTTGTTTGGGTTTGTTTTTTTTCTTTCACTCCAGCGATGAGCACTTTTCTGTTGATGTTGTGATTTTGTTGCAACTTTACTGCTGTTGTTGACATTTCCCCTCATGGACAAGCATGACTGGTTCGCTGCTGCTCTTCCTCTGCAGTCCATATCTATTAGACTGCCCTGTCTTTGTTATTTTTTTGTTTTGTTTTTTCAGACTGCCCCTTTCTTTTCTTTGTAATCCAGAACTCCTATGTTCATGTATGTAATGTTTTGATCTTACTTTTCTCCTCTCTCCTTTGGTTTCTGTCGTTTCCATTTTTTTAAATGTCTTCTGTTCTGTCCTCTTTCTTTTTCTTCTGTTGTTTTTCTTTTCCACCCTATGCAGCATTATTTTGTTGATGCATGGAACACATTTGATGCCTTGATAGTTGTGGGTAGCATTGTTGACATAGCCATCACTGAGGTTAACGTAAGTAGTCCAACTCCCTCCCTTCCTGCCTGCATGATTTGCCATTTCTACACGCTCAAACAGACAGAGCAGCGATGCCTATCTCTAATGCTTTCAAATGATTGAGAAACTTCATCTGGAGAAAATTTCAACCACAAAAAATTTATAATGAAAAAAAAAAAAAGACTGGCAGATCAAACAACCAGATGGTGCACAACATAATTGGAGAACAGCTGCCTGAGACGGCTTTCTAGATTTTCCCTTGAAAACGTCTTTTGCCACATTTAAAGTACACTTTGCCACAAATCTTTTCTTTCTGTAATTAAAGTTTCAGCACTGCTTCCACTTAAAGTGTCAATTAAACATGACTTAATTCACCAATGATTTCTTTAGCTTCTGATCTTTTGAAACTGTTTCAGATGGGCGTGTTTGCCTCCGTCTTTTGAGGGTCAGTTGCATCAAAGACTGCATTTGTTAATATAATCGACTGCATTTATTCAGCACTTGGTTTGTTCATTACTCGATCATTGCCACACAACATACTCAGTAGCATGATGGACACTTTATAGATACAAAGGTGACACATCCAGGCCTGCGACCCCTTCTGTTTTTACAGATCATCAGAACTTGACTTTTTTTTTTAGAGCATTTACAATAAATGTGCCTAACCTCCTGAGCAAAAACAAAGAAACTCCTTGTTCATAAATCACAGGGAAGTTCAATCAGAAAAAATAAGTTTCGCTTTTTATCACTAAGTACATTCACGGAGAACTATTTTGTCCTTAAATGGATTTAACCACTACCCATGAAATTTATGTAAATGCATGTATGAATTCATTTATTATGAACATGGAAGCCCTGTGGTCAGCAGTGGAGCTGAATGAGAATGAACATCCCAAAGACAAGGAAAATGTCTATTGTGTTTACAACTAGTTCTTATACTCAAATCCCTTCAGTAGAGATATTACTTGAGAAGCACAGAAAACAGGGATTTACCTTACATATAAAAGAAACACCTGATACATTTACCTATTTTTTTTGCAGGACCTGCAATTCCTTTTTAAAGACCTACTCCGGTGGAAAAAAAAACGTTTTAAAATGTACCTGTATCATTTTTCTGATGATGGAGGATATATTTTAAGAAAATTAAGCTTAAAATTTCATTTCTTAATATTTCTTTATTAAAATCATTGTGAATCAGGAGCAGATGAAACAATGCCATTAAAAAAAAAGCATATATGTAATGTAGAAAATACACTGGGCAGGACACAAACTCCCTGCTTTGAGCTCTTGGCAATAGGGAGGGGAAGGGAGGCGGGGTTGCTCTGCTCTGTAGAAGCTATGTCCTAGAGAGCAACACAATTGAAAAAAAATAATGTGGCTAAAAATGGCATAAACATGATTAAAAGACCACTTGGAATGTTTTTAAAATAGATCAAAATATGATTGGAGTGGGTCTTTAAAGAAATACTAGGCAATAATTACGAGGAAGGTCAGAGTTTTTCAAAACAATTTTGTAAATATAAAATCATGAAATTTTTTTTTTTAAGGGCTAAATGCTTCCTGTTATTTTGTGAGGGATCATTTAAATAATCATTTTAGATGTCCAAAATTGCATTTTTCTGTCTAACATTTTTATTAGAGTAATACAGTATATATATATATATATGTTTTAAATTACTTTAAAGCTGTGATTGAGGTTTTCAGAGCAAAGCCCACCAGGCCAGTGATATGCACCTTTGTCATCTATACATTTCACAAATGTTGCACTGCATCAGATTTTGGTTTGAAATTTCTTTTTGATTTGATTGAATTAGAAAAATTAGGACACAGGATTGATTTGGTTCACTGAATGAGTTTTTTTTCCTAACGTCTAACCTGAAGGCATGACCTAAGATGTTTTCCTTTTGCCTTTTCCGGTAGTTTGTAATAATATGGGGAATGGGATGCCCAGCCACCGTTTTTCTTTTACCTTCTTGTTTTTAAGAAACCCTCCGCACTTCAGTCCTCTCAGATTTTTAGGCTGTTGTAAAACATGACCCTGTTAGGCCTTTAAATTTGTTAGCCTTTTGCTGCATTTCATGTCTCGCATGAGCAAAATTTAATGTTTTTAACTGCCAAACAGCAGGATTAGATGGAGAGAATCTTGTCAACTGCGACTTTTCTATCATGTTTGCGATGAAATGCAGAGACAGGTTAGCTTTATTTGTTAAGCCTCTTTAATTTGTTCTAAGTAAACATTTAATGTATTATCCAAGTACACCCACTTTGCTGCTCTGTTGGGTGCCTGTTGGTTTAGATTATCTGTTTTTATCCTCAAGTCAGCATTTCTCTAATCCTGGGTCTCACCCCAGCGATCTGCGGGCGCTTCTTAAACCTTGTTTGGTTTCTTTTCCATTTCAGTTTGGTATGAGTAGAGCTAGTGTGAACAGATCAGTAGTGGTTTGCTCTGAGCGGTGTCTTGCAGAGGATGCCAGTATGAATTGCATCTACTTCTCCCTCTCGTTGGAATGCCTTCTCTATTCCTTTTCATCCTTCTCCTCCTGAGCTTTTTCAGTTCTCTTTACTCTTCTTTTATGAATGTTTATCTCTCGTACTTTCTGACTTTTCCTTTCTCTATGACTGCGGTGCTGCTTGCTCACCTGAAATGCAAGCTGGGTAACATGAGTCTCAATTTTTTTGAGAAATTAGTCAACAAACTCCTGTCTGTTCAAATTTATTTTAACACGCAACAGGTTTTGTGTACTTTTGTACACATGTTGACATTTTTTGTGGGGCAAAACTGGCACCATGACCCTCATGTTACCCATGAGATGTTAAAATTCTTTGCTTTAAAACATGATGTGCAATGTGAGAAAAAAAGCACAGGTCAATTTAAACGTGTCTCACATCAGCACTGAAAGAACTTCTGAAATTCTTATTGCTTTTGTTAAAATTGCACATTTTTAATGCATATTCTCCAAACATATCAGTTCATTATAGTTTGTTAGTTTTTGCTGCTACATTTTACCCATAATAATAATAATAATAATAATATATTCATTGTTAAATAACATCTCCCTTAATCCAACTGGTCCTTTATTATCACACTCAGATAAGGATTATTTTTACAATCTTTACTATCAAATCAAACAAGTAACTCTTCCTTGCCTCCATCCTTTTTTTGTTTCCTGTTTCTTTACGGCCTCCTTTTTAATCTTCTTTTCTTCTGAACAAATTTTCACCTCGTACAAATATAAAAAGTAATCACATACAGCAAACATGTTTCTACACTTGTACAGACACGCCGTGAAGGAATCCCTTCAAGCCTTTTTTGAATAGAAATCCAAATTTGACTACTTTTATTATTGTTTTCGTCTCTGACTACTTGTGGAAAAAATTTAAAACTTTCACATAAGGACTTATTTTTGCAATCAGAGAAACTATGCATTTTTTCAATTGATTTTTAAGCATGACGTGGTCCTGTTAAAATCCCTTTACAGTAAATGCCTTATTTTTTCTCACCTTCTACTTTCCTCTTCTTTTTCCCCTACTTTTTTTTTTTTTTATCGTATATTCATTTACCCCCCTCTCTAGTGTCTAACTTTATTTTTTTGGTTTCATCCTTTTTTTGCTTCCACTCCAATCTCTGTTCTTGTTTATTTATTCTTCTTTTCTAAAAAATAATCTTACCTATTCTGCCCCCTTCTGTTTAAAGACCCACTCTGATGAAAATCCATTTAATATGTTCCTTTGGCATTTTTTTTCTGATGATAGAGGGCATGTATAAGGAAAATGAAGTTAAAGTTGCACTTCTGCACATGTCCTTGTTCAAATAGTTGTAACTCAAGAGCAGATGAAGTAATGCAGTTTGAAAAAGAGCTTGTTTGTCACATAGAAAGTGCACTGGCCGAGCCACAAGCCCACTGCTCTGCTCCACAATGGGGAGGGGAATGGGGGGCAAGGTTGCTGTGCGCCAACGGTCCTGCCCCTAATTCAGAGGTGAATTTCAAACGAACTATTGCTCTGCAACAACTTTATCAGAGAAAACAACAATGTTTTTTTTTTTTCTTTTTATTTGGCTAGAAACAATGTACTGGTAATTGAAATAACCACATAATTAAACAACCACTGGAAACATATTGAAAGTGGATCAAAAGATGATCAGAGTGGGACTTTAAGAGCACGGACAGGGAGCAAATGTGTATCTGTGCTTTTTTTCTTGACAGATGCAGGTATTTTAACAGGGCCTTCTTGTTATGTTAATCCTTCAGGTTAACAGAATGACACTAGGTTATAGCCATAATTTACCCATGTGACATAATTCTGTCAAGCAATAAAAACTTATTATGGAAACAAATAAAACTTTTGGAAATGTGAATAGGGAATTGGTTGAAGATCTTTAACAAAATTTACTAACGATTTTTTTTAGTTCAACAATTAAGTTATAAAATAATAATTTGACTATAAACTGAATATTTAGTGTAGCCACAGTAATACATTTTGTACAAAAGTTGTTTACAAAAAAATTATATACATTTAATTTTTATATAGCATTTAGAAATACCAACAAATTCAGTGCACCAGTAACATGAGGAAATAGAAGTAAAATTGTCCATGACTCTATTATTATCCATAAAAAATCTATTTTAGACAAATATTTAATGGATTCAGGTTTCGAAAACAGATCTAAACGCAGGAATACATGGTTGCAAAAGTAGAGGTTAGGAAGCTCTTAGAAGGACATAATATGTGGCTTCACTAACAAAAAAAATAAAATAATCAAGAGCATTTTTATTTCAAAAACTTTTTTTTTTTTTTTGCCATCCTACACCAGCAACATTTCTATAATGTCAAACCTCTACTTTTTAAATCTATTTTTGGGGGGGTAATTTTAGGAATGGTGGCTAATAAAATAATTTTATAATAAACTCTTAAACTGCACTTAACAACCTCAAATTCTAATCATTTACTGTATTCCTGCGTTAAAAATTACATAAAAATGCTAGATTCTTTTTTATTCTTTACCCGAATTCTGAGAGGAAAACAAAGACATCTACATTACACACAGCCCCTATGATTACAGCATCAGACAGACATTTACCACAAAAGTTACCTATATTTTAGCTCCACTCTGTGCTGTAAAGCCCCAGGTGATAAGCGCACACCAAGGCGCTCCGGTGCTGATCTTTGTTGCCTTTCCTTAAAGCCAGCTGACTCCTCCTCGTCCTCGTCCTCTTCGTCCTCCTCTTCCTCCTCTTCCACCTCTCACCCCCCTGTGGTAAGGCCAATGGTACGCCCTGACGGTAACCTCGCCCGCCTCCCTACCTCCTCCACCATCCTTCCATCCCTCCAACATTCCATCCCTCCTACCGCTATGCCGTCCATGGTATGATCCTGAACTTTTGGGTTTTTATTCAATCTGTCATCTCCCCTCTGTCGCTCTTGCGGTGATCTTCTGCAGCATGCCCAGCGTTTTGTAGTTCTGTTGTTTGTACTTTTGTTTGTTCACATTATGTATTTGTATTTATGAGTTAATACAACTGTGTATGTAAGCGTTTGGTGAAGGACACTGCATTTTAGGTTTAGTAAATCTGAGGCCTTTGACTTTCCTTGAGTGGCCATTCTCGTTGCCATTGTGCCCCCACCTCTCCCATGACTCTCCCCTTATGGGTGTGGTATCTTTCACGCTTCCACACTGGTACAAGCCATCATAGTCATGCTGGAAGGCTCTCTTTATACTATATGTCTCCTCCAGCCCTCTGTCTTTCCACCTCTGTCTGCTGTTCTTTCAAACCATTCCTTATCTTCTGCCTGTTCCTCACGCTGTTTCTCTCTCAGTTACACTTTTCGCCACAGTATCTTTTCTGCTCAGTGCCATCACGTTCTCAATGGTGCAGTGGCGCCTACTGTGGTCCAGCTGTGGTATTACCTGCAGTTAAAACCTGGGATTTCCACTCCTCAGAAGAATGTGTCATTTTTAGAATGTTAGAAGTTAATTCCAACACATCAGAAAAAAATATCTCATGCTTCCTAAATTATGAAAATCCCTTTCCCAAATTGTTAATACCCTCTGTAAATTTTGAACATGTGAGGAAAATGACACATTCTTTGTACGAGTCTAATTCCATATGGGAATAACAAAATGAAGTGATGGCTTCTTGGAAAATCACAAATGGCAATATAGACTTAAAGACAATAGTGTATTCCCTGATTCTAGTTTATTCACTGTTTCATGGAAGACAGAGGTGTTTGAGACTCGGATCTGCTTGCATATAAAAATAGTTTTATAATTAGCGTAAGATTTTGGTGAAACCATTAGGAAATGATTGTTAAGGTCTGTCTTTTTTGCTGAACTGTTTGTTGTCTAGATTTTAGTGCGTTCTAGTTGGGTTTCCGGTTATGAACTACCAGTCGTATAGAGTAATGAAGCAAGATTTTCTCAAGTCTGTGTCTCCTACTTCGTTTTTAGAAATTATTTTTTAATTGATTATAAGTTAAACTAGATAGCGTTTAAAACATTTATGTCAACAAAATTAGGAATTTTTGTAATATTGGCACATTTGTTAATGATATCTGGATACCAAATATTTATTGATGAATCAGTGTGGAGTTTTGGAGTTTTAGTTATGTTTCCAGTTTTTGTTGTTATCTTCCGGTTCATGTCGTCTCTGGGGTTTTCCTTTTCAGTCTCTTTTTCTCTCCCATCTGGGTCTCCTGTCATCTTAATGGGTGCACCTGTTCTTAATGGTCTCATCCTTCCACCTGTTTATAATGGGCATGTTCCATCCACTTGTCGCCAGATCATTTTGTGTGTCTTCTCGAGTGCAGCGAGCATTCTGGCGTTGTTTTCACTGTTCTGTTTAGAATGCAGGAGAGGTCTTTGTGTTGGAACTTCCTGCGTTCTGCGTTTGTATCCACACCGGGAATCCAACATTACGATGGCCAACATGGACACAGCAGATGCAGACACTCTACACTCGATCCTCACTAACCAGGAGCGGATAATCTGTCAACAAGAGGACCTGATGCACGCTCTTCACTAGGGTTTACTGGAGATTTCCAATAGCCACGAGCACCAATTTGCTGCATTTGGGAATCAGATCGAGGAACTGGTAGAGCAGGTCCAGCCTCCTCCACCGTCCTATCCGCCCAACTGTCTTCCTCCACTGCCGGTCTGACACCCCTGGCCCCCGCCGTTTTATTAGCCCAACAGGAGAGGTTTTCTGGAGACTCTGGAGACTGTCGGGGATTCATTACTCAATGTGAGCTCCATTTCAAACTGCAGGCATCCAACTACCCTTCGGATCAATACAATGTGGCCTTTGTAATCTCCCATTTCACCGGCAGAGTGGCCACCGCAGAGTGACAAAGAGGGTTACTCGTCTGTGTTTCCCTTCCGGTTTTTCTTGAGGCTTTCACCCAGGTGTTTCAGCACACAAAACCTGGAAGAGAAGCAGCCTGAGCTCTCATGCGGTTGAGACAATAGAAAAAGCAGGTGGCGGATTATTCGAAAGAGTTCTGGACCCTCGCTTCAGAGAGCGGCTGGAATCCGGCTCCAGCCACTGATGCCTACCTGGAGGGTAGGAACTGAAGAATCATCAACTCCCCTGGACTTGCCCTCGTTATGGAGGCCCTCATCACCCTGACCATCCAAATGGACGACCGGCTGCAGGATCGCTAGCAGGGTCGCCGGGTGGGGGGTCCCCCATTCCAGAGAGGACCCCAGCAACCACAAGACCCACCACTCTCTTGTTCATTCTGCTGTTCCAGCAGAACGCCCAGCACCCCAGTTGGAGGCAGAGGAGCCTTTTCAGCTGGGTCGTGGTCATCTGTCCTCTTCGGAGCTGAGGCGACAGATGATGGAGGGTGAGTGCCTTTACTGCGGTCGGCCGGGTCATTTCTATAGGGATTGCCCAAATGCCTGGTGGTCAGGCACCCACCATTTCCTAAGTCTGCTTTCTGCATCCATGGGGATTCAGGTTTTATCCCTCTTAAAGGTTTGACTGTTGCCTCAAGTCACTGAGCCAGTTCAATTTATCTTGTCTGGTAATCATCATGAGTATACGCAATTCTCGCTGTTTTCTTCCCACAATCCTGTGGTTTTGGGGTTCCCTTGGTTTAAGACTCAAAACCCTGGTATTGATTGATTGGTGACCTGGCTGGAGTGACTGCTGCCATGCCCCCTGCTTCCGCTCAGCTCGGTCTCCTGAGGCTGACCCTGTTGCCCCGGAAGGGCATCCATCCTCACCTGACCTCTCTGGGGTTCTGCCCGAGTACCACGACCTGGCGAACGTGTTCTCCAAGTCCAGGCCCTATGACGCCATCGAGCTACAACCAGGTGCTACCCGTCCTAAGAGCAGGTTTTATAACCTGCCTTGACCAGAGAGGGAGGCTGTGGAAGAGTACATCTCTCAGTCCCTGAGCTCGGGCATAATTGGACCCTCCTCTTCACCTTTGGGTGTGGGGTTCTTTTTTGTGGGTAAAAAGGACAGTTCTCTTCAACCGTGCAGAGATTACCGCAGGCTTAACAAGATCACGGTCAAGAACAGGTCCTCACTCCCTCTCTTGGACTCTTTTGCTTTTGAGGTTCTACAGGAGGGTGCGGATGTTCACCAAGCTGGACTTGCGTAGTGCCTATCACCTGGTCTGGGGACGAGTGAAAGACTGCCTTAAGAAAGCCACTCGGACATTTTGAGTACCTGGTTATGCGGTTTGGCCTCTCTAACGTCCCAGTGGTGTTCCAGGCTTTGATTATTGATGTGTGACGGGACTTTCTCCATTGTTTTGTATTAGCCTATTAGCCTCAATGAAGATAGGGAGCATGTTCATCTGGTTCTCCAGCGGTTGCTAGAGAATAGACTGTATGTAAAGGCAGAGAAGTGCCAGTTTCACTCCCCCTCTGTTTCTTTCCTGAGCTTTGTGATTGCAGGCGGGGAGCTGAGGCCAGATCTGGCCAAGGTAAGTGCAGTGGATAATTGGTCCATCCCCACTCACCGTAAACAGCTCCAGCATTTCTTGAGTTTTGCTAATTTCCTTCGTCCCTTCATCCATAACTTCAGCTTGGTGGTTGCGCCCCTTGGTCTGACCTCTACCTCCTCTCCTTTCCACTAGACCGAGGCAGCTAACTCGTTTTTTTACCGCTTAAAGCGGCTTTTCACCCACTCCAAGAATGCCAAGCCAGATGCGCTGTCCTGGCAACAGGAGTTTGTGGAGGTAGACCAACATCCCAAGAACATTATTCCCCCCTCCTGTGTCCTGGGTGCGCTCTCCTGGAAGCTAGAGAGGAACATCAGAGCAGTGCATTCTCAGGAGCCTGATCCGGGGGGGGGGAGGCAGATCCTTCAGTCTTTACGACTCCCCTGTCACTCGGGTGTGCGGAGGACAGTGTCTTTCCTGCATCGCCAATTCTTGGGTTTCAGCATGCCCCGAGACACACAGTGCTTTGTTTCCAGTTGCATCGTCTGTTCCCAAAACAAGGTCAGTCACAAACCACATGCTGGACCCCATGTCTATTCCGACCCGTCCGTGGTCACACATTTCTTTGTAACCGGGCTACCCCTCTCTTCTGGTAAGACAGTAGTCATGATTGTTGTAGATTGCTTCTCAAAGGGTGCCCAATTTGTGGCATTAACCAAACTGCCCTCTGCTGCAGAGAGCGCCAAATTGATCTTCACCCATGTATTCAGGCTGCACAGCATCCTTGTGGACATTGTCTCAGGTCGGGGAGCCTCGATTCTTTTCGTAAGTGTGGAAGGCACTCTGAGCAATCTTTGGGACTGCAGCCAGCCTCTCCTCGGGTTTTCACTCCTAATCTAATGACCAGGCGAAGCAGACTAATGAAGATCTGTAGGCTGCCCTCTGATATGTCTCCTCCCGCCACCAGTCCTCCTGGAATTCCCTGCTAACCTGGATTGAGTACGCCCACAATTCTCTGACCTCTTCCGCGTCTTGTTTTTCTCCCTTCGAGTGTTCTCTGAGCTATCAGCCTCCGTTGTTCCCCGCCCTGGAGAAAGAGGTAGCAGTACTTTTAGTCCAGCACCTCTATCGCAGCTGCAGAGACATCTGGAGGGAGGCCCAGGCTGCTATACTAGGTTCATCCGCAGCAAATAAGTGGCTGGCTGATCATCATCGCACCCCGGCACCAATATATGCACCTGGTCAGTCCGTCATGCTGTCCACTCCAAACATCAATCTCCCTACCTAATCCAAGAAGTTGTCACCAAGGTACATCTGCCCATTCGAGGTGGTCAAGGTTGTTAACCCTGTCACAGTCAAGCACTGTCTCCCCGAGTCCCTTCGCATCCACCCTGTTTTCCATGTTTCCTGGACCAAGCCCCATGTTGGCCCCAGTCTGCAACCTGCTTCTGTTCCGCCTCCTCCCACCCGCATCATAGATGATCATTCAGCCTACACCATTCGACGCCTCCTGGATGCCAGACGGCAGGGCAGGGATCTTCAATACCTTGTGGACTGGGAGGGTTATGGCCCTGAGGAAAGGTCTAGGTGCTAGCTTCCAGGATCATGGACCCAACCCTCATTCGTGAGTTTCACCGCTGCCACCGGGGCAAGCCTGGCGGTGCACCCAGAGGTGCCCCTTGAGGAGGGAGTACTGTGGGGTATTGGTAGTCGAGGTTGTAGTTATGTTTCCAGTTTTTTTTTTGTTACCTTCTGTTTCCAGTTTCTCTCATCTCAGGGGTTTTGCTTTTCAGTCTCTTTTTTTCTCCCACCTGGGTCTCCTGTCATCCTAATGGGTGCACTTTTACTTATTCATCTTATCCTTCCACCGGTTTATAATCTGTGCGTTCCCTGTACTTGTCGCCATATCGAGTGCCGTGAGTATCTAGCCTTGCTTCCAGTGTTCTGTTGAGAATAAAGGAGAGGTCTTTGTGTTGGAACTTCCTGCGTCCTGTGTTTGTGTTCGCAACGGAATCCTGTCAAGTCAGAGTATGACTGGTCCCCTTTTCAAGTTTTTATAGCTTATTTCTTGAAAAAAAAGTTTTAGCAGAGAGGGTGAGACTCACATACCTTAAATAGAATTATGTTAAATTATTACCAGTGTCGTCGTTTCAGCAAAAACATATAATCAAATGAAATAAAAGCTAAAGCGTGTTTTCTCAGAAAGTTTAGGGAGGATTTCTCGATTTCTATGCTGCCAGGTGATTTTTCCATGAAGTCTGAAGAAAAAAAGAACAAAAAAAAGCATGATTGCCCGATTCTCTCCAGATCTCTTTGTCAGTTGATTTTGATGGGATTTTGTTGGACGCTGATTTTCATTTGGTAACTAGTGTGTATGTGTGTGTGTCTGTGTGTGTCTGTTATGCATATTTGAATAAAAATATGCATACAAATGACTTGTGTTTTTGCACATGTCTGTGTACATGTGCATATTTTTATGGCAATCATCTATATCTGTGTGTGGCTGTGTCTGTGTGTGATGGTGTGTGTACGCTTCCCTACCTTTTCTATTTGCATGTGTTCCCATGCGTCCTGTGTGTTTTTTGTTTCTAAAAAAACACCAAACCCCACCAAAAGGGACTGCAGAACTCAGAAGAGAACGCCAGGATCTCCATCACCTTCTTCCGACTGTTCCGCGTGATGAGGCTGGTGAAGCTGCTTTCTCGCGGGGAAGGGATTCGGACCCTGCTGTGGACCTTCATCAAATCTTTCCAAGTGAGGGGAGAAACGGACACTACATGCTTAAAATGGGGGAGGTTGGGCTTTACCAGAACCAACGGTGTCCCTTATCAAGTGGAGTTTCAACTCCAAAATGATCCCATTTTTAGAGATAATGTTATTTTTGGGAGATGTTATTATTCAAACTTTGAACACAGCTATTATTAATATTTTGTCCATGGCACCTTCAGCCTTTTATTCTTATTACTATAGATCCATTATGTTATGATCTTTGGGACACTCTAACCTGGTTGACTCTGTCGTCAATTAGAGTTGGCCTCATCTTTCTTTTTGCAGAAAATAAGGGATTGGAGAAAGGAGGACCCAAAGAAGGGTGTTGCGTTCAATAGTTCAGTATTTTTAGAAGATATTTTGCAGAGAATTTAAGTTGGGAAAAATAGTGGTGCACTTTTATCTTTTTCTGCTCTTACCTCTCTACCTTCCCATTTCTTACACTGCAATTCTATCATATCCACCTTCTTTTAACCTCAAGAGATCATCATTCCCCGTAAACAAGCTAAGCCATAGATAAGTTTGAAAGAGCACTCCACCAAAAAAAAAAAACCTTTGTTGAGCATCAAAAAATATAATGTTTATGGTTGTACCTGCAACACCCTACAGAAAAAGTCTGCAGGAGGACAATCTGACTCTAGCATTTTTAATATGTCTGGTGTTGTCTCTAATTTTTCCAAAAGTTCACCTTTTCCCAAATGGCTTGGTTTTTATTTGCAGAAATTTTAATGTGGACCCCAAGAGCATTTTATTGAATTTTACAGACATTTTTTGGTTGTGTGCTTCCCGTAATTTCAGATCCAGTCCCTTTCACTTTGGTTTAGACTGGGTAATTAAAGTAGTGGCGTTTATGGTTAAAACACCCAAACAATTGCAAAAATATATGGCAAATATATTATCAATTGTTTTTATCCCCAAAGAACTTAAAAGTAGACTGAAAGTGAATGGATCCAGGCTTGATGCAAACAAGTACTGCAGACAACTGATTCTTCTCTCTTCTCTTCAGGCCCTGCCCTACGTAGCTCTGCTTATAGTGATGCTCTTCTTCATATACGCTGTCATTGGCATGCAGGTAAGCTCTTACTTAGTTAGCAGAAATGGCTCCTTCTCTGTGGTTTGTTGTTTTCTACTTCCAGTAGTAAACCTTCATTCCTTCTTTGTCATCCTGGAGTCTTGTCATCCAGCGTTCCTGTTCGGTCCTGTCGTTGTTCTTTTCTCCACACCTCCTTCTCCTATCGATGTTCTTTCCAACTGTAGGACTCTCCTTGTTCTTAACCAAATATGTATTGTTTCCTCTAACACTTTCATTTGATTTTCAGCTGGGCTCTTTTTTCGACTGACCTCTTTTTAGCAATGATAAGATCAATATTGTTTGCTATATGCCTCCCCCCCTTCCTTCCTGTGCAGATGTTTGGTAAAATAGCGTTGCGGGATCTCTCACAAATCAACAGGAACAACAACTTCCAGACATTCCCTCAAGCAGTGCTGCTGCTCTTCAGGTGAGGATTTTTGCCATCTCGCTTGTTCTTCCCTCATCAGTTGCTGTAATGTCACCAGCAGGTAATGGGAGCAGAAGGCTAAATAAAGGCGTCTTTAACCCTGTAAATCCCACTACATCAAAGAATTGACAGAAAATTCAATTTTTTTATTTTGTTATTAGGATATTTTTGAAACTGATGAAATCCACAACAACAACAAAAAGTGTTGTTTAATTTTTTATTAGATTTAGATAGTTTCAATTATGACACCATTGGTAAGTTTTTGCTCTCAATAATGTTAGTTTAAGATGCAAATATGTTGACATGGGAGTTCAGGGGAAAAAAGCACCTTATTAAGCACAGTCTTAAAATTGATTATCACATTTTTAACATGGTGTAACTGCATTATGAAGAATTAATTATCAACTAATTTTGCATTTTTTCTTGTGTTCTTCTCTTTGTATTGTTGGATAATCTTTGCTGCTTATCAGATGTGCGACAGGCGAGGCATGGCAGGAGATCATGCTGGCGTGTTCACCCAACCGACCCTGTGAGAAAGGGTCAACCAATGAAAACAGCACCGCCAGTGAGGAATGTGGCAGCCAGTTTGCCATCATTTACTTCGTCAGCTTCTACATGCTTTGTGCCTTTTTGGTGAGACAGACGGCTGAACAAGGAAGATTCCCTTTTCCAGATAACAGTTCCAAACTCACTTACTGATTCCTGCTTCTCTGCAGATCATCAATCTATTTGTGGCTGTAATTATGGACAACTTTGACTACCTGACACGGGATTGGTCGATCTTGGGACCGCACCATCTTGATGAATTCAAAAGAATCTGGGCTGAATATGACCCAGAAGCTAAGTGAGTTTAAGGAGAGAAAGCATTAGACACTTTCAGAATGATAGTGTTGCTTTTGTCTGTCAAACCGTTGCTGAATTTTTTAATGTAATGTCTTTTATTTTCTTTAATTCTAAAGGGGTCGAATAAAACATCTTGATGTAGTCACTTTGCTGCGGAGAATTCAGCCTCCTCTGGGATTTGGAAAGCTCTGCCCACACAGGGTGGCTTGCAAGGTAAAGCTGACACAATTATAAAAGAAAATACACAAAAATAAATGTAAAAGGGTTTCAGAATGTTTTTTTTTACTAGAATTAAGAAGTTGACACCAAAGCTGGCATCAAATGCTCAATAAGAGAGGGTTAGTTTTTGGCCATGTGTGTTATCTTATGTTTTCCTTTTGGTTTATTTCATTATGTAGCGTCTGGTGTCAATGAACATGCCTCTGAACAGCGATGGAACGGTGATGTTCAATGCCACACTGTTCGCATTGGTCAGAACTGCCCTCAGAATCAAAACTGACGGTAAGATGCACGTAATACGACAAACAGAACTGAAGTAACTTCCACCTAACTGCTCTTTAAAGACCCACTCCAATGATAATCATGTGTTTGGTGTTTTTACCATGTTTTTGTGGCATTTTTCCCATGATGGAGGACCAAAGTAAATTAAGGGGTGGGCTTACTCCACACTAACAGTTCCACCCTCAACTATGAGGCAAATTTCTAATAAACCCCTGCTGCTCTGCTGAAACTATGTCCTAACAAACAACACAGGTTTTTTGCTTTGGGCTAAAAGTGGCATAAATATATATTTTTTAAAACCCACTGGGAACGCTTTTTAAAATAGATCAAAGATGACACGCAAACTCATGACATGCAAGACTACAATATATATGTTTTGTTTTGTATATGCAGGAAACTTGGAGCAAGCTAATGAGGAACTGAGGGCAATTGTAAAAAAGATCTGGAAAAGAACAAGCATGAAACTCCTGGATCAAGTAGTGCCCCCTGCTGGTGGTAGGTGTATTTTTCAAGACAGTTAAGGCTGGTCAAAATCTTACTTGAAAAATAGTACATCTTTTACAGAACTTCTAAAAATACCCGTCCACTAAGTGAATAATGGTCACTGTGTTGCTTCCAGATGATGAGGTTACAGTCGGGAAGTTCTATGCTACTTTCCTCATCCAAGAGTATTTCCGCAAGTTTAAGAAGAGGAAAGAACAGGGGCTGGTGGGCAAGGTGCCCCCCAAAACTGCACTCTCTCTGCAGGTACATGCAGAATTGCATTTACATTGTATTTTACATGTTTAATTATGCTATTTAAGTTATCAAGACAATAAGAAAACAAAGGTAGTGTTTAATAAAATTACAAGTTGACATTTTTTCTATAAGAAATGAACAAGAAAAAGAAAGGAACTTCTGGTGGTGTGTTTTTGTGCATGCAGGCAGGCCTGCGGACATTGCATGACATTGGTCCAGAGATTAGAAGGGCCATCTCGGGAGACCTGAATGTGGAGGAGGAAATGGATAAAGGGATGAAGGAACCTGTGTCAGCAGCATCTGAGGATGATATCTTCAGGGTAAAGGTTGGATGCATACACCCTCACGCACTCTCACAGAGAGAGACCCAGACATGATCAGCGCCAGCTTGAAGCTTCACCACATGCATTACCATGCTTGCATGTGGTCAGAGCCCGGAGAGGACATCTTGCAAAAGCTGCATGTTTGACCACAAGGCTTTGCTGCACATTAACGCTGAACACTGATGCTGCAGTTTAATGAAAGTTTTCTAAGGGGGAAAAAAACGCGCAAAATGAGTCTAAAAAAATTTTCTATATACATTTTGGCAAATAACAGACCACTGTCACTGTAAGTATTAACACCTTTAGTTCCTCTGCAACTTTCCTTTGCCTTCTTTAATGCGTTGTTTCAATGTAAATTTCTTTTTAGCAATTTCTGTTTTATTTTATTTCATTCTAACATGTAAGACAAATACAATAAAAAATATAAATACCATAATTTAAAGACCTGCTCTAATGAATATTTTGGGTGTTTTTAGCATGTTCTTGTGGCATTTCTTTGATGATATAAGACATATATTTGAAAAAAAATTAAGCTTAAAATTGCATTTCTGTGTATTTCTTTTTCAAATCATTGTGACTAAAGAGCATGGCATTTGAAAATAGCTTATTTGTGACATGGAAAATATCCCTATGGGGCCACAAGCTCCCTGGCTTGCTCCATTCTCATGCACCGCACCCACTTAAAAGCGAATAGATCCATGTACATCTTTTTTTTCTTGATCCAATCTGGCTTCTGGCTCAAAACTAAACTACTGGATAGCTCTAAAATTGCTCGCCATGTTCGGTGCAACGGTAATGTTGGGTTGGGGGTGTGGGGGGGCTGTAAGATAGCAGGAGATCATGTAAGAAGAAAACTCTTAGCAACGGGGAAGGGAGGGGGGACAGGGTTGCTCTGCGCCAACTGTTCCGCCCACAAATCAGAGGTGAATTTCTAATGAACTACTGCTGCTCTGCAGAAAATATGTCCTAGAGAACAAGAAGGACACAGATTTTTACCGTTTTTGGCTAAAAATTGCATTATTATAATGAAAAAACAACTGGAAACGCTTTTACAATAGATCAAAAAAGGATCAGAGTGGGTCTTTAATATTTTTTTTGTATTTTCAAATTGTTTTATGTTTATATATATAAATTCTGATGTTTATTCATAGCACATTGCAGGTATTCATCTGTTAAATGGCTAAACTCTTGCGTTCCATTGTCATCATGGCTGATATAAGGCTGGATTGCTGCAAGCAGTAAATGTTAATGTTGCATTTATGCTTTTGTTTTTTTCTTTATTCATCTGTTTTTCTTTACTCACACAGCGTTCTGGTGGCTTGTTTGGCAACCATGTCAACTACTACAACCAAAGCGATGGCCGCAGCTCCTTCCCACAGTCCTTTACCACCCAGCGTCCTTTGCATATCAGCCAGAAAGGCTCCCCTTGCGAAGGCGAAAGCCCATCCCACGAGAAACTTATGGACTCAACCACCTTTACCCCTTCCTCCTACTCATCATCAGGCTCCAACGCCAACATCAACAACGCCAACAACACCAGCGTGACTGGCGTGGCCAACCAGGGTGTCAGTCGATTTCCGAGCCCTTCTATAAGCACTGTAGATGGACACACTGGGCAGCCACTGACACCCATCCTGCTGCCAAGGTCCGCATGGTGCTTCCCTCCAAAAAGGTGAGCGCAAGTCTCCGTAGACCACGTAAAGATTTTCCTTCATATAAAACCTTTTACAATAACTTTTTTCTCTATCCCTGACTGTAAAGAAAAGTTTTCACAGTCAACAAACTATTTCTTTCACCGCCTCTTTATTTACCTGCTTTTTCTCCTTGTCTTCTATTTCTGTTGGCATGCAGGATGTTTTATGACACCCTCATGCGGTATGTTGCCAGGGGACAGAGAAAGAGAATGAATGTTTGTCTGTTTTGAGTGCGCATAAAATGATGATGCAGTATGGAAAAGAGCATAGCTGTCATGGCACAACAGTGGCATTTGTTGCTATGCACAAAATGCTTTAGTTGCTATAGTAAAAGTGCTGCTACTTTAAAGATTAGCCAGCTAAGCTGCAGATAGACTGTTTGGTGTCACATGGCCAAACCTCTCCTATCTACCTTGTGTTGCTGCTCTATTATTGCACACTGTGGCAGGTCTGGGTTAGACTCTGTTTTAGCTCCTTTTTCTTCATCTATGCAAACATCTGAAAGCTGATACTCATCTTGTTTTTAGACCATTAAAAAAATAAAGTTATTCATTAGTTCAAAATGTTACAATACAATGAGATCAGTCTATATTTTTGTAAAAGCTACTTATGTGCTTTTGAGTTATTGCTTTATATTTGTCTCAACTGACAGTTTGAATTCCACGACTCAAATTTTTTCAAAATTTCATGAACTAATCTACTTTAAATACAGATTTTTTTATTAACTAGCTCATTTGTTTTGAACAACTATGAGTTTTTGAACGAATGGTAAAATACAAATGTTTCCATGTTGTTTAATTATGTTGTGTACATGTTTTTTGTGCTGTGAAGCTGCAGACCACAAATGAAATTAGGTGTTTTTAAGCCGTATGAGAAAGTATCAGCTTTCTGATGTTTTCGATTTGAGTAAACTCAGATTCGTGGAACTGAAATAGATTGAAGATCTGCTCTAACCCAGAATTTGCTGTAAAGCTCTATATCGCTGATAAAAAAAAGGGACAAAATGGCATTTAGACATTTTGTTTTTCTTTTCCTTACCACGCTGTTTTTACAGTTTGCGATTACTGGATCACATGCAATATTAGTTCTATATTTGATGATTCTCCTTAAAAAAAAAAACTTTAAAAAATAGTATAATAATTTATAAATAAAGGATTATTTAAGAAACGTGTTTGAATGGATTAAACAGCCTGGTGAAGAACTAAAGACCGAAATTCAAATGTCAGAACGGTTCCTTGAAGCTTGTGTGGAATATGAAATTGATGTAACTGATAAAAAGACATCTTTGAGATGCAGAATGGCAGATTTTGATTTTTAAAATAGGTTTGATAAACCAGATCAACCAATCTAATAGCCCTGGATTCTCTGGTATTTGTTTATTTAGTCTTTACCAACGTTAAGACAATTTTTCCTGCTAAAAATACATACATTCTGGCAAGAGTTTTTAATAAAGTTAAAGTTACCGTGAAGCCACTGGGTTATAGAAAGCCTCGTTCAAAAAGTTTGCCTTTTTTGTGTCTTTTTTCGGTTTTAAAGATGTCTTAACTTCAGTCTTGCGTCATTTCTCATGTTCCAAATGTTGCCTAAAATACTATTCACCATTTTGCTTCAACAAAACAGCTGCAAGCCTCCAACTGCTTCTCCTAAGACCTTTGCTTCAGCTCCTCTTTCTGGTTCATACATGCTTTGGTTAAATCTCTGTGGATTTCTGTCTCTTCCTCCTCAGCTCCTTGCTGACGTTGTATAGCTAATCAGCTGCTTTTTATCTGTGTCTGCATCTGTTTGTCTAATCGTACTGCCATCTGTGGTTTGTTTTTTTGTGATAATTGTGTGTTTTTTTTTGTTTGTCTGCTTGCTTGTCTGGTTGTATGCGTGTTTGTTTGTAGCTCCGACTCCAGTGACAGTCATCTGCCAATCATCCGGAGAGGGGAGGGGTCAACAGAGGAGACGTATGATGAGAGCTATGGTGACGACAGAGAGTACCACGAAGATGATCACTCGCTTTCGTCTGACATGTACTGCTGAAAATAAATTTAACAAAAAAAAAAGAACAACAACACAGTTTTGTTTTCATCTCAAAGTTTTAAACCCTTGCAAGGTTTGTTTGAATTTGTTTTGTGGATTTGTGTGCACTTTTTAAGGTTGGTGTATCATGATGACACATGCAGGCAGCTAACTCCCATGGAGGAAGCAGAAGAAGTAGAAGGAAGAAGAGGAAGTGGAGGGTGGCAGTCTCCACGAAGAGTCTTCCTCTGTCCAACCTCTCTGGGTGAGAAGACACACGTCAACAGTCGTTCCTTTCTTGTTTAGTTCTCTAGTTGTTTACACTTTTGTTCTGCGTGTCAGGACGGAGATCGTCCTTCCACCTGGAGTGTCTCCGGAGACAACCAAGGCCAGAAGTCTCTCAGAAGACGTCTGCACCTTTACATCTTGTACATCACCAGGTAGTAAAGAAAAAAAAAAATTCACATTGTATTGAAACTACAATTTAACCTCTTGAACTCTTGTGCTACGTTCAAACGGGGGGAACACACGCCCATGTTGTTCTGGACAAGCAGGGAGGGGCTTCTTCTTCTTCTATTTCTTTTTCTACTGTTTACTAGCGCTGGTCCAACACCTACAGTTGGGAGAGGCTTGGTGTGAAATATCGAAGCTGTGCAAACCTCACAAATTTTCTATTCGGATTTATGAAAGACTTGCTGTCATATAAACCGCTATTATTAATTTCTCCTCCATGATCAATTTTCAAACAGCTGGGGCTTGTGTTAATTAAAGGGGACATCATCCATACATCATTACCAAATCCGAGTCCCTGATTGGTCAAAGTTCAACCATGTTTAACTTTCAATGTGTGTTCAGTGGCCCCATGTTTTGTCTTCAAAATGTGCGTAGCTAAGCTTGATCACAAGAGTTTGAACGCAGGAGCCCTACAAATAAAACCTACAAATATACGCGTTTATCCAGACTTTTTACTGGAAGTAGCAGCTTGAATGCACATTCGAATGCATGTGAACATGTTTTTACATTTACTTTAACAACAACTTTTTAACGTTTTCTTCTCATTTAGGC
Source organism: Oryzias latipes (assembly GCF_053564925.1). Classification (NCBI taxonomy): domain Eukaryota; kingdom Metazoa; phylum Chordata; class Actinopteri; order Beloniformes; family Adrianichthyidae; genus Oryzias; species Oryzias latipes. The sequence continues at coordinate 17,197,785 of NC_136259.1, forward strand.
TCTAGCAGTGGCCGGGTTGAGTCCTCAGCTGAGAAGGAGTCACTCACCCAACCTGTTTAGCCGGCTGTGCTCAACGCCTCCAGCCAGTCCTGCAGGTAAATCCAATTCTCCGCAAAAAAGTTGCTTTTCAGATAAGTTGAAAGAAAAAAGACAAAATTATCCTAATAAGTATCATAGTGTTGATCTGTTTGTAATGTCGTGTTTGCTTTTAAGCCCACTGCAGTGATGCCTCCTATCAGGGAGTTCCCTCTTTGAGGCTAGAGGGCTCCAACTCTCATGAAAAGCTCAATACCAGCTTGCCTTCTGTCAGCTGTGGGCCCTGGTGAGTATGAGTACCTTTAAATAGTGGTTTAAATGAAGACAGTTTGGTGTTATTGTGAAATACTTTGCTCTCAGGTACAGCGACAGTAACGGGAACAGCCGGGTACCCAGCCCCAGCCCCAGCGTGTCAGCGTCCAGTCAAAGAGCTCCACGGCCAGTGTCGCTCACCGTACCCTCACTTTTGGGGAAGGACTCCACTTCGCTGTCTCATGGGAGCGCGGGCAGTCTGGTAGAAGCGGTGAGTCTTAGTCGTTACTGCAAGTGTGTAGTTTCTAGAGAAAACTATTTTCACTGTTTCATGTTCATTTTTCTTCTGACTGTTAAGGTCCTGATATCAGAAGGTTTGGGCCATTTCGCCCAGGATCCTTCGTTCATTGAGGCAACCAAAGTCGAGTTGGCTGATGCCTGCGACATGACAATAGAGGAAATGGAACAGGCTGCCAACAACATTCTCAATGGCAAGAATGCCTCAAACCCCTCACCCAGCACCTCTTCCACCTCTCAGCACAGTCCAAACGGCAGCCTTCATCCCTTCCACACAACAGCAGCATCAACACAAAGGGACCGAGTGGCTGGCTTGACCTCTAGCGAAGATGGGGCAGAAGCTGCAGGAAACAGAATCTCCATACATGGGCCGTCCTCTATAGAGGAGCGGCAGGAGTTGCTAGCCACGGAAAGAGGCCAAGAAGAGGAGGAGGAAGAGGTGACGCGGAGGGAAAAGCACCATAGAAATTCTGCTGTCATTGCAGGAGCGCGACAGAGGGACAGTGGGCTTTTGGAGGACGAGGATATGGAATGTGTAACGAGTTTGTAGGGGTTGAGAGAGTTCATTGGGCAAATGGCCCCTCTGACATCATCAGAGAGCGACGGCGCCAGTGCTGTTCGGCAGCAGTGCTGCAGCTGGTTGTGTTTGTCCCTGCGCACTCACACATTGTCGCTCTGGACAAAGGCGACCAGTGATGCAACCTTGAACACATGACTTGTTGGTTTCTGAGCTAGTATGTATGTGAATATTTGTAGTAAATTATATGAGACTATATATTATCTGAGCGTATGGGAGTGTGAGTGTGACTTTCTCTATCTGTGTGTGTTTGTGTGTGTTCTCCACACGTGTCTGAGTGTGGCTCTGAAGTGCCTCACAGTTTTATCATGTCCTCAAAGTATGAAAAGCAGAAAAAGTAGGGAGAAGCAAAAAAGAGAAAAAACAGGACAAAATGAAAGAAAGAGAAGACAAAGACGGCAGGAAATCCTTTTATGGATTTTCTGAAAATGACCCAGTATGTTAATGTGTTCATGTCCTATGCTTACTGTGGTGGTGTGTCACTGTTGTTTGTCTGGCCGCCTTGACGCCAGCTAGGGGACAGCAGACCTGCGTGTTGAGGGATCAATCAAGGATCACAATCTGACCACGCCCGCTCTGGGTCAAAGGTCACCTCCTCATTCTTTGTTTAGCCAATAACAAAGCGCTGTATTGAGTACAACAGGGGCTGGGAAACCCCTGTTTGAAGTCTCATTTCTCCTCCTCTTCCAAAGCTACAGAACCTTGGAGCACAACCCTGCCAACCCAAAAATGGGATTAAGGTGTGCATCGCCCCAGTCACCGGGGGGGAAAGTATTTGAGGGATGGTCCCACAGGGCTGCTAGAAGGGGCCACAAGAAGAGAAAGATACTCCGCTCTACTGGATGTGTGCCAGCTCTTCTTTTTGCAAGCAAGAGAGAAATTCACCTCGTCTGTCACGGTACTTTAATCTGGCCTCAAACCCTCCACCGCATTCCCCCGTTTGGTCCCACCTTCTTGCTGCCCCAAACGGGAAATGAGAGGAGCATTTTGGTGGATAATTGGAAACAGTGAGCCCCCTTCTCTGCCTGATACCTCATCACCCCTCACTACCTTTCCTCGATACTTTTTCTATCATCTTTGCCTATTTTACCATTTCTGTAGTTTTTTTCTTTCTCTGCGCTTTGGGAGGCGTGTCTTTGTCAAGCAGGACTTAGATGGCGGGGTGGAAGAAAAGGAGGGAAGTGACTGTTTATAAAAACACTCCAGGCAAGTGGGGGGGGTCTATACTGGATCTGCCATCAATCAACCGTACTTCCTGCTCCAAGACCTGCCTCTTCCTCTCAGTTAGGAATCCTTCTGGATTTGCTGCCACACACTCCATGTGCAGACCAAGCCCACTATGTATTTAACCTTTTTATTATGTGCAAAACTGATTAGCCATGATTTTTTCTTTTTTAATACTCATGAACATCAGTGTTTTAATTTATCTTTGAGTCGTTTGCAAAATTGGGGTGCTGGTCTTATAAATGTATTTTTGCTTGGTTTATTTTTTAGGAGAATTTAAGAGGTTTAAAGTACAGAAGCAGGGCGTAGTGTCTGCGTGCAAGTCTATAAACTATATTTCTGTGTGCGGGTGTATGTCTGCATTTTAGTACAGGATGTTAGTGTGCACGAGTGTGGGAGATGTGTAACTATAGGAGAGAGGGGTCTCCTCTCTATCAGTATGCACCTTTTACAGATTGTATCTATTTATTTATTTATTTTTCCCAGAAGAGAAAAAAAATGTGAGAATGTGTGCGTGTTTGTGTATTCTAAAAAGCCGATTTTAAGCCTAGACAGTCATTTAAGGTAGCATTTTTAAAAAAGTACGTCGTTGTGTAGGGTGCGTGGGAGCGGAGCTGTCTTTGTGCGTATTAATGGGCCTCCATAACACAGGGTTACCATGGACAGGCATGCTTCCACTTTTACTTTTCAGCCAAGCTGCAGAGTGAGAGTCGCTCTGTCTTTGAACACTAGCCATCGGGTAACTTTTTCTTTACTGTCCCATTTAGACGTTTGGCGTAAGGTCTTTAGGGAGGTCATAAGGTTAGAGGCCTTTTGGCAATTGCTGCTTTTTCTGATGGATGGTTGCTCTGAATGACAGAAGCACCAAACTTCATACTGCCATAACAACCCTTTTGTCAAAGCACTGGGGCTTTATGTCCTAATTTGCTCAGCTGTAACACCCATATCATATATTATACTTTTTTAATGGAAGGTAACCACCCAAAAAAAATTATTAGGGCTTGTGTAGGGGTACTGTAAGACATCTGAATTACACACATTTGTCTATTAGATTAAAATAAACAATTTAATTTAGGAGTACCATTAGAAAGAGAATAACTCTCTGTGTCATTTCATTTATTTGTAAATCTGGTAGGAGTAAAATTATTGTAGAAAATATCATGTTTTTTTGCCTAAACTGCAAAATATCCAGTGAAAAAGTATCCAAAAAGACTTTTTTTTCTGCAGCTTGAATAAGCTGTAGATGTCTGGCTCAGATTTATCATCGTTTTTATTATATGTTTTTGCTATTCAGTCATAATTTGATTCACCTTAAATTAATTGACAGTCAGGTGTGTTTGCAAAAACATCACAAAGGACAGAATATTTTTTTGAATCCCTCTCTTAGCCGTAGTGATGTTCTTTATCTTTTTGAAAATAATGTAAAATTGTTAAAAGCCTTAATGCCCTCTAAAAATGATAGGTAGTTTGGAAAAATAAAGATCGGTTGCTGTGTGAAACATCAGCTTCAATCAGGAGAAATGTTTAAAAATATGTATTTTTTAGGCATTTAAACTCTCTTTTTTTCCTTTCAAGAAAAATCATTTCGATCATTAGAGCATCTTTCCCAATTCATGTCTCTCTGTTTTTTTTAGTTGACACGTGTAAACCGGAGCAGATTAGTGGCAGGAATGAGTATGCATAAACACACTGCCATACACTGCATCCTGTGCCAGACTTCTGTCATTTTTATGCAATCTAAATATTGATGTTTGGTTTATGTGGCAGAACTTGTTTTGAGGTGAAATTCCTATTATGACCCTTTAAAAGTAAAAGTCACCAAATTAGGATGTTTGACATTTTCAAAGACATTTTTAGTATTTCTTTGAGGCATTTTAAAATGTTGAAAAGCAAAAGTATGAGTTTTTGTCTTCCTAATCTACTTTCTATTACCAATCAGTGTTGAAAGACAAAAGGACCCTGCTCTTATCAATGAACTGTGATTGTTTTTGGTCAATAAAAAAGACTGAGTTTCTAAAGATTAATATAACAGACATTTGAAATGTAGTTTTTGTGTCCAAGCTGCTGCATTTTACCCCATAATGTAGCTCCAGTTGAATGTTAATCTCTGGATTAGATCAAAAATCATGAATGACTCGATTCTTGAACAAAAGCAAAGTTTCCAACAACAGAAAAAGACTTTAATTCTTAAAATCATTTTTTTAATTGTCATATAGTTATCCTCTGTTTTCTAGGATAGTGTTCATAGACAAAAACAAAGAAATTTCCTGCATTGTAAAAGATCCACACCAGGCTCACTGTGTGTAAATCAAATCTCTGATGGGTTAGTGAGACTCACAGACGCCCCCTGTGTGCCGTGGAGCAGCGCTGCTGCTTTTCTGTGCTTTGTGGGTCAGCATGAACTATGAAGTGTTGTGTTGCAGTACGATGCTTAAAGTGGGTGTACTCCTGCAACCCACAAGATATGCAAAAACAATGCAATAACTATGACTGTGTACACGGTTCCCGAAGTAAACACACTTGTGAAAAATGTCTAACAAGATCCGCATCATGAAGGTTTCTTTTGTTTGTTTGTTTGTTACATTTATAAGTGAACTCAGTGGTTTCCACACCTGACATACTTGAAATCAGGTACAGTACGTTACAGTGCAGTATAGTAAAATTGTATTTTATTCTCTTTCCCATGGCAGGGCGGGGTGTTGGTCAAAAACGTTTATTGAGACAATGATCTGAAACCAGCGTTTTGCTTGTGGATCATTGTATGGCGACCTGAGAGGTTTGTTTTTCCTGTCTCAACACTTTTTTGACTGCATCTTTTTCTTCTTATTCTTGGTTTTTAACGAGTTTATCTGTGTACCATCAGTGATGCATGAGGTTCCCACTTTCAGTCAGCTTTCCAATAAGGTTGAATATCATATCACATTATTACAGAGTAGCTTTTTCTATTTATTGTACATAGACTGACTGAAGTCGGTATCGCGAGATACATGTTTGAATTTAAAGAAGCAGAGGGGATTTTGCATATCTTGTGTTTTCTGGGCCCAGACATATCTGATTTTATTTAACCTTTAAAGGACAGATGCACAGCGATTGAAACTAGAGTAAGGTGTCATGAAAACCCACTTGTTTTTGATACAGTTATTGGAAATTAAAGCTATGTTTTTGCTGCAAAGTTGAGGATCTGGATTTATATTCTGTACTTTTTGGACATTTTTTCCCTCCTAGTCTCAGATAACCCTGCAGCCATTGTCATGGCATACCGTGCTTACTGGTCCTCTATGTAGTCTTCATCACTCTATATAAAACGTTTTGAGCTTTCTTCACACCTATACACGTACCCACTTTAAATCCATTTGAAACACAGGATGAGCATGTTTTTTGTTCATCCTGACAGTAACAGCTGATCAGATAATTAGCAGGACCTGCGAGGATGTTGCATTCAGCATGGATCCTGTTAATCAGCGTGCACCAAGCTGAGGCTCTGGAGCCATCAGAACACGTCCCCCTTTAGTCCTCCATGGTACTGCTGTTGTATTTGTGCGCACTTGTGCTGCTTCATACAGCTTCATCGAATGAAAGCGGTCACCATGCAGCCCAGATTTATTTGGGTTCCTCAAGTGAAGTGGGACAGAGCAGAGGCTTGTTGTTGAATCTGTTTGGTGGTCTTGTAAAGACTCGAGGGACAACTGTTTGAAAAGAGGATTTGAGGAGGAGGAGGGTGGCTGGAAGTTTGCTGATTTAAGATCTGACCTTTTGAATTGTGTTAAAGTAATGTCTCATGTGCATGGGTTTAGAGATGTAAAATATTGGTCCTATTTAACTGATGACATTTTGTCTCACCACTAGCCATTGATTGTATATTTTTCTATAATATATAAATTAAAAATATCTATAAACATACAATATTTAATCACCACAGTTTAGAATAAGGAACGGGCTGGACACTTTGATGGAAATGTAGTTAGGAAAATTTGGATTTCCATTATATTGAGAGTATTTTTAACCAAAAAGCGATGGAATATCCTCAGCAGGCTTTAGGACCTAGGAATTATCTTTTTTAGCTTTTGGAGTTTTGCATTCAAGAAAAATGTAAAAATCTAAAGGCTAATTTACTGATTGGATTTTAAAAATAAAGATCTGTCCATCATTTGTGCTTATTAGGAAATGTGATTTGCTGGACAATTTGAATCCACGCTGCAAATGGAGTTGAACAAGTCTGTGCTTGTGTTTTTTTATGTTTTGTGGAGAAAAGTCTTAAACTCATCAACCTACAAACAGCCTGTCCTCGTCTGGTCATCCTTCTACTGTAGCATTGAGAGTTGTGTCTCTCAGCTAGTCCGACATCAGCAAAATACTGCACACCTTTGAAAAATAAAAAACACACACACATTTTCCCAGCAACAAACCAAAAATTCCTCCTAAAGGACTGGATCTTTATTAGTTTTTAGTTATTCAAACAGTGTAGCTTTGTTTCGTTGTTTTTTTTATGTTTCTTACAAAATGGATTTGGAGGACTTGAACTACATCATGTGTAGGAAAAAGCCGCTCATCTGCTTTTTATACAGACGAGGAAGCAAAGACGTAGTTCATAGCACCTGGCCAGTTCTTTTTACATCCGTTTAAATATGAACTTATATTTTTAAAGATAAAAATCTAAAAGCATTTACACTTGTTTTCATATATGCAAAAGCGTGTTGGATTCAGCTTGTAAAGCACTTGCAGAGGAATTTCTAGAGCTGATGGTCATTTCCGCCGAGGTGACACGGCGCCACAAACATGAAGTGAGGAGATTTTGTGGAGAAAAGCTGCTTTATATCAATAAGATTTTAAACACTAATAAAAGTTCTAAACACATGCCATTTAGGGAGTGTGTGTTTAAGTTACAGATTTTAGTAGATTTGTAATTTTTTCCATTTAAACCTCCGTATGTGGATCTGTCAGGGCTGCAGAGAAGCATATCATAAATTCTTGTAAATCAAAGTTGTGATTATGACCAAAATATTTTAAGAGGACTATTTTAAATATATATTTTGTTATTTTTTTCTAGTAGGAATTACCCTAGCCTGTTGATGAGGGAATCTAAATGAAAGTTTGGTTCCCTGGACACTAAGACAATCCTCTTGGTTTGTCTGTACTGTCATTCTCAAGTCCAATGAAAGCTTTTGAACGATTACAGAGAGGAAATTGCAGAATATATTACTAGTATATACAATTTTATCAAGAAGGTATCTTATATTTTAGTTATCAATTCATAAAGAATATGTATTTAAATGGCAGTATGGTGCAGATTTAAATAAAAATCCCATTTCAGAGGCTATGTGAGGTTTTAAAAACCGACTAAAAAGGCTTCCAATGTAAGTTATGGTTAGAGATAAGTTTGTTTTAGCTAAAAAATCTTAGTTTGCTGCTTTTACAAGAGTTTTAGAGAAAGAAGTTCTTGAATTGCATGACAAAGGCAGCATTTTTCTCTGTTCAGCAGTGTATGATCACAGGAATTATGCTTTGAGGGTTTGTGAGAGTTTTTTGCATTAACACACAATATGCACATTATATTTATTACCTGGACAAATTGAGTCATATTAGTTTGTACTACTCTCCTACTGCATTTTTCTTGGACAGGAAGCGTGACCTGTTTTATCTGTTGGGCCATCATATCAGAGATTGGTGCTTGACTGATAAAAATATTTTAAAATAAAAGAGCTATAAACAGAAAAAGTCAAATGTATTAATTGTGTAGCAGCTCACATAGCAGCACCTTTACATGAATACTTAGGATGACTGTTTTGATGTGTCCTCACAAACCTTGTGTTTAGCCTTTAATTCTTTAGAGTTATGCAAACTTGATGAACCCCAAATTGTAAAAAATCCAGAAGACCAGTTTTTATTTTTAGAAAGCAATCCCAAACCCTTTGCGTGTGATAATGGCCGATTTTTACTGAAGTGTTTCGAACAGGATGGGTGTGGCAGCAGTGATAAGATGTGATTCTGGTGTCTCAAAAGCCTGCTCTTATTAAAACCATGAATGTTTCTGCCTGCCTGCTCATTATCTCTTATTGTTGCATACAGCCATTTCTGTATATCACAATGCACCTCAAATGATAATTAGTTTTACAAAATTATCCTTTGAATGTAAAGACAGTGATGCTCATACTCATGTCTGGAAAAGGTGCTTTTCTTTTTCAGTTAAACAGAGAAATATATTTTAGATTGAAAGAAAATTGACGTATTTGCTTTGCTCAACCCTGAAGTGATTTGACTTTTTTTTAGAGCACAAAGAGTTAGAAAATGAAAGCTCGCCTTGTGTGTATGTACGGAAAAATGCAGCTTTAATGGATAAAAGCATTCTTTTCTTTGGTGAGTTGCATCTTGTCTTGAGGAGATCAGTACACAGCAGTGTTTCTTGAATGCTTTGTTCCACCATGGCTTGTGGAAAGTGCCAGAGCTGTGCGGCTCCACTCACGCCCACTCATCAGTGTCTTATGATCCTGTCCATCGTCATCGGTCACTACTCATGCAAAAGTGTAAAAGGGCCTTTGACAGGACTGAGCAGTTTGTTTTCATTTCTTTTAAGTCAGGGAGAAGTCTGTTAGTCCTATATTTTATTTGGGTTTTTTTGGGAGAAAAGCCGTTCACAAAGAGACCAATTTCTTGTAATATTAGTAGTGACGCTACTATTTATTGTAGTATTTAATAACAGCACTATTTATGGTCAAAATAATGAATTAAAGTGTGTCATTGTGCTTGCAGTAGCTTTGGAGGCAGGTGGTCATTCTGTAACTGAGTTCTTAAGCATAAGCCACTCCCTCTCCTCTAGCAGGACGTATTTCATTGGTTCTAAGGTTGCTAAGTGACACTGGCCCAACATCATTTGGTTTCCTTAGTTACCATTTGTCTCCTCGGAGAGGACAGCATGGTCTCACAATTGACATACCCTTTTCTTTTTCTTCTCCTCGTTCTTTTCTAGAGGTAGAATTTCTTTTTCATTTTTGTTTTTTCATTTTAGATTTTAGAAAGGGAAAGAATACAAATTAAATAAATCAGAATATTAATTCAATCACTTTTTCTACTCCTATTTTCAATAAAAAGTTAAATGGAAAAAAAAAGTTGATATGTAAATATATCGTGTACAGTTTGTATCTGTAACTTGTCAGTCTGTCATTGGTGACAGAGTCTGTCTTGCTTATAACGCACGCTACCAGTAAATAAAAAAGGAAAAAGTATATTTAGACTGTATGGTCCCTTGAAAGCAAGTTTTAAATTAATATCTGATGTATATTCCTGTAACATTGCATTTTTATCTGAGGAATGATGTTATTAAAAAACTGCAAATAAATTGCATTTCCTACAGTTTTGTTTATTGTTTTCTCATTGGATTCATAAAAACGTTTTACACGAGCTATGAATGTCAGGTATAAAGCAAGAGCAGACAAAGTGCAGAAATATGAAGCAACTATTTTCAGTTTTTTTTTTTAAATAAAGAGAAAAAATACTTTTTTTCATTTTAGATTTCATTAAAACATACATTTAGAAGCTCCTAGGATAAGTGAATACGATACCCACAACTAAAAGTTAGTTGTTTGTGCTATTTTTAACAAAAGTAAAATAAAATAAAAAGTCAATTTTTTGGTTTTCAGAAATATAAATTACTATTTGCAAATAAAATCCGATCTTTTAAGGCTGATTGAAAAGAATGCAAACTCTCTAAAAGTTTCTATTTTTATTATGGGGCACAATATTTTAAAATATCTTTCATAATGGAATTTGTTTTATGTAATTGTGAATTTTTCTACTTCAAAAGTTGGATTTGACTACGCTAACAGTCCAAATAAAGTTAAAATAGTGTATTATAAGAGAAAATGTTGAACATTTTAGGGTAATGCAAAACAAGAATACAAGGATCGTCTATCTTGTAAGTTGATGTTAGATCAAATGCTAAATAAGAACTAATTGTATCACAACTTTTCTTCTTATCTCATCTGATTCAGCTGTTGTTACTGAACAAATAGAAAATGTTGAATCTGACACAATTTAATGAAGAGAAGAAATGGAAATATACAAAAAGGTTCCCTTTTTTTAATAAGAATAAAGTTTAAACAAGGAAATTCTTCACACAAATTCAACATTGGTTTGTTTCATCAAAAAGTAATAATTACTTGTCAGGTTTATGAGTTGCCAGATGCCTTTTTAGGTTGCCTTGCTGAGAGAATTCTTTCTCACACTTAGTACATTTAAAAGGTTTTACTCCTGTGTGACTGAGAGCATGCCTCTTTAGACAGTTGACAGTCAGAAACCGTTTAGGACATTCCAAGCAGGCGTACGGCCGCTCCCCTGTGTGAGAGCGCAGGTGCACAGTCAGGTGACCCTTGCAGGAGAAACCTTTCCCACAGTGGATGCAGGTATAGGGCAACTCGCCTGTGTGAGACCGATTGTGCAAGAGCAGCTCCCCCGAGGAGAAAAACGACTTCCCGCAGGTGGTGCACAGGTAATTTCTCTCTCCTTTATGCATCTGCATGTGCCTCACAAAACCGTTTTTGCTAAAGTGTTTTCCGCATACGTTGCACAAATTGGTGGGGCCGTCGTGGAGCCGTTTGTGCTGGTTTAGGGAATTGCTGCACAGGAATCCCTTGTTGCACAGATCACATTTAAATATTCGTCCTTTTTTGTGGAGTCTTTGGTGATGATAATACCCCGACTGGCTGGTGAAGCCCTTCTCACACAGACTGCAGTGGTATCGGAAGCTGTGGATTCTCATATGGGTCCTCAGTTGATTAGGGTGTTCAAAGACCTTCTCACAGGTCTGACATCTGGTCTCTTCTTCTGAAAAGTTTTTGTTCTCAGGCCGTGTGCTTAGAAACCTTTTATCAACCCCTGTAGGTTCTTTTCTTCTTTGGGATTTCCTATTTCCCGGCTTGTCTTGATTCTGCTCACAGTTCAGTTTCTTGTCAGGGCTATTTTTCATTGTGCCTTTCTTCTCTTTCTTTGAGCTCTTTTCTATGTCTTTCTTTTTTATCTTTGCACCCAAACTCACTGTTTTTGAAGATTTCCTTCTGGGTTTGATCCCTGTTTTTTGATGCTCCTTTTGGATGTGCTCTTGAATCTTTTTTATGCAACAATGTGTAAACGAACACTCGGAACAGATGTACAAGTGAGATACAAGATCTGAAAAGAGTATCAAGCACGGCAAATGAGAAAGACTGAACAGATTAACTCCAGACAAACTCTGACCTGTGACTGACCTGACTCCCTTTTCGGACCCCAGTCTTCTGAGGTGTCCTCTAAGCTTTCAGCCAGGTCTTCGTCCACGTCCTCCAAAGCCAACGTCCTCGCATCGCTGTCATATTTATCGTCATCACCTTCAATGTGATTTACTGGGAGTCTTTCTTCAGGTGGGTGAGCCAACGTGTGCAGAATGATGTCTTCCTCGTTGCTGGTCAGAGCTGTAAAACAACAACAAAAAAGTCCTAACTTGAGTTAGTTTTTGGCACAAAAATGTAAACGTTCTCCAATTTATGAAAATCATAAAGAAAGAATTTTTGTTCTGACTTGAGCTGAGAGTCCCCCGCTCTCTGTAATGAAGCAGAAGGGTCTTTAACGCGACAGGATCAGACAGACTGCGCGAAAACTCTTCTGGTGTAGATGAACCAGTGAGCAACGCTGATGTCTTAAAGGACCATTAAACACAGGTAGGTCAGTGAAACATAATCTCAGGTCTAAAAAATGTATCAATTTGACATTTACTATTAAAAAAGATACATAGAGCATCTTAGCAATTTATCAAATCAAACTTAAAATCGCTTATTTAAGCTTCTTAACACACAAATACTATGCCTCAAAAATGTATATTTGTCATTTCCTACAGACAACAAATGTTTGCCAATAATTTTTAAACACATAACTCTAAATCTGTCATACAGATGAAACCACTGTGATGCTTTAAATGTACAGATTAGTGAGTACCTCGTGAAGATCTGGTACAGGCAGCAGTTGCTCCAGTCTGACCAAGAACACAGACACGAGCTGCTGGATCCCTTGGTTGAAGGCAGAGCCATACTTTTTAGGAAAAACCTCCTATGGGCATGTTTAGAACATACATTATTCAAGGTTTGAGTAAGAAAAAAAATGCTTAATTGATCAAACTTCACTGGAGAATGCAATGAGGATTCCTGAAATACTCAAATTATTTTTCTGTTTATGAACTTGTTTTTTTTCCAGGCCAAAAAACACATTTTCTGTTACTTTATAAACATAAAAGAAAATTGTACTGTTATTGATCTACATTTTGTTATTTAAAATTTATCGGAGAACAGTTTTCAAACCAAAGATGGTTTGAGACAGATTAACATTTAAACAAGGTCTAATATATTTAGGTTCAAAGCAGAATGTTTTTAAAATTCAATAAAAAAAATTCTTTTTCAAAGAAATGTAAAAGTTCAGTTGTTTAGTTCATAGATATCCATACTTACATGAAAGAATGTCTCCTTTTCAAATGGAACACTCAAGATTTTCTGCACCAGAGTGGCAAAGTTTCTATAGGAACTCCTTAGGATTTCACTGCTTTCCTAGAAAATAAGGAAAATAATTTCAGACATTTGGTTTTCTTTTCTTTTTAATTGATAGCATTTCAATTTAATGTGTCGGATTAGAAACAAAAAAGACATTAGTTGCAAGCTTAATTTGTGAAGAAAAGAGGATAACGTCTGTTTTTGAAAATCTCACCATTTGATCAATGGAGCTCAGCTCAGAGCTGCAGGAGTGGATTTTATCAAGGTGGTTCTGGATGGTCTTTAGGTTGGTGACACCATCCACGTGACACAGCTCCAAAACTAGCTGTAATAGACACCAAAACATTAATCTCCACTATCTACAAATACACCTTATCTACTATGTTGAGCTTGATGTCATCATCCTCTAGACTAGCCACTATCACCACAACAGCACAAGTAACTTGAATGTAACTCCTTACCCTTGCTCTCAAACCCATGATGAGTTGAGCTTTCTGAATGGGATTCAGAATCTCTGGAACAATCTCCATGACCAAGTTGATGAAGTCCAGCAGTTTATCATACTGAAGCACACTGTGCTCCTGAGCTACCTGCCACGCTAAGGCAGACATCAGTCTCACTGGAGGCACAAGCAGCTGCAAAGAAGCAGGAGGAAGACGTGCGCCTGCAAATGAGAAGTATTTTGTCTAAAAGTTGATAAGCATAGAAAACAACTTAACAAGCAATATCTGTACACAACACACTGGTGCTCGTTTAGTTAGCTAACATTAGCTTTGGACTCCTCTTCTTTTAAAATGTGCATTATTTAGTGTTGAAATGCGATGTTGGCGGCCAAAATAAAAAACAAAAACACTCGCACAAACCTTTGTAACTCAACGCCATACCGGTGGATGGTAAACATGTAAAATGAGGAACATAAAAGGAATTCTTGGAACGCTTAAAAAAATCACTTCCGGATTAAGCGGATGTTGTGAAAAATCGAGACATTGCAATTTCCTTCAAAACAAAAGCACACCCTGCTTTTTTTAAAATCTTTTTTTAATTATGATTTTTCATCTGAATCTTAATTTTAGCTTTCAAAGGGGAATATAGTTACTTTAAGAAAATGCTTTACAACAACGTCTCTTAATTACAACAACAAAAGGGTACACAACAGTGTTTTACAGTCAAATAATTATGATTTATTATCATCTTTAGACAATTATAATGCACATTTTATACTAACCCAGTAATTGTTTGTTTTATTATTTAAAGAAAAAGTTCTTCTTTTCGTGGCTTCCCTATAAGTAATGATTATTTTTTTAAAGATTTAAACAAATAGGATTTAATTTAAAAGAAATAGTCTGACGTCAACTTCTACTTAGCAAAACAAACTTTTACTCGAGCACAACTCGAGCCGAGCTATGAAGATGTTTGTTCCAGATGAGCGCTCAGTGAAAGGCAAGAAAACGTAAAACACCCTCTCGTGTTTTAAACACGCCTAGACGGCGCTTTGCCGTGACTGCATGCAACAAACAGCCCTCAGATCAAAGCAGCATCTTTTCATCATGCTGTCAGCACCGAACTGACGAAGGAGGAACACGTTTTTTCGGTGTTTTGATTTGTTTTTTTGTGCGCAAACTTGGACAAATAAGGTGTTTTTGATCACAATGGGAAATGGCAAAGACGCAGCGACATCCGACGCGGAGTTCACGTTTGTCAGTCCAGTTGTGAAGTATCTGCTTTTTGTTTTTAATTTTATATTCTGGGTAAGCTATTCAACTATTTTCTCCCATGGTTAAACATTTGTGTTTCAGGAGAAGACACGTTGCACTGACATTTGAAAGTTTGCTTTTATGAAGGCTTCAATTGCTAAATGGGTTTCCCAGTTATTTTTCAGTCTTCCAACCATGTCAGATAAGTGGGATAAGTGTGCATTTTTGTGTTTGGATTAGTTGCTCTTTAACTCGAGTTGACCAAATTCCAGGAAAGGGGGAGTGCTGAAACTTCCATTTATGCAAAGATATGTCCGCACAGGCAAAAATAAAATAACCCAACAGATAAGAAGTGGTCATCACACAAAATTTGATCACTAAGGTCTAACATGATCAGGGGTCAGAACTGTAAACACAGCAAAGTTAGTTTTCAGAGTCAGCTGACCTTAACAAGGAGATTTCTTTGCTGATCTCTTCTCAGATTAAATTTAGACAGACTTTGTTTGTACACGTGCAATAATTCTTTTAAAAATGTGTAGTTTAAACAAATGATTAGGAATAGTTTCAAAGGTGCATTTGATCGCCTTCAACAAAGTTTGTTTTTGAAAATGTTACCACAGAAATGAAAGTTATTTAGACTCTTTGCCGTGTTCTAACAGGACGAGGCTGTGTAAAAACTTGAAGCTCTGCAGCTTGGAATGTATAGTTATTTCTTCTGCCTTAGGCTACACATTAGGATATGTCTACGAAACCCTATGACAATATAACTACTGCTTCTTTTCACATCTGCATTATCCCTGTTCTGATATAATCAGAACTAAATAAGTTAACAGAAACCTTTACAGAATGATAGACCAGGCTGGTTCTGTTTCTCCCACCTCAACAGGCTGTAATGGTAACTGGATCCTTTTCATTCAGGGTGGGAAGCGTGTTTCTGAAGCCTCACTATTATTCTATGAGGCTGTATAAAGGACAAGCCTGTGAAAGAGCCTATTTTGCTTTATTAGAACAGTGCAGATCACTTCCAGGTTGGTCAAATGGAATTTTTTCCTTTTTTATATAACTTTACCATCATGATGGATGCCTTACTCATTCATTTCATTTCCTGTTGAGGGTTGATAAAATGAGTTTAAATTAGATTTTTTTTAAAGCAGGTACAGCATGTGTGACTCATAATTTCCTTCTCTGTGCCTTCCACGTCATTGTGATGAAGTGTTGTGGTAAATTGAGCAAAACGGAACATATAAGAAATGATTCTTCATCGTATTTAATGTGAACAATCCCACTTTTTATTTCCCTCTTCTTCTCAGGTAATTTCCTTTGTGATGGTGGGGATCGGTGTGTATGCTCGCCTGATAAAGCAAGCAGGTACTTGATCGGATGACTCAGGAGGAACCAAATGAATTTCTGTCTTGAAAAACAGTAACGGATCGCTTTTGTTTTTATTAAACGGCTTTCAAAGCTCTACGTTCTGTTCTGCTGCAGAGACCGCTTTGGCATGTCTGACAGTTGACCCTGCTGTCATGCTCATGGTTGTGGGAATCTTCATGTTCATCGTCACCTTCTGTGGCTGTGTGGGCTCCTTACGGGAAAACATCTGCCTCCTGCAGACGGTAATCTTTTTTGTATCTATAACAGTGCTAAAAAAAACATTGAAACTTGTTATTTCTGTGTTTGTTTAGGAGTTTAATGAAAAAAATTGAACTCCTTCAAATCACATGACATGCTTGAGGCTAAGATCGCACAGGTGAGGGGCTTGAAATTAAGCAGAAAAAAGGGGACGCCTCCAATATCTTCTTCTTTACTTTATAAACCGCTCAAGCAAAGAATAAAGAGCTATAACAGCACAAAAAAGTGAAGTTTTAACCCCTTCTCTGCTTTAAGGCTTCTATGAAGAAGCCACAGTGCAGATGCTGATTCTACTCTAAACACTTCTTCTCCTAACTCGAGGCGTATTGTTCTCTCTTCTGTTAGTTTTGCATCAGTCTGACAGTCATCTTCATTCTGCAACTGACTGCTGGTATCATGGGCTTCATCTTTTCCGATAAGGTAATTTACCTTCATCAGAGGATTGTAAAAAAGAAACAGCTCATTTATTAGCAAAAACATGGTTTCCAACTACAGCTATTGAAAATTTAGACAAGTGATTAGTTTATCTTTTTGATTTTTGTTTTTAATTGAGTGTGTGTAACTTAATATTGTCAGTCAACAGATTATAGGTTTTGAATTGTAGTAGTAAGTTTCATGGGATGTTCAATAAAAAGGAAGAACTGTGTGCAAACTCATACCTCTGACAAAAAAAAAGTCTTTCATTTCTTGAAAGCCTTAAACTCTGGTTTTTAAAAAGCAACCTGTTCAAAAAAATGAAAATAATTTGTTAAATTAAGCCTAAAGTGGTTTTAAAGAGGGCAAAAACACTGACTTGGTTTTATTTTGTTTAACAAATGAGCCTAACTGTCTCCAATTTTTAGGCAAGAGGTAAAGTAACAGAGGTGATCAACAAATCCATCATCCACTACAGAGATGACGTTGATCTGCAAAACCTCATCGATTATGGCCAAAAAGAGGTAGTTGACCACCTTCTTCTGTCATGAGAATCTTTAACTTAATATTTACTTTAAAAAAAATCAGTTGATTGATTGTGTCTTTTAGTTCCGCTGCTGTGGTGGTGAGGCCTTCACCGACTGGTCCCAAAACATATATTTCAACTGCAGCGAGAAAAATCCGAGCAGAGAGCGCTGCTCCGTCCCTTTCTCCTGTTGCATCATAACCAAAGTCAAGGTTAGCTCCAAATTAGACTTTTGTGTGTGTTTTTCAGAGTTTTAAGCTATTGCTTTGTATGTAGGAGTTATTCAACAGCATGTGTGGTGAGGGCATGCAAAAATTGGACTACATCACAGCAGGACAGTACGTTTATACTGATGGCTGCATAGACAAACTGGTGAACTGGATCCACAGCAACCTGTTTATCATAGGAGGCATTGCTTTGGGACTGGCTATACCACAGGTAGGATAGCATGCAAAGCAAATACTTAAGTCAAAACTTGTACAAGTAGAGATTAAATGGTGCAATCAGGGGTTTGTTCTTTTGCAGCTGGTCGGCATACTCCTGTCTCAGATTCTGATCAATCAGATCAAAGACCAGATTGAGCTGCAGAACTACAACGCCAGGCACCGCTCAGACCCGTGGAGCTGAACCAAATCCAGAGCTCCAAGACGTGTTGCGCACTTGCTTTTAGTGACTGCTAAAGAGAATGCTTTTTTTTTTTTTTTTAGAAAATACATCTTTCTAAAAGCTGTAAGATGCAAACATCTGCTGCCACCTTCTGGACACTAGCAATGTTTGCAATTGTGAACTGGTTGGGATTCTACACGAACATTTCTTTATCATTTGTTGTCATGAATGCCTCAAGTATTACATTGTGTACTGTTTCTATTCCGAAACAACAATAACTGCAAAAGAGGATTTATTAGACCTGGAAGAGTCTTACATAACACTAAAAATGGCAATCAACATTAAAAAGTTTAGTTGGAGGGGGGGGTTGGATGGATCCAAAATGATATTTATATTACATACAAATCCTTAAATCTATTTTGGTTTTAAAGTAATACTTGAAATGCACAATTATCAATTTAATTTAATCAACACTAACAAGGTGTGTTTGCACTGTTTTGTGAAGATCTGGAATAGTGAAAAACTGACTTATTTTTGCATTCCGCACCAAGGAAAACACTGCCTCTTAATTTGTTGTTTTTGTTAAATTTCTTCTTTTTCTTCTTCTTTTTCCTTATATGAAAACTTTAAATTGGGTACTTGTAATGTAAATGCAATAGAAGTGTATGTATAGAGGTTTGTGACGCAAGTCCTGAACCTAAACATATCATTTGACTGCTATTTTACAGCTGCGGTGACGGTAAAGAGCACAGCAAAGAGGGAAATGGAATTCAGAGAAAGAAAACAAATGAAAAAGAGTCTTCCATTGTATGCTTTAAATGTATGCGTGATTTATAGTGTGTATATACTGTAGGTGCTTGTAGTACTGATCTCCAGCGCTCTGTGTGTGGTCCTTGCTTTTTTTTTTTTTTTTTTTTTTGGGCCTGTGACTCACTCAAGCAGACATGTTACTGAGATTTAGGGAGGCCCAGGCGGACCCGCACTCCAACAAACAGAGAACTGAGCACAAGTAATGTAACTTTGCTCTCTGTCCCTTTGCAAAAAAAGTAGTCTATTTAGGTGTACTACAAGTATGAAACTAAAAGTGAGGCAGTATATTTGAAATTTACTTTTTATATGCTATCATTATATTTTAACCTTAAACTTTAGTCTGAAGAAGTATTCAGTTAGTATACTTCCTACACTACATGTATGTGGTCTATAGTATACTTGCTGTACTAATACTCAAGCATCAGGTGTACTACTTTTTGCATAAGGGAGTACCGGTACCTATTAAATAATCTAGATAAGTGGAAACCTGAAATGTCTAGTTTTACTCCAATTGCCAAAAATATATGAAAATTTCCAACTATGGATGGACCAAACGTCCAACCATTCTGTGTTGTTGTTTTTTCTCTCCAGATAAATGACCAACACAAAGGTTTTTAAAATAAAAAACAGATATAAATAGATAAAATATCTACAATTGATAAAAATGACAAACACCATCAAGCATGGTAGGGAGAAAGCATGCTTTGAGTGCAGTTTAATGAATACATTTGTAGGTAATTTGAACGTAAACACCATTTTATAATAAAAAAGAATAACAAACTGATGCTTCTCTGAGGGAATGATTTACCAAAAAATACTCAAAAAATCTAACAACCAATTGATAATATAAAATCATCAAACTATTAGTCTTACTAGCTCATTTAGTGTTTTAACACAACATTGTCCATATTTATTGTTATTTTACAACTAGGGGTGTAACTATTAATCTGAACAATGTTTCTATTTATATCATAAATTGTGGTTGCTGGTCAGATTTGATCTGACTCACTGACCTAAAATGGATCCAGGACATCTTTTGCCAAAACTTCAACCAGTGTGACTCAGAGAGAAATACCTGGGTCCTAAACAGTGCAGGTGGAGTTTTCCAGATTCCCTGTATTTCTTGCAAGTTAATCAAATGTACAATAAATATGTGTACAAACAAACAATTAATGGCAAATCCATTCACATTTTAGTTTAATAAAGTTCACCCCACTGTTCTTTTTTCCCACATCAAAATAATAAAAACGGAACATGATTAGAACATTCTACTACACTGTACGGTCACATCTTTGCAAAATTCAAAGCGTTTTCATATATTGTATTGGAATGATCATTGTTGCTGCCATCACGTGTGTGTTGTGTGCTGTGAATAGACTGCCTTTTTTGTCACTGTCCATTTGGACAATGGAGCTGGAGAACAGTGGTCCCTGAAGGATCACTGGTAGAAAACTTCTCTCAACTGAATGTACGAATCATAGCATGTGTTTCATGTGCTGGTCATTTTTGCCTTGTAGTAAAAAAATATAAAAAAAAATAAAAACTACTGTGCTACAATGATGGTATTTTCGATATAATTGATTTTATTTTGAAACAATTCAATTAAAAACTTGCCTCAGATAGATTGATCTGGTTAAATCGTAGGAATATAAATCGATTCATTGATTAATTCATCAAACATTCTTTCAAAGTAAAGACACTCATAGAAGCCAGGTTTTTTGTGTGTATATGTGTTGTTGTTTTTTTTTGCATATTTACTTTCAAGGTCTAATTTCCTTCTATTTAATTATTTTTTTTTTCTTCTACACCAAAACACGGGAGATCAGACCTATCCGAGAAAACTTTCAGAAGGTCTGCCGTAAGGCACATTCTTCCACTTGCAGAGGAGGGGGGTGGAAGTGGAGGCTTTGTAGCCCTGGCTTTCCCCCTCCATGTGCATACCAGAGACAGAAAAAAAAAAACAAAGCCACGCAGAGCTGCGACTCCCAGAAGCAGCAAAAACATCACTGGAGGGGATTTTTCTCCAGACTCTCCTACTCAGAGGGATGTCACATTTTTGGGACAAACACAGAGGTCCACGGCGTCACATCTCACCCCTGTTTTTGGCTTGTATTATGAAGGGGTGGTGCATGTGAGCCAGAGATCCTGTTACAGACATCCAGACTTTTCCAACTTTTTTTTTTTTTTTATGGGAGTGGGGGAGGGCGAAGCTTCAACTTTCGTCTCCCGTCTTTCCCCAAAACACCTCAAATGGCGTTTTTCAGCTGCTTTTTCCCCTGCTTGAGGACATTTTCAGAGGTTTTTAGTAATGAGGAAATTCTGGGACATTGTGGGAAAAGCGCACGAGGATCGCAGATTTAAAAAGTTTGAAAGGACTTGGAAACCGTTCTAAATGCGTCTTGGCGTTTTTCCTCCAACCATGTTGCGTTTGGATTCAGTGCTGAAGACGATTGTATGGACCAGTGAGTGAGGGTTTTGATCAGCGGAGCTCCAGGAGTTGTAGTTTTTTTTTTCCACAGCAGAATTCTACACCATCAAGATGTCTTCCCATGGCTGGAGCCCCATTGTTAGAGTTTACGGGATGCTTAGCGTCTGGGCCGCCTGGCTTTTGGGCTGCAGGGCGGCATTTGCCCCGAATGGGACCGTATTTGAGGATATTTGCAAAAAAACGACAACTTGCGAGGTCCTTAAATACAACACTTGTTTGGGATCTCCTTTACCGTACAGCCACACTTCTCTGATCCTGGCGGAGGACTCCAGCAGCCAGGAGGAAGTTTTTGAGAAACTCACCATGTGGTCTGGTAAGATTTTATCTGGCATTAAAATAAAACAATATATGTAATAATTACAACAACAGATAAAATCCAACTATAAAACCCAACCAACACAATTAAAATACATATATAATTAGGCACTATTTTTTGTCAAAATGAGATGTTAACATAAACATGTTCACTGTAGTGTAAAAGTAAAACTGGAGGAACAGAGCTATAATGACAATAACAAAAGGGATCATGTAAGTAATTTGAAGACAAAATTATACAGATTACACTGCTAACAAATTAAAACATTATGTTTTGCATATATGCACATGCTACTGTCACTTTATTCTACTGTCACTATCAAAGGAGAAAAACATTGACGTTTCTCTCCTGCAGTCATTTTTTTAAACATTCAAAACCTGAGAATCTTTGCATTCAAACAAAGCTAGTTCATTCAAGTATTTTAAAATCCTTAAATAAATATTCAGCTTTTATTTTCTTAACCTTTTCCACTGTTTAACTATCAATCATTAGTTTTTTTTATGTTTATGTTTAGGATCACTGTCAGGAGCCATAAGAAAGAAACAACTTGGAAAATATGATTATTACATTTCTTAAAAGAATTTTGCTTCGTTTGTCTTTTTCAAAATAAAATCCCAACCAGAAGGAATGGCTGTTTTTTTTTTGCTCCTATAACTAAAGGGGGTCCAAACGTTTTTCAAAGATTTGTTGATGTAGAAACATGTGAGAGCTGAGCCGGACATACTGTGAACCCTTCATGAAAAAATGAAATGCAACTATTTAATGAGAATTTACTGCAATGGTATATTACTTCTTTCTCCAGATAGAACAGAAAAATATTTAAAAACCTTTTTTATCTAAATTACTGTGAATTTCATATTTGAAGACCAGATTAAAATCTATAAAATAAAAAGTCTGTCTGGAAAATAATCTTTCGTCAATATTAAATCTGGGTTTATATGAAATGTTACATATCTTGCTATTAAATGTTCATTTGGCCCACATGCCGGACTTTGGACATGTATGTTTGAATACAACATACTTTAAAGTAGTAAATTCAAGTACAGATATTTGTACAGTTCTTGATTAGCATTTTTCCTTTCAAAACTTTATTAAAGATTATTCTTAAAAACTTAAGTGAAACTTTAAAAAGATGTTTTTATTTTTTTTACTGTCAGATGATCAGTGGATTGTTTTCTAGATTATAATACGTTTGAGACATTTCAAAAACGTGAAGAAAACAGTAGATTTATTGTTTAAAATAAAATAAAAACTAAAAACTTTATTGATCCCAATCTTGTAAATTTGACTCTAGTAGCAGCAGTCATTAGTCTGTACAACAAATAGTATAAACTGTAAAAATACATTTAAAAAATAAAGAATTGAAAAGGTTTGATGTTCACATAAATCATCAACAGCAAGATGCAGTTTATCTCTGGCACAGGGATGAAGAGTTTTACTGTTTTCGAAGAATTTCCTGTAGATATTTTGTATTTTTAATATAATACAACAGCTTAGTGTTTGTCCAAACATTTTTAGATGTTGAAATCATTATTTTCAGTAGAGTAAGGGGGGCAAAAACGGTCTTTAAATGTCTCTCCCTGCTTTTTTTCCCCCACATCTTTAGGTTTACGTAATGCTCCTCGGTGTTGGTCAGTCATCCAGCCGCTGCTCTGTGCCATCTACATGCCAAAATGCGAGAATGGTCAAGTTGAGTTGCCCAGCCAGAGTCTGTGCTTGGCGACACGTCGGCCTTGCAGCATCGTGGATCAGGAGAGAGGCTGGCCAACCTTCCTCAAGTGTGATCAGTTCCCCGTAGGCTGTTCGGTATGCCTTCCTGATTGATTTTTTTACATTTTATTTTGACAAAAGTAACTTAAATCTGCCTTTCAAGAAAAAAAAAAAACTTTTCTCTTATTTAAGAATTTATCATCAAATGTACCGGTACCTTTTTTTTCTTGCCCCTTCTGTTTGCAGAATGAGGTGCAGAAGCTGAAGTTCAACACGTCGGGTCAGTGTGAAGCTCCTCTGGTGAAGACAGACATCCAGTCCAGCTGGTACAAGGATGTGGAGGGCTGTGGAATCCAGTGTGACAACCCGCTATTCACCCAAGACGAGCACAACGATATGCATGCTTACATCGCTTACTTCGGCACCATCACCCTCCTATGCACTTTCTTCACCCTGGTGAGACGTAAACACGGTTGTCAATTTGTGACGAGTGTCAAGGAGTTAGTTTTTTTTAATAAGATGAAGCAAAAAAAATTCTGATCACATAACAAATGCAAGATGCTGAGTGTCTTTTATTTTGGCGGTTTTAGTTTTTGTCTTCAACCATCTTTCTTTGTCTGTTATTTTTTTTTTTTTTTTTTTTTTTTTTTCAGGCCACATTTCTTGCTGACTGGAAAAACTCCAACCGCTACCCGGCTGTCATTCTCTTCTATATCAACGCCTGCTTCTTTGTGGGCAGCATCGGCTGGCTGGCCCAGTTCCTGGACGGCGCCCGCAAAGAGATTGTGTGCAAGAGCGACAACACCATGCGACTCGGGGAGCCCTCGTGAGCGCCACGAAAAGAAGAATAAAAAACGCGATGAGCGCATGAATGCGGCATGAATTCACTGATCTTTTTCTCTCCAGATCCTCGGAAACGCTGTCGTGCGTCACAATCTTCATCATCGTCTACTACTCTCTGATGTCAGGGGTGATCTGGTTTGTCATGCTGACCTACGCCTGGCACACGTCCTTCAAAGCGCTGGGCACCACGCACCAGCCGCTGTCTGGTCGAACCTCCTACTTCCACATGGTCACCTGGTCCGTGCCTTTTGTGCTCACCGTGGCCATCCTTGCCATCGCTGAGGTAACCATGGCGTTTAGGAGTCTTCTTACACCTGAGGCGGTTGAAGAATACTTCCCATTGGTGCTGCACGATATAACGAAAACCTGCGATGTGCGATGTTAGTGATCAATATTGCGATGACGATATAACTTGCGGTATATGAACAACTGGCAAAACAACCAAAAACATCATTTCCATATTACTGCAAGACTTTAATTCAAATAAGAGTCAAAATCCCTTAAATCATACTCCAAATGACCCTCGTCTACATGGTCAACAACGTGAACGGCTCTATCTGATTGGTCCAATGCATGAAAGCATTTATTCAATTAAATATTTCAAGCTGCCAAATGATTGTTTTTAGCACATTTAAGGTTTATAATTAATCGCGATTTTTGCCGACTTTTTTGCGATATGGATATTGCACAGCTTGAAATCGCGATAACAATAAATTTGCGATTTATTGTGCAGGCGTACTTCCCATCCACTCAAAATGATCTGGAATTGACCTCCATCTGCTTCTCTAAAGGTGGATGGGGATTCTGTCAGTGGGATCTGCTTTGTCGGATACAAGAACTACAAGTACCGGGCTGGATTTGTTCTGGCGCCTATTGGAATGGTGCTTTTAGTTGGTGGCTACTTTCTTATTCGGGGTGAGGCGGCCCGATCACCTTTAATAGGCTCTACTCCCTGTCATGTCAGATGATAACATTTTCCCTTTTTTTTTTTAGGTGTGATGACATTATTTTCCATCAAGAGTAACCACCCAGGCCTGCTAAGCGAGAAAGCAGCCAGTAAAATCAATGAGACAATGTTGAGACTTGGTAAGTTCTGCTATCAGGCTTCTGTATTTGAAACCCATTTCCTACCACATGAGGTGCAGTCATGGTTAAACCGTTCTGCAGTCAGCCCACATTTTTCGTCTGAGGCCACAGAAAAAAAAAAAGGAGCAAGGAATGTAAACACCACAAAGATATGTACGCCCATGAGCATTTCCTGTTTACTATGGCAAATGCACTGGCTTTTTGGTATTTCTTTAAAAATATTGAATGTTTTTTATCAATCACCTCTAATCTTTCTTCAAAAGCGTTCTCAGTCTTACATGTTTGAATAAAAGGATCTAATGGGAGACTTTCTCTTGTGTTTCTGTTGTCAGGGATATTTGGATTTCTTGCGTTTGGATTTGTTTTCATCACCTTTGGATGCCATTTTTATGACTTCTTCAACCAGGCTGAATGGGAGAAGAGCTTCAGGGAATACGTGCTGTAGGGTTCTTTGTTTTTCTATGTAGACATTTAGTTTACAGACATCCCATGAACATTTGCAAAGAACCACATCATAAACTAAGTATCATTACTATTAATAATATTAATAATAGATTCCAAAATGTCCAAAAAAATAACTTTTTGTGCAAGAATAGAAAAAATTCTAAAAGTTGTATACAACTTAACATCGTATTATTTAGAAAATACTCTGGTTCTAACCAATTGAAGTCAATTCAGTCGCTGTTTTTTTTAAAGAAATGGACGCCGTCATGTTAGGGCCGGATGCTGTCAGTAAGCAGTCGGTCTGAGTCATCATTTCTATGGCAACGGCTCTCGCCAATCAGAAGTGAGCTTGTTGGAAGCCCCACCACTGGAAAGCGGACTCGGGAGAGTCTGTCAATCAAACATTTCGTTATTGAGGCGTCTGATTAGTCAGTTGGAACGCCGGGGGGAGGAGTCACTAAGTCCTGTTCTCTTATACCCTCAATAGTTAAAGTGCAGATGGCTACACAAAAGTTCAAAATTACTGAGAAAAGTGATCCTTAGTTGATAATTTAAAAAAATGTAGAAAACTGGAGTTGTGTGATGCTTCATCTAACTTTAACTATATTTACACCAAAGCAATTGCTATAGAGAAGAAAATGTGTTTATATTTTCTTTATCTTTTGCTTCTTTGCTGCAAACCTTTATCAGATCTAACTAACTAACCAACCTGCTACAGATTTTGTTTGACCTTATAAAGCAGTCCCTCTACATGTTTGTAGAATCTTTTAGAATCTCATGCTGCCCTGTTCTGAAGTATTTTACTTCGCCAACAGGTGTGAAGCCAACGTGACAATTGCCTCTCAAACCAACAAGCCCATCCCAGAATGCACCATTAAAAACCGTCCCAGCCTGATGGTGGAAAAGATCAACCTTTTCTCCATGTTTGGAACTGGAATAGCCATGAGCACGTGGGTGTGGACTAAAGCTACCATCCTCATCTGGAAACGCACCTGGTTCAAGTAAGCAAGTGTCAGGGGGGGGGACACTTTGGTTCCTTTACTGTTAACTCATTGTGAACTTTATTTTGAAATCCCATTTAAAAAGTTGTGTTTTTATGAAATTTTGGCTTTTTCTTTCATTCTGACATAAAAAAAGTTTTATCCCAAAAGCCTTAAAATTGCTTAAATTTTATTTTTTTAGTATTGAGAAAATTTGCTAATTAGAGTTCTCTAGGAGAGCCATATCTGCACTAAAAAGCTCACTGCAGAAAAAAAAAAAAGAAAAACGTCCTGATCCATCAGGAATACATATCACATCTGCGGCTTTTGTTTCTCTGCCAGGATCCTTGGCCGCAGTGATAATGAACCCAAAAGGATTAAGAAGAGCAAGATGATAGCCAAAGCTTTTGCAATGAGGAAGGAGCTCCACAAGGACCCAGAGAAGGAGCTGTCCTTCAGCATGCACACGGTGTCCCATGATGGGCCAGTGGGTGAGCACTGAAGAACACCAGGGTTTGATTTTTGTTGCAGATCTTCACCTGCAGACTTAGGCTGGTTGTGTTTTGTCCTGAGTGCAACATCTTCCTGCAGGCAGAGCAGCAGGTCAACCCTCTCCTCCATTACATTATTGGAAGGGAATGGACATCCCAGCAGATTCCTTTTTTTTATTTTTTTGAGCTTTGAAAACATACATTATTTACTCTTGCAGCAAATTGATACATACTTTACTTTATTGAATACTAATCTTTTGTATTTTGCCCTCTTGTGGCCATTAAGTGCAACTACAAGTATGTACTTGGAATATTATTATTTATGGTTCACACAAATATATTAATCAAATGATCCTCTTTATTTCAAACATAAAAGTAAACAGCCTCATTGCCCAAAACACCAATACAAATGTTCTGTTTTTTTTCAGAGGAAACTTCCAAGTTTAGATTTTTTTTATGAAAAGATTTGTTTTCTCTTTTTCAAAGCTGGAATTAACTTCGACATAAACGAGCCGTCCAATGACGTGTCATCTGCATGGGCGCAGCATGTGACCAAAATGGTGGCAAGACGAGGTGCCATCCTACCTGAGGACATTTCTGTCACTCCTACTGGTACACCGGGTAAGAGCCGCCTGTTTTTTGAGCTCCGTTTTGACAAAACCTCTGTTTCATCAACATTTATCCAGATAAAAGTTCCCTTTCAAATAGACTTAAGTAGTCTGGGTGGAATGTGAGTTTAGACCCTCTTCTACTGTCAAAATTAATGATTTTTGTGATCTTTTAACAGTACCCCCTCCAGAGGAGAGAAACAGGCTATGGTTGGTTGAAGCGGAGATTTCACCGGACATGATAAAGAGAAAGAAGAAGAAAAAGAAGAAGAGGAGGAAGGAGGTGCGCCCGGCTGAAGAGGTGGCAGATCCCCAGCCTTATCCCCAGCGGGAGTTCGGCCGCAGCTCCGTGCCTCGGCTTCCTAAACTCCCCTGCAACTCCAGCCTGGTCGGCAACCTGCACCGACAGCAGAGGGAGCAGCAGAAAATGGAGGAGGAAGTCCTGCCGGGGTCTTGTCCGGACTTCCCACCTTCACACCCTCTTTCCTACGAGGAGAGATGCCCCTACCTGCAATGCCAGGACACGTGGAACAGGCAGCACAGCAGCCTGATGTCCAACGCCATGACACGTGTCAGCTGTTCAGACGGCGTGGGTCTTAGGCCTCGCTGGCAGCCCTCAACTTCAAACCGGCAGCTCGGTGGCTCTGCTTTTCACCTGGCACAGGCGGACCTCACTGATGGACTGGCAGAAAGAATGGCTCACGTGGCTCGGGTACCAGCAGGCAGGATGGCTGGTTATGGACCCGTGCATTCCAGGACCAATTTAATGGAAGCAGAGCTCATGGATGCAGACTCTGACTTCTAAGAGCACAGAGTTTCTAAAAGTGCTCAGAGGTACATAGGTATTAAGCTAGAAAAAGTGCTGGATACTTTCACACTTATTTCTAAGAGTTTCTTAGGTTTTCAAGATGAAAAACAAAGCTCTAGAAGGGATAAAACCGATAAAAATGTACTTTTTATGTGTCTATCAACATTTTAAAGGCAACTCTGAGAATAGAGCAAGGCAGCTAAACTGTTCTTGGCTTGAGAATATATATATATATATATATATTCTCTTAAAAATAGAACACAATAATCTAGATCCTACCTGTTATCTGGATGTTTGGGCAATTCTAGCCAACAACAGTAAAGTCTTTCTGTCAGTAATTCCACATTTCTGAGAGACGTCAGAAAAACCACAATTCCTTTTAGGCATTTGCCTTTTATTGTTGTATGCTTCTTGTGTATCACTGTTATTCCGTCTGTAAAATACTCATTTTTACATGAAGTTTGCAGTAAACATAAGCAACACATTGACATAAATGCATTCAAAGTTGTTAGATTTTTTTTTTTTAAATCTACCCATAAACTCAACAGTTGTGTGTGTGTGGAAAAACAACAGAAAAGCTTATAGAACAAATTTTAGATTGCGTCACAATAATGAGACTTCCTCCAACTTGAATGTAGGAGTCACAGGAACTGCTGCTGCATCTGAGTAGCTTCTATACTTCATTCTAATCGTCACTCTTTTGCCTGGTGCAATGATGATAATGAATTATTTAGGTTTGCTTTTCCTAAAGAAAACCATTGAATACAATGTTGTTTCAACTTATCTGTATGTAAATATTTAAATATCATATTTTTGAAGCATTTCTTGAGTTTTGTATCACCTTGGATGTCATAAAAAGACATTTGTTAAGTACATTTTACCCCTTAAAACTATTTTTCTCCTACTAAGTCTTGTTTTTGTACATTTTTTGTTCAAAGATTTTTCTATATAACTGTATTTTGTAAAATTTTGGAAATCAAGTTAAGATAAAGTTGGGTTTTTGTTTTGTTTTGCTTTTTAACCAAAATGTCAGTATAAAATATGTTTTGTTTGTTTATGCTTACAGTGCTACTTCTAAGGCCATCACAAACCACCCAGAACGCCTGATATGTTCATGTAAAATACATATGAGAGATTTATTTATGTGATCACTGTGGTGACTTTCACAACAAAACAAAATAGATTAGGCCCACCACTGAAGTTTATTTGAAAATAACCTGAAATATTGAGAATATTGTGTTTCAAAAGTTTCCTTTTTTAAATTGTGGTTAAAATTTTTTCCAAAACATTGTTGTTACTGTTTTTTTATTTCCACAACCTTGTTAAAGAATGTCATTGTGCAGTTGTATTTTGTTTTTTGTCAATAAAGATATTTTCATGGTTTGGATGACGTCATAATTAATTAGAGCTCCCCCTGCTGGTGATTTACCTCTTAATTTTAT
Organism: Oryzias latipes; assembly: GCF_053564925.1. NCBI lineage: Eukaryota > Metazoa > Chordata > Actinopteri > Beloniformes > Adrianichthyidae > Oryzias > Oryzias latipes. Next base: position 17,227,568 of record NC_136259.1, read on the forward strand.
TCATTTTTTTTTTGTTTTGTTTTATTAACTTACCAAACTAAATAATTACACACATTAAACGAAATTACAAATATGTTAATGTTACTATGAGGTTTTCAAAAGATTAATAAGAAAAACAGACTTTTATTCATCATATAAAGGCGATGTTTCCGCCGCGTGAGGGTTCACCTTTCACCCCTCCCCTGTGTAGTGTGGTGGGGATGAAGAGGCAGTCAGTCCACGGGAGGCGTTAAGAGGGGAAAGGTCCACGATAAAAGAAGCACGATGCTGTGACAGAAACACTTGTGGGAACAAACCGACAACATGTCCCTCAGAAAAAGTTCTTTTGTCCCGGAGGATTTGGAAAAACCGCGGACAAGGTCTGTGCTTGAATCAACAGGTGAGACCTAAACATTATAGTTTTTTTGTTTTTTAATTAAGGGTATTAATATTATAGTTTTTTATGCGGTTGTAACTGTTTCTTTGAATAATTTTAATTTAGAAGGCTTGTTTTGTGTGTTAATGTTTGTCTCAAGCGTGCTCATTAAAATCACCTGCGTAGTGACGGTAGTCAGCATAAATAAATTAAATATATTTAATATTATTATTTTAGTTTTATTTTAACTCAATGACTTCAATATTTCGGCCTTCTTTATTTTTCATTAGAAAGATTATTTCTTTAAATAAAAATAGTGACTTTTTGTGTGTTACATTTTTCCTCGTGTTTCTCAGCTGATTTAATCAGAGACCAGGATTTTAAAATACAAAAACAAAAAAAAAACAAAAGGTACAAGGCACATATTTGAGGAGCAGGTTTGGAAAGCATGCTGTAAAGCATCTGCTTTAATTTTGATCATTCCTCTAATAAGTACAAGAGCACTTTAAGCCAAACCACATCAGTACAAGTTAAAACAATATGTTTGTTGCTTTGCGTTGATAATGTGATTGGTTTTGGTAGACAGTTGACTGTGGAGAAGAAACCGCATGACCCTCAGGAGGTTTTTGTTGGTCACACACATTTTCCCCAAGAGGGAGAACCGGTCATGGCTGCCGATGCGGCTCATTTAATATTTCAAACGTTGTCTCATACAGAGAACTGCTTCGATCCAGAAAACCATCACCCTCCGTGGCTGCAGGGGCGGCCTGAGAGGCTTTGCATCGGGGCTCAGCATCCAGAGCTGAACGGTGTGGCCACGCCATCACCAGACGCCTGTTCACAGCATTTCTGCCACTTCACACCCAAGTGTTTCCTTACTGTCCACAGAGGTGAACCAGACTTTCTGCATTAGTTTTACTCAAATTTACTTTGTTCAAAAGTTAAGACAGGTTCTGTCCCCAATGGGGTTTACTCAGGAGCAAATGGCACGTCCGTCCGGTCTACTCCATCCCACTTTGGTGAAGACGGATGGCATGAGGGGACTACAAAAACCACCATCAGAGTGGAGAATGAGGTGGAGGCGCAGAGAGAAGCCAACAACTATAGGGTGGGTGCAGAGGGGTAAAGTTCCTCCAAAAGCTGGTCTTTCAGCCGAATGCCCTCAGTTTAACTAACAAGATGCTTTATCATCTTTATGCAGAACTTCAGATCATTATTTTTAGTCAAAGATATAAAAGATCTACTCCAATGAAAATTGTGTTTTTGGTGTTCTAGTGTGATTTTTCAGTATTTATTCCAATCACTGGAAACCGGGAGAAGACGAAAAAATGTTGTTGGTAAACAAATGTAGTTGTGACAAAAAAAGCTACACGGCCAGGTCACAAGCTCCCTGCTCTGCTCCATTTTTATGCATGGATTTACAGACGACTAGATCCCATGTATGTCTTTATTTACCAAGTCTTAGCTGGCATCTGGCTCACAACTGTGCAGCTGGATAGCAATTCACCATTTTTGTTGCACCAATAATGTTAGGTTGGGGTTGTGAGGGGCTGTAAACTAGCGGAAAGGCATGTAAACGGATGGATGACAGGAAGCGGGGATGGGCTTACTCTTTCCAAACAGTCCCTCCCATAACTGAGGGGAATTTCTAATGAACTCTCGCCACTCTGCAAAAAAAAAAAACAGCATAATAATGAAATCCTCTGTGGATGCTTTTAAAATGGATCAAAAGATTAGTGGGACTTTAACAAGTTTCTGTCTTTTAAATCTGTTTTTCTCTGTTTTTGTACTAGTTTGGCTTCAGAAAGTGGAAGGGAAATGTTACTGAGAGACCAATTGAGGATAGATCAGATATAGTCAAGGAACTGTACACTGACCTGAGCCTTGTCAGACCTCGAGAAGGTACTTTTTATATTTTCCTTTTGGCTTTACATTTCTTTTATTTTATTTTTTATCTGATTTTTAAATTGAAATCACTAAACTGCATCCCCTTTTTTTCAGGCTCTGCAATCACAGTTGGGAACATAGCTTATGTGTTTTTATTTGGTTGGTGGATTTCGTTGTTCTACATCCTCATTTGTCCTCTAATGTTTCTAACAATTCTCGGTGCTCCTTATGGTATGTATGCCAAAAATAACTTGAGAAAAATAGTGAGTTTTTCTGAGCGCAAATAAACAAACATGTCTCATTTTTGCATGATTCCAGGAAAGTTATGTTTAAAGATGGCGTTATACCTTCTTTGGCCATTCAGGAAGGCAATTGAGAAGGTAAGTTGAAGCATTTCAAGGAAGAAGTTCTAAACTCTCTGATCCAGACAGCTGAAGGCTCGTGATCTTACCCGCAGGTCAGTGACGCCGACAAACCGAACATGAAGCCGACAAACTGTGAGCGCATTTCATCCCAGAAAGACGACGATCTTGTTGGAGACGGGGACTGTGCCCCACTTCTAGTCTCTTCGCCCATCCTTACAGAGATCCCTGTCCCGCTTCTGCCGCAGAAAAGATCATCAGACTACTGGGTCAGAAATACGGTTGATGGCTGTCTGTTTTTGCTGTACTTTAGTGGTTTCTGACTCCTCCTTCCTCTCTGCAGTGTCGTGTGAGTACCTATGTCTGGTTGTTATTGGGTTACCCCGTCCTGGTTGTGGTCCATTTCCTAGCATGCGTGCTTTCCTGGCTGCCAGTGTTTTCAATTCCTGTTGCAAAAATGAACTTTCGGATCTTGACTACTGTCCTCCTGATGGCCCCAGAAGAAGTCCACATAAAGAAGCAGGAAATGGTAGTAAAACTGTAATGTGGGCTGTCTCTCTCTTTTTTTGTCTCCTTTTTGATGCAAATACACTTTCCCCGTATGCTCTCTTCAGCAGAACTTTTTGTGTGAGATCAGAGTTACCCTGTACTGCTGCCAAGCTTTCAACATGTATTATTACAAATACACCATCCAAGGAATCAACATTTTTGCTCTCAGTATCCTTTTAAGCTGTTCAGAGAATTTGTAAGAACTTTCAGAAAATGTTATTTATTATTGTCATCAGTTGTGATGTCACACTTTTGTTTCCTTAAATTTCTTTCAGATCTGTTACCTTTGGTATTTATGACTTTAGTCCTCGGCTATACTGACCATGATCATATTTATCTCAATTCAGAGACCATGTTTGCCATAGCCATCACCTCCATCATTCCCCTGTCCTACTACATTGGCATGGGAATAGCTAGGTAAGGCACTAGATGTGTGGGTCAATAAATGCAGATCTAAGAAAAACAGAACTGCTAACATTTTCAAAGAGCCACTTTGATGATAGGTTTTTGGTTTTTTTTTTTCTTTTTTTAAACATGATCTTGTGGTATTTTTTTCTCATGATGGAGGAAGTATGTAAGGCAAATTGATCTTAAAATTGCATTTCTAAGTATTTCTTTATCCAAATCATTGTGAATCAGGAGCAGACTGTTTGTTTGAAGTAGTGAATTTCTAATGAACTTCTGCCACTTAGCTGAAAATGTCCTAGATGACAACAGTTTATTTTATTTTACTAAAACGGCATAATCCTAATCAAAAGACCACTGGGGAACACTTTGAAAATGGATCAAAAGATGATCGGAATGGAGGTTTTGTTTTTAAGTTTGATCAGTGTTTCATGTTTTGTCCCTGCAGCATTTCTGCTCAGAGTAACTTTGCAGTGGGGGCAGTTGTAAACGCAACATTTGGCTCCATCACAGAGATCACATTCTACATCACAGCACTGCTGCGGGGGCACCATGCTGGCACCAAATGTTATGAAGAAATCGTCAAAGCTGCTCTCACTGGAACACTGCTCGGATGCATTTTGTTCATACCAGTGAGTGCTCACATTAGCAAATACATGCACTCTGTATGACTATTTTTGAAGGTTTACCTTTTTTTGAATGAAATATGCTTTAACTTTTTTTTTTTTTTTTTTTTCTGTGTGTAGGGTATTTGCATGACCATAGGGGGCATCAAGCACAGCGAGCAGCGATTTAACAGTCGTTCAGCTGGAGTGAGCTCAGCTCTACTCTTTATATCTGTTGGAGGTCAGGTTGACCATTTGTTTTAAATAACTATTTCCCCCCAACATTTTATGAACGTGTCTGTTGGGCTTTGCAGGTGTATTTGCTCCCACCCTCTTCTCAAAGACTTTTGGTAATCTGGTTTGTGAAAGCTGCTCAAATATTCCAGGAAATGCCAGTGTCCTCTTTACCTGCAAAGACTGTCACTATGATACGGTATGTTGGTTCTTCTGTTGGCTAAGGTTGAACAAAATTACGACGGAAACCGTGAAAGGGGGAAAAAAAAAGAGAATGAAGATGTAAAATATGACAGAAATTTTTTTTACTTTTATAGAGCAGATCTTAAAAAATAAAGCTGTTGCAAGCTTCAATCCATAATAAGCGCTGACTAAATCCATGAATGCAGCCATTTATGGCGATGCCATAAGGCATCTTGGACCTATAGTCGTCACTGTTTATGTTGTCATCTGCCAGAAATCCACTCCTTGTGGGTCAAGAATCGTTATCACTAGTCTTGTCTCTTAGGAAACCACAAAACAAACTCTAAAATTATTAGTTTCCTCCACGAAAGACAAGATATCTCCAAATCTGTCTGAAATTTTATTCTGAAAAGTCCCAGTTTCCTACAAATTCCTTTTTATAATTACAATAACACAAATTTGACTCGCTAGAAGACTTAGTATTTCCTCATTTGTAAGGAAATGAATTGTTCTTATCTATTATCATAAAATATTTTAGTTTATTCTCTTGTATTTATTTTTAATGGCGGCCCTAATACTCTGTTGTACATAAAAGCTTTTAATTAAAAAAAAAAAAATCAATATACTCTCTTCAATTCAGTTGTACGGTGTGTTCTAGTCTCATAGCTTTGGCACATGATGGTATCATTTGTAGGATTTGGTATTTTCAACCACATTTTTTTTTTTTTCTCCAAGAGCCAAGCTGATCCTCATTTGATCCTGACGCATATTGAGTAAGTCTTCATTGTACAAATGTAATTTTGCAGCTCATCTTCAGTGTAGTCCACACACAAATATTATAAGTTTTTTTTCTGCCTTCTAGGCCTCTGGTGTACACCATCTCTGTCCTGCTGCCTGCCTCATACTTGATCGGGCTCATCTTCACATTGAAGACCCACTCGCATATCTACGACATCCACATCAGTGAAGGCCACCCTCATGGTCAGTATGTTCAGGAGACTGCCAGCTCCCACAAACCCACTGGTGAGGTCGTCAATGGCTGTCTGCAACCCACCGGCGTGTGTATTAATGCCAGCATTAATGACACCACCCACGGTGCAGCAGGTGTGTGGTGTGCATGCAGCTCTTCTGGGGGACAGAGTTTCTTTTTTTTTCTTTTCTTTAATCAATAAAACTCTGCATGTGACTTTTTATTGTCCTTACAGTTGGGTAAAGCCGTTGCTAAAGGGTTTGAGAAGGTGCAATTCTGGATGTTCCGTTAATAATCTGATTGCAACTCCAAACAAAGTTTCAAAATACTATGTAATTGTAAATTAAAATATTTAAGGGCAGTGCATGCAAGATTTTACTAACTTCATGGTCAAACTTGAAGCAGAAATGTCACCTTTTTAATCATTTGCAGAAGGCATAATGTTAATGTTCTCAATGGCAAATTGACCAATAAATGTCTGGCCTAAGGCTTTTGTTGTGCTCACAGGATGTCTGTCATCAGCAAGTCATGCTGTTGTGCACTGGTCCCGCTGGAAGGCTCTCGCGGTGTTGATTGTTGCCACGGCGCTCATGGCTTGCTGTGCTGACCTTTGCACTGAGAACATCGAACCCATCCTGTCTCATTCCTCCATCTCTCAGGTAGATCTAATTGCATACTCTCCATCTCGCATTGTGAGCAACATGACAGAAATGCTTTTTTCTGCCTCAATGTGTTCTGTGTTCCCTGAGATCCATATTCTTGTCTTTCAGTACTTCATTGGGGTCACAGTGTTGGCCATGGTGCCGGAGCTGCCTGAGATTGTTAATGGGATCCAGTTTGCGCTGCAGAATAATATTAGTCTGAGGTTGGAGTGCAGTGCTGTTCCATCTGAAACGTTTTTCTGATATCTTGCAAGTGCTTTGTATTTTTAAAGAGTCTTTACATCTACAAACATGGAATTGTGAAAATTCTAAGCAGTTACATTAAAAAAAAACGTTTTATTTTCAATTAAATGTTAAATATTTATTGTAAGTATGTATGTAATTTGTTTAATTATTTTGTAAAGTTTTTTTTTAAGCAGCAAATGAAGGTTATTAGGGAAAAGATGGAAGGTCTGTTAAGCCAAGTTCCCACCGCCATTGGCAACACGCGTTTAAGCATCCACTTCTAATGAAAAAGGCTTGGTACACTCCTACACGTTTCTGGCCTTTTTGCGTAAAAAAACTTGTGTATTCACCCGCCGCTATGAGAAGTTTTTTTTTACAACTGTTTTAGTGCTTTACATGCAAACGTGCAATAATTGAACGCTCGTTGCAAGTTAAACCTGGTCAAAGTTTGACCAATGAGGGACTCGGGTTTGGTAGTGACGTATGGATGGCATCCATTTTAGTTAACAGAAGTGCCATTTGAAAATTGGAGGAGAAATTAATAATTGCAGTTTGTACCCGGCTGGAATTATGACTGTTTTTCATGCATCTGAGTATAGCAATTTGCACCGCTTTGACATTTCTCTCAAAGCCTGCTTTCAACTGTGGGTGCTGGACATGCGCTAGTTAACAGTGGCAAAAGAAAAAGAAGCCCCTCCCTGCTTGTCCAGTGTGAACACCATGAGCTAAATGCGCCTTCTTGGACATGTGTCGCAAGCCCCATGTGTCTGTAGCTTTAGAGTTGGGGATGTGCAGTTACAAATGATCCTCTCTACTGTTGCCTGCATTGTCCAGATAAGTCTTGTCATGTTCTTGGTAAAACCTGTTTTGACCTCCAGTAATATCTGATTGCAGCCTTGAAGTGGGCAGTTGTATTGCTGTTCAGGTCACAATGATCCAGATTCCACTGCTCATCCTCTTTAATGTCTTTTATGTGAGTAGCCCCTGTGGGTTTATAAAAATCCAAGCAGTTTATGAAGATTTAATTTTGATGGGTGTTGAAATAGGAACATTTTTTATTAAACATTTTTTTCCTTGTAAGATTTAGTCATTTCTGGTAATGCTTTTCTTTCTTCTGTAGGATGTTGGATTCATTCTTGTGTTCAGTGACATTCATCTGTGGGCCAGCATCTTTAGTGTCATTTTGGTCAACTACATCTTCATGGATGGGAAATGTGACTACTTCCAGGGTAAGAGTTGGGATGAAATTATGAGATTATTGTAAATGTAATGCAAGATTATAACTCTCTTTGTTTTTTGCAGGCACTGCCCTGGTGGTGGTTTACCTCATCCTTTTGGCTCTTTACTTCTTTGCTCCTTCTCCACGCTCATGTTAATCTGAGTGTCAAGATTACAGATCTATTTTTCTGAAAATATTGAATTAACCGTATTTTTTTCTGATTGTCTCAAAATATGGGAAACCAGCTGAATAAGGAATTGTGTAAATGTAGTTTGTGGCGTGTTTGGTGGTATATTGAGATTACTTGAAAATTATAATTCTGGTCACTCCTAATAAATGAATAAATTGATACATTTTTCTTTTACAGTGCTTCATTTTGTATTGCTGTTTAAACATGGCTAAAGAAAGAGGCATGTTCTACTGGGTTAGATTTGGTGCTTCCTCGGTTACAGTGACATGTACTCATGCAAAGAAACTCAAACTGCAACTGAATCGTTCTGTCATACTTATTCATGAAAAAGGAGGTGGGGGGAACTAATTAAACAACGCTTTTATTGACAGAACTGGTAACACAACATTCATACAAGCACACTATACAACATTTTGCAAGTTGTGAAACCAAATCCTTCAATGAAGATTTAAAAAGCAGGAAATGACATCATGCAAAAAGGTGGTTTGGAAGGCAGGACCGCGGACATGAAGTGCAGGTTGAGCTGTGTGCATCAAACTATCTGACCACATCCCATCTAACTCCTATGTTTTTCTTTTTTCCCTTGTATAAAACTATTTGGCACCATTTAAAAGTTGAAAAGCAGTCAGGACCAATGATAATAGGGTTATTCTATTATGACCAGAAACATTTGAGTCTGTAAAACAAGCTTTTGGAATTAGAATCTGAATCTAAACATGAGCTCTACCTCGATTTCTAAAATGTCCATTTACAAATGTGAAAAAGGCACAATCGTATACAGAAATGTTTGGAAATGCGCTACTTCAAATCCTGGAAACTTTTTTTCTGTTCATTTAAAACTTTCAAGAGCACCATATTCACAGTGACCGTTAAGAAATGAAAGCTTTAAGCAACGGGGAAAAAAACGAGAATCTAATTTTTGCTTTTCAAGCCAAGATAACTTGATTAATGCACAAGAGGGAATAGCAAAGCCAGGATGAACAGCATGTATGAAAAATAGTTTTGGGCAATAGACACATTTAAACACAAGTTACATTTTATTAAGATGTGTATTGCAGATTACATAAGGCTAATTTGACAAATTAAAAAAAACAAAAATTCCCTTAAATGACCAATTGTGTTAACTCGTAACATTTAAGGTCCTCTTTGATTTTCCATAATTAAACTGAAAAGAAGCTGCCATGATGAGCCAGGGAACCATGTCAGCAAAACTGTGTAAAATTTCCCACAATGTGCAAAACAAAAATCCCCATCTGGCACTTTATAATTGCTCTTTCATGTAAAACCTATTTAAATAAGTAAATGTCTACAAATATGTGGGAGGAAAATGTGCAAATGGCAATACCAGCTCAAGAGAAAAACGTCCTCGTAAATGTTATATAGTCCGTCAGAAAAAAATATATACATATTCTTGCTTTGCATTAAAATAGTAAAACTAGGATGCAGATTTCAAAAAAACAAAAAAAAAAAATGGGGAAAAAAAATAGTTTTTTTAAGTAGTCATGAGGCAAAGTACAGGTTTGTCATTACTTGGTGGGAGATTTTAGCTAGAAATCCAAATGCTCTTAGAAACAATGGTGGCACAAGAGTAAAATTCATAAAACAGTCCACGTTTAGCTAGAATTTTCATCATAACTGAAAAAAAGAAAAGGCATCCCTCTGTTTTTGGTTTTAAGGCGGAGCTACTTCACGTCAGGGTTGTTTTCCCGTCCTCTCTCGGTTTTCTTCTGTGCTGCGTTCCTGTCCTCGCCGTCCTCCTCAGCCCAACTCCAAGTTCTGTTTTATGCTCCACTATCCCTATTTCAAGCGTTCAATGAGCTCCTGTGTGAGGCCCAGGTTCAGCAGCTGCATGGTGGGGAGAAAAGCCAGGTGGGGAAAGGCCTTGATGAGTTTCTCCCAGCATAACTCCAGCAAGCTGGGAACAGAAAGCCAGATCTTGAAGAGCGAGCCAGTCCTTTTGTTCTCATGGATGTTCACTACGCCTCCATGAATGTACATGCAGCCAGCCTAGGAGAGAATGACAACAGGGGAAAAAATGGAGTGAATCCCTTAAAATCCTGTACGCTGTTTAGTCTCAGTTTGGTGGCGGATAACAGCATTGACACGCCCACAAACTGACGCATCACTGGACATCGTCCTCCCTTTTGTTGATACGTTTTAGGAAGAGGGGCAAATGCGTTCAACTGGATCTGAACACAGCAGGGCAACACAATCTAATGAACACGCTTATAGATGATTACACTTGCTTTAGGCGGTAATCAGACACGACGCGGTTAAATATCAACCACTTCACAGATGAATACACAAAACATTTAGCCTTGTGATGGTTTTAGCTGTACAACAGCAAAGGTCACATGACGTTTGGAAAACTTAAAACCCTAAAAAGAAAGGAGAAAAAGTTAGACAAGTAAAATATGATAGTGAAAAAAAAAAGAAAAATTTAAATATCATGGAAAGGTGTTTTCATTTCCATAATTCCATTTAAAAAAGGGTAACTTTCATTGAATATATTTTCAGTGCCCACTGTTTAATTGGTTTAAAGTATTTGCTGATTTTGACATAAATTGGGATTCTCGCTCATAAAACCCACAAAAACAACATTTAAAAAAATTTGATTACTGTTGAGAAATCTGCCCAAATTCTGCAGAACATGAAAGTTTTAAACTGAGTTTCACCAACTACTAATCTCAAAGCACCTGGACAGGTTCCCCAGATGTCATTAAATTGGTTGATTTGGGTTAAATATGCAAAGGAGTTCTGACTCGATAACTAGCCAGAAGACCATTGACCCCCTCTATAGTCTGGGTAAGCCACAAAAGTTCACAGCTCAGTGGACGAAGAAGACGTACCAGCATAAAAGACGATTTTCAAAAGGAAAAGATTCAAGAAGCTGGCAGAAAGAGTGGAATGATGATGAAGAGTGATGATGACGAACAGCTTCAAACACAACCACTTTCACGAGATGGGCTACAGCTGTTGGGTTCCAGGGGTCAAACCACGTCTGAGCCTGGGCCAACGTAGGAAATGTCTCCACTGGACCAAGGAGAAGGAGGACTGGACTGTTGGCCAGTGGTCCAAGGTCCACCAAGGCAGAACCTCTCAGAACCTGTCTTCATTCTTCTTACCCCCTAACTATCTTTTCCAACACATTTGACAAAACGAATAGCAAGCCCAGTCTTACAATAACATTGCAACCAATTTCTAAAGCTGCCTGAGGCCTCATTTCCGTGAAATGTTGACTGGTAGGCATCTGGGATTCATGCTAACTAAATGTCTAAGTGAATTTAAGGCAGAAACGACTCTGGAGTCTTCCCGAATGACAGAGCTGCTCGCTCTGTCCCTAAAGGTGAGCCAAACAACCCTGATGGGAAGTTCATTTTGACCCACTTAAGTTTGCACTCTCATTCCGTCGGTCAGAGCAGAGCTACAGACGAGGCTGAAATATAGATCCACATCCGTGAACTGCATATATATTTGTTTTTTAAGAGCTAATCAGGGCCTTTATACTCACTGGGGTTACAGCAGCACAGTGAAAGTAAGCTGGCTCGGGCATCTCTGCTGGTAGTTTATTCCACTGAAAGGTGTGCAGGTTGATCTTCCACAGGTCAGCCAGTATCACTTCCCCGTTGTAACCACCGCAGATGAACACATCTACCACAAACGCACATAGAAATGATGACCTTCAATAGAACAGGTTCTTTATTGTAAACCGAGAAAAACAGAATCTGCGTGGAAATGTTCAAGTCGCCACAAAAAGGAAATACTTCCTCACCGTCACGTATTTGTACACAGCTATGGCATCGCCGAGGAGCGGGGTAACCTGTCAGACAACAAATCATTTAAGCATGGACAATAACAGGTTGGTTTTTTTTCTCCAAAATATTAAACATTAAAGATACAAACCAATTTTTTCATGAGGTTTAGTTGTAATCTCCTCCCAAGAATTGGTTTCCAGATTGTACGCATGTACCTACAACAACAGAAACAACCATCTCTTTGATTTCCAATCACTGCTTTTAAGATTATTTGCAAAGATACTTCTTAATTTAAATGCTGTGAAAGCTGAAGCTGTTATGGGTAAGGTGTTCAGAAAAGTCTTCTATAGAAGTGGGGTACCTTGTCTAGAGGATAAGATGTCCAGGAGGTTCCTCCTCCAAGAATATATATCCTTTGTCCATCATGTGCTATTTCATGCCTATACCTGTGACACCCATATGGTACATAACGGTGAGCCATGTTAGATAGATAGATAGATTTGCTTTTGAAATTGAAGCATCACCATTTCAGTGCAAGAAAGACAAAATAACAAAATATAATATTAAATAAATCAGTATGTACAATATATCCGAGTGTGCAAATATAAACTGGAATATAGAATGTTAGGGTAAAACAAAAGGAGCATGTCCCGCCTCTGTAACGCATTTCTAATTCTAAACGTTGTACCGTTCTTCGGGAAGGTCATCAGGGGGGTTATTGGGTTTAAGGTGGATCCATTCCCTGGTCGTCAGGTCCAGCCTGTGCAGGTCTGTGCTGTAGATGTAACCAGTTGTACCTCCAAACACATACAGGAAGCCATTGATGATGACCATCGCCTGTAGAGACAAAGGACATGAAGCTGCAACTTACAGAAGTTCTACTAAAAAAAAGAAAAAGGCATAGCTATGATGTACTGAACATTCATTAGAGATAAAAAGGACTGGTTACCTGTCCGTAGATTCGATTGGGTTTCTTCCCTCGACAGTTGAGCAGCGACCATCGCTTGTACTTCACATTGCAAACGTGAACATCGTTGCCGTTGTTTTCACCGAAAGGGATCCCAGTTCCGCCAAACACCAGGAGGTTGTTACCATGCAAAACCGCTATAGGATCACAAAAATAAGTACAGTTTGAAACAGCACATAGAATTTTTAACAGAAATGGGAACATTTGAGAAAAATAAAAGATTAACCTGACATAGAAGCTAGCTCAGTTGGCATGTAACCTTCTGTTCGGATCTGCTGCCAGGAGCCTGTGGCGAAGTGGTACCTCCAAAGCTCTCGGAACAGCGGATAGTCTTCGTTCTCGGAGCCTCCTGACTCATCATAGTCAGGATTGTAGCCTCCAAACACGTAGAGGTTAGTGTTGTCAGCAACACACCGATGCCCACTGCGGGCGGGGGGGCTTCGATGACCTGCAACAGAAGGAACAAAGCTTGAGGAGAGAAACAGCAGACCCGCGTTTGAAACCATCATTCAAAGCACATAAAGTAAAACCTCCTGAACAGACTGGAAGTTTAATATATAAAAATACCAGCTAGTAAACTGTCAAAAGCGCCTTTTTTTTTATTATACACAAAAAGCAAGGCGAAGCCAAGCACAGGCTTTTCACAATAAAAAGTGCAGCCAGTTTCTTTTTGGAGGCCCAGTCAGATGAAAATATGCCGTTCTTTCAAATGATCTTATAGCTTCATGCACTTTTTTAAATAATGTAACACACTCAAAGGAAATTTCTCAGAAAGAAGATTTATGTCTTTTACGATATTTGCATGAACAGTATGTGTTGCGTTTCTGTGCAATTACAAAAGAAACAATTTTGATGTCTTAGGCACGATTAGATTAAGGATGTCATCTATTTTAAACAAATGACATAAAAAATTTTAGTCTGAAAATATTGAAGAAAAACGAGTAGAATATGTCATTACTGAAGAGTTTAAAGGCACACGCCGATGAAAATTGTCTTTTTGGTTTTTGCAACACATTCTTGTGGGATTTTCTCATGTTTGAGGACACATTTAAAGAAAATTGCATGTCTGAGTATTTCTTCAATCAAATTCCTTGTGAATCAGGAGCAGATGCAAAAGCCACAAGCTTCCTGCGCCGGTCTATTCTGATGCATCCATTTGTAGACGACTAGATCCATATGCGTCTTCATCTTCCTCGTCCAAGCTAAATTTCTAATGAACTACTTACTCCCTGCAGAAAATATGTCCCAAAAAACGACACCGGTTTCGGGGATTTTGCTTAAAAACGGCATAATCATAATTCAAAGACCACTGGGAACGCTTTTCGAACAAATCAAAAGATGATCAGAGTGGCTGTTTTAAACAATTCTTGAAAACTCTTCAGTGAAGCTGAAGTTAATGCATATTTCTGAGAATAACAGCTATAACCACTGCACTTTATTATATTTGCAGTACTATTTAAAGCTTTAAAAAAGTGCTGCTAATGTAATTTCAATTTACAAAAGTATAAAATACAAATAAATGTTTCCAACTTGAATGAATCCCAGTAATATCAGATAAAACAAATACACCCCTTCTCTGTTTATTGTTTTTAAACTTATTCACAAGCTTATCTATGACTCTAGTTCAATGTGTCAATCAATCCATATATTAATAGTGATGAAAACATATAAAAAGAATATGCCAATGGAGAATAAGTAGAAATAGCATAGAAGTGGAATATAAATGCAATTTTAAACTGATTTATTTTTTCTTGGTTGGATTTTTACAAACAAATCTTAGATTTTAGAATAGAGCTAAAAAGTAAATGTGTCAATTTAAAATCTGAATGTTTACATTATGGAGAAATCCATCCTTTTTATCGAAGAAAACAAGTGGGAAAAAAGGCATTAAATACAGATACATAATGTATACATTACATTAAAAAAATAAAATTAAATGAGATATATTAGATAAATTTAATTACAAAAATACATTAAACACCCATTATTATATACACGTAATGTTCCTTACGGAACAATGGTTTAAAAGTGCGAAGAAAAAACCAAAACAGAGGGTTGATAGCATCGTTGCTAATGTTATGAACCGACCTGCTAGCAGCCCTTCGTGCGGCGGCCTGCCAATCAGTCTCTCGAATTTATTCAGCTGATCTGAACAGTGAAACCTTTCGGCGTCCGACATCGTGTCCCCTTCACAACCCTGTCCTCTTCGATGTCACGTCGAATATAAAACACGTCTGCCAAAACGCTGCTGAAACATTTCACATCTCAGGCAGGTTTGAAGCCATTCACTGTTTTTCTTTCCACCCCGGCAGTGACACACTTGACCAATCGCTGAGCTTGTTACCAGGACGTTGCGTCTTCAGGAAAACGGAACTGCCGCCATATTTTATTTTATTTTATTTTATTTTATTTTATTTTATTTTATTTTATTTTATTTTATTTTATTTTATTTTATTTTATTTTATTTTATTTTATTTTATTTTATTTTATTGAATGTAGACGTAAACTTATAATTTAAAAATATGTATAAAAAATGAAGAAATATAAAAATGCAAATACAATTATTAAATTAATTTGTAGTAAATTAATCAAATTAGAAATAATTTAATGTTTTTACTGAATAAAAACATTTAATTTATTTAGCATATATTATTTTAATAAATTCATACATAAATGTAAACATATATAGTGTTTGAATTTAAACACTCACACTTTAAATTGCAAACACTCACACTAAGTCTTTAAATGTAAACACTAAATTTAAATTTTAATACTCAAACGTCGTTACATTTAAATTAGATCTAAATTTAAATTAGTTTTATTTTGGTTTTGTTCAACAGTGAGTCACAATTTTAGCGTATTGTGAAAGTTCTGGTAGCTTTTGCTGACAATGTGATCTATGTTCTACAAAAATCATCCACATAAAACGTACCTGTATAATATCATTTATACGTCGTTGAAATATCTAGCGGTCAACTGCATATGACAAAGATTTTACACCAAAAATGTCCTGTTTGTTTACTGCGTTTGTGGCTCTGGTGAAGCGGAACAACTTTTTTCCGGGATGTGTTTCTCTGGGGATTTTTGTCAGAGCCGACCATGGCGAATATCGGCGGCAGTCGCGGGGACCGTCTCGGCAATTCTAACCACCTAAAGTCTTCTTTTGCATCTCCGGAAAAAGTTCGTGAACTCCTCAGCGAAGGAGTATCATTACCGGAGATTGGGTCCAACAGGTGGCGTTTTAAACTACCAGTTTATTTTTTTTTTTGGAAAAATCTAAGTTGACGGTAGCTGACTGGGTTAGCCACGTCTTAGCTTAGCATCTCACCTCGAACGTATTCATAGTTTTGCTGGAGGGGTTTTTCAAGTCTGCACAGAGCTGAGAGTTTGACAAACGAGCCCGAGTTTCTGTACTCATACGGTTGCAATGATGTGGATTAAATAAATTATTCAAAAATGTGTTTTTATAGCCTTATGCTGCAGCTGTTGTTAGCCGGGGTCCAGCAGTTAGTTTGCAGTTATGTATGTATGCTAAAAATAACCACAAGAATCACAGCAACTATTTCCGTCTAGCAAATTGATCAGAAAACATTGTGTACAAAATGGTCCATTGGATATTTTGTGTTTTGTAAAAAGGACTTATGTTTTATGTCTTGTTTCAGTGAACAAGGGGACTTAAAAGTTCTGGAAGTTAAAGACAACACTCAAACACCGTGTGAAGCAACAAACAAAGAAGCATTTTTCTCAAGAGTGGAATCCTATTCTATATCCTTCCTTCATATTATATATTTATTAATGGACAACGTTTATTTTTTGTTTTAAATACATATATACATTGCTTCCATGTGATTTGTTAAAATGCACCGTTTTTTAAACATAATCAAAATACACATTTGTAATTGCTAACACAAGCTGCCTATTATTTAGGGTCCTCTTTTCCTTAATATGTCACTGTTTGAGATGGGCAGGCAAACCCCGTGCACTTTCTCCTCTGATGTGTGCCAGATATGGTTGGATCAATGTTGGTTGTGACATGCTGAAGTGCTCCAGCTGCCAGGCTTTCCTTTGTGCATCACTACAACCAACGTTAGACTTTAAGAAATGTAAGCTCAAACTTGAAGCAATATGGCGACGGTAATGGTGCTGGCCTGCCAAAATGAGATGTCAAGCTGTTCTGTTCTTTTAAATAGATGAAAGCCGCATTGCAGAGATATTGAGACAACTACAGACTCAGCATGAGAAGTTTTGTCCTTGGCCTGACTTTCCATGTCCAGGTAGAAGCAACCATTTTGTCTGGAGCAAACTTACAACAAACATACAATCCACTACTCCGTCTGTTTATTAACCATCAGCATGATGGTCGTAATAAATATAAGTATTTCTGTTTATCCAGAGAGATTCTGGCTTGTTCCAGCCTCTGAACCGTCAACGCTGCTTGCTGCCTTTTTGGAACGTTTCCAGAGTGCCTGTCTCCTTGCTCAGCAGCTGCCAGCCATGAGGCCAGAGCAGCTGAAGTCTATGGTAAAGGGCTTTATTTAAAGAACACTTGTGCCAGCTTAAATTTCAGAAGGACTTAGATAAAAACATCAATTATTATCAAGGGAATGTGATATCATTAAGGGTTCATTAAAGAAATTGCTTTATTAACATATGAACTATTTTTAACAAGACAATAACAGCTATTATTTGTGGTCTTTTTTCCCCCCAGTCTTTGACAGAGGATGTCATCAGTAATATACTGCAACTGATTGAGGAAGAGCTAAAAATAAAGGGATGCAGTCCATGCTCTGAACCATTGTCTGTTCAGGTGGCTGCATGCGTCGTTTCTCTTTGTGGTTGGGCAGCAAGGTGAGAGTTGTTTCAGTAAAAAAGGTGCATTTCTAAAACACAAGGTTATTTGGTGGAATTTGGGTCCAAAATTAAATTTCTTTCATCTTAGTCCAGCTTTACGTGCCATGAACCTGCCAATCCTGACCTGCTCCTATTGCATGCGGAAGGTGGGTTTGTGGAATTTCCACCAGATGGAAGAAATCGGAGGTGAGGCAGAGACGGTACCAAGCTCTGCAGGACCCTCTGCTCATGGAACAGGTTCTGTCTTAGGGGGCTGCAGCGACAGCCAGGCAGACCCTGCCTCGTCCACTCATGCGGCATCTCCATGCCGCATGAAGCTGAGGAGCCAGGACTCCATACGCTCCGACCAGGCAAGCATTCTTGTGTTTGTTGCTCTGTGGTAAGGTTGAGGCTTTTCTATGCCACATTTGCTTCAGTAGACATGACCCTCTTCTCCCGTTTGGAGAAGGATTTTCACAAACTCACTGTTGATGGTGTAGGAAGTGATTACAGAAATTCTACCCTCATTGTCATCTCTAGTTTATTAGAGGATATAATGTAAAGAGCCACAATGAACTGCCTCCCACCATACCAAAACCCTTTTGATCCTTCAACTCCTTTTTATCAGACTTTTTCATATTTTTGTTTTCTGTTGCAGGTTGAGGGGACCTCCTCCTCCCCCACTGCATTACGAGCCAAAAGCAGAGACTCACCCAGCCCCAGTGATGACTTGCTAAGTCCTCTGACGAGGGGCAAGAGGCCTGCAACTCGAAGTCGAGGACATGGAGATAATTCGGGGGCCGACGGCTCCACCAGCCTCCATCCTCCCAAACGCTTGTGCTTCTCAACAGTTGGTGGTCCTGTAAGAACAATCATTACTTCTTAGTTCCTGTCTTGCTTTTGATTTGGATGCTTCATAGTCTTTTTCTATGGTGAATCAGCATTTGTAAGATTTTTGAATTTCAAGATGTTTACTTTAAATGATGAGTTTTAACATGTGACATTTCTCTCTTTCAGGATGGGCCTCTGCATAAGGGCACATTTGACCCTCTTTCTCAGCACAGGGACTGGTGTCCTTGGATCTCTGCAGGACAGGAGAACGTGGATCCAGATCATGCCTCTGTTTTGGATGGAGGAGTAGCGTTGAATCAACAAGGCTGGAAAGCTGCCCTTGACCTTTTCATGCCTTCAAAGAACTCCAGCACACTGAAAGGTAGTCCAGAGCAGGTAAGTTGGCAGTCTTGGTATTTTCTTGTATACTTATTCTATAAATATAGAACTCTTGTTCATATTACTATTTCAAATGTTCTTCTCCAAATAGGGTCCCCGTGACAAGTCTAAGAGAGTGTTTGCAATATTCCGGCAGTGGCAAGTATCTTCCTCTCCACCTTCAGAGAGTGTTAAAATATAAACTCCATTGCCACACTGAACTGATTAACTGATCTCCATTAAATATTTGGTACATACTCCATCTGAGCAAATACCACGAGTCAAATCTCCTACGTCTTTACATGAAGTTATGTTTACAGTCAAAGTCCCTCTTGATGGAAAATAACAAATATCTTCTCTGTGAATTCTCAACAATGTGAAGGATCCCTGTTTGTTTTGGAATGTTTGGGTCTTAGGGCTGCAACATTTCATCATCTCTAGTATAGTATTTTCCATTTCATCATTGGTACTTTGTTTTAAAAACAAAATGAATTTCAGAGAAGATGGGGGGAAAAAAAAGATGTGGGATGAAGAAGAGCCATGTGGCTCTACACTGGAAAGGCAATATTTACCTCTTTTCTGTCTTCAGATGGTTGTCATAGAACAAAACTTTTCTCCCAAGGTTTGGAGAGAAAAAACACCTGGGAAGTTTATTTGTGTGCAAAATATTTTCTTAAAGGTCACATAGATGCAAGCTTTCTTTGTTGTTTTTAATTGTTGTCTGCAGGTAGAACCAAATGCCACAAAAAGGAAATGTTTTTGACTGTTGGATTCTGTGTGAAATGCTCTCCATAAAACTGTTTTTACCTTTCTGCCTGGGATTACTTTATTTTAACTCAAATAAAGAAAGGAAATGTTGGTTTGCATTTAATGACAATGACTTGGAAAATATTAAACTTGACATCTCACTTTATAAACACAAGAAAGTATATTTTCTTTTATTTTAACCCCTGTACACTCCAATTTCATTTGCCAAAAATTTCTATTTCAGCATACTATTATGCACGGTGAGGCATTATATTACCAATAATTTATGATCTGGAATTTTGGACTAAGAGTTATGTCGACACTTGGCAGATAATTTTTGAAAAATAAAAAATTGCCAGAATAAGTTGATGTAATTTGTTTGGACCCAAACTCTGCTGTGAAAAAAATTTGGCTTTTTGATTTTCATGTATCTCATTTCCCAATACTTAATGGTTTTAAATAGAGAAAATGGGCAAAACCAAGCTGTGCTGTTGACACAGCCACAATATCAATATGGAAAAACCCAGCAAACAATCACTTTATTCATATGGCACTTTTCAAAAAAAAAAAAAATGCTGTGGAACACACGTTGCTTAACAAAAAGACATTTAAACATTAGTAGAAAACTTTTTAAAAAGTCATGACTTAAATTTAAAGAAACAAAACAAATTGACAAGAAGAAATAAAACACTGGCCAAAATTTGAGAAGACACTGTAAAGATCAAAAGATATCAAACCATAAAAATGAAAAGCCATGAAATACTTCAACTAAGAGTTGATTAAATGAGTTATTTAAAAGATAAATAAAAAAAGATTTCTTTAATTTATAGTTAAGCGATTATTTTTTTCCCCTTTAATCTAAATAAAGACATTAAGTTATAAATGCAGCACTTCCAATAACTGGAACCTTGTTGAGGCAAGGCACTTAAGACAGGAGGACACATGCTGACGATGGTTGTACTTTTATCCTTCGCTACTTTGTATTAATATTGTCTAATAAATTATCTACCTGCATAGTATTCAATTTATTTTGTTTTTCAAGCTCTTTGCCAAACCTTTAGGGCCATATTAGCTAACATTTATGAACTACAAATATGGCCGCGATGGTAATGTCGAACATTTATGACGCAGTCGGCGGAGGGATCCTTGCTTGTCAGAACCATGATGAGAACGCAGAGAGGCAGTGGACAGGGGAGATCTACCTTTTTAGCTCAGCCTAATTGAGATAGGTTTACGTTTAACTGTAAAGACGCGTTGATATGAACAGCTCCGAAAGCCAATGTTAACTTTCGGATAGTACCGTTTGCTAGACAGTCTAGCGTTTCGTGGGCTGGCTTTTAGCTTAGTTACTGGCGTTCTTCGGTGGAAATAGCAAAAATGTCGTCGCCAAGTCCGGGTAAAAGGCGAATGGATACCGATGTGGTGAAACTGTATCCTTTTTCAATATAAACAAGTCTCTCATTTGTCTGATATGTCCAGATACATGTGAAAATGTTTAATGGTTCGTTGATATCTGCTATTTATTAGCCTTTTAAGCTCCAAACGTAAACGGCTTTCACTGTCAATTACTGCTGTTTTGTGTAAACAACGCTTTGCTAGCAAAGCCCAGTGTTAGCTATTTCTATCCCGCAAACCTATAGTCGCTTATCTGGACAGCTGTATTAGCAAATCACTTGGGTCACATGTCATTTTAGCATTTTGCAGCATAATTTGGGACAAATTTTAGCTGTCTGCCTTATTTGAAAATACAGGAACACCCGACCACTAGACGCTGACGTTATTCTCCTTTTATAGGAATGTCTTTCTTCATGTTGCACCAGCTGTTTTTGTAGATAACACACACATGAGTCTTCGTTTAGCTCATTGCCTTTTTCTCTCTCTCTCAATTTTGTGCCGTTTTCGGCGGAAGTTTTACTGAAACTCAGCCTTTCACGTTTAAGCTTGTTTACATAACCTAACGCTAACTGAAAAAGCTGCATTCTTTTGTTCTCATTGGGACGTTGCCGCTGTGGAAGGGAGTTCTGGTACATACATGACGCGTCTTTGTCACCATGTAATGGTTGTGTTGATGTTCTAAAAAAATCGCATCTTAAAATTTTTTATCTTTAAAAGCTGCTGATCTGGCTCTTAATTTCAACATCAAAATGGCCTCCTTATCAGTGTTTGTCACTGTACTCAAGTGTCTTCTGGGAAATAATAAGACAGGCCAACCTGTATGACTCTGGAGTGGTCGTAATTTGTTATTTTGACATTTGGAAGTGAGTAGAGCAGCTGGTTTTTAGTGGTGCAGCAGGTGTCATGTGCCTGCATTCGTTTTCACGGAGGAATGCTTGAACTGTTAGCAGCATCTGGTGTGTTCTGTTTTTCCAGGGACTTGTCACTGTGTTTGCTTTGCTGCTGCTGATTTATATGTTAAAACAAAAACAAAAAAACAAGGTGTTGAAAGTGATCAATAGCCTTTATAGTTCCAGCCCTGTGGGATGATCAGCATGAACAAGTAGTTTTGTTTTTGTTCTGGTACTGTGGAATGATTGGATGGCCTGTTACCAGCGGAAACTGCAAGAGGGAGGGACCTAAAACAGCTGATGGGACGGCAGTGAAGCTTAGTCAAATATGGGATTAGAAGTGGGCTGGTCAAATTAAAGCAACTGACATGTTTAAAAGGCAAAGACATCTGAAAACAAACCTGTGTTTTGAGCTTTTTTAATGGACCGATTCTGAGGAAAATCGTGTTTTTTGACAGTCTGTAGCTTTTTTTTTTCTTATGATGGAGGACATATGTAAAGAAATGTAAGCATTTCTGAGTATATCTTTATTCAAATGGTGGATAAATTTTGTGCAGAAAAAAAAGCTTGTACTTGTGATGTTGAAGCTACTACGGCAAGCCTCAAGCTCCCTGCTCTGCTCCATTCTGATGCATCCACTTGTATCCATGTACATTTTCGTTTTCCTCACCCGAGCTGGCATCTGGCTCAAAACTTTACGTCTGGATAGCTCCAGTGTTGCTTGCCTTATTTGTTTTACCGATGATGTTGTGTTGGAGGGGTGAAGGGCTGTAAGTTAGCAGGAGAGTGTGTAAGCAGTTGGATGAAGTGGGGGGGGCTTATTTAATGCCACCAGGTGCTGATTTCCACCGGTTCGTCTCCGATGCGTTGACACACACATTTTGACTGTTCACTGTCATGTTTGAATCTGACGTGCGTCCCTCAGCAATGCAGCTTTTGATGGGAGTTCAATTTCCAGTCCATTTTTTAATTATACTTATTATAATAAGTATTTATTATATATTATATTATATATTATTATACTTATACTTATTTATTATAATAAGTATAATTAGTATAAGTATAATTTTTTAAAAATTATATTTTTAAAAATTATAAAAATATAATTTTTATTTTATTGTATAATCCCACCAAGGGAAATTCGTCTCCGCATTTGGGGGAGCGAGGAGCTGCAACCGAATCGCGTTCAGGAGGCAGTAGCTGAAAGGGTCTTGCCTAATTTGTTAATTGCTCACCATTGATATGGTAATTGCCCCCATTCCCCTCCGCGAATCGAACCCTGGTTTCCTGCGTGGTAGCCTTTCACCTTACCAACCGAGCTACCCAGCCACCTAAAAAATTGATGTGCCGGTTTGGCTGTCAAAGCCAGAGAAACGAGCAACGGGTCAGGGTTTGTGAAATAAAAAAAGAACTTCAGTTGTATTTAAAAAAAAAAAGTTAACATTTTATTTTATTTTTAAGGTGATGTGCCGATAATGCACGTCAACAACACAGAAAACACCTGCATCTATTTTCGTCATGGACGACGAACATTTAATTTTGGAAGTACAAAAATATATAATCATGAATGGCAGAAAACCTGCATCGTACAAATGTGTCCAAATTCCTTCACTACTCACTACATAGTGCACTAAATAGTGTGTTTGCCATTTTGTACTGCTGTGTGAATCTACAATTCTAAAATCGAGTTTCCAATAAGTCTCTGCTAAAAATCAGTGTGCTTTGATGCTCACTAGATTGGTGATTATAGACTACAATGCATTGCGTCTGAACAATTTTTGCCAAAACAATTCATGTACATGTAAAAATTCATTTACATGTATTTTTTTAAATAAACCAACGTTTTCATCATCAGAAGACAGTGGATTCATAAATGATTGTCGCAAAACGCTCATATCAATTAGATTTTAACTTCATGAAATTGATGTCATATTTGCCGTTTAAAAGAAAAAGAAAAGAAAAACCAAGGTGAGCATGGTGTCTGACTTGCTTTTAAAATCCAGGGCATTACATAGTCCCGCTCTATACCGTTTTTTTTTTTTTTAATAGTTGGGGATTAGGGTGGGAATTGGGACACAGCCAAAGACTCGGTGAGGAAGAAAGAAAGGGTGAGGGCGGACACAGCGGAGACGATGTAAACTGACGGTCGTGAGACGGACTCCTAACGCAATGCAAGGAAAACCACTGGGAATGCTTTCAATATTAATCAAAATTATTAATATTGTCAATTTGGGATTTAAAATAAAAAATCTTTGTTTTTATGATGAATCTTGTTTATTATTATACCACAGATCAACAACAGAGTCGTTCCTTTAACAGACAATAAGCTCATTCTGGCATCACTTGCCAGCGGTAAACTGCTTGTTTGAGCAAGTTTAGTCTTTCTCCACTCCACCACTTTTTTAGGAAGTTACTGCCACTTTCGCAGTGCAACGAAGCAGATAGAACAGGAGATTATTTTTTCCAGTACTGCAGCACATACAAGTCCTTGTGTTAGTAATACACCCCACTTCTTCAGCTACATGACTTACAGGCTAGAACAGATTTGCCACCTGTTCACTTCTATGGAGGAAGTCAACTGTGTGTTTTTGCAATTCCTCTGAAAACTGGTTGTAAGCAGGTTAAGGCGGTTGCATTTTCCATTTGGAATAGACAGGAGTTTATACCTTTATGTGCTCTCGACCAGTTTGTCGCGCCCCCCGGTGTAACCAAAGCTCGAAACTCACACCACCTTTTAGACGGGAGCAGCTTTAAAGAGGCCTCCAGCAATAATTTGCAGCGGCCACCAGAGAAAAGAGAATTTAGAGCAGTGGCCATGTGGGAATTTGATTTTAAAAAAGTGTCAGAATGACCTCAACATTCAGCATGGCTGGGTTTCAGCTTTGTTCTATACATGCAGTCTGTTTTTAATACTATGTGTTTTTTCAAAGTGAAGGTCAACCTTGCATCTTTCCTTTTTCATTACTTTCCCAGAAGACCTCTGTTTTCCTTGAGCAGCCACATCCCGCTGTGCGAGTTTACAGTTATTTACTGTATATATTCATCACTGCTATACTTTCAAACGCTTTAAACGAAGGAAGCAGCTGGAATTTGAACAAGGTTAAAGGACAGAACCACTGAACCTGTAATAAGTGCAAAAGCGTCAGGACATTCGATATTACCAAAATTGCACCCCAGCTTTTTCATTCTTTAAGATGATTGAGAGTGTGACAATGACTGGGCTAGAATTCCATGAAGCATGTCCACTGCCACTTCCCCCAACCGTCCCAAAGTTGAATTCCAATTCTGTGCTTTATCTGCTCTCCGCTTGGTGCTTTAGCCCCCATTGTGCCATTGAAACATGACATCCGGACCGCATCAGCAGCGGAGTCCTTTTGTGTTTTTGCATTTACAGGAGCCCCATGCGACCTCCACCTTATGCTGCTATGTCAGACCTTGTTCCACAGATGTGGCCAGCTAATCTGCTCCCAGCGCCGCTACTGCGAGAAGGAACCAGCAGTTCTCTGCCTGTTCCTGAATGTCTGTTAGAGTTCATGAACAGAGCCCTGATCGGTCAGATGGAGCTAGCAGTTTTTTTTTTTCTTCTTGATAGGGATGCACAAACAGCTTTTATTACTAACTGTGGTGTGGGGATTTTTTTTTTAAAGAGAGAGCTGCAGTCGTAGAAGGCAAATTGGGCTGGCATGATGTCTTTTTTTTAATATTCTTTTATGGAAAGTTTTTGGATATTGACCAAATTCTTTTTTACTTCCAAATTTTTAATGAGCGACTTTTCCTATTTCTAAATTGTGGACAAACATGTTTAAAAACCTATTCCGATGAAAAAGTGTTTTTAGCATGTTCTTGAGGAATTTTTCTTATGATAGATGATGTATATAAAGAAAATTGAGCTAAAATTTTCTCTTTTTTGTATTTTTTTATTTAAATCTATGTGAATAGACAAGGCAAGGCAAGTTTATTTGTATAGCACAATTCGTACACAAAGTAATTCAAGGTGCTTCACAAAACAGAAAAATGCATTAAAATCACAATACATCATAGAAATAATCAACGTAAAATTTACTTAAAAGAAAAGAAAAAAAAAAAGGAAAAATTTTTGAAAATTGATTTAAAAATAAAGGAAGGAAAGGAAAGAAAAGTGCAGATAGGACCTTTCAGTCATATACACGGCTAAACAGAAATGTTTTAAGTCTAGATTTGAACATGAACACAGAAGAGGCCTGTCTTACGCCTTCAGAGAGGCTGTTCCAGATTTTAGCTGCAGAATATTGAAACGCTGATTCCCCTTGTTTAGTTCTGACTCTGGGAATCAACAGGAGGCCGGCCCCTGAGGTCCTCAGAGTACGAGATGGTTCATATGGCACTAACATGTCAGATATGTACTTTGGTGCTCGGCCATGGAGAGACTTGTACACAAGCAGAGCTGCTTTGAAGTCTATTCTTTGAGGTACAGGGAGCCAGTGCAGAGACCTGAGCACAGGACTAATGTGATCATACTTCATATGATCATACTCGAGCAGCAGCATTCTGGATGTACTGAAGCTGTTTTACAGCTCGTTTGGAGAGGCCGGTGAGCAGGCCGTTACAGTAGTCTAACCTACTGGAGACAAATGCATGAATAAGTATCTCCAGGTCTGGCTTTGACACTATATTTTTGAATAAGGAGCAGAAGAAAAAATACCAGTAGAAAATGAGCTTTTTTGTGACAGAAAATACACACAAGCTTCCTGCTCCGCTCCATACCGATGGATCCACTTGGAGACGAATAGATCCACGTACGTCTTAAGCTTTGGATAGCTTCCAAATTGCTAGGCATTTTTGGTGCACCGCTAATGTAAGGATGGGGTTGAGAGGGACTGTAAGCTAGTGAGAGAGCGTCTAAACAGCTGGATGATGGGTAATAAGGGGTAGGCTTACTTTGTGCCAACAGTCCCGCCCGCAACTCAGAAATGAATTTCTAATGAAGTCCTGCCGCTCTGCAGAAACAGTCTTAGATAATGACAGTTTTTTTTTTTTTTTTAGTTTGGCTAAACCATAATTAAAAGACCACTGCTTTTAAAATAGATCAGAAAATGATTGGATTGGGACTTTAATATTTTGTTTTGTTTTGGCTGTAGTCTGTGGCAACCTCCTCTTTGAATGACAGTCCTGTTTTGGGGGGGCCTCCAGGATCAAGGCACCTCAGACAGTAGGAGACTTCAGACCCAAATCTGTCTACATGCATGAATTAGCTCCCATTGAAAACAGATGGGCAAAAGTTTCTCTAATACTTTTACTGAAGTGTTTTTTTTGTTTTGAATTTCAGAAGTCGGCTTGCCTTTTCTGCTTAAAGCAAAAAGTAAAACGGTACTTTTACGTATTTTATGTTTTCTTTGTGTGAATCCTTTCGTCTGTTTAAGTGTACAGTTTAAATGCTAGTAGTCCATCGATATCATGAATAGCTTTATCAAAAAGTGCAACTCTCAATTGTCGCTTGTAGTCTTGTGCTCCAAAATGATAAACTTGACTGTAGTTCTTTTTTTCTTTTTACTTCCAAAAATAATATCAACCTAGCATTGTCTATAGTTTTTTGTTGTTCATACAACTGACAACAAATCTTGTCTTTTGGGATTGCTCATTACTGCCTCAGATTTCGGCTGCTGTGTCGCCCACACTGGCTCGCTTTTTGTGTTCGTTAATGATCGTGTGATTCGTACGTGCGCGCACACAGCTCATGCGTGTGCGTTCACACCCTGCGTTTTCTTGCTTTTTCCACTGTTGATTCGGTGGGGGGGGGGAAGGGCTGAGAGGAGGAGCAGCTGAAGGATTCACATTTGATTGCTGTGGGTGGGCTCTCATCTCTCGCAAGCGAAGACAAAGAACTTGGCCTTTTCATTTTTGTGCCACTTCTCTTCTCACACGGGGAGGTGGCTGCCATTTTTTTTTCAAGGTTTGATTGTTGTGGAAGCCAAATCTTCAGTGTGAATTTGAATTAACTGTTGAGCACTCCATTAATTGGGTATGCTAATTATATGTGATGTGAAAGCTCTACGAGAGGCGTTTTTTAAAAGCCTTTGCTATAGTCTAAACCTCAAGATGTTCAGGTAACTAGAACAGACTTTACAAATGTCTGCTCTGTAGCTGCTATGGTTGTAGGTTTTGACCTTCAAGTTCCAAAGAAATATAAAATCTTTTTTATTGCTGTCAAGAAATCATGTCCGTCTTTTGAGAGAGGACAGCATTTCCCAGCTGTCACACATTCACATGAGGATTTTGGTGAGTTTAGAGGCCATATGTCCATTGATATGTAAAACTAGCTTCAATGTTTTCTTCCCTGCAGCCCGCACACACCGCTTTTTCTCTCAATTCAGCCACAGAGTGTTTTAAACAGCACTGGGCGCTTTGAAAGGAGGCGCTTTAAGCCCAGATTTGCTCAGTAACTCCATACTTTGAGTCTTGCACATCGTATTTTTTTTTTAAATTCATCACATGTTTTGACTGAGAGTTATTATTTTGTGATGCGATACAGACCTGGTGGCTGGCTTTAAAGCTGCTCCAACCCATCCTCGTTTTTTATTTTTCTTTAAGCATTAGCCAGTTTGTCATTTACCAAACCAATAAACCTCATTTATAAAAACACTTGAGCAATCAGGAAGTGTTGTATTTGTGCGTGGTAGGGATGACACCATCAACTGTATATGAAAACTGGAGCGAGTGAGTGTGATGTCACCCATCGAAAATGGCTTACTTCTGAAATGCAGTAAATTCAGTCGCCATTTTTTTCACTGTACAGATGTTGCCATGTTGGAACCAGATGGCGACAGTAAGCATTGATTGGTCCAAGTCGGTCTGAGTCTACATTTCTATGGTAACCACTCTCACCAATCAGGAGTGAGCTTGTTGGAAAGGTCATCTGTCAGGAATGAGACCACAAGCTTTTATTGAGGGATCTGATTGGCCAGTTTACAACTTGAATAACTCGCAACAAAGAAACCATATCATGATAAAAAAAATAGTATTAACAAGAACATGTCAACAAAAGCAAGCACCAAAGCAATAACCAAGCAAGAAAGGTTATTCTGACAAATTTAATCGACTAAGTAGTACCTTTTTTAGCTCTCAATAGAAGTCTATGGGATATTGGCTTCTTGGAGCCAGCGGGTACTTCCTGTACGGAATGGCAGGGGGGAGGAGTTAATCAGTCCAGTTCTCATATACAGTCAATGGAGTACACACATGTAAGCATAAGTCATAAAATACATTTAGTTTTAGCAGTTTGTTACAACATAAGTTAACATTTAAAAATAATGTAACCACTGTTTGCGTCGGGATCCTGAAGGCTAATTTTCCACAGGGAAGGAAGAACGTTTTAGCTTCGAGGTGCTCCTGAAAGAGTAGGATTGGAGGGGTGTGTGAGCGTGGCTGGCTGCTAACCACTGCTGGGAAGAACGGCATTTGTTTTTGTTGCGGAGTTGATTAAATCACTCTCAGGACGGGGGAATGGTTACTGTGCTGCACTAGCTGCCTCTGTTCTCAGGCAGCAGTATGCACTGGAGGTCATCACACTGTAATCCTCCTGGGCTCAGCGCGGTGCACAAAGTTGAATACGCACACATTGAAACACAAGATCGGACTTTGAACAGTCAAAGAAGCGCATCAAAGCAGGGCTCTGTTTGTCTGAGCCAACATTGTCACTATTTTTTCTAGATTTTCTGTCATTATTTGTCAGAACTCTATCGTAGTCTTAGGGTATGTTATTTTCTTCTAAAGATCAGCCTGTGCATTACTATTTCCTTTTTTGTTTTGTAGAGGAAACCTACATATCACCTCCACCCCAAGGACAGCTGCTATATTTCCTGTCTTTCACTTGCAAAGGCTTTCATTGTACAAACTGCTCGCAGTTGCTTTCTGTGTTGGGGAAGGAGGTAGAGATGCATGACTGCTCCACCGCTTTATCAAAAGAAGTGTTTCCTCCTTTACCGAAAAATCAAACGGATCTAAACCTTCTTTTTGACATCAATCTCTTAGCGGGGTTTGCAGCTTAAAAGAGAAGGTTAAATCGACTTTATTGTTGCTCTTTCTTCTTTTTCAACAATAAAATTGGATTGACTTGGTTTGGATTGACAATAAACAAGAAAAGCATATCTTCAACTCATAAATATTTTTGGTCAATACGTGTAAAAATAAATGAGGCTAGCTTACTTGCTCCACAGCAATGATGGTATTCACAGCTTGTGCTTCCTCTGCCTCATTGTCCTTTAGCTTCTCCTAGGATCTTTTTTTTCCCTTTATGTTTGTTTCTGTTTGCAGCATCACTTTTAATCATGTTTTCTAACTCTTTTTGCTGTCGGTTGGGCTTGTTTTAAATTTTTATTCATTTATTTATGAATTACTTCTGATTCTCCTGCTGAATTAGAATTTCCAGGAATGTTGATGGTTCTCTGGTAGCTTTCTTGGTTTAGATTTTTCCATTAGTGTCAGATTGACTCTCTGCTTGTCAGTACACTTATTTAGTACAAATGCCTCACATCTGTTTTAGCATATGGCTCAAAGATGAAGTGTTATACTGAATTTTAGAAAAGAGTCAAAGCGCTGCTACATTCGTTTATAAATCTAATTATTACAAACCATAAAAAAGAAGGAAAGTTTGATCTTTTTTTCATGCCTTTCTCTTCAAATGCAGCAAAGAAAGACAGGAAAGTGCTTTGAAACAAGCCTTGTTTTCATTACCAAGTTGACACACAGACTTCCTGACTGTAGTGTTTGCTTGTGCGTGACACTATATTGTTGAACAGAGAGCTGTTTCAGATTCTCCATGATGTTTGTTTTCCATACTTGGAAGGCGGTTAGCCGGGCTATGATATTTTCATCCTGGGTCAAACTGGGAGATTGTCCTGACTTGACCAGAAGGAAAACAAGACGCGCTCAGACAGCAACCGTAAATGCCATTTACTGCATACTTTTGTATTTTAGAACTCAAAAGTTCTCAGAGCTAAAGTAAAAGTAAAAAGTAAAAACAGTCAGGAGAAACCGCACTTTAGTCTTAAATTAAACAAATTCAGCTAAAAAGACAGCTGATGGTTTGGATAAATGGATCATTGGAAAGATGTTTTGTTGAAGTATTCCAAACCCATTTCAATTCAGTGTGTTGGGATGGATGAGACCATTGTACTCATGCATGCTAATGATGTTTTTAGTTGTCAACTCGAATGTCAATTTTTTTATCTATAAAAGATGTCTTGCAAAATAAACAAATACATTCCAATCTGTATAAAATAGGAGAGGAGCTGAATAAAAGGATGTGGGAAAATATTGGTTTTAAACAGTCCTATAAATGCAAAGTAATATGTTAATGTTTAACCAACACAATTTTTTTTTTTTTACTTAAACTCTTTAGTATTGAAACATTCCATTTGTTTTGTTTTTTTCAGTAATTTCAGCTAAATCTGGATTTTTTTTTTTCATGGCTTTCATGTCGATTCTTTAAATTCCTACTCTGATCATCTTTTCATTTATTTTAAATGCATTCATTATGATCACGGTATGTTGTTTTTAGCCAAAAGTCTAAAAATCTGTGTTGTTTTCTTGGACAGAGTTTCTGCAGAGCAGCAAGGAGGTCATTAGAAATTTACTACCAAATTGTGGTGCGGAGCAAGGCTGCCCTCAGCGAGGTTGTTGGCCACCCAGAGTATCATCTTCATGACATAAATCTCCATTTCACAACAATGATTCACAACAATTTGAATGAAGAAATTTGATTTGTCCGTCATCAGAATAATGCTCCAAGAACACATTAAAAACACGTACATAATACATGTTTCTTTAGAAATGTAATCCATCTTGCATCAAACAGCCACACAAAAGCGCTCTCTCCTTCTAACAGATCTTTTCATACTAAAGTAATGAAGCTTTTGTCAAAAGTGACTTGTTATTTACAGAGTAGAAAAGAGGCGGGCTGGATGCCTCACATCTGAAAGAAAAACACAAGATGTGTCACATCTAAGAAAATGAATCACCTAGGGCCTCTCAAGTGAGGAAGGTGGCATATTCCTGTTTTTCTCTATTGTTGATAGTTATTTCATTCTCTGTTAATGGCGGGCGGAACTTAATTTAGCAAATAAAATGACGAGACTCACTGTTCTTTGAGTGTTTTAGCATGCTGAGGTGCAGGATGTAGAACCTCTGCATGCATTGTGACAAGAACCTCTTTGAAGGCAGGCCTAGCAGTTTCTTTCCCATGAGCCCAAGATGAAGGTTGTACTTGTGGTGCCTGTGATTATTTTGCATCTTTGCACTGTTTTTTTTTTTTTCTTTTTAAGCCTCAGAATGTCTCCTCTACCTCAACGCAAAACGTTTGGTAAATGACACTTTTGTGAAGCCAGGGGCTGAGTCTACATTCAGCAGACTCAGCCACAACCTAAAATAACCTCCAGTTTGACTTAACCCTACGTTGTCTCTGATGCTCCTAATAGGAGGTGGTCTCTGTCAGATCTGACAAACGGGCTCAAACTACAGCAGAGGAAAAAAAAAAACACTTTATTAGCTCAACTGCAACACATTTCTGAAAACTTAGTCTGCTATGAGATTTTGTTGGCATTCAGTTTGTCAGTGTGTTCAAAAGAAACATGCTATTGTAGAGATTCAACTATAAGTTTGTGTGGAAATGAGATTTATGTTTACTAGTTAATTAATCTTTTTTTTTTTTTCATTGATCTTTAACCATTTCCTGAATCGGAAAAGATTTTATGCATTTTCAGGATCAAAGAAATTGTCTTTTTTTTCCTTTCTTGTACAGACATTCTTTTGGCAAATACACTTTTAGCACATTCCTGTAAAAGTCAACAGTATTAGAATTTAACAATCACAGCCACGATTAAAAAAAAAAACAATTCTTAAAGCAGGAGCTAGATTATCACCATGTGTTCCCTCTTATCGTCTGTTATTTCTCCATTTGTACCTGCACCATTCTTCTTTAACAGTCTTCTAGCATTGAGAGCAAGCATGAAGTCACCATCCTCAGTGGCCTCAATGAATTTGTAGTGAAGTTTTTTGGACCACAAGGAAGTAAGCGCTTCTCTTTTTCCAATTTATGTCTGCTTTTTGATTCAGTATTTCCCTGTGGAACCATTTAAAATGTACGTTTTTTTTTTTACGTTTAGGTTAAAAAATTGTCAGCCATTTACAATTACAAGCTCTTGTTTTGTCATCTCACTACGGTAAAAATGTTTTAAAAGGTAAATGGTTAAAATGCCTTTATGATATGCTGGTGTGCGGACACGCAGGTCCATGTACATTTATCTTTAAGTGTTCCATCTGCAGCTATGCATTTTCCTGTCAACCCGCAGTTTTACCTCTTTGATGTGGAAAAAAATTAAGGAAAAATCTGTGGGTTTAAATGCATAGCAGTCGAAGATCCACAGAGGTGAAGTGCTTTGCTGAATTCTAAAGAAAATTGACTCTACAGCCTCTAAATCCACTGGAATGCATGAAGGGTGGAATAGAAGTGTATCAGCTGCACTTCAGAGGGCAACTTTATAATCTGTGGTCCTCTGCTTGTGCACAGCGCCGTATGAGGGAGGAGTGTGGAAAGTACGAGTAGATCTTCCTGATAAATACCCATTCAAATCACCTTCAATAGGTAGGGGCTTTAGTTCACACCTGTCACAGTGTCCGTTTGGATTCTTACTGCGCTCACATTTGCTCTTGTGTGTTTTTTAGGATTCATGAACAAGATTTTTCATCCCAACATTGATGAAGCGTAAGTTGAAAACAACTGTTTTTAGTCGCATGTTTCTGATATACCATGGTTGGAAGGTCATGCCTCACATAGATGGAGAAACTAAATAAAGGACCTCCTTCCTGTATTTACTAAACGCCTTCATTTCTGATAGTATAAAAAATATTCTTTCAGGGTTTTTTTTTCTATTCACGGTGATGCTAAATTAAGTAAAGTCTTGGATTTAATGGTACATTCCAAATGAAGCGAGTGATACTTTTAAAATACCTCACTTTTTAGAGTTTAAGTGTCTAAAATTATGCCTGATTTTAAAAGATCTTCTTTCATTATTATTTAGAAATATGTATTACTTGTTGCATTTTATTTATTTATTTATTTATTTGGTTAAAATTTCTACTCAGTAAAATGGGATTTTCTTAGTATTTTTATTTCTATTTGTTTACTGCTTTTATACAAACTCAGTTGCAACTGATGTGTATCGATGGCACAATTTACCACACTTGGATGGGAAATTGCTAAATATTAAAGCTGACTGGCAGCTTATATGTAAATTAGATAAGGATCAGTTCAAGTATAGCCAGAATTTTTTTGCTGTAATGTATTTAAAGCATCGTTTGCTGCAACAGCTTGTTTGCTTCTGTTAAGAAAACTTTGCATCATCATCACACACACACAAACACACACACACACTCGCTCCCCTCAGGCCTGCTAATTCACTTTTCCTCTCTGCTTCCCAGGTCAGGAACGGTGTGCTTAGATGTCATTAACCAGACATGGACAGCACTTTACGGTGAGTGGACTGTGAACATGCTCCTCCTCTGAAGGGGCTGTGATAATAATAAGCACAAAAAAAGAAAATTGAGCCCATTACACTGCGGTGCACTTATGGTTCTAACCTGCTTACTGAGCAGAAAAGTCAAGATCCAGTCCTGATTTACTGCCCTGTCTGCTGTAAGAGACATGCTCTCACTAGCATCAATGGTATCATCAATTCTCTGTTGGTTCTCAAATGTTTGTTCATATTGCTCTTAATGTTCTGATCATATCATCTCCATCCGGTATAAATGATCATAAAGAAGTGATTGTAAGATGTTATCAGGAGTTTAAAATCTAAAAATGTCGTTGCAACATGTTTCATAGTTTACCTGTATTTTATTTACCTGTATTTGTAGAATCGTAACAGAATAGTTGACAATAATCGACTGAATATCTGCACGCCTCACTAATTTAAGACCGTAATGCTTATTTAATTTCATGAAACATAGGAGGAATCTGGTTAATTGGTGAAACGTATGAACAATTATTTAGATAACCAAGTCAACTAAACTCTTGAAATCACTGAATCTGTTGTATATTTCCTCCTCTGTGTCTCTTTGGAACAATTCTGCCAAGCCAAGCATATTCATGCTTTTGCATAGACTTTTTCTCTCGAATGCGCGTGTCTGAGCCCTTTGTGAATGCAGCATAAGTGGCACCCACGGCCAAACAATGCAAAACAACGCGACTCATACTCTGGAAAATATGATGCTACATTTAAAATGTCTAAATCATAAGTTTATGCATTCTCTTATGTTGTAGTATTCTCATGTGTACAATAATTCTGTACTAAAAAAGTGGGAGTAACTGATTTATGAGGTAACTTATAGTGTAAACAAAGGTAACTTGAAACATCAGCATTTTATGGTTTCTTCTTTAGCTTCAGAAATGCATAGTATGAACAAAAAGAATAACAATAATACAATAAAAACTCCTAAAGTTTCTAGATTTGTGATCTTTATTCTGGTTTGTCTTTTTGTAACATTTATATTAACTTATTCATCCTGTTAATTATCTTTATAATCCATTGTTTCAGTTGATATTAAAACAATCGTTCTAAATGTTCATAAGAAGACATGTCTGTCTGATTATTGTTTTTATCTGGAAAAATCCTTTTTCTGTTTTTGCTCAGATCTGACCAACATCTTTGAGTCGTTTCTGCCCCAACTGCTTGCTTACCCAAACCCCATCGACCCCCTGAACGGCGACGCAGCAGCCATGTACCTCCATCGGCCTGAGGAGTACAAGCAGAAAATCAAAGGTTTGCCTTCCCAGCTGCCAGTAGCTGCCCCCACAAAAAAACAATCTTGTAAAAACGATTTGTCTTTTCCTCTAGAGTACATCCAGAAATATGCAACAGAGGAAGCTCTGAAGGAGCAGGAAGAGGGAGCAGGCGATTCTTCATCTGAAAGCTCCATGTCTGATTTCTCAGAAGATGAGGCCCAGGACATGGAGTTGTAGTAATTGGAGAGCTGCCCCCCGCCCCTCATCCTACGCCCTCCTTTAACCCCTACAGAGACTATATTTGATTTCCTAACCATGAGAAAGCAGACTTATGAAATTCATATTTAAACAAGTTGATTTTTTTATTATTATTGTTACTACTAAACAAGGATTTTTATGGATATATAGCCTTTGGTGTGTTTGACAGACACCCTTCCCGCTCTGTAGCTGTCCACCCCCACACAGATATTGTAGCGATGGCTCCGCGTTTCATCTCTGCCTTAGTTTGAGCTCTGAAAATACCACAAGCATCTCGGTACCTGCAAGGTTTCAGATTTTTAAAGTAGTTTCCACCAACATGATGGTAGTTGCTCCAGCTCAGAGCTGCTTAAGTCTGGCGTGCATCGCTGCAGCGCCATCCTTTACTCCAGACAGTATTTTTTTTTTTTTATCTGAACCTGTTGTGAAGAGGGCAAAGCTAACTTGTAATTTTCAAAGAATCCAGCTCCCCACTTCCTCTCTGCTGTGCTTCAGCCCCGCCTTCTGGTAAGCAGCCATGGCTGCTGTGGAACTGGTGAGCCGATGGTGTTTTCTTCAAGAAGCACTGGAAGGAACCTCCTTTTTTTTTTTTTTTTTTTTTATTGAACATCGACTTTATTCAAGTTTATCCAAGTTCTGCTTTTAGTTACATCGTCACACACACCGCGCATCTTTACACACCTAGGAAATAAAAATGCCAACGAACACTCGTTCTACCTGAATCCATACTGAGCATATCTTTAAATAAATGCACAACCCCAAACATGTTCGTTGTTACATTTACTCATCCTTCTCCCAACTTCTACCACTGTGTGGTGACAGACAAACAAAACATGGATGCTGCGAACAGGCACCTCAGACTCATGTGGCTACGTACAATAAATGAATGAGAGGCACCAAACTTTATCTGGATGCACTGATCCTCCTACTTTTTTTTTTTTTTCTTCTTCCTTTAAATAAATTTCTGTTAGTAGTTTTAGCCAAAAACAAAGTTTGTGCCTCTTAAAGTATATTTAAAAAAAACGATTGTCAAATGGGTCTGATTAAAGAAAAAGGAAAAAAAAGTCATTTGTGGGTAATATTCTGCTGCTGCCCCTCACATCCTGCCGTTTGGAGCAGTGGATGCTCGCTTTGCATCATCTGAGAGATCCAACCTGCCTATATAATAGACTGGACTTCTATTCTGTCTGCTAATCTGAATCATTTAGCAAAAATGACAAACCAAAAGCTATATTTGTCCTTAGGAAGTCATTTCCTAATGTGCAGAATTGTCTTCCTGATTAAAATGCCATTTATTGTGCGGCAAGTGAGGATTTTAAAAGAAAAGCGTTGCAGTCGCTGGTTTAAGTAGTTCAAAAAAAAATGTGTTAAAGCCAAAGTGTGATGCGATTGACAGCAAGAATAGCAGATGGACTGCCTGGAAAGTAATTGACTTACCTCATAGGATGCAGTAGAAATCACTGGTTGTTTAACCACAATGTGTTTATTCCTAAACAGAAGGTCCAAAAACCAAATCATGCCCCCCTCCCCTTTTTTTTTTGCTTTTAATCATAAATTAATCTCTACATGCAAGATTGTTGTGCAATGTGTGCTTTGGATTTGTTGGACCTTTACAGGATCTTGCTTAGTGGCAAACCTTTTCATCTAAAGGGTGGAAATGATGCAAAGCCGTTTGTTGGTTTTGGATGAATGTGCATCATCTTCCATTGTTTAGCATGCCTATCTGATGACTTAACATCCAACATTTGGCTCATTTTTTTTGTCTTTACCTGT
Source organism: Oryzias latipes (assembly GCF_053564925.1). Taxonomy (NCBI): domain Eukaryota; kingdom Metazoa; phylum Chordata; class Actinopteri; order Beloniformes; family Adrianichthyidae; genus Oryzias; species Oryzias latipes. Next base: position 17,264,994 of record NC_136259.1, read on the forward strand.
GAGACACCACATTGAAAGGCCAGGTTGTCCTCTGCGATCAGAAACGGCGCCGATTAGCATCTGGTTTCATACGTCGGCGATGCCCAACTACTGAAATCACAAGTGTGGCTCAGCCTTTTTTCCCAGGATTAGACCCGTCTCTGTGGGCATGTTTTACAGCAGTTCTGTTCCAGGATTTATATGCAAACTGGCTAGTTTTTTTGTTCTTGTTTTTCATTTGAGCAGTACAGATCTGCTAAAAAGAAAGCAACCTTTCAATTTTTTAAGATGTTCAACAAAACCCAGAGATGCATTCCCCGTTCCTTTCTAACTGACTTGTTTTTTTTTGAGCTGCTTATACACTATTTTCCTGTGTTTTTCATTTTGATTGTGAAGAACCTCTCTTTTATCCAGCTGTTTTCAGTTCAAGTATTACACTGTTGTAGGATTTACATATATATTTTTTGTTGTTGCTTCTTTTGCAAATCCCTAAAGAAATCCTGTTTTTAATTTGTTGCTGAATTTTATTTTGTTACACAAAATATGATATATTCACGCTGAGAATTCTAATAATAAAAATGACATTCTGGTATGTTTGTGCATTTTTCCCCTCTCTAAAAAAAAAAAAGTTGTTTGCAGAAAAACGGATCTCTTAATCTAATAAATAAATTAAGTAAACCCTTTTTTGCGACTGTGCCCAGTATTGGAGATCTATTATTTGAATTTCCACTTGTTTAAACTTATAAATCTGTCTTTCAAGTTGGTATAATAAAGAGTGCACTTGTTTATTTAGCAGCTGGATTCTTTTTGAAGAAATGATTTTCTTTTGTTTATCTTTGATCTTATTGTCTTCCCTTCAAATCTCTGCTTTTCGGTCAGATTTACAGATTATATTTTAGCTGTATTCTTCTCCTAAATGTCCAACGGGATTTCATATTTAATAAGGCTAATTTTAACGATCCTGCAGACCAACTGGTGGAAAGGAAAAGGCCCCTTCGCCTGCACATACTGCTGGATAAATGGATGGAGGACTTGAGGATAGACTGATGCTCTGGACTATCATGAATCACAGACGGGACATCCAAAGGTCACTCCATTTTTCTTATCAGCTCATCTAAAAACAGAGGATCCCTTGCCCACTTTTTGACTGTTTCCTTGGGCAGAAGCATGGTCCAGTTTAGGGGCTCGCTCCTGCACACCTCCCATTCTGTCTTGTGCTTGTGTGGATGTGTTGCCTTCTGCCGGCACACACGTATGCTATCAGGCCATTTAGCAAGCACACTCAGTTGTGGAACATTGTGGTTCTTTTTTTGTTTTTTTTTTTAATTATGTATTTGGTACCTGTTGTGCGACACTTGAAAGTTCAAAAAATTTTGTTTTGTTTGTTTTGGAAAAGTTTATTCTAAGTTCATCATCATCACTTCCTTCCTGGTTTTCTTTTCAGTGTAAGGTGGGCATGTTTGTCACAATGACATGCTCTGCTAACATGCTTATAATCTCCTAGATAGTTGTGTATAAAATAAACTGTTATAACTTTTTTTATAATAAAATATTCAATGTCTTCACACTGTCTCTGCCTTTCATTTTTTTTATAAGTGTTTACACAGTCTGCATTCCCAAAACATATTCTCCAATATAACTTCTAATATACTTCTTACACCAGGCTAAGACCTCTTTTGAAAGTTGTCCTCCATTTTTAGAAAAAATTATTCAGTTGGACAAACCACAAAGCAATGCTGCGTCTTTCCTAAATTAATTAAATGAAATATCTGACAGACTCAGAATAAGGTAAAAGACTAAAGACTCATCTAATGTATCAACCAAGGAAAGCTGTTGATTAAATAGAGGAAATTAAGGTGTTTCAGTACTTTTCAAGGGTTTGTGTGTAATATTTCTTTTCAAGATATTCAGTGGAAAAGGGAACCTTTTTGAATTTTTAGAATTGTGCTGCATATTAAGACATAGGTAAAGGTTCACAAGAACCTATACTATGACATACCTGATAAAAATTCTTATCAGATCAAAACCATATTTTCACAGCAGACCAATTTTCTTAACTATAACCAGAGTTCATTTTGGACCACACAACTTGTTTTTGAAGTAATAGTGGCACTGATATTTCCCCTTCTTTGTAGTATCCAACTTTGGCACAACCTAATTTTTGATATGTAAAATATATAAGAATCAAATTAAGAATTAATGTAAATTCTTTAAATGTTTTAGTTTGGCAAAGTTACTCATTCAGCTCAAGCTATTTCAATGAATGCCACATGTGGCGCACTTCTTGAGTCTGCCGCTAGGTGTCAGTGTGGCACTGCCCTCTTGAATCCCCTCATCGTCTCAGCAGCTCGTACAAAAGGTCCTGTGTGTGGATGGTCACTGGGTCCCGTGAAACCCGAGATTCACATTCATGCTCAGGTTTTTTACCCAGAAAAAGAGGGAACGAAGAGCAAACTAAAAAGCGCAGCTCTGCATTTTACCCTTTAAGCATAAATATCAAGCTACTTTGAGCTTTTTGCTGCTTAAATTAGTTTGTTCCTATTGTAATGAGAAATCTGGACCTCAATGGTCTGCTTCAGTTTATAGATTTAAGAAATCTTTTAGCAAAAAAACTGTAACAAAGCTCTTTAGTGTCTGAGAAAACATTAAATTCTGCTTTTTCTTTCTTTCCTAACATTTAGGGATAAATTCTGCTTATGGGCCAGATGGGGGCGCTCCCCTTCCTCCTCATGGTCCCAGCTGAAACCTTCCCTTTTGTCTGATCACAGCAAGGGGAAATAAATGCTGGTGACATAAGGCTGTTTAATCCTCTCTCTGAAAAATGTATTCTGTCACGCATCCATCAGCTCTCTCTTCCTGTTTGCCTTTATTACTGCTTCAGTGCAGCAACACAAACTCTGCAATGCGATGTTGGTCAGCTGATCTTATAATATTTTGTAATTATCTTTAGTCCATGTCGAAAGCATAAGATTGCACTCAATTACCTCAAATCTTTTTCATCATGCAGCCTTTTTTCTCTCCTCCAAATCTTATGTTGCAGACTGAAAACTGCAGCCTGCTCTCCTGCAAAGCACCTTTACAACCAAGAGCATCAACATGAGGCCTGGACATAGCCAGCCACACTATAGGGTGCAGGTAGAATTTAGGTAAAATTTTTAGATTTTGGGATATTTAGATTTTTTTTCTTTGGCTTGTGGAAGAACATGTAAACAGGGAGCTCTCAGCATGGAGAAGCTTTTTCTACTTTTCTTGTCTGTCTTTCCATTTTTCCACTTTCTATCCATATATCCTTATTTTATTGTCTTTTATTTTATTTTTAGTGGTTTTTTTTTTTTTGTTTATTATTTTTATTTCTTTACTTTTGAGGGGGTAGTTGCAGCATCTACAGCATGCCTATATCCGGCCATGATCGACATATGCAGGTGTGGTTCACAGTTTTTCCTGCTGAAAGTATATATTTTTGAAAACGTCTGCTAGTTGAACAACCTTTTTTGTCCATCAATACTTTCCAAATCCCATTCCTTCTTCTTTTTCGGGTGCCCTCTCCTCTTCTGCATCAGAGGAGGATGGGGAATTGAAGGGTGGAGAGGACGAGGCGGTCTCTTTGCAGCCCTGACCTCCAGAAGTCCAGTAACCTGAGATGCTCAATGAAATATTTAAAGCTTCTGTTTTATCCGCAGTGCGTTGGTCAAGACAAACTGCAGGCCTCCATGACGTAATGCCAAAGCCATTTGCCAGCTGTGTGATTGGTCCGTGCTGAAGCAAGATGGTCAGGTGTTCTGGTCCGATGTGGCCTTTATATACTCATGAGCTGTCTGCTGCTGGAGGTTTGATCCATCAGCTTTTTCCTGAACAAAGTGTTCAGCAATTATGTCAAAAAACCTCTCCGCTGCTGACTGCTACAAATTAAATCAAATTATTAAAGCATCTCCTGTAAACAGAGATGTTTCTGCTGAATGCCGGTCAGGTTCACATCCCCAGCATTCAGTGTTGGATGCCTCGGATCAGTGTTGGATGACAGTGCTCTCTGGTTACAAGCTCTGTTTTAGAGCCCGAGTCAGGGGGGTGCGATAGTAGCTACAGCAGCTCACCAACCCCTGGCTCTTTACTAATAAATGAACCACTGGTCAACTTGCTCTCACCTGCCTCCACCTTCAGACAGCAATCGCCTCTCTGGCCCAGCAGGGCCTTCATCAAAAGGTGGAGGATACATAAAAACGTGTGACAGATGGATGACATCCCAGCAACAGCCGTCAGATAGTGACTCTCAAAAGAACACTCAGGAAAAGACAGGGTTCATCTCTAACCAGATTTTCTTTTCATTTTTCAGCCATGTTTACTACACTAGTATCCCATTTTCCAAAATCATGTTGTGATGAAATGTATAATAGGGATGTTTGAACAAGTCCAACACCTTTTCTGGAAAGAAAAAAAAGGATGCAATTTTTTAGAGGTTTTTAAAACATTTTATTTTATTTCTTATAAATTGGTCTACTAATACTAAAATTTTAAGATGATTTAAGATGTTTTGACGTTTAGGAAAATTATTCATAAACAGTGTAAGAATTTAAAATGTAATTTTTAATTTGCTTCTTTACTTTCTACAAAAATAACTGTTTTTTTTTGTTGCCAAAATCTGGGGTTTTGGTGTAAAATTATTTGTTAAATTATGTAATAGTAAATTTAATTAACTTGATGAAATATTATTTTCAGAAAAAACATTTATCTAAATTGCGTAAAGTGATTATTTGACCCCTGTCCCCGCAGGAGAGGCGCGTCACAAAGCGCACTGCTCTGTCCATCTGATCCCTCCCGATCTGGCATCACAGCACGACAAGACCAAATGAGTTTTTTAAAATATTCATCGAGGTGTACTCATCTCCCCGTGCACGCCCCTGACTCACGCAGGCAACGGCGCGGCTCTGGTTTCAGCAGGTGGAAACCACGCCGAGGTTTGGAGAGCTGCGCGCTCCTGCTCTCCATCATGCAGCACCAGCGGCAGCGGCGGGGATTAATTTCACCGTCGCTATTCACTCTGAATAGAGTGAAACCAAAGCCAGCTCCATCCCTCCTAAATATTAGAGGAGTTTTGTCTACCCAGGTATGTGCGTAACCCTCAACAGCAGGTAAATGGACTCTGACTGGCCATCGGAGAGAAGCGCTGGCAGCACTCACAGCATATATATTAGGCCAACTTGGCGCATAATAGGGGCACACTTCAGCACGGCATCCTTAAGGCTGGATGTGGATGAGGATGAGGAGCATGGGCCCCAGCAAAGGCCGAGGGGTATTGCTTCTCCTGTCAGGACCCAAAGCATCATCTCAAGGTTGTATGATTAGAATTTTTGTCTTTTTTTGTTTTTTATTTTGTGACCAATCTGAAAAGGCCTGTTATGTGACGCGTAAAAATGATAATCCTAGATTTAGAGTCACAGCTAAGGCACTTGATTTTGTAGCTGTCCTCAGACAGGAAGTGTTGCGCAATCAGAAGAGGAGGACCAGTCAGAGAGAAGTTTAACCGCAGGGCCGGATTGGCCATCTGGAGGTGGTCATTTGATCTTGCAGCATCGCAACCCAAGAACGACTGAACTAAACACGCATGCGCCACTGAATGATGCTATAATGTCTGAATATTGTTCATTACTTGATTTTCTATTTTATAGTCTGCAGAACAAATATTCTGTGTAATCCACAATTTCCTATTTTGCCTTCATCTATAGTCTTCATGGAGAAAAAAAAGCTAATTAACAATAGTACTGATTTTAAAGGCCTTAAGGCCTCACCTCAAACATTAGGCCTGTAAACGTTTAAAAAGGCAAATAAAAACGTTTAATACAAGGGGTGGTTTGAATAATGGTTTGAATAGTGCACATGCCTTAGCTATTTGAATCCAAAAATTGTATAAATTTCTTTTTTTTTTTCTTCGAATGAAAAAATAAGATCCGGATAAAATTGTGAAGATCCTCCCTTTAAATATAAGCATAAAATGAAACATTTTGTGCCTTTTGATCCACTTTGGTTAGAGAAAAAAACCTAAACAAAATCAGCATGGAGACTCCTGATGTTGAAATTGAAAAATAAGACAAGAAAGAAAAGAAATTCCAAATTCCCGGTCTGAGAGGCTCAGGAGAGGGGGTTGGGGGTTTGGTCCAAATGATTTTGTCAGGAAAGCGTTTAATCCGGAGAGACAAAACCCATCCTGATCTGCTCAAGCTGCGACAGCTCTGCTTTGAAAAATGGCTCCACATTCAGGGTTTAGAGATGAAAACCCAAAAGGTGGATCATGGTTTGTTTAGTTTTTAGGAAACAAAGAAAAAAGATAGGACGGATTTACTGATTTTTTGACAATTTTCGGAGGTATTTTAACTGAAGATGGTGTCACATGAAGTCAAATTAAAAGCGGATGGAAAAGTTCCAACTGTGTGTTTTTTTTTTAAGTCCAACTTAAACTCTTGTGTGGCGCAGGCGTTGCATGGACACAAAAAACAACAATAACCCTTCAGATAAAGATGAGAAGAAAGGTGCAGAGGCGGATCTTTTTGTGTGGCGCACTCCTGCGCCGTTTGAAATGTGCGCCGCAGAGCACCTTTTGTTGGCGTGAGTGCGCCCTGAGTGGAGGACGCCCAGGTAAAGAGGGAGGAGGCTGTTTTGGAGGGAGAGGGAAGCGCAGGAGAGAGGCGAGCAGACAGAGGAGAGGAGGTGAGCAGGACTCCAATTGACATTTGATACTCAGGAAGTTCAGGACTCCGCTTGGATTTCTTTTGTTTCATTGTAATTCTGCTGCGGCGGACCAGCGCGGACCGGGTCTCCAGTCGCCCCCACGACACTGATAGCGGAAAAGCTCGAACTGATAATGATAGGTTAGGAAGAGAAAATGTGCGCGCAGAGGGGTCCGACTTCAGCGCAGACTGCGGGCTCGGTGGTGACGCACGACGGACTCTGAGAAAAGGTATGCAGTTACATTTTATCATTTAGATTTAAGGCAGAACCCTCCCCCCAGATCAATAATGTTAGGACTAAAAGTCCACTGAAGATGAAAAATACCAAAATAACCAAAGGCACAAATATTTCTGATTGTATTTAACAATTTTACATTGCATTTTCCTAAATTAAATATTGCTGTAATTATTTTTTTTCCCCTTTAAAAAAACATTTTTCTCTTGATTAATGCCTTACAATATTCCTGTTTGGAAAATCCACGTGTTTTCAATTTCTCTAGAATAAATGAAACAGTGGTTTGTTGTAGTTTTCATGAATGCCTCATTGTTGTCGTTTATGTAGTCCTAATCTGATTGCACCTGCGGGTTTTTTTCCGTGCGTAAAATGCCAAAGGATGCAATGTCAAAGTTTAATGTTCATCTTAGTTTATTTAACAACTTCTATATATTCTTAAATATATTAGGAATATCCAAACTTCTAAAATACTCCCAAATTATTTGCACGTGTGTCTAAGAATATTGCTTTTTTCCTGTTCTCTACTAAAATGTTTTTATTAAGGATCATGTATGGTTAGACGTTGAATTTTGGATGAGGTTGGACGTGGCTGCAGGTTAAATTCCCCAGAAAAAACCGTGGAGTTGTAAACTATGCAATTGAAGGCTTATGGGATTTAGAGCACGCATCTCCAAGTTCACCTAAAGGAAGCCTTTCATTGTTTTTCTCTTGCTAAATTCCAGTTGGGATGCCCAGTTTATAAATGTTCTTGTTCAGAAAAAGCTTATTTATTTACATTTACAGTCATAGATGAAAGAAATGTGTGATTTCCCCACCAAATCCTATCATTTTCTATAGCTTAATTTAAGTGCCCGTCTGCATTTAAATATTTAAAGATGGGCATACATTTCAAAATAAAACAAAATGATTCATGCTTTTGTGCTTTATGCATCCTTTTTTATATGACAAGTTTCCACCTATATTCTCTAGATCTATAAATTAAATGTTGTTTAAAAGACACAAATATTGTTTTTAATTAGTTAAGTTAAAAAAAAAAACACAGACAAATCTTTAAAGGATACTTTTTTGTCTGACTTGGCTTTTTAGTGGTATTGATTACTCCAGGAAATGGCAATGGGAGTCTTACTCAGGGAGCCATTTGGGCGTCTGAGGAATCACTTAGTGCATGGTTTGATCGCTGGAATCAATGGAAGCTCCATGGACTGCAGGCCCCTCAGTAAGGGAGCTAATGGCTGAACCAAGGGTGGGGCGTCTGGGCCCCCGGCAGGACAGAGCTAAGGGCGGCTTGCCTCTCTCATACGGATTATCTGCAATGCAGGCTATGCTTTTGACAATACATTCAAGGTCAGGAAAGGGATTTAAGGTTATGTCACAGATGCTGTGGGTCTTTATGATTTAGTTTGACCTAAAATTCAAAGAGAGTGCTGGGAAATTTCACTTTAAATAAAACAAAACCTTTTGCATGCTGATTCTGGAGACATTTTATGCTGTATAGTTGAGCTGTCACGCTGCGCATCTGGCTCCAACTTTAAAGGTTCGCTTCCTAATATGGTTAATGTAGATTAGAAGGCAAAACCTGCAAATTTGTCTGTTCCTTTTTAACGTTAAAATACATAAAAGAATGGAAGTAAATAACTTTTATTTATTGTGGAAGAGTGCAGGTTTAATTGAATGAAAGATTTATTTTGAAAGGCAACTGGAAAAAAACAAAGGAAGGAAAGCTCAATCTTTTTCTTTTTTTTTTAACAGTTTATTTTAAGCTTTCTGGTGAAAATGTGAGTTTTTGTTAACAATTGGTGGTTTATTTGGTCTAAAACAAGAAACATGCCAAGTCTTTATGATAGTTTGACTGTTTTATGGGAGAGACAGTTTGCATAACCCTTAAAGTTCCCCTTTATATGGATTTATCACTCTAAATTTACATCTAACTGTGCAATTACTGCCTAATTGGGTGAATTGCTTTCAAAACAAACTGTCCCTTCCTGGAAATCCATAAATGGCAACACTAGTGATTAGCAGTGAACGGTTACGGGCTTGACTGGACTTATATTTAGTCGAGGCACAGTAGTCTTTGACCTGTTACCCAATGTGAGGATCAATCCTCTGCAGTGCAGCACATCCTGAGTTAAGCTGTGTCAAGGCAACACTGTGGACGCACCATAGGCCGTGGTATTCCACTTCCTATTTGACATCATTCCATCACTTGTTCTGAATTCCCGCTGTCACTATTTCTCCTCCAGGCTGTTTATTTTCTGCTCCATCCTGACTACGGTACTTTTTGTAGCTCTTTTTTCACCGGATTGCCATCGCAGGCCGACCGGCGGCTGGTCTGTGTGTTGGGCGGAAAATGACTCCTGTTCTGTGTATGGCACTGGTAGAATTCACTGTGAGAGCTCACTATCAGTGAATTACCATAGGGCCATAAACAGAGCAGAGAAAGAACCACTTGATGATGACCGTCCATCCTTAGTGCCTTACTGTCTGCTTGGCCTGAGGATGGGGAAAGTACAATGTATTGACTCTGGCGCAGCTGCATGTGCTGTGTACTTCTAAATCTTTACTTTTTTTTTAAACATATCCTCACATTTTCAACATCCAAAGGCCTGTCCTCTTCTTTGCCTATTTTGGCACTAGCACATTTTTGCTTCTGTATATATACTTTGAGCAATTATGTGTAGTGCCAATATAGGAAAAGACAGACTTCCATCACCTTCACGTAGCAATTGAACCTTAAATGTTCCTATTGTTTCACAACTGGATGTAATTTTGTGATTTTTTTTTTTTTTCTTTTTTGATTTTTTATTTCAATTTGCTAAAAATTTGCAACCTCAGGAGGAGGTGCGCTGATGAAGCCAGCCTTTCCTACGAAGCTCTCCACATTTGACTCATGCAGGAGGTAACCCTTTGGTTCTCTAGTGGTGTTTGGCAATGGTAGAACTCACACTGGTGAGGTAGATGGATCCGGTGGTTCTAGACTTGCCAACTACTGCTTGAGAGTGTCCAACAGACTGAACCAGCCCGTTAGCTTTAAGCAGAGAAATATGTGAAGAGCATTTCAAGTCTGTCAGTGAGTGGCTGATGGTGGTGTAGGGCGCGGTGAGTCACTGTTCCTCCTCTGCACACCACAGCCTCAGAGCTCCAAAGACTCTCTGAAGGGTGTCTGGGTCAGATCTGGGTCAAACATTATAGGAATATCATTTAAAGTCCCACTCCGATCATCCTTTGAGCTATTTTTAAAGTGTTCTCAGTAGAATTTTAATTATGATTATGCAGTGTTTAGCCCCCCCCAAAAAACTGTCATTTTCTAGGTCAAAAATTGCCTCTGAATTGTGGGCAGGACCATTGGTGCGGAGCAACCCCACCCCCTCTCCTCTTTGCCGTTGCTGAGAGCTCAAACCAGGAAGCTTGTGGCTGCCTGGCATATTTTCCACGTCACAAATATGCTTTTTCCCACTGCCTTTTTTTTCCTCTACTCCTGATTCACGATTTGAATAAAGATAAAGTCAGAAATGCAATTTTAAACTTCATTTTCTTAATAAATGTCTACCACAAGAACATGCTAAAAAAACGATTTTCATTGGAGTGCGTCTTTAACCCTTGTGCTATCCTATGACCCCACCCTTACATTGACGTGTTCTCCCTATCATGACAAAGGTGGATAAAGGTGGAAAGATTTCATTTAATCCATGGACACCAGTGAAGATCACAAATCACTGAAGAAAAAAGGTTCAGCGCACTGTCTAGTGGGTCTAGATGACCCAACTCCCAACATTAAAGTGCCTAGGATAGCACAAGGGTTACGTAAGGGTTAATGGCCGACGAAGTGTGCGGTTACTACTTTTTAACGCACGCCGTGGAAGCCTTCGCGTCGGACGGTTGCTTCCGCGAAGTGCGTTAAAAAGTAGTAACCGCACACTTCGAAGGCCATTAACCCGCTTATACCATGGTCACTTACAAAAGCAATACATATTAACCAGGTTTTAGTCCTTAATTCTTGTTTTTTTTCCGATTTGTATCACTTTTCTCATAAACAGCGTACTATATGTTACGTGATGCGGCGCGATCGCGCAGCACCACCGCTGCAGTTAAGATTCGGCGATATATATATGCTGATCGTCCCGATGGGTTGAATAAAGCATCAATTCAGAGGGAAAGTTAATCGCTTACCGCTTGTTTTTGCCCCGATGATGAAGCAAAAGGTTGTTTTACAGAAGCCGGCGCAGTGATACAAATCATTTAAGCTAGCCGACCGGAACTTCTTTTTTCACCGTGCGGTTATCAGGTTTTAACGCATACCCAGCAGCCAATCAGAATCGAGTATTCAACCGGACCATGGTATAAAGACAGTTACAACTTCCCAAGTTGTTCATTACCTTTAATTAAAAGAACAGAACAAGCAATATCAGGAAAAATTGTGTAACTCAACTGCAGCATCTTTACGGCCAAGTTGATTGTATTTACTGTAAATCTCATTTCCAGATGGCCTCTTAGTTGCAAATTACCTGTTTAGTCTGTGGAGAACAAGTAAGGTTACTCACTGAATATACTTACTGAATTTTTTTAGATGAACCCCCTCTTTCATGTTCACTCTACTGACTAAAATTAATGCTTCATGGAAAATAAAACACGATTCCACGAGAAAATTGCTCATCAAACACTTTTTCTATCGTCGTGTGAGACGGTTTTAAATGGTGTTAAGCTCATTTTAAAAGGTTATCTTTGTCCGTTTTCCCCATTGCCCCCCTCCCCAGCTTTCACCAAAACGGGCATTTCACCACAATCAAATTTTTGCTAATGTGGGCTAGAATATCTAATGTCATTGGAAAAAAAAAAGACATCAGCTGAGCCATTAATAATGAAGACGCCCCATCGTCATTCTCTAATGGGAGAAAGCGGCCTGTAGTTTGTTCCATGCTGATAATGCTATAACAATAATGGACTCTTGTAACTCATGAGTCAGTGTTTCCTTCAGCACTGGGAAGCAGGCTTCGATTGAGGGGCTGCTGCTTTGCAGCACCACGGATGCTGTGGTGGACTTCATGCACAGATGTCCAGCTATTCCGCCTGCAGCCAAACATCAGGGGGGCTGCTCTACTAGTACCGTGGCATAATTGGCAAAGCTCATGGTGTCGTCTTACTGCTCTCTTTCAATGCTGCCTTTTTTTGCCTCTTTAACCTAAAGTAAAAAAAAAAAAAAAAGCTTGAGAGCAAAATATTCTTTCTCAGATGACGGTTCACTCCAGTGGTGAATTGACAGTTTGGCTCAAAAAGCTGCTACACTCTGAGCTTCATATATCTGGGTCAGGGTCTGCTAATGTAGGTGACAGGGGGATCTGAGGATTAAAACCTCTTTATCTGCCTTTGCATAAACCCTGCTTTATAGCCTACACTTTAGATTTGGCTATTATGATTTGTATTGTCAATAGCCTGATAGCTGGTTTATCTATACGGACGTCATCAATGGACTTTTGAAAGGGGCTTTTGTGTAGATTTGCCATTTAAATGCTATGATATTTTTCTACAATCTCTTTTAGCTGAAGCCCACCAAACAGCTGATACCTATGGCTCATGTTACAGAACATGTCCCGTGGTTTGACAGGCTCTCATTTTGTTTCGTTTGTTCACGGACACCTGCTGACTAACGTCTGGATTGCCTTATTGTTTATTGAAGTCTCCCATCTGTGATGCAAATAAACATTTTAATTAAAAAAAACAAAAAAAAAAGACTGCATCTGTGTCAAGTTCCCTCTAACGATCTTTTTTTTTCTTTTCTGCAGCAGCAAAGTGCATTGTGGGATAACCCTTGTCAATGCGAGACCTTCTCCAGATGGGCTGAGCAGCTCAAGTTACACTGCATTTTTGCGTGCACGCTCTATCCCACAGCCCCCACCGTCACCACCACCATCCTTGCCCCTTTCTCTCACACACACACTGTTTCCTGGGTGGATAGAGTTGACCTGAGACAGTGCTCTGCCTGTGTTCTAATGCAAGCTACAGAGCATTAGTGAAATGAGATTACCTTCGTTCTTACGCAGTGTCTGGACTGGAGGTGGACAGAGGTGTGAGTTGGGAAGGTTAGGGGGCCATTATGGGACTATTATACTGCATTTAGCAAGAAGCAGCTTTGTTGGCAATGAGGCTGCGTTTTATCGTATTACATTTAGGCTTTTCCACACGTCATCAAAGTCTAACAAACATCGTTTATTAAAATGACATCTTGTTCAACAGGGATGCTTCTGCAACTTGCAGCCCAACCCCACGAGCAGAGGAGGGGGTGGGAGATTACGTCTTGTCAGAGCAAGACTACAAGCACTTTGCCCATATGTGCAGAGTGTGTGAGTGGGTGTAACATGCATGCAGGGATGGAGGGACGGGGATGCAAGTATTAAGAAACGATTAGTGGAGATTAAAGCTCTGCCCTAGACTCTGCTTGCACGATTCCAGGCAACAAGAATGACCAAGCCCTCCCTCCTCACGCTGCAGTGCCCCCTGTGGAGATGCAGCACTCAGGCTGTGGCTGGGAAGGATCAATGCATCTTCTCTTCTTAGAGATCTTACACGTACTAACTATATTGCTCTCCAGGTGGAGTGCTACATCACTCACCCTACAGGCTGTCTGCTTAAATTGGATGGTTTGATAACAGGTAGTTGAGAGACTTGAAAACTGGAGGGTTTCTTTGCCAAAAAATTGTACTATGATGTAATGGATTTGCAGACAATCAAGGATGATTATGTAAAAAAAAAAATAAACAGCTTTTTGCAATTTAAATAAGCAAGATTTCAGATAACTACAGACAAATAAAAACAACTAAAATGATAAAAGACTAATCCAAATAAAGGAATTTCTTTTTTGCAAAGATGCACATACATAAGTGAAAGCAATTTATGCTGAATAAGATTAAAAAAATAACTAACATTTTCAGAAACTAGGAAACTTTTGTTAGGCATAAATAGAGCATAAAATGATCAGTGCGAGCATTGAACTTATTAAAGGTTTTGTTTTTACTCATTTTCAGGAGTGTAACTATTAACTAAGGAATAGATTAATAATCTTACAATCCAACCAGATGGATCTATCTGAGGCAAATTGTTAATTGAATTGACCTATAGAAAGAATAATTTCAAAATGAAATAAACTGTTTATGTCGATATTGGAAAATATGATTTGAATACAAACACAAAATTCAGAAACACTGAATTTTGCAAAGACATGTGACCATACAGAGTGGTAGAATGTTCTAACCATTTTCTCTTTGGGTTATTTGGATGTGGAAAAACAACACAGGGCTGAACTTTAGGAAACTAAAATGTACCGTCGTTAAAATGAATCGTTACACCCTACTAATGTTCCTTATGTGGGCATCATGAGTTCCAAACAAAAGTGCTAATTAGACATATTTTTCAAAACGTCTTTTCATCAGTGTGAATGCAACCTGCTTCGGCTTTAATCAGGAGGAAAAGAGGAATCCATTGTGCCGCCTGATAGATTAAGGCCTGAGCGCTTCTCTCTCTGTTCTGCTCTGCAACAGAACAGAAGGACCCTACAAGCAAATCCCAGGCTTTAAAGCAGAAGAGGTTCAGGCAGCTTATGATGAAATCAAGGCTCTGTCTGTCTGTCTGTCACTGCAGAGTAAGGTGGGGATGGAGCAGAGCAGAACATGGAGGCCTCCGGGTTGGTGTCTGTACCTCAAAAAAAAAAAAAAAAATACATGAAATGGATGGAAAAAGTCAGGAGAACTGGAAAAATACAGTAAAAAAAGAGTCCTAAAGCTGCATTTGAGAAGTGAAAATACACAACTTTTACTTGATTAGACCAACTTGGCTGTAGTTGATTGCTAGTGAGTTTCGGTTTAAGTAGTATGTTTCAGAAAAAAAGTTGATTCACTCTGTTCTTAAACTTTAATCCAATATCTAAGGGAAAAAGGGTAATTAAGTGTTTTAAGCATTTTTTCTAAAACCATAACTGTGTCCGGAAACCGCACAGAATGATGTAATTTACATAAACATGATTTCAATAAGAAGGGATCCTAAAAGTGTGATTCAAAGATTTAATAGCGAAACAGGAATTGAGCACAGATAGCTGTGGCATGACTTGGAATGACCTCAAACCAAGAGAAGAGACCCCAGAATCCAGACGCTGATGGTGGTCAAGACCGGACAACGCCGAAGCGAGGAGCCAGGAGGAGAAGGGGATGGCGAAATGTCTGAAATGCAGATAAACAAAATTCTATGAATTGAAAAGCAGGAATTTGATTATGATTGGCTGTGAAGAAAGTGAGACCTTCATCTATTGGCTCACAGTGAAGATAGTTGATGAGGGATGGAGTGAAGAATCAGCAACCCAATGTACCTGAAAATGAGGTAGATCTCTTTTATTAGAATTTTGCAAAGGTTTCACTAAGCAGAACAACAAGAGTTTGAGGAGAAGAGTCAGAGAAAGATTAAGAAAAAAGTGATTTTTTTCATGTAAAAACATCTTTGGACAAACACGGTCTCCTAGTCTCTGGACAATCTTCAGAATGCAACACTTCAAGATATGATATGGAATGCAGAAACTGTTAGAAAATTTGTTTCATTGATCATTAACACCAAACGTGTGTAATAAATAAACCAAATTTAGTCGTCAATATGAAGTGATATATATGACAACATACTGCAAACAAAACCTAAGTAGCAAATGAAAATATGAAAAACCTTTTTTTTTTTCAAAAAATATTTTTCAAGTTTGCAGTACAAATGTTTTCTCGTGTTGTGTCTCATCTTACTTTCTTGAGTTTTCTTGATTATGCGTTTACAAGTTTCCTTTCCAGCGTTTTGTTTGCAATGTGTTGGCATAAATCACTTCATAGAAAGCAAGATGAGACACAACACATGTAAAAACATTTGTGTTGCAGATGAAAATTTTTTTTTTTATCCTTTGTGCTATCCTAGGCACTTTACCATTGGGAGTCGGGTCATCTAGACCCACTAGACAGTGCTCTGAACCTTTTTTCCTCAATGATTTGTGATCTTCACTGGTGTCCATGGATTACATGAAATCTTTCCACCTTTATCCACCTTTGTCATGGTAGGGAGAACACGTCAATGTACGGGTGGGGTCATCTAAGATAACACAAGGGTTAAAGTAAAAAAAAAAGGTTTTGAAACAGCAAAAATAAATATGAAACCAAAAAAGAAAGTTTTTAAAAAATATTTATTGTTTTCATTTGCTACTTAGAAAGTTTTGTGGTATGTGGTGGCAAAAATATCACTTCATAAATTAATTTTAATCTGGATAGTTACTACGGTGGTGATTTGCTGAATCTACAATATGCTAAATATTAGAACAATCAGGTAGTTACTAACGATAAATTAAATATATCTAAAATAAAAAAAATTTGAATGAGAATTTAAAAAAGTCATAAGGGAAAATCAATCCCTTAGAAAGATGACTTAGACCAAACACTGGGATGTGTAAATAACACAAACCTTGAATGAGAACTAAATTCATGGAAATGAATTTTTCCATCATAAACTCAGAGGTTCAGATATAGAATAGCTGCAGGGATGATATGAAATATTGTCTGTCCTTTAAAAAAATTAAAGCAATTATAAAATTTGGAATCATTTTGGTATTTATTTCCTCAATTTGAGCCTCTTTATTGTCAAATGACTTTTTGCACATTCCAGACAAATGTATGTTTTGCATATAATATTTTGGGAAGACTTGTTTATTGTATCTTCTTTTGCACTGATATTGTGACTGTTTCAATCTCATTGCACATGCAGACAGTGACAATGAAGGCATATCTTATCATAACCCTTGTGCTATCCTAGGCACTTTACCATTGGGAGTTGGGTCATCTAGACCCACTGGACAGTGCTCTGAACCTTTTTTCTTCAATGATTTGTGATCTTCACTGGTGTCCATGGATTACATGAAATCTTTCCACCTTTATCATGGTAGGGAGAACACGTCAAAGTAAGGGTGGGGTCATCTAAGATAACACAAGGGTTAAAAGATGATATAGTAATAAGATGACTCATTGATGTGTATTTTTTAATTGATTGCTTTCAGTGTTTGTTCCTAGTTTTTTGCAATTCTATAGAAATTTTTGCATCAATTTAACTTTAGATTGAATTTTAAAAATGTCTTGAACTCGCCAAGTAGTAAAACTTCATCCGAAGCCCTTTTTAAACCTGTAATGTTATTCATTGTTACACTTCTGTTTATTCTTTATCAGTTGGAAATAAAAAAAAAATCAAACCTGACAGATGCCACAGTTCCCACCGAATCAAATGCCTAATAGTAGCCGAGTGAAAAGGAACAGCAGAGACATTTCTGGACTTTATTTTTTCAAATACACAAACGGGAATGAAAGCTAAACCGACTGTAACAGCTGCATCAGTTTTGGCAAGCAATGTTGTTTCCGCTGAAAATGCTCATTAGCTTGGCTAACGCTGCACTTCCTGTCCATGTGCAACTTCCTGTCATGTACAAAATGATGTATACTGGTTGTAAGTGACATACAAAGGAGTTAATAAAAAAAAATAAACACTTAATGGGGTGCTCCTCCATCCATGCAGTATAAATAAACATCTGACAAAGACTGCTCCAATAGGTATTCTAAGCAAAACAGCAGTAGACAACACCTTGATGTACATCCTGAGTCAGCGAGTTTGGCATGTGTTTGGACTACAGCAGATGAGACCAAAACGATTATTTTTGATGTTTTATACCAACTGGGAGTGTCGACAGCACACGTGCTGAAAATTAAGTGAGAACAGTTTCTAATTATGGGAAAAGACTAAAGAGCAAAACGAGTTTTAAATGCATCCTAAAACGGAATAGTCATACACATCAAAAGGTACAAAAAAATATCGATCATTTATACACTTTGACATTTCGTGGCTTTCCTCCCATGTGTTTTGGTTTGTTTTAAGTATGGGCTATTTGCAAAAAACAAAAAAAAATATAAATACTAAACAGGCAACATGAAAGATCTTTAAAAAATATGAAGCTTAATGACACACACAGCCAAAATCAATATCTTTACATAGTAAACACAATGCAACAATCATTCACTTTCATTTCCCCTGCATATGTACATTTAAAAATATATTTAACATTGTACACAATGTGAAGTCTTGGAAAACATGAGAGGGAAACAAGTCTCCAAGGTGGCCATTCAGTGCTTTCTACTATTTTTTTTTAAGGTCCATAGTGTCATTGCTCCAGGGTCACAACCTCCACTGCCTGGCCGTCTAGTGTGACAGTGTTATCTATGCGTGTGGCGACAGGTGCCATGGCAACCTGGACGGGCCGGTTACCCTGGGCGAGGCTGGTGACTACGGTCTGGTACATGCTGACCGGGATCTGGACGAGACCTGAGGAAAAGACAGGAACATCCAGTTAAATTGAGCCCAAAGGCTTTTTGCTTGTTTTTTTAGGATGGTTCTAGAGGCCCGCACAATCCAGGTGTGTGTTCACGACAGAAGCAGCCCTGTCTCATGGACGCCATTTCTGAACAACAGTCCGATTGAGGATCTGAGGCTCGCTTCCCCCCCCCCGCTCCCAGCTGTGCTGGAGGAGATTATTGCTGCAGTCACGTGGGCCTCAGCCCCACCCAGCAAGCTGTCACTGTGTCACAGGCAAGCAAGAAGGTCAGTGCGGGCTCATGTCCCTCTTTTAAATATTAAAGTCTTTCTCAGCCCTCGAGGTTTCAAAGTGGTCATTTTAAAAAAAATAAAAAACAGCAGTTATGGAATCCATCCCACTGTGAACACAGAACAGTAATCAGCCAACCAAACAAGCATTTGTTTTTCAATCAAACTGACTAGAGGAAAAATTTGTTCTTGTTTTTAATGACAATGATGTCAGTGAATAATAATAATTAATTAATAATGATCATTAATAATAATAATTGAACCACAGCCCTTTTAAAATCTGATCAGTTGGATTATTTAATCAGTGTGCACAATTAAAATTAAACAGATCAATGATTAGTCTATTCATTGGTTTTGGAACCAGCCAGGAATTTAACAACCCCCCTAGTGGCTGCTTGATGAACTGACCTGGATCCATTTCCCTAGTTTTTTACAGTCCATCTTACACATCCAACACGCTGAGCTGGGTTTGTGTCACTTTGTTGGTGGAGATCAGTGAATGCAGACTAAGTGATGCATTTCATTCAGTTCTAATGACAGTGATAGGTCGAGGTCATGAGTTTTGCTCTTTTGATGAAGACTGACACTGTGCATTATGATACCTGCATATACCAGATAAGAGTGTTAAAGTGAAGAAGCTGAACAAATGAAACTTTATTAATAAAAATCTTAACGACCTATTCTGATGAAAATGGTGTTTTTGAGTTCATTTTTCTGATGACAGAGAACATATATAAAGAAATTTAAGGTCAACGTTGCATTTCTGAGTATTTTGTTTCATTCATCGCGAATCAGGAGCAGATGAAAAAATTCTGTTGCTCTGCAGAAACTGTGCTCTATCTAGAAACCACACAGGTTTTTTTGATTTTGGCTAATCATAATCAAAAGACCACAGGGGAGGCCTTTACAATAGATCAGAAGATGATCGGCGTGGGACTTTAAATGGTCACATGGTTATGTGAAGCCTATCCTTTCTAACGCGTCATACCTGCAGACA
This sequence comes from Oryzias latipes, assembly GCF_053564925.1. Lineage (NCBI taxonomy): Eukaryota > Metazoa > Chordata > Actinopteri > Beloniformes > Adrianichthyidae > Oryzias > Oryzias latipes. The sequence goes on from NC_136259.1 coordinate 17,284,570, forward strand.
CCTCACTAGTTATTCTTACACAGATTGTATTTCACTGATATCAAGAAGCAACATACATCTTTAAAACTATTAGGGATGCATTGGTGTGACAAAGCTGTGTTTGGTGTTTTAATGTCTTAATTGTTAACATTTCTCTTCTTTTGGTAACATCCACTTTCAACCACGTTTGCTGTGTTACAAACTGTTCCCTGTTGGATTCTATAGTTGTTTTTATCCAAATGGTTTTATTTAACTTATTTTTCACTAATTACTAATATCAATATGAATGATTTGTTCGTTTTTTCATAAAATGTGTATGAAGACCTGTATAATAGACAGTCTCTGGACTAGCTTCCTTTGCATTTGCTGTTAATAAGTCAACACAAGATAAAAGCTTCAAGTGAAACCCAGGTTTGTGCGTCAGTTACAGACCACGACCTGCAGATTAAAGGCAGATTAGAAGAAAGCCCATCTTGTCAAACGGATGTGTAGTCTCACACATAAATCTCTACTCATTGAAGACATTTCAAACCTCAAATTAGGGACTTTAACAGCCTCTAACTTTGTGTCTCTGGTTAGCATGTCGCAGCTTCACGTCTGATTCTGAAAATTAATTAATTAAATTTAAAAAAAGTGGAACGACAAAGTGCGCACTGGATTAGGCGGGTCATTTATTAGCAACATATTAAAAGAAGGGAGTTCTGCCACAAAGTGCACACGGACTAAAACACACCATCTGTCACATCAGCACAGAGTGGATTAGAAAGGGGGCTCAGAGGTCTAACAGCACTGTCAATGATGGGGAGATTATACCAGGTCAGACTAATTTGAAAAACCAGTGAGCAGTAACACAGGGGAACAAACAAAATGCATCCTGAACCATGAATGGAGGGGTGTTGTTGTTGGCTCGTGTTTGTGACTTTCATCTACCTGTTGCATCTTGAACCCCCGCGAGAGCTCCGACGGCGGCGGCCGTCTCCGCCAGCACGATCTGCCCCCCTCCTTGAAGGGTGGCTTCCGCCAACGTCGCTACAGCATGGGCTGCTGCCTCACTGCAACACAGTTTTGGATGCAAAATAAGTTGAAAGAAAACACTTGAAAACGGGAATCTTGTGGCCCAAAGCCTAAAAGCTGCCTCACAGGTCCAGTCTGCCTGCAAAGACGGGCGTTATTAGGGAGATGTGGGGTGAAGCGGGAGGCCTGTGTGAGCCGTAAGAGGCTTTTCTAGGCCGGACTTACAGAGAATCTGTCACATCTCCCCAAAGGCCAGGTGCTGTGGGCCTAACGAAGCAGTTTTATTAACCAGATCTACCCAGTGGAATTACCCCGGGCTTATTACCACTGAAGCTTCAATATGAACCCAAGGAAGAGTTCACAGCTTGCTTGAAAAATCATACCAGACAGAAACTAAGGAGGATTTGATTGTAATAACATGATTAATAGTTTTTTGCAGATGATCAAACAAATCCCCCCTAAAACAATGTAAAGGTTGTTTTTTTTTTTAGCACTTATTGTACAGATTGACAGTGTTATGAAAATGCATTCTTTTTATGTTGTAGAAAAGAAACAATAGACGGAGAGAAAGAAAGACGCTCAGCTCCCTTGTGCAGCGGGAAAACGAACAAAATGTTCCAACGCCAGGGCATCAGAGTATCGGTGCAGAAGTAAACAGGAGCAGGGGAGGAGAAAAAGAAGCAAGACTCAGGTGGGTGCATGTAACAAGCCCCGATGGGACATACCAATACACATCTGAAATGATTGCCATGACAGTACTGAGGAGAAACACCACCAAACACCTCAGTGCAAATGTTAGTTCAGCACAGTATATTTGATATTGGAGCACTTGTTACAGGTTGCCATGTTTAACTGTAATTTAAAGATTACCAACAAAGGGGGTCATCACTTGCAATGCTGTTTTGCAACCATGCACTACAGATTCTTCATCTAGTATAAACTGTCCTCTTTGCTTTAACACTTAGCTAGATATCACACCTTGCCCTCTTTTTTTGCCACAAAGCCATGATCTGCAGCATTCGGATGTAAAGGCAGAATGTCTCAACTGAACAGCATCGGCCTTTTCTGTCAAAGCAACGCCCCTCAACACGTTAATGATCTTAAAGACTAGGTCAGCACGATATGAAGAAAACTCGCGATATGCGATATTAGTAATTAATATTGCGATAACGATATAATTTGCGGTATATAAACAATTAGCAAAACAACCAAAAATATTATTCCCATTCCATTACACAACAGCTTAAAAATTATACTCCAAATGACCCTTGTTGACATAGGAGGCGAACATACAACATAATAGGGCGCCATCTGATTAGTTAACAACGTGAAGGGGTCCATCTGATTGGTCAAATGCAGAAAGGGATTCTTTCAATCCATTAAACACTTCAAGCTGCCATAAGATTGTTTGGCCACATCTAAGGTAACCAACTTATTGCAAATTTGCTGTCTTTTGCGATATGCATATTGCACAGCTTGATATTGCGATAACAATAAATTTGCGGTATATTGTGCAGGCCTATTAAAGACCCACTCTGATCATCTTCTGAGCCCTTTTAAAAGTGTTTTTAGTGGTCTTTTAACTATGGTTATGCAGTTTATTTTGCCGAAACAAAGCCCGCCCTCTCTTCCCGTCACTCATAACTGGAGAGCTCTCCGTTTACACTAGCCTACGGCCCCTCACTCCCCCAACCTAACATTAGCGCTGCAGATGATCAGAGCTACCCAGCTGCTTAAGACGTACGTGGATCTATTCGTCTGCAAGTGGGTGCATCGGAATGGAGCGGAGCAGTGTATTTTCTACACAACAAACGTTTTCCAACAGCATTTTTTCGTCTGTTCCTGATTCACAACAAATTGCATAAAAATGACTCAGAAATGCAATTTTACGCTTTGATTTCTTTATACATGTCCTCCATCATGTGAAAAATGCCACAAGAACATGTTAAAAACATAATTTTCATCAAAGTGGGTCTTTAGGATGTGCTACAAGAGTGTTATATTAGGAGTTTACTTGCGAGGCACCTTTGGAGCCAAATTTTAAATAGCAGAGACAGCCTCCCAGCATCAACGTTTCTCTGAGTCACCTGTTGAGCGCCATAGTGACTGTGGCTCCAGACTGCATATCCTGACTGGCAGCGACTGCAGCTTCAGCCAGCGATGCTACCGCCTGCGTGGCCTCGGACGCTTGAGTCGTTTGGATTGTCATCTCTCCGCCTTGTAGAGTGGCCCAGTTCTGTTCCACCTCAACGAAAGAGCACAAGTGCACAGACGCGCTATTAAGGAGAATGTACGGTGTACGCGATGAAAGAAGACGGTGTAAGAAGACATTCAGAGTCCTGATTGACAGTATGAGGGTGTTACCTCTCCATCAGTAACAGTTGAGTAGTTAACCTGTGCCACTGTAACACCAGGAAGCTCTGAGGCATCTGCGAGAGTAGCAACTGTATGACCCGTGCCGACCTGACGGAAACAGAGAAAACCCCAGATGTCAGACAAACCTTTGCAAACTTACTGTGCGGACGACTGTGCAGCGACTAAAAGGCACCTGGATTAGAGACACCGTTCCGTCGGGGTTGTTGATGGTCTGTACAACGGTTTGTGAGGGCACAAGGTGAGCTATGCTCTGCGCCGTGGTTAGGTGGTGCTGTGTGGTGGCTGTCGTGGGAACCTGCTGATCTTCGAAAGCGTAGAGGAGATCTTCACGGCCGTGCTGTTTATAGCAGTTCTTCACTATTGTCCGCAGTGCTTGAGTCCAAGACACCTGAAGAGGAACAGGCAACTGCATCAGTGACGTGCATGTTATGCAGATCACGTTAAGTTGTTTTAACATTTTTATCTTCACCCAACTAAGCTCTAACATGAAATTCTACAGCCAAAATGTTTGAAAAGAGATGTCTCCTTTAGTGTTTTGTTATCAAAATGAATTATCTGCCACTATTTTAAAGAAGCATCCCATTGCCTTAAGGACCCTGTCCAATGAAAATTGTGTTTTTAACATGTTCTTGTTGTATTTTTGATGATGGAGGAGAAAGAAATAAGCTCAAAATGACACTTCTGAGTATTTCATGATTCTAATTGTAGTGAATCAGGAGCAGACGAAAAAAATGCAGTTTGAAAATGAGCATATTTGTGACAATATATATCTTTTAATCATAATTAAAAGAGCACTAGGAATGCATTTGAAATAGATCAAAAGATGATCGGAGTGGGACTTTTATCATTTCTTTCAAAGTCAGATCAAACAACAGAATAACTGTGATGATGTGGACTCGTTATCTTAGTTTGTGGTTCTTACCCTCTGTTTCTGCTCTTCTGTGCGGACATCGCTGCGAACATTGGCCCACGGGATATCCTCAGGCCACCACACTGGCTTGCAGCTCTCCTTACCCCAGCCGGGCTTCCCTCTGCCTGTGGAGTACTTCAGCATCTCTGGGATGAACGCTCGCAGTTGGGCCTAAAGAAAAAAAAACATGAGATGTTGGAGCTGGCAAACATTTGGAGAGTCAGTCTGACACATATATGAGAGCAGACGCCCTTGAGCAGGCAGGCAGGCAGGAGACGTGTATTGATCCGACACCTGCTGCCTGCTGCTGAGGTAATGAAGAGCTGCAAATAGAAACAAGCTTTCTAAAAAGGAGAACGTGCTTATTAGGGGGCAAATCTATGGCTGTGGCTCCAGCCTGATGAGTCAGACAGACACTGCCGGCTCCTTGGCGGGGCCTTCTTTAGAAGCCCCGTCCCAGACAAACAATCAATGCAGATGTTTGAGAACCAAGAAGGAATGACAAAAGGTATAATTAGCCTCAAATTGAATTAAAGAAAAGTATAATATGGATCTAATCATGTTATGATGATTTTTTTTTTTTATTTTGTCTTGGAATAAAAATTGAGCCTTTCAAATACTTTAAACAACAACAATGTTAGATTTTTAGTTTTCCTTTAAACTAATCTCCCTTTTGCATCTTACACAGATATATCGTCAAAATTCCTAACTTGCTGTGGTTGGGTTTAGTGCCAATGTCCTCAGAGTGTCCTGGTAATATGCAAGCATCACTGGGGGATTATATTGCACAAGAAGGCACTGCAGCGTCTGCCTACCTTGACATCACAAGCTAAATTTGGTTCTGAGAGAAATAAATCCCTCCCTCCTCCCTTTTATGCCTTCTGTACTAATGCACAGTTACAAGAGGTATATCTGGGCGATTTTGCAAATCAGTTAAACATTTCATGCTTACAAAATAAAAAAAGAAAAAAAAATGGTCATGGTTGATCACAAAAAGGCTCTGCAAAGCAAAGAACGCATCTGGTGGCTGCAGTGGAAGAGCTCCACCTCAGCAAACAGTGGGATTGCAACTTGGATTAGCCTCAGACAAGGATTTAGCAGCAAAGGGATTCTTGCATTTCCACCTGTGGGTGATGAGGATGCATGTGCGCGAGGCCAGATGGCCTAATTACAGTGACTAGTTAGTTAAGTGGCATGTTGCCCTCATGTTGAACACCCCCCTACCAACACTAATCCTCAAAACAGTGGTCCAATCAGGTTTTAGGAAGACAGCCATGCTGCTGGGTCCTTCAACTTAACAAAGCTGGGGGGTAATTATGAGCTCAGCCCAGAGCCGGCATCACCTGCTACAGATGCTCCGTTTATCTGATGGGACGGGGCTTGTCTGTGCACTGAAAGGGCCTTTTAAGATACTTCCTTTGATATGGCAATCTATTTTTTTTTGTGGATAAACTCCATGCAACTATTCTCAAAGATGAAAACAATTTTTCTATTATTAACTCATCAAGCTGTACCACTCCACCTGGCTTTGGCACGCTGAGCGAAGCAACAGGTTACTCGTGATAATCTCATACTACAACCTTTAGAAAAACAAACACCTACGAGCGACAGCCCAGCGAGGATTAATCTGGCCTGTGATTCGCTGGCCTGTTCCCTGGCTGTGGACCGGGGCCCCTGAGGGACACAATCATGCTGGCTACTCTGATGGTGATCAACAGAGTGCGTCAGCAGCATGGGGATGGCAGGGTAAACAAGCTGGGCTCCCCTGACTCGGGCTGCCGGGGTTGCTAGTGCTAGAGTTACACGGGAAATGAGGAAAGAGCGTGAACGGTTGGATGTAGGTCAGATCACACCGTTCAGCCCCTTTGTTGTTTTTAGCCAAGACTCACAACAAAACCACAAAAACCATTTAAATGACATATCGTCAAGAACCCCAAACTTGAAGCTTTAAGGACACTTGTGTCTTCTCTAGGAGTCTAACCGTTTTTACGGATCAGGAACAACTTGGATCTAGTTTCCATCTTAAAAACACAAGAAACAGTGTCTTACTACATGTGATAGAAGCAAAAAGACACTTGACCTTGAGATATACTCATATCTAGTTAGCTAAGCTCCTGTTTATGCAACATCCAAGATGTTGAACACAATTTTCCTTTTAGCTGCTTGTTGTCAGCTGGCGCCCTCTGCTGGACATGTTAACTTTGAACACAAGAGAGCAGCGAAGTGCAAGATTTCTGTTGGGAAAGTGTGCTCCTTAGCTCACCTGTGTCATCTTATCCACAGACACAGGGATGCCATCAATGGTGAGGGGGGGCAGCTCCGAGGCCAGCTCTCCACCGGCCGGGGCGTGCTCCGCCAACGCGCTCTCCAGATCCTCCAACAACATGCCCTTGTACTTTCTCACCTGGACACCAAAACAAGAGTGCTCCATTAAAAACTCGTGTGAAGTGACACAAATTAGTTTACAAATTATAGGAAGAAAAGCTGATTGTTTGAAAAGAGAAATTAGGATTCAAAAGACAAAAATTAGAAAAGCATAGGATGAAATGCTGCATGGATACGTTTACCTACCACATTCTCCAGAGGAGCAGCACCAAACACTTTAAAAACAGGGTTTGGTTTGGAGGGAGAGATGCACAGCACTATGGCTTGTTGGCCTACTCTGGTTGTATACTCATCCAGCGTGGCTCGCAGTTTTCTGCAAAACAGAAAGGATCTTTCTTTTCGTAAATCGAAGAAAACGCACAAGACAGACTGTGAGACAACGTACCTGAGCAGACGGGTTTGCTGCCTTTTGCGAATGGAAGGGTTGGATTCAAAGATATGAGGTCGTTTTCTTTTCTTACCAGTTGCCACAGCAGCAGCGGCTGCCATGCCTACTGGACCTAAAGAGGAAAGTGACAAGGACAGGTTAGCAATAATTTGAGACTGTGACTTTAGTTTCTTTGTATGCATCATTTTACTTTTTTATGTCCTATTGGCATTTTTTCCCCTTCACTAAAATTTAATTTTAACACGAACCAGACTATTTTAGGCAAAGGAAATCACAAAAATATGCAATGCAATGGCACCACCTACTGTTCAGCTTAGAGCATTACATTAACTAAGAGTGGTTTCAGTCATCTTGTTGCATCCAATAGTTAAACCAAAATCATCCAGGTAAGGTTCTGACTCACCTGCAGCAGCCAGGTGAGCAGTAACTTCATCAGTACCAGCTGAGTTAAGGATGTCTGTGTCGTCATACGGGTCATCATCTGGCGAGGAGGATGAGTCTTCGTCTGCACTCATCATAGACGTATCTGTGTATGTGGCCACATGTACCTAAGCAGATAAAACTGGGTTACATTTCTAAACTATACATCCAGTCAAATTAGTAATGAGGTGCTAAATGTATGAAAATTCAATAAGCAACCGAAACAAACAGATTAAAGTAGGTGGAGAGACTTTTTGTCTTTGTCAAAGTTAGGTTCTAGTGATAAGTGCACTTGCTGGACCTGTTGGCTGACGGCGCTCGCCTCGATCGTGGTCATGTGTTCTGTCTGGTGAACGGCGTGATCCTCCATTTTCAGCCACCTGGTCTACGCACCTAGGTCCACAGATGAAGTACTGCAAAGAGAATAATGTGTTTTCTATTGAGGCCGACTTTTCTAGACATTTAAATACAGAAAAAAAAAAAGGAAACTACTCCTTTAATTTGATTCACTACCAAAACATCAGTTAAAATCATATGTATCCTTATCATTAGATACATTAAATCTCATTTCAAAATTACCATTATTTTAACCAAACCAAAACATTGAGCTTAGAAACCCATCAGTAAGTAAAAATGTTTGACGTTATTGTCAAACAATTTTTGGCACATTTCATTGAGAGCTCACACCTCTAAACATCCTGCCACGGTGCGTCCTTAACGGAGGTGTGAACTTTGACTGCTTCATCTGAAATTGAAGAGTTTTCTGAATAATATTCGACATTTTCTTGCAGGACCCAATTTCAGCTAAGTCTTAAGGGTTTGAGAAGTTCACCTAGAACAAGTGAAAAGTATGTTCTGCCCCGTTTATTAATACTTGATTCATTGATGAATTAAAGAAAGATGGATTTGACCATCTCACTGCCATACTCTGAAAACCGATGAACCTTTTAAACTCCTTTCCAAATGGTGCAAGTTTCCTAGAGAATCTGCACTGACAAATATCTTTAAAACTGTTTGACATTTACTGTTTTCTGCTAATTTAGCATCTTAAGGCAATAAAGTTAAAAAAAAATTGGTATTGTTGGTATCAGTAACTCCTCTTGATCTGTTGATGGTGTCATTTTTTTCTCTGCAGTAAATTCAATCTAGAAGAACCTAAATCAGCAAACTGTCCCACTTCACCTTGATTGACGTTTTCAATATTTTGTGGGCAGCAGCTTTACATCTTATAAAATACTGTAAGGTTGAATTTGTTCTTCCTGCTTGTGCCTAATGGCTTGCTTATACAATGTAATTTACACCAAAAATAAAAAGAAAAATCGCTAGTTTATACTTTTTGGAAAACTTAGTAGGTCTTTACGTACGAAAAAAACAAAACACACCAAGGATTAATCTATATTTATTACAAAAGGAGACCAAAATTTAGAAATTAACAACCATTTTTTATTTGAAAAAAAGTTGTAGCAATCGTCACCTAAAAAATGACAACATCCGATGCAAAACCACCAAAGAATCCAGAATCAAATTAAATGTTCTCATTAAACTGATGGAACATTTCTAGCCAAAGGTTCTTGATTGGATAAAGAGTTGACTGTATGCTGAAGCATTTGACTTTGATGATCTACCATGAAACAAATGTCACTAAATGCAATGTAGCGAATTTCCTGAATGTAAACCGCAATACAGGTGACAAAAATATGTGTACTATGGTGGATTTCCCTGCCTGTGCTTCAGCAGAAACTCTCATGCCTGTTTTGAATTAAAAAACAAGCTTGCATTTGGTTTGCAATGATTTTTATTTTCATGGCATATAAAGATGGAACATTCAAAAACCGTAAACAGAGGAAGCAAATAGAATTTACAGAACTAAAGCTTATTTTACTGCTCTTGAAAAATCTTTGCAAAATATAGTCATGGCCAATATTACATAAATTATAGTTGCTACTAAGATGTTTATAATAGTAATTTGCATATTTTTGTATCATTTTCAAAACTTTTGACCATGACTGTACATTTAATGTAATGTTCTTGGCCAATATACAGATTATAGAATACATTACAAATATTTTCAAACCAATAAGACTAAAAATGTGGTTATACTTTATCCTTTAATACTACATAAAAAGCCTTTAATTGGTCAAATATTGACTGATGACTTAAGTGCATAAGTAAACTAAATAGTTATTACAATACGGAGAGGTAAAAGTTGTTAGTTAATGTACAAAATACTGTATTACACTGTTCACACAAAGTATTTTTCCCTCCTTTGTTCGTTCATCTTTGAGTTAGTGTTAGAAAAACGAAACGATACAATTTTAAATGAGAATATAGTATACATTTAATATCTGAACAAATTCGATTCAAAATCTTGCTATAATTACTGGTTACCAGGGGGGAAATCGCTTTCCATGGAGAATTATTAATATAATGAATAGCAGCACTAGCAATATCATGTACAGTAAGGAAACACAATGAGAAGTAGGCTGAATTTAATGCGAATTTCGTAGCATTGGCAGTAAAATGTTCTATAAAACAATATAAGAAAAATAGCGGACCACGGAAATAAAGTGACTCGAATGTCAAACGTAACTTACAGTAAGGTAATATTAGCCGACCTGCCGGTAGGTATTCGACGTCTCCAAAACTACGCTAAGCTAGCAATGTCCTACAATCGGCTAAATAGCTCCTCAGCTAACGTTTCGGTAAATACTCTGTCTGAGAATTTAAATCATGAATTAAACTTCATGTTTACAAGAGCGGCGTCTTCTCGGTGCAAACAACAACGATTCGTGAGTGCACGAGTAACGTAGACTGTAGGAACGCAGCACCTAGCATAAAACCCGCGCAATATATGAAACAAAACATACGCTATGACAGGCCCAGCGGCCTGCAGCTCATCTCCACCTATCACCCTCTCTACGAGCTTATTGTCGAAACCCGCCATCAAAATGTTTTCCATAAAAACATTGCTAAGTGGAAATTCACGTTCGAGTCAACATCAAAACAATCCGCATCGTACGCCCCAGCGCTGCCGGGTTCTATGGTGCGGCTGCGCCGGGGCTAAAATAAATGGAGATTGCGCGGTAGGGCACTAACCTCAGAGCGGCTGCGCTACTTCGGGCCTGCGCCGTACAACGGGGATGGAACCGAGCCTTAATGGAGGAGGGAAGGGAGCCAGCACTAAACACACAACTCCACTAGTGATGCCTTCAGGTTCATCTCACAAGTTTACCGATCTCAAAAAGGCAAATGCCGTGTCCAAAACACACGAGTAAACGGCTACATATCAGTTACCATAATAGATAAAGTAAGGTCATATTCAACAAAAATATTTGTAATTTAATTTAGTGTCTTATTTTTGTTTAATCGGATCAAATTGATTAATCATTTAAAATTATTAATTTTAATGTAATAAAAGAGTTGATGCAAAGAAAACCTCTAACGTACTAGAATGTATTTATATTTGGTAAAATAATAGAAAAAAGGAAAAAATTCGAATATGATAACAGGCGAACTATAAAGACAACATAAAAAAATCGCACAAACAGACAAATTTAGGTATGTCGCATGCTTCTTCCTGACTAAATAATAGATTTTGACATTTAAAATGTAGGCGATTTGAGTTGGTGTATTTAATCGAAGTTGTTCAGCTATTTGTAGTCCATTTCGCCGAAGCGCGGTTCAAGAAAATCCATTTTATCCACAGTCAGTGAACGCCGTATGTAGATCGAGTTAACCACGCCCCCTTTGCGCGTGACGCGACTACTTTTTTTCCAGTTCAAACTATTACCCGGGTAAATTTTGAGCCAAGTTTTAAAATACCCCTAACTAACGTGTAAGATAAATTTAGGACTCATGTTTTTGGACAACCTAAGCACATGTTGGAATGCTTTCAAATGTTTGTACTTTACTCTTTTTTTTTTGCATAAAATTAAATTATAATTGAATTGCATGTACTTTTGGTTTGACAACATTCATAAATATAAAGATTTTATTGTAAAATACATTTTTACATGAACGTTTTAAGCTAAAAGTATGTAAGATTAATTATGTAAAAGTAAAAAAATATATATTTTTTGCAAACTATCTTTAAGGACAAAATTATAAGCAATATAAGCATCATTTATGTTCTTAAACTGAGCCTTTGTAAAAGGACGGCCTAAAGTATAGGCTACATTAGAAATATGATAACATATTTGTAATTTATTCAATTCAATTTTCCCACTTAGTTTAAATTCCAATAAAATATAAATAATAATGCACTCTGCTGATATCAGTACACTTGACCTACCTAGTTTTAACACATACAGCCCTGAAGGAACTTGTAATGATCCACAGCTGGTAATCTGAGGCCTGACTGAGGATATGTGTTGAAAGCACAATGGGGTAAATCAGATACATTTCAAAACAGATTAAAAAATAGGGGAATCAGGATAATTATTTCTACAGCTTCAATGCAAAACCTCAAGAGGGCAGCATTGCATTGAAAATTCGAGCTTCACATTTTAAGTTCTTGAAATTCATTCCTATTGAGTTTGTTGTAAAACTGCATTTTTTTCACCTGTGCAATGTACCTAAGATCAGAAATATATGATCTAAAAGTGATGCTGGAAAAACTCATCCATGCATTTGTCGCGTCCAGACTGGATTACTGTAACTCTGTGATAGCAGCGTGCCCTGAAAGTTCCCTACAAAAAGTCTTGTTCAAAATGCAGCAGCAAGATTGTTAGCAGGAACTAGCATAAGAGAACACATCACTCCTGTGTTACCTTCACTTCACTGGCTCCCTGTTGAATTTAAAATTAAGTTCAAAATCCCCCTGCTAACCCATAAGGCCTCAAATGATATGACTCCATCTTATAGTAAAGATCTCATGGTTCCTTACCCACCAAACAGAACACTTCACTCACAAAATGTAGGACTGCTTTTGGTTCCTAGAATTTCTAAAAGAACAGTTGGAGGTAGGGCCTTTAGCCACCAAGCCCCTGTTTTATGGAATAAGCTCCCAGCTCATGTAAGAGAGGCCGACACGGTTTCTACATTCAAAGTTAGGCTTAAAACATTCCTCTTTGGACAGGCTTATTGCCGAGCTAGTAATCAGAGAATATTTAGCTTACTATTAACATGTTTGAACTAAACGTAATAACAATAACGATTAATTGATAAAAGGATGCTAGAAGGTAGAAGTTGGGGAAAGTATGGGGCACTGGGGTTCTGTCCTCTATTCTCATTCACTTCTCTCCTCCTCTCCTCTATTCTTGTTCATTTATTTATCATTTACTTCTCCATGCATCTGTTTGGTGTAGTGCGATTCTGTTCTTCTTTCCCACTCCCCTCTGGGGGAGCGGGAGTGAGTCCAGATTCCAGTTGGCTTGTCTGTGCTCCTGTACTTGGCTGTGAATCCTGCCTCTGGCTCGTCTCGCGCCATCAGCCGTCCTCCAACTCATCTGGATGAAGCTCATCTGCTGGACTATTTAAACATGTAGTTGTAGAATTAGATAAGATAATTCTTCTCTAAGTGTTCTGGTACATCACCTGTATGTCCTGGGAGAGGAGCCCTCCCTCCGTTTTATTTTTAGCAGTTTTTCCTTATCCCGAAGGAGGGTCTAAGGGCAGGGATGCCAAGTTTAGTTTAATCTGTTTAGTTAGTTTAGTTTAGAATTTACCTATTGAATTCTATGACTTCATTTTCTTTATGATTTCATGTTTAATATACAATTACCGGGATAAGGCCCATTTAGATGGCTACTGTAATATTGGGCTACATAAATAAAATAAAATTGAACTGAATTGAGGTGTGAGTATGCTGCTTTATGCAGGTTTCTTAGCATGTTTTCAATATCGTCACCTTCTTAAAATAATTGCCTAAGTCATTTTTTGACAAAAAATGATCTTTTTCCCCTAAATCCTCTCATCCTGATGCTGGCCACCTCTGGTAAAGTGCCTACATCTTCAGTTAAACAGAACATGCCATTTAACTCCTTTAGTATAATAGCCTATGTCAAGAGTGTGACTTAGGCAGTTTTATTTTGCCTAAGTCACAAGTCAATGTGATGCAATTTTATAAGCATTTCATAATGGCTGCTGATTCAAGAAATAGAATGTTTTTTTCAGATTTTGAGGTCATTTTCATAATTCATGGCTCCTTCCATATTGGTAGGTAAAAATGTTTACTATGCTATACACTAGGCTAAAAGTATCCCATAAGATTTTATAGCCTTATTTCATTTCAATAAGACTTGGTTGAGGGACCTGCCCAGTGTTGATTCACATTAAACTGCAGAAGCAGACCTACAAAGACTAGAAGTTCCTTTACCCAGGTACAACCATCTCCCAACTGCATTGTGAATACCAACAGAAGGCTACAACTTCTGGGGTGAGGGCTGTTGGAGTCCAATATTTCCCAATGTTTTCCATGAGAACTATTATGTATTTATCTTGAGAAAAGATCAGTGGGACTTTTGTGTTTCATTCCAATACGGGAATATTAGTAGGGATGTTTTTGACTCATGTGCCTCCAAGAAGATGAAGAGCGGCAAGAGAAGTCTCAGGACAAGGATTCTGCCAATAAAGAGAAGTCCGTTTGGACAATGAAACTTGTGCTACTGTGTTCAAAATCCCCAGCCAGCAGTCTATATTGCAAAACAAAACTGCAAGTCCATACCTTTACCCTTTTCAACTTAGGTTCAAAGAAGGCTACTGCTACATTTGAGACAAATCAGAAGGTGACATGTATGGTGAGGTATTTGCTCATCTTTAGTATTGTCATTTTGAAGGTGTGATCAAAGGCTATCCAGAACTCAAGGAGACCACAGTGTGAAGTGATGGTTGCCATTATCAGAATCCCAGTGCATGTGTGGCAAATGCATACTCTGATTTTGCAAGGAAATATGGGGTATTAACAACTCAGAAATACCTTGTTGCAGGTCTTACAAATGAAGTGTGACAGCATTGATAGTACTATTGAACAAAAAATAGTTAGCAGATATTTTCACCCCAAGAGATCATGTCATTATATTTCAGATTGCAAGTGTAACCTTTGTGTTATCCTAGGCACTTTAACATTGGGAGTTGGGTCATCTAGACCCACTAGACAGTGCGTTAAACCTTTTTTCTTCAATGATTTGTGATCTTCACTGGTGTCCATGGATTACATGAAATCTTTCCACTTTTATCCACCTTTGTCATGGTAGGGAGAACACGTCAATGTAAGGGTGGGGTCATCTAAAATAGCACAAGGGTTAAGGCTATCTTAACATGTGAAAGTGCTTAAGCACAATGGGTTCCTGAAATTTAATAGATCTTTCTTCAGGCTACAGACACAAAAGGCTACTGGCAAAAAAGCTTGATATCCAACTGTGCATTACTTGCGGAATTGTCGGTTTATCAGTGATGGACAAAGTCCATTTAAACTGTTCTTCTCAGAAGCCTCTGTATGGAAAGAACTGCCACAAAGGGAACAGATGTCAAATGGGCCATTTGTATGGATAAGATTGTTGTGCTCTGACAATCAAGAAGAAAGTTCCAGAACCTCCAGTCAATGAAACCCATGATTTCTTTTACAATTTCCCATACTAATAGGCATTAGACACGAAGCCTACAAAGAAGAGCTGGAAAGAGAAGTGAAGAAATGCAAATTCCTCCGAAGCATTATGATCAGTTAGTTTGTTAGTAATGTTTTTTCCTAATAAAATAGAAGGCTTAAATCACAAAGGCATGTTCAAAAATGTGCCTGAGTCATTTAATTTTCCCATGTTCCATGTTTGAGTAACTTTGTTGTTTGTATGTCAACAGGCATCTGTTGTCATAGCTATTTTGATTAAAATAGTCAGTAACATCATATATTCAACAAACTATTCAGTTTTTTGCGTTTCCTGAAAAATCAGATAAAATGACTTGGGCAATTATTTTAAGAAGGGGACGATATGATAGATGTTTGAAAAGGGTTTGAGGCAGACAGTTATGCACATTAGCAGGTTTCAGATCACAGAAATTGGTGTGAGACTGCCTCGAGATGTCCTTAACATTCTTGCAGTTGAACAGACTTTCCAGTTTGTATATTCTCATAAAAATGAGCAGAATGTGTACAAATGTCATTACCGTCTCACTCATCTGATAAATTACCCAGACAGTCGAGAAAATATACTTTCTTTTTGTTGCAAGAATAACTGCCTTGATAGCTTTGTCGAAAATAAAACTAGTTTCTGTTGTATTGCTTTTTTTTCTCCAGACATCGTCCTAAAAGAAAACGAAATAACACAGTCACACTCTTCATTGTAAATCATAAAAAAATACATGTCATTTATACATTTTGTTTCACAAGGGGCCTGCGGAATGAAACGATTTCTTTTCCGGAGGTGATGTTGTGACACAAATGGAGTAAAAAGATGGGAGCAAGCAAGCCCATTTCCTGTTATTTGGTGATTTTCTTCTTCTCTTCGTGAGCTGTGGATGGGTAAAGATAAGGGTATCAGCTTGGGGGATCTGAAATCAATAATAGTCGTAATTGGTGAGCTGAAAGTGAGGATAATTGAAGATAATTGTATGAACTGCCACAAGTCTTAGGAGGACTTCATGATTTTGTAAAGGAAAAAAGGAAGGTGATGTTGGGAAATAACTACACTATGTACCACTGTACAGTACTTTTGAACACTAGAATTTCAGTTTGGTTTCTGCAAAGAGCTGTTTTTTTTTGACTGGCTATCTCAGATTTTTTGGCTCAAGCGGGAGTCATTTTGCAATTACAATTTTGCAAAAACAGTCATGGCACTGAATATTTATAATTTGTGCAGGTAACCGCAACATTGTAAAGTTGTAAGTTTAACTTTTATATTTAAAAACTGGAGTTTATCTGCATTAAAGTTTTATGTTTCCAACTTTTACAGTTTCAAAAACCATGTATTCAAAATATGGTTTTGAATGTTTTTCCCACTTCGATCATCTTTTAATCTGTTTTAAAAGCATTTCCAGGGGTTTTTGAATAATGATCATTCCATTCTTAGACAAAATCCAAAAATCTTTATGTTTTCAAGGACAAAGTGTGTTGGGCACTGTGTCAGCCTGCCCCCACTTCCCATCTCCCATTACTTTACGTGCTCCCCTAGTGGCTTACAGCCCTTCACAACCTCGACCTGACATTACAGGTGCAACCAAAATGTCGAGCAATGTTGGAGCTATCCAGCCGTACAGATTGAGCCAGATTCCAGCTCTGACGAGGAAAACAAAGACGCACAAAGATCTAGTCCTCTACAAGTGGATGCATCAGAATGGAGCAGAGCAGGAAGCTTGTGGCTTGCCGTAGTAACCCTTTGTCACTGCTACAAGCTTTTTGCCACTGCTCATTGTTGTCTACTTCTGATTCACAATGATTTGAATAAAGAAATACTCATAAATGCAATTTTAAGCTTAATTTTATTTAGTCTTCCATCGTTAAAAAAATGCTACAAGAACATGTTAAAAACAACCAAGAGCACGATTTTCATTCAATCCTTGTTGAAGAACATGTGATGCATACAAAGCTGCTTTGTTTATGTTAGCTGTTTTTTCTTTATGCTAAAACCCGGTTACACACTTGTTCAAAAGGACTTCTGTGTTTTTGCATACATGGTGAATAGTTGCCTTAATTCTGTATGGGAAAAAGTTTTTAATCAGGCTTCTGTTCAGGTACATATCTACTGAGGTGCAACCTCTGAAAAGTCTCTGTTGTTGTCAAGAGTAACAGTAACTAGCACACTCAGCAGTCCTTCAGTTATGTGAATTTGCCATAAATCGATGTTCTGCGGTCACTTGTAAGAACCCCTTGAATACTGATGTGTACCAGCACATTCCTGTGCCTTTGAGAATGAGAAGAGAAATATATTTCTTAGCCAGTGGGAGGTGCTAGAGCTCTACAGATGGCCCCCAAATCCACCTGCTCTACAAATTCAATGAATCCTCATGTCATGACCACTGAAAAACATGGCATTAATTCAGACTTTTTTTTAGCTGCTGGATTATTTGCTTAGAGACAAAATAATTTGAAATCAGTGCTTGTCTTTCACCAAGGCTAATTTAGTGGTGGTATGCTCTGTCGCCTGACAGCACGAATGTCCTCCATTGCATCCTGGCTGGGTCTTTCCTGTGAGACGTTAACATGTTCTCTTCATGCATGCGTGGGTTTTCTCTAAGCACTCTAGTTTCCTGCAATTGTCCAGAAATGTGATTATTGGGGTAATTAGTTACCCCATTGCCCCCAAGACTGAGTATGCTCTTGTCTGTCTCTGTATGCGGCCTTGCAACAGACTGGTGGGCTGGTCAAGGTTTATGATACCTTTGCCCTGTGGAGACTGCGGTAGGCTCCAGCAATCCCAGTGACCCAACATAAGTAAGGGGATAATGGCGAACAAAGTGTGCATTATCAGAAATGAACGCAGGGCATGGAAGCATGAACCGTCCATCGCGAAGCTCAGGATGGTTGCTTCCGCGAAGTGCATTCATTTTTGATATTACAGACCTTGAAGGCCATTATCCAGTTTACACCATGGTCACTTACAAAGAAAGAAATATTCAATTTTTAGTACTTTATTTTTGTTATATATATAGATGATATAGAACATTTAACCCTTGTGCTATCTTAGATGACCCCACCCTTGCATTGACGTGTTCTTCCTACCATGACAAAGGTAGATAAAGGTGGAAAGATTTCATGTAATCCATGGACACCAGTGAAGATCACAAATCATTGAAGAAAAAACGTTCAGAGCACTGTCTAGTGGGTCTGGATGACCCAACTCCCAATGTTAAAGTGCCTAGGATAGCACAAGGGTTACGCCATGTGACCGGAACTTCTTTTTTAGGGGTGCGGTTATCACTGTGGATTATCACACTTTAATTCACACCCAGCAGCTAATCAGAATCAAGTATTCACGCAGACCATGGTATAAAATTAAAGTAATAGATGGATGGATGAGGCACCTGTTGGTAAATTACCTGTGTTAATACTTGAAATAAAATCTGACTTAATTTTATACATGTGTCAGCAAAGTGAAAGAAGCATAGAATTCATTGTGTTAATGTGTTTTAACGATTCCCAACCCATAACATCCACTTCCAGACTGAAGATAGCTCAGGACTGATTTCTAGCAAGATGTATGTCACTTCAAGGTGCCTATTGGCTTTTTTTAATTAGAAGAATATGTCTGGTTCCCAACAGATAAAGCTTCTACCTGGAAAGAACTCCAACTGGTGTTTAGGAAATGTGTTTAACTCTCCTGGGAGGTTCCTACATTCATTTTTTTAAAATCTTTTTTTAGGTTAAAAGGTTCCTGCACTCTTAACTGTAGTACCACATGTTCCATTTCTACGTTGCCCTAATATACCAAATTTTGAGTCTTTTTGAATTTTTTAAGTTGTCTGGTAAGGTTTTAGTCACAACTGCGCTTACGCATGGTCTGTGGGCAAAATTAAACAAACCTGTACGGGGGCACACAGGAGGCCCGCAGGAAATATCAGTCGCAGACCCGGAGAGTGGCAATGTTCATGCACATTTTACTTTCTATGGGCATACTGTGGGTGACAGGTTGTAGTGAATACTTAACATGCAAGGGTAAGTAGCGGTGAAGTTGGTGAGATGCAGCCACGTCGAACATAATCATTTTTTGAAGCCCCCAAATCTTACGCTCTCTGCAAGAGGCCGTTAGTGCCTTTCAAGTTCCACGCAGCCTGACTGTTAGAATTTAGGAAATCAGACAAAGTGTAGTTTGTTGTCATCGTTCAGCCAGTTTGGTGTCGCCTGGACACCTCGTGTATGCTGTATTTACATGCAGTCAGTAAAGAACCAGTGTGCACACCTACCTAATGACTGATGAATGAGAGCGGCATAAGGACACCGAACCACAGCTTCACGCATACATCATAAACGCGTTCAACTCACATTATCCTTACAAATACTTCACAAAAAAATTGCCACATGTGTGATAATGGTACATTCCATTATCCACAAGTCTCAAGGGAACTGCAAGACACACCTGCTTGCCCCTTAAGAGACAGCTGCTCCTCTCTACGACCCTCCACGGGCTTGGACAACCCAAAAACTCGCAGCACCCTTACGGTTCGTGTGACTAAGGATTTATCTATGTGGATACTTTTTGGAGTCTTCATTTATATACTTTGTTTTAGCTCAGGGTTTCCAGGTAAACTTACAACTTCAAAGGTCGGTTTGCAAGACAGGTGCTCTAACATTCCCAACGGCGGATTCCTCTCCTCGGAGGATTCACTAAAGAATGTTGTCATTGATGAATTTTCCTTTTAATTGAGTGGGGTATTATATTGGAAGCAGTCCAGTTGTCTCTCTGAAGTTCTCATTTTAGCTGACTGTAAAAAAATGTGAACAGAGGGGAACATAGAAAGTAAAATGGAAATAAATCACACTGACATAGCTGTACTGGTTTACATTATTTGGCACCTTGGGAGGAGCAGCCTCTTGCTGAAGGTGCTTCTCTGGCTACTGATGGTCGTGTGCAGAGGGTGGGTGGCATTGTCCAGGAAAAAAACTAACGTGTATCCTGGACAATGCCACCCACCCTCTGCACACGACCATCAGTAGCCAGAGAAGCACCTTCAGCAAGAGGCTGCTCCTCCCAAGGTGCAGGACTAATAGACTGAGAAACTCCTTTGTCCCCCGTGCCATCAAACTCTTTAACCACCACTTAGGAGGGGGGAGGGGGACAGAAAAGGAAAGGGAAAGGGCCTGAATGACTTTTTTTTTTTTTTTTTTTGTATATGCTGTTTTGCAGATATTTAAACTGTTACTTACTGTTTTTACTGTTCTAATTTTTCTGGTTACTGTACTGCTCTTTCCTATACGTATGTCAACCAGTGCTGTATGCGATGGAGATGTCAATTTCCATGCGGGAACCTCCCAAATGGATAAATAAAGTTGTCTGTCTGTCTATCTATCTATCTATCTATCTATCTATCTATCTATCTATCTATCTATCTATCTATCTATCTATCTATCTATCTATCTATCTATCTATCTATCTATCTATCTATCTATCTATCTATCTATCTATCTATCTATCTATCTATCTATCTATCTATCTATCTATCTATCTATCTATCTATCTATCTATCTATCTATCTATCTATCTATCTATCTATCTATCTATCTATCTATCTATCTATCTATCTATCTATCTATCTATCTATCTATCTATCTATCTATCTATCTATCTATCTATCTATCTATCTATCTATCTATCTATCTATCTATTTTGGGTTAAGTTGTACATCATTAAGTATATTATGTAAGGGTTAATGGCCTATGAAGTGTGCATTATCACTTTTTAACGCACGCCTTGGAAGCTTTCGCGTCGGACGGTTGCTTCCGCGAAGTGCGTTAAAAAGTGATAATGCACACTTCAAAGGCCAATAACCCACTTATACCATGGTCACTTACAAAAGAAATAAATATTAACCAGTTCTAGTCCTTAATTCTTCTTTTTTTCCGATTTGGATGGCTTTTCTCACAAAAGCGAACTATTTGTTATGTAGTGCGGCGCGCCGTGACAAATAGTCTGCGTCGGGCCGCACCACCGCTGCAATCAAGATTCGGCGATATAAAGCGATATATATATGCTGATCTTTCCGATGGGTTAAATAAAGCATCAGTTCAGAGAGAAAGTTCACGTCTTACCGCTTGATTTTGTCCATATGATGAAGCAAAAGGTTGTTGTAACCCTTGTGCTATCCTAGGCACTTTAACATTGGGAGTTGGGTCATCTAGACCCACTAGACAGTGCGCTGAACCTTTTTTCTTCAATGACTTGTGATCTTTACTGGTGTCCATGGATTACATGAAATCTTTCCACTTTTATCCACCTTTGTCATGGTAGGGAGAACACGTCAATGTAAGGGTGGGGTCATCTAAGATAGCACAAGGGTTAAAGAAGCCGGCACAGTGATACAAAACATTTACAGTTTTTCTCAGTCGCTTTAGTACAATTCTCAGATCAGAATGAAATTTCCAAAGCTATTTGTTCAATCTTCACATCATTATGTCACTTGTGCACATCATATAAGCAGTTTCTCACTTCTTTGAACAAGTTGCAATTGCTTTAGTACATCCATGCAAATGATTATGTACAATTCTTTGCTCTTTGCTACATTATCAATTGTTTATGTAATGTTGATCAAAATGTATTATAGAGTTCACTGTGCAATAGTCTTACTCCTCAAAACACCTAGTCATTAGTTCATCGTATAAGTCATTAACTGCAAAATGGTTGACCAAGTTGTCATAATGTGACAAAGATATCTCGCTGCATTGCAAGAGAGGGTATTCGCTGTGATGTGGATGAGAATTTCTGGCCTAACATACAGGAACTACAAGAGGTGTTGGAAGACCACACCAATTCCTACTGCACTGCCTGTACTGTTGGACAGAATATTGTCCTATCTTTTTTTCCCTTTGTGTTACTGTTTGCAGTGGGTTTTTTCTATGTTGGGATGACATGGTCTGTCAACAAATTACAATATGAACAATAAAAGTGTAAATCTTGTCCAGTCTCTTGCAATCAAACAAAAAAGGTGTAACTTCCATTTTACAATAATTGTCATCCAAACTTTAGCCATAGTTTAAATCAGAACCTCCCTCTAAAGTACACAGTTATATTGACAACATGACTAAGTAATTTGACTGTCTTGTTCGTAGACAATGACACAAGAACTTGACATTCTGATGGCACTGACATGTTCAATGACATAAAGACTTAGTTTTCAGAGATGAACTACAGATTTTGAGCAAGTTACAGGCTTTTGCAAGAAATCCATAGTGTTTTGCTGTTTGTACAAATTGTTTTGAGAAATGCACACACATATTTGCAAACTTCAATTCTGATCTGAGATTGGACTAAAGCGACTGAGAAAAACTGTAAGCTAGGTGACCGGAACTTCTTTTTTCACCATGCGGTTATCCTGTGGTGTATCACTTTTTAATGCACAGCCAGCAGCCAATCAAAATCGAGTATTCACCCGGACCATGGTATAAGCATATATGAAGCACTTTAAATACGCAATTTGAAAAAATATTCAAAGAATTCAACATTACTTACTATATAAAGTCTTATTGTAGGCAATTGCTAGTGTGCTTCTTTTCCCTGGAAAGGGACACGTTCTTTGTCATAAAATCTTTAAGCTGCTTTACATTCAAGGGGGGTGGGGGTACTGCATAGTACTTTGCATGAAGGTTTGGCATTTATTTGTCGTGCGTTCTGTGACTGTACCTAAATCCGAATCCACAATCCAATTTCAAACCCAGTTTTGTGCCAAATGCTCCACTGTGTGGAGACTTTAACAATCAAAGGCAAAAAAACAAAATCTGTTGACATATTGAGGGGACATCTTTCTTCCGAATGTTGACATACTTGGGAGCAAGAGTCCATGCAAAAGATCTAATACTTTTAGACATTTCTTAACTATTTTTAATGCTAATTTTCCATATATTTTTGGACATGTAATTTTAAAAATGAACGCATTTCTTCCAAGCCCTGCCAGTTTTAAGCATTGGCAAAAGGTGTTGCATCATCACACATACAATGTATGGCTACGGGGAAATCTGTGGATTGTTTTGTGTGGTGACAGGTTTTTTTAAACATTTTGCTGCAAGATGTGAACTGCTATTGGATTCATAAGCTCATTTCAAGATAAGGAGACCCAAGTTAGTGGCTTTTAACCTTAGTAAAGTGCTGCAAAGTGCTTCAGAAGTAGTTTAGAATTCAGACAACGGTGACTGTGAGCTGTTATTTAAGCTTCTTAACTACTATCTGAAGTATCGGTGAGCTTTTTGCCCAGCTACACTTTGATGTTTGGAGTAGATAGATATTGAACTGGAAAACCTGCTATTGATTGCTAACCTGCAGAACAAAGCTGTCTGAACTGGAGAACAGCAGAGTCCTTTGCAAAGAGCTGGATTTTGGGTATGGTGTTCCAAAACAGATTAGTATAACACAGGTGAAGGAGGTGAACACCAATCATCCATCATATGCTGGTGCTTTAGGCTGCATTGATGATTTTGTTTCTTCTGTTTTATTAATTGTGTGGGACTCCTGAAAGACTCACATTTCCATCAGAAGGGATGGAAAATACAAAACATTGAAAGAAAGCTTGAGTCAAACTCATATTAGTTTATTAACAAAAATCTTCCATCTTAATTGTTGTTCTTAATGTATTACCCTGGTTTTATCAGGTGTTTTTTTATTTTTTGCTTGCCCTCTCTACGCAAAGTTTTAAAAAGTGCACAAATTTATATTTACCTCATATGATGGATAAAATTCCACAAGATTACCACATAAAAAAGCACTTTCAGCCCACTTTCTACAGATCCTCCACTTCTGACTTTTACCTAGAATAATGCACAATTATTTCATGGTGAATTGTAGTTTTTTTCATTGCTCATTTATTTCTTTACTGCTTTACATTCATTCTTTAGTTTGATTAAAATATGTAACTGTGTCACAAGAACAGGCAGACGGTTGGTTCCAAATGCAGCAGGTTTATTAGCTCAGCTAAAAGGCCATAAAGCTAAATCAGGGTCAGGCAGGCAGGGGTCAATAACAGGCATGAGAGCATCAAAGAAGAGACAGGGGTAGTCAGGACAGGCGAGAGTCGGTGCAGGCGGCAGACAAACTGAGGCAGAAACAGAAGCTTAGGTCTAAATACAGTGCTCGGTAATGAAGTCAGAGTGGCACAAACAATACTTCACACTGAGTGAGGCTCAGTGCAGTGTGTAACCCTTGTGCTATCTTAGATGACTCCACCCTTACATTGACGTGTTCTCCATACCATGAAAAAGGTGGATAAAGGTGAAAAGATTTCATGTAATCCATGGACACCAGTCAAGATCACAAATCATTGACGAAAAAGGTTCAGAGCACTGTCTAGTGGGTCTAGATGACCCAACTCCCAACGTTAAAGTGCCTAGGATAGCACAAGGGTTAAGCAGACTGTGATTGATTTGGCAAATGAGAGTCAGGTCAACACTCAGAAACTGCCCGCCGGGGCTGCCGGGAGATGAAGTGCATTAAGTACTCTCGAGACTGCTCTCGCGGTGACCAGAGGGGGAGACAGAGTTTTGACTTCTGACACTGTGTTTAGTGCCGAAATGTCTCAAAAACTTTCACCAAACACAATGACATTTTTTACTGCTGAGCATTTAAAAATGTTAATTATTCCCCATTACGTTTTATTTCTTTCAGAAATGTTTTTTGGATTAAATTAGTTTTGTAGAATATGTGATACATTTTTTTAACTTGTTTTTTAAGAGTTTATTTAGATTTATATGAGATTGGCTGTTGTTACTGCATAATTGTTAAAATCTGAATATCTTGCAATAGTACCAGAGTTGACACAGTTTAGCACTTCTTAAAAACCCGCAACATGATATAGCATTTTATCTTACCAAATCTGTCTTTTGTATGCTGCATTCTCTAAAGTTTGTAGCCGATACAGTAAAGTGGGCTTTAAACTACAAGGAGTTGTGTTATCTTAGTCGGGGTTTCATTTGAATCTGGAGAAGTGATGACTAATACTAAAAGTAACTGTTTTACAGTCTAGGATTTACACTGTTTGTGTACTGGTGTGTGCGCTTGTGCTCTCCTTACTGTAATTCATCAGATGTGACTACGTGTCCTGCCTCCGTAAAGCCCCCATTGATCCTGTAGCTGTTTCACGACCAGATTTATTGCTCAGCTAGTAACCTCCGATCTTGCGGTCCGAAACAGTTCTTAAGGGCAGCAAAAGGTGATGGTGGGAACTTTGATTACGTAGCTGTGACAGTGATCTTGAATAGGATAACAGCAGAGAAAACACTGGAGTGTTTGGGCCCTCAAAAGTCCGGCCACAACTCTGAGGCGAAGAATTTCTGATGAAGCATTGCCGTTCTGCAGAAACTATGTACTACCAAACGACACGTATATATAGAGATATAGATATAAAAATACATATACATAGAGTGCATGACAATTTTTGAAAGAGAATGTGATTTTTCTCATTTCACTGGTAATCCAACTTTGAGTTTACCGTAGTTAAATGCCAATCAGACTGTAATCAAAGTGGATTATATTAATGCCTCGTTATTTAAGGTAGAAAAGCCTGCTGCTAATTATGTTTCCCATTCGGAAATGTGTCATGCATAACCTTAAGGCTGGGTTAAGTCTGGCCAATAACCATTTGTCACACCTTATGCTCTCTCTTCTATGTGCCTTGCAAAAGCCTTTAAAAAATATTTCTAATTTTCCTTTAGCCGTGGGTAAGGTCATAGAAAGTTACCGGCTCTTAAAGCAAGGGACAGGCATATGTTTTGAAGTAGAGATGGAGCTAGACGACTTGATTAGCTGTACTCTGCCGTTTTAAGAGTAAATAGAAAGAGGGTTCTTAAAAAAACATGCTCTGAATTTCTCCTGCTCTCTAACATTGACCTTTATGCCCCTTGGTCCTGTCTACCAGGTTGTAGGCCAGGTTTGAGCCCATTAAAGTTGGCTTAATAAGCCATTGCACTGTTCTTCTGACTACCCTCCACAGGTCTATGTTAGCCCTAAGCCTCAGATTCAGCAAAGTCAGAATACTGTCCTGTCAGCAAAATTCATAGATGTTGTGAACAGCACAACTCTGTTGCCCCCTTTATCTTCCTCATTAGAGATACTTGCTGAAGCATGCTGAGCCATCTGTGTTGTGACACCCATAAAAGAAATATTTTATTTGCATATTAGCTCACACCCTTATGAAAGATAAAAGATTCACCAATTTAAAAGCATATCACTTCTTTGAATGGAATACTGACACATTAGAGCCATTTCATCAATTTGAAAACAATAAATCCTTACAATATGCCAAAAAACCTGTTTGACACGTCCTACAGTTAGATGACTGTATTCTTTATAAAAAAGTTGACTTTTAATGTATTTTTAATGGTCTTAAAAAGTAGTGTATCTATGTACTTTTTTACATTTTCAAAATGTGTTTAAGCTGTAAAAATAAGTAATGTCTTAAACTATGATATCTAATGGGAAAACATGTCTAAGCACATTTTTATGCATACTTTGTCCTCTCTAATTATAATATTTTAAGTACAACCAGACAATTTATAAGTTGTCATTAATTCATTCCACCTAATGTATTTATTTAGCTTTCTTCTTTTGTTGTTGCACCACATACCTTTTAAATTTCCCTTTTAAAGTTCAAACTAGGTTGAAAAAGTATCTACAGTAAGAAAATGACCTTTTAAAAAAGAAGTTATTTCACTGCAAACTGTAGCATATGTGAGTGTATATACCACTTACACCTCTAAACCAGTACTGTAGTGAAATTAGGAAGTTTGTGCCTTGTGTCTATTTCTTTGCTTGAATTGTTTGTCTGAAGGTTTTTCTATTTTTGACAGTTTGAGTCTCAAGCTACGGTCACACCGGCCTCATCAACTCAGGTACAAGTTATACCTCTTCAAAATGAAAAGTCTACATGATTGTGCATAAATGCATGTTTTGTTCAATATTCTGGCGTTCAAAATTCTGGCGTTCACATTTAGCGACGTAAGTTTTTACAACCGTTTTCAGGTTCTACCTGACCAATCAGGGACTCAGATTTGGAAGCGATGTATGGATGCTGTTCCTTTTAATTCACTGAGGTGCCAACCATTTACAAATTGATCATGGAAGAAATTATTGATTGCAGTTTGCGCTCAGACCAAATTATATGACACTAAGTCTTTCATATATCGGACCAGAGCTGTGAAAGAAAAAGACTGGATTCCTGCTTCAACACTTTACTCCAAGCTTCTTCCAATTGTAGGTGCGGATATGCGCTGGTAGCGGGTAGCCACAGTCCAGAGTGAACGCATGCTTAGGAATGTGCGTTTAGTGCGTTCTTGAACGTGTGTAGCAAGCACAGCGTGAACGGAACTTCGGAGTAAAACTGTATTTTCACGAATATGTGATAAACATTGATTTCTTGAAAGGTCAGGTTTTATTTGTGTAAGATTAAAAAAAGAAAAATACCTCCAGACTGACCCACTTAAGGTTGCCTTTTTACCATTACTGTATTTTTAGTAGCAGTAGTAACTTTAGTAAGTAACTTCAAGATAACTTGTGAGGCTTAAGATCCTTAGTCATTGCTGGTGATTTGAATTCCTGGTGGGTAATAGATTGCACACTGTAAATATTAATGTCACCTGTGTTCTGAGAACACTTGAACCAAATTAGCAATGCAAACGAAAGAAAACTCCCCTCCATTGATCCCTTTCTTACATGTTTAGCATTGCATTTTGTTCCACTGTATCTTATTTTTATGAAGCAATGCATTTTTAATGTGAACTTATTTTCAACTGCATAATTTAATGCATGGTCAGCAGCAGAGGTGATCCAGAATTCAGCTGATGGGAGGGAGCATCACAGGGAGCTAAATCCAACTGAAGAACTTTAAACAGGCATGGAAATGCATATTGTGGCTCTTAATTTACTGTGGTTAACGTTCAAAGGGTGAAATGTTTTTGGTAAAGTGCTTCTGAGATGTGTGTTATTTTAGAGTCATTAGAATTTAGGTCATTAGCCAAAATGATGTTCAGTATTCAAATATCCACAGTTGTTGGGCAGATTCTTTGTCATTTGCAGCTACACTTTAAAGAATCAAGTCATTTGGAGAACTCAGTAAGAGGAAAATGGTAACTGCCGGCAGTTTAGCATGTTCTGACCTTTAAAAAGCAAATGTTGAAATAGCTGGCTTGTGACATGACATGCCAGAGACACTTTCATTTTAGTTTGAATGGTACCTTCAACACCTGGAGGGACTTTCTTTAAATTTTGCACCAAGGTGCATTCAAATTCAAAGAAGAATTGATCAAAATTTGTTTTTCAAAAGTCAAAGATGCGTCTCCTTCTCTAGTGAATGCAATATAGGTAGAATGCTTTGAGGGACTAATAAGAAGTTGGCACTGAAAGGCAAACCAAGGTAAAACCAAAGCTTTTTGGTTGTACTTTGTAAAGTTATTAATAAGAAAACACACGTTTGATACCGAGTGATAAATGTCCACATTTCGACTTTTGAACTGGATATATACTGCAGCTGAAACGCTTCATCTAAAAACACTAATACATGCTTAGATTGAATTTCCGCATGGTGTGATGAGTAAAGTTTCTTATCTTTGATATTTCATACTCAAAGAGAAACTAGATGTAGAAGTCCTTTTCTTAGGGCTCTCCAACTACATGAGTGTGTGCAAAGAATTGAAACACTACTGCAACAAATATATTAATACAGCAGCAACCTTGCTGACAATGACCCTCAAGGATGATCTTCTATTAAAAACCCCACTCTGATGAAAATCACATTTTTGGAGTTTTTAACATGTTCTTGTGGCATTTTTCTGATGATGGAGGACATATATTAAGAAAATTGTATTTTTCTTTGTATAAGAAAAAAGTATTTCTTTATTCAAATTGTTGTGAATCTGAAGCAGATAAAACATGATTTTTTTTAAAAAGAGCTCATTTGTAAAGTAAATAATATGCTGGATAGGCCTTAGCCAAGCTTCTTGGTCTGAGCTCTCAGCAACAGGGAGGGAAAGGTGTGCATGGTTGCGCTGCAACAATGGTCCCACCTACAACTCTGAGGCAAATTTCTGCTGTAGAGAAACTGTTAAGAAAACAACAGTTTTCTTTACACTCTGGATAAAAGCAGCCTAATCATAATTAAAAGACCTTTGGTCATGATTTTAACCCTTGTGCTGTCTTAGATGACCCCACCCTTACATTGACGTGTTCTCCCTATCATGACAAAGGTGGATAAAGGTGGAAAGATTTCATGTAATCCATGGACACCAGTGAGGTTCACAAATCATTGAAGAAAAAAGGTTCAGAGCACTGTCCAGTGGGTTTAGATGACCCAACTCCCAATGTTAAAGTGCCTAGGATAGCACAAGGGTTACAATAGCTCAAAAGATGATCGAGGTGGGTCTTTATGAGATGAGAGGAAGATTTTATTGATTTATTCAGACTGTTTGGCTCACCATGCAATCCTACGCAGTACTTTACTTTCTACATTTACATAACCTTAACACAATAGTTCTTAAATGATGCTAAATAGGTGCTGGAAGTAATAAAAGCCACCATTTTTCTTCTAGAATTTAAATCCAAAACTATCTAGAATGGTCTCATTTGGTGAGTTTGGACAATCCTTTGGCCCTAGAGAAAAGCCAATGAGGGAAAAGGTTGCACTTGTAATTCAAGAACTGACTGTGTGTTTAGTGTAATCGTTGTAAATGAAGCTACAGAAGTTATCCCTGAAGACCTTTGTACTATAATGGAGAAATAAATGTGAATTTGTTTTAGAATGTGTGATGTTAGCCTACGTTATGGAGTGTCACTGTGAAAGTATGTTTTTGAAAAAAAAGTTAGTCCCAGCACAGACAGGACTGTGTTCATTTGTTTTATTGAATTAGAAATATGCAAATACAAAGACTACAAGTCTCAGGAGTATACCGATTGGGCTGAATACAGCTTCAGTAGAGGGCAATTTAACAGGCACCAATGAATGCCCTGTAACACATGTCAGCTTGTCACACACACACACACACAAGTGGACATCATCATCTTCAGTAGAGTGGGTAGAGCCATCTGTGGGAGGGGTGAACCACAGCATGGGGGGGGGGGGGGTCAGTCTTTTTCATTTGCCATGGCTCTGTGCTGAATATGAACACAAGAAACGTGAATAGCTTGTTGTTAATGAGCCCTCATTTGGTGCATGCAGACACCCAAGGCTGCTGTTCAGTGGCATGCCCTCAGCTGACGTGAATGACAAAAGGCAGAGTAGGATCATTAGGCCCCTGGACGCCTGAGGGGTCCACCACTTTAATCATGTTTGCGTAATGAATGCAGCTGCTCTGAATCGCTGGCTATTCATAATGTCGCTAAAATGCAGTTGTAATGTGGTATTAATGTTGGTGTGAGGTGCTACGTCTGTGAATGACTGTAATATAAAGAGCTGAGAGGGTGTTGGGTAAGATTAGTCACATACAGTCAACCCGGTGTTGTTTTGTTACTGTGACAATGTTGTGACAAGGTCTAAGGTCAGATAAGATTGATCATCAACCTGGGATTTCTTCATTGTGTCCTCGTGTGTATATGTAATGAGACCTCATATGCTCCATTGACAATAAAATAGACTTTTAATTGGAATGCAGCAAAACACATGCCACTTCTCAAGTGCTTTCAAAGAATCACAACAATGACTTTTCACTCAAGTGAGGATGCTCAACGCTGGTCCAAAAATGTCTTCATAAATTTGACGCTCCAGGCGTGTGTGGGAGGAGCTACTGTCTAAAGTTGCTAGCCTCATCCATACATGGGAGCATTGTCTATAAACTGTGTGTGTCTCTATGTCTGATTTACAAAGCATTGAAGACATAGATTATGTTGAGAGATCAGGTTTGTTTATTCTGTAGAGCTCTAAAAAAGCATCGGTGAGCACGTCTCCACGTCCAGGTTCTTGAGATCATTCAGAGACTCTCCCAGTACAGTGAGGTTCACCATCAAATGCAGGAGCTGCGTCTGAAACAGACAGCCGCTTTCACCGGTACTTCTGTCTCTGCGATCCAGCTTGATGACTTGCTGTACCGCGAGTTAGGAATAAAATTAGAGGACCTTTTTTTTATTATTGTCTTGATACAAATAAGAAGATATCATAAAGTTCAGGAGGAGAACGATCAAATTCTACATGTTTGTTTTGGACCCACACGCTGAAACACGCCCAAATTGGTTTATCTGACAGGTCTTATTAGCCAAATGGTGCCGCAATCCCCATAATGCCCAGTCATCACACAGCCGCCCCTGATGCTTGGAATACACCATAGGAGCTCTGATTGCATCTGTACACTTAACATTAAAACTGGATGTCCCTGATGTACGAATCGTGTTCGGTGTGAAAACAGCCACAGTCATGATCTATCCCATCATGACCCTGCAATGATGGGATACAGCCTACTATATGCAGATTTTAAAAGGGTATCTACTCTTCTTATTTTTGTTCTTTGGAAATAAATGACTGTTCTTATTGTTTGGAAGGAATGAAGTTTTGCTGAATGGAACCTTGGAACACGATATTCTACTCCTGATCAACTTTGTCAGTTGCTCTAGAATATTAAAGTCTTTTTCTTGCAGGTGTTAGGTTCCACTGTCACACTTCTCCCAATTCTCGACGGCCCGGGACTCAGACGCTGTCACAACTCTTCCTTGGCTGTCATCAGCCAGAACTCATCCTGAATTTCAAACAGCTGTTGGTGAATGTGAACCTTTAATTTTGGACCAGAAATCCTTGCTACCCACTTGGATGTGGAGATATCGATCCATTTGTTTTTTTCACCACTGCCACTCCTATTTTACAGCATCTTGACTGGATCTTATTTTTTGTGGTTTGATGAGCAACTCTTTCATTTAGCAGCGTTACCTCTCTGGATGGTATTTATGCAGTCACTAGTACCATTGTAAAAATTGTTTTTTTCCATAAGTCTCTTTTCAAATGACAAATACTTAATTTGACAGAATTTGTGATACAAATTCGCTCTTATACAAAGGGTCATTTTAAGGTATTTGTCCAAAATATTCTTAGATTTATTTTCCTCCTGTTAATTTATATTTGCACAGCCACAAATACTAACTGGCAACTTCAAAAGAGATCAAATTTCTTTACTTTTATCTTTTTTTTATATCCTGACAGCTGTTCAGAACAAAATGTTTTAAATTTTGATCATGCATAGAGCTTGTAACAGTCAACCTTCTTACAATCAAAAAGGACAACCTGTTCTACACTTCCTCATTAGAGGCCTTAGCTCTCTAAGCCTCCTTGTTGTTCCTGGAGTGACTAGAAGAGGAACATCTCCTCTTTTCTACGCAGCTGCCAGAAGAAAACAATCATGCTTGCCGGTCAGTCCCGGGGTAAAATATTTCTTATTTTTTCAAGCTTTTCTTTATATTTTATGGTAGAAAGATAAAAGATTTTTTAGGAGCAATTTAGCAGCTCACATGTGTACATAACTTTTCCTTTGGTGTCGGCTGGTTTACATTATTGTAAGTCTTGTCATCTTGTCACTATTGCACAGTAGAGTGAATGTCTTGTATAAAATATGGGTTTCTTTAATGTCACTCACAATTCAAATGGTTTTAAGAAAGTGTAACAAAGACTGTTTTCAACATAAAAATAGCTGCAGTCTGCAATTCTATCACGTTTACAAATGCATAAGGTGAATCAATATTTTAGTGAAGAAAACAACCTCAGATAAATACCACATGAAGAGGCTGTTTTGATG
The DNA here is from genome assembly GCF_053564925.1 of Oryzias latipes. Taxonomy (NCBI): domain Eukaryota; kingdom Metazoa; phylum Chordata; class Actinopteri; order Beloniformes; family Adrianichthyidae; genus Oryzias; species Oryzias latipes. The sequence continues at coordinate 17,317,369 of NC_136259.1, forward strand.
AGACAGGACTTTATGATCAGTTTTAATAGGCTGTTTTACCAGGAAGCTCATACAAGTGCAGCACATTTACAAAACAGCCTAAAGCAGCTCATAAACTCTTTAAATCATCTAACATTTACAATATTATCGTTATCGTTCCAGACAGAAAAAACAGTAAAATTTAGACATTTCTCTGTTCTCTACCTCCATCTGACTAATGGCAGTGAATCGGTGTCGGTTTGGTTTAATTTTTGTTAAAATGAAAAATCTTAATTTGATAAATAATATATGTATATAACTATACTTGGCCATATTAAACTTATATAAAATTTTGTGGAAAACGTTTTTTCCCCCCTTCTATAACACCATGGTATATTTAACTTACGTCAAGACTCCTTTAAGGTTGCCTCTAAAAAGACGAAGACAAAGGAGAGTTTTCAGATCATCGTACAAGAAAAATGTCTTTTGTGCCAGCTTTGAAATATAAATTAAATCATGGATTAAGAACAAAACAATAATATTATGCAAAAATGATTTTACTATGATAATGTTCTAGTTTATTGAGCCTTAAACACCAAACATTTGCCCCCTTTATCGATACCAACTGAACGTTTACTCAACTTTCTTTAACTAATGTACACTGACCAAAAATATAAACGCAACACTTTTGTTATTGCTCCCATTTTTTATGGTATGAACTCAAAGATGTGAAACATTTTCCACATACACAAAATAACCAGTTCTATGAAATATTGTTCACAAATCTGTCTAAATCTGTGATAGTGAGCACTTCTCCTTTGCCAAGACAATCCATCCCACCTCGCAGGTGTGCCATATCAAGATGCTGATTAGACAGCATGATTATTGCACAGGTGTGCCTTAGACTTGCCACAAAAAAAGGCCACTCTGAAATCTTCAGTTGTATCACACAGCACAATGCCACAGATGTCGCAAGTTTTGAGGGAGCATGCAATTGGCATGCTGATAGCAGGAATGTCCACCAGAGCTGTTGCTAGGAAATTGAATGTCCATTTCTCCACCATAAGCCGTCTCCAAAGGCGTTTCCGAGAATTTGGCAGCACATCCAACCGGCCTCACAACCGCAGACCACGTGTAACCACACCAGCCCAAGACCTCCACATCCAGCATTTCCACCTCCAAGATTGTCTGAGACCAGCCACTCGGACAGCTGCTGAAACAATCGTTTGCATAACCACAGAATTTCTGCACAAACTGTCAGAAACCGTCTCAGGGAAGCTCATCTGCACGCTCGTCGTCCTCAGCGAGGTCTCGACCTCACTCCAGTTCGTCGTCGTAACCGACTTGAGTGGGCAAATGCTCACATGCGATGGCGTCTGGCACGTTGGAGAGGTTTTTTCTTCACGGATGAATCCCGGTTTATATTGTTCAGGGCAGATGGCAGACAGTGTGTGTGGCGTCGTGTGGGTGAGCTGTTTTTTCTGATGTCAATGTTGTGGATCGAGCAGCCCATGGTGGTGGTGGGGTTATGGTATGGGCAGGCATATGTTATGGGCGAAGAATTATAAAAAATAGTAATTGTCAATATTGATTTCTTTTATTAAAGTGCTCACTATCTTGTGGCCAGTCTAAGGCACACCTATGCAATAATCATGCTGTCTAATCAGCATCTTGATATGGCACACCTGCGAGGTGGGAGGGATTGTCTTGGCAAAGGAAAAGTGCTCACTATCACAGATTTAGACAAATTTGTGAACAATATTTCAGAGAACTGGTTATTTTGTGTATGTGGAAAATGTTTCACATCTTTGAGTTTATACCATAAAAAATGGGAGCAATAACAAAAGTGTTGCGTTTGTATTTTTGGTCAGTGTACATTAGTTTAAGAAAGTTGAGTAAACGTTCAGTTGGTATCGATAAAGGGGGCAAATGTTTGGTGTTTAAGGCTGAATAAACTAGAAATGGGACCAATAACAAAAGTGTTGCGTTTATATTTTTGGTCAGTGTAAAAACACCTAAACATTTCAAATAATGAAAAAATTTTGATGGATGCATAACTAAATGTACAGTTTTGTAGCCAGTAACGATGATCACCAACAGAAGTGAAAAAGTTTTTTTTGTAATGATTCATTTTTAGCATGCAAGCCTATTTTATTATCTTGTGTTGACAATTCTCTGCTTTGCTTTAAAGTCAAGATTTGGTCACTGGCACCTACTTAAGCACTTGATCTTTGTTCTAACTATAATGTAGGACTCCAAAAGTAACTTGACTGCAGGTGAGGAAATGAGTCACGAGAATATGAATAGTTCTGAGTTATAAAAGGATCAAAAATGAGGAGAAATGGAGCATATGGGCAACTTTCCACTTGGCCCTCATCCATTCCACATATCAGCTGTCTGTTGAGCTTTTTTCAAAGGCAATTTATTTTTAGATATTTCAAAAACTCATTTAAAAGTGATTTTCACTCTGACTGTAGCCTCCAGCCTCCTCCTCCTTTGCCAGTCTTACCCCCTCCCATGTGTCACCCAATGTGTCGCAGAGCCCTTTCATTGGCAGTCAGCACAGTTTTTATTTAATTCTCTGAGCCATCTGTAATCCCCTGCAGGACATAGTGATCCATAACCCCACACCTCTATATCTGACTCAATCTACCTTTCTTTTTAGACTCTCTGGACAATACCTTTTGTGTCCTTTTTTACTATCACCAACCTTGCAAAATCTACCCACTCCCAGTTCCTTCATCCCTCTATGGAACTGTCAACACAGCACATTTCAGATGCTGATTGACTTGCAAATTTTCTAAATAAACCAATATGAAGCTGAAATTACACTGAAGTGGAGCATTTTTGGAAATGTTTGTCATGGAAACTCAAAAGTTTTTACGCTTCAGGAATGCCTGTCATGAATTTGAAATCCTTACAATGACTATCCATAAATTCTGTATACATACTTAAGGTCCAACTCCAATCATCTTTTGATTAATTGTAAATGCGCTTCTAGTGGACTTTTAATTATCAGCAAGCAGTTTTCAAGTAGAGTCAAAAAACCTGTGTCATTTCCTTGGACATAGTTGCTGCAAAGTAGCAAGAATTCATCTGAAATGTGGGCGGGACTGTTGGCATGGAGTAAGCCTGCCTCATTTCCTATCGTCCATCATTTTACACGCTCTCCCACTAACTTACAGCACCTCAAAACCCCAACCTAACATTGACGGTGCAACAAAAATGGTGAGCAATATTGAAGCTATCCGGCTGTACAGTTTTGATCGAGATCCCAGCTCAGACGAGGAAAACAGACGTGCATTGATCTTTTTGTCTGCAAGTGGATGCATCAGAATGGAGCGGAGAAGGGAGTTTGTGGCCCACTGATTATAGCACCTTCCTCATGAGGAAAAATTACTTTAATAAAAGAAATCAATATTGACAATTACTATTTTTTATAATTAATGAAATCCTAACACAAAACATCATAAGATGTGGAGATAACATGAAAAGTACATTTCCCTCTAAAAAGTTACCCTGCTTTGATAGGAATATCTTCTTGAACATTACTCACCACAGGCTGACTGGAACTGACTGAGAGTTACTGTCTGTCAGCGTAAAGCAGTTTGGCGGTCACTTGACTCCCTAAGCTCTGGTCAGAGATAAGCACCTGGCTGGAGAGCTTTTCCATTTCCTCCCAAAGCACCCAATCAAGTAGTGCCTTCAAATCAGCACTAAAGAGATGGAGGTAGTTGCTGTTCTAGTCTTCTCTCTCATGGTGAAGCTTTTTGGACTCACTTTTTGTCTTTGCAGAACTTTGATATTTTTGAAACTCCCATCAATCACCTTTGTGCCCACAAAACCTTATCTTGTATTTTAAAGTGCTTTTATTGTTTTTAAGAGTATACCAGTATATTACAGTGTTGCATATTACATTTTTTTTTATTTAGAATTAGTTAAAAACCATAACTCTTTATATTTATTTAGGAAAATAGTCTTTTAGATGCTTTAACTGCCTCCTATTCTTTTTTTTACCTGTGAAGTTGTGAGATTGGTTGCATGTTTAGAGCACTGATCTAGAGCAGTGTCTTTTGTGTGCTGCGGTACACTAGCGTGCCGTGAGACGTCGTCAGGTGTATGGTGAGAAATTATTCAATTTCACCTCACTGATCTGAACAAATATTTACCATTGCTTGGATATCAGTTCTGTGTTCATCCAAACAGACTCAGGTTTCATATTTGAGTAAGGTAAGTAGAAGCACGCTGATGACACTCAACTCTACATCGCTGTGTCTCCTGATGATGAAGAGTCGGTCAACACACTCTTAAAATGCTTTTTAGACATTAAGTCATGGATGGCAGAGAACTTCCTACAGTTAAACCAGGACAATACAGTGTCAGGGTCGGTGTGGACACAATATGCAGGACGCAGAAAGCTCAGAAAAAGGGTTCCTTTTATTTCGGAACTAAACATGTAATTTCTCGAAAAACTGCCAGATGCTCGTAGCTCTGAAAACACACAAAACAATCCGGCAACAAATGTGAGGAAGACGCAGATTATAAAACATGAGGAGTGATGAACCAAACAATCAACAGGTGTGCACAACAGGGAGAACAGGTGATGACACTGAAGGAAAATTACACTGTGGAGAAATCAAGACACCTGAAAATGAGAGGACAACAGGAAGTAACAAATAACCAAAATAAAAGCAGTAAACCCCCATACTGGCCCCAATACCTTACATACAGAGGTTTTAGTGATCGGTTCTGAAGACAAGAGAGAGATTGTTTTATCTAAACTAAAGAATTACAAAACTTCTTATTTTTGACTCAGAGATGAATTTAATACCACGGATTAAAAATATCACAAAAACAGGATTTAATCATCTTGAAAATATTGCCAGAGTCCGCCCATTTCTCTCTCTTGCCAGCACAGACGTGCTAATACATGCTTTTATTTCCAGCAGACTAGATTACTGTAATGCCCTGCTCTCCGGTCTTCCCAGAACAAGGATATCGAACCTTCAACTGCTGCAAAATTCAGCAGCATGTGTATTGATGAGGACCAGGGGGTGGGAACACATTACACCAATCTTAAAATCGCTGCATTGGCTCCCTGTGCGCTTCAGGATTGATTTTTGAAGTTCTTTTATTCATATTTATCTGATATGATTTTAAAGTATGAGCCCTCGCGGACCCTCTGACATCAGCCTTTTGGCTAACCCAAAAGTTAGAACTAGAACATATGGCGAGGCCTCATTCAGTTTTTACGGACCTCGCCTGTGGAACAGCCTCCCAGAGAGCCTCAGGGCTGCAGAGACTGTTCAGGTTTTTAAAGGAAGGCTTAAGACCTACCTTTATAATTTAACTCTTAGTTTAATTTTAGGAATTTATTTGACATTTTAATTATTTATGTTCTCGTTTGACCAGTTTTTTACGTGTACATTTAGTTATTTACATTTGTATTTGTTTTACATTTTTTATTTTTTTAGTCACACTTACCATTTAATATGTCTATTAAGGTTTATGTAATTATTTTTTTCTTGTTCGTGTTTTAAATATATTTCAATTTTAATTTCATTACTTTTACATTTTATTTGTAACTCTAGTGTTTTCCTAAGAGGGATCCTCCACATCGGTGACTGACCCTTCTCAGCGAACAGGGTCACTGCAGTGGGATCTCCCGGGTTTGACTCTTTTGATCGGATCTGGGGGGGTCCTGTGGTAGTATACTCCGTGAACTTGGGTGGGGGTTCACTGATATGGACATGTCCCCAAAATATCGTTACCCCACTTTCATCATTTTATCACTCTTTTTTATCATGGTATGTGTATGTGTGTGTGTGTGTGTATGATTGTGTGTGTGTGTGGGGGTATTGTTTGTCATGTCATTTTGTTTTTGAATTTGATTGTATTTTATGCAAAGCACTTTGAGTGACATGTGTTTGAAAAGTGCTATATAAATAAAGGTTGATTTGATTTGATTTGATAATCTATTGTTACCATAATTTTAACTTTTTTGGCCTTTAAATTTAAATGCTATAAATTAATCAATAAAGGACAATCGTAGTAGTATTCTTCTGTTTTTTTGCTTGTTAGTTTCTTCAAGGCTTTTCAGGGATTTTACACCACGTTTTCTTTTTTTTATTACATAACCTAATATGCCTAATGGCTGATGTTGTAGTGCCTAGCATGTACTTTTCTTTTCTTTTTGCTATTCAAGCTGTTCATTTGGAGCTTCTTTTAGTCCTGCAGGCATTTCCCAAACTCAAAATTGTATGGAAATTGTCCAAATGGATTGGCAATACATGTTATGGCTTGGTCCTAGTTTGATAATAATTAGGAAACAATTAAACCATTTAAGTAATTAACTGAAGTATGGCATCCACTTACCATCCTGGCATTGTAATCTTGCCACGGTTATTACTCAGCTGTAAAGTAATAATCTTCCTGGAGCGCTTTCTTTCTTTCTTTTCAAAATAATTTTTGAAACAATACAACTCTAATCTTTAATCTGGTCATCTAGAACCACAGCTGTGCTTGTTGAGATTGAGATCAAGAGGGCCTTTTCCTTGCTGGGATGCTTGTCTTTAAGTTTGAGTCAAATTGTATTTATTTTTATATTTTGTATGGTGCCTTTGGCTATGCGTTCTTATGTTTAGGTATTGTGGAAAGCTGACGCTCTGGAAGATGAAATCTATTCTATTTCGTGACTTTTTTCTTGCATAAACACAACCTTAGTTTAAATAAATGCTAAATACAACTTCAAAAATGTTTGGGAATTTTCCTATGCTACGTGCTACGGATGCAACCATCAATTTACACCAACGGTTCGGTTAAATGGTTTAACATATTGTTCGGTTTTAAACCCAGAATTGTGGCATTCCCAGAACGTACTAATTATGCACACAATGCAAGTTTGTAAGTACACCACCTTTATGTTGTTACTTTTGTTTGAGCTTTAGGCTTACTTCTCTCCTGGATTATGAATACAACTGGAAACATTATTAGCGTCATTTTTTTTCTTCCCGTTTGGACTTTGAGCATAACCAGCAATACATTTGGAAAGGTTATGCATGCTTTGTAAATGATCTGTTGACTCATATTTGTCTTGTGGGTTCTTTTTCTTTTAAGTACTTTTTTCCTTGAAGATCTGTTTAAAATAAACAAAGAAGTGCTACAGGGGTTTGTAAAGTCCTCTTTGTTCAGTAGTTTCACTCTGTCCCTAATAAATCATCTGGTTTCATGCAAGATGCTCCAGAGGCAGAAATCCTACTCCTGTACAAGTGCTCCACATGTGAAACTATCGCGTATTTTATTATTTACCATAACTTTGATGATAAACATCCCATTTTTCTGTGTTTTAAGTTGATAGTCCTGATTTTAATTTGACTTTACATTGATGTTTTATAGGCCCTCTGCATAGTTCAGGGACACTTGTGCTCTTTCAGGCCCCAAATACCTGACTCATGCATTAACTGTGCTGCTTCAGCACACACTCAGTTCCAAGGGCATTGATTCTACTCTATGCCATTAATATGTATTGGAAGTCATGCTCCACTTTGTTATAGCACGACTTAGCTCTTCTGAAGAGGAGATTTATGGGACCTCATTTTAAATCGTTAGAAATATGCAAAATGGGCAATATTTGTTAAAACTTATCTGCCACATTTTGGATTTGAGATTTTAGGTAACATATTCCAGGTTGTTTTTGTTTTTTCTTTTGAAAATGTGTGTTTGTTCCATTTGCAAATTCTTTTTTAAATGGGGGTGTAACAATTAATCAACATAATCAACTTAATCAACTGATATTCCTTATGATCCAACCAATGCACTTTTCATGTACTTTATTTTTATGTGGAAAAAAACATAGGGCTGAACTTTATGAAACTAAAATGTGAATGGATTTGACATTAATTCTTGTTTACTTGTTATTTATTTATTTATTTCACACATATTTAATTTACATTTGATTATCTTGCAAGTAATACAAGGAATCTGGAAAAATTTTACCTGTACTGGTCAGTACCCAGGTATTTCTCTCTGAGGCACACTGGTTGAATTTTGGACAAAGATGTCCTAGATACATCTTAGGTCAGTGGATCCGACTGAATCGGACCAATGAACCAAAATCAACTATAAATCATATCGTCAATTGCAATTTATGATATGAATTGAATTGATGTTAAAATTAATTTTTACATCCTGGTGTCAAACACGCAGCACTTCCATTAGACAAAGCCTTCTTGCAAAAACAAATGAAAGAGGACATAATTCATGATTATCATTGTGATGGAAATTTTAGCTTTTCTCTTGATGTGAAGCTATATATAAAGACAATATGTTAACCTGACAGGTAGCCTTAAAAATATCAGTCTAAAAAAAAAGGCTTCTATGCAACCAACTATCAGCCAGTTTTGAGTTCTGAGTCAGGACATATCCAGAGACACTAATGGGACACAAGACACAATCCTGTAGAACATTATTTTAAATACCTGGGGAGAGATGAAACCAAATGTCACAGACTTCATATTTTAAAACTCTAAAATGCAAGTGCAGTTTAAGCCGTAGCTCTGTAGAAAAGTTTCATTTTATACCTTTTTTTGTATTTGGATTCATCCATCCACTTACCCGTCCTTCCGACTGGAGGTAGGAAACTCTTTTTAAGAGTTTTATAATAATGTGAAAGCTGTGGGAATTATATTTCAATAAAAACTTTTGAAAGATGTGTTAATGATGTCCAATGACATCCGACCTGGTGCATTACTTTTGTACTTACGTAAAGAAGACCTAGAGCAAGTTTGTCATTCTTTTTTAAATGACTGCCAGTCAGTGTGTGTGTATTTGTGAGTATGTCATGCCACTGTTTCCCAGTGGGCCATAATACTGGCACACCTGGTATAAATCTGTCTTAATCTTGGAGATTTTGACACTCTAAGGGAGAATTTTATTAAAGTTAGCAGATCCTTTCACGAGCTTTCTTATTACACCAGCCAGCTTGGGATCTGGTGACAAAATATAAATATGACAGCCAGATAGCATTAAGGTAGATTAAATTAATGAAAACGGGATGAGGCTACAAGACAAAGAGATAAAAATACTCCATGGAAAATATTCCAGGAGAAGATTGAACTAATCTTTGAAGCTTTGCCAGTTTAAATGCAATTTTTTTCTTTTTACATATATTCTGAATTAAAGGTCTGATAGGCGTCTTGTTGATGAAATGTCAAGTGTAATTTTAATGCGACCTCAGCTAAAAATATTGGCCTTGGGTAAATTAATGAAAACTCCCCACCAAATCAGTCTCATTCCCTGCAGCAAATGAAAACACAGCAACCTGCATTAGCATTACAGATATACTCTCAGATGTCTAATATTAATCCTCTGAAAATACCATTTTAATTTTTCAAAATAGCAAGAAATGTTGGAGTTTTTTTTCCTTTAAATTGGAAAATGTCATGATGAAAGATTTGTTCTCCACAAGGCATCATCCACATTTACTAACCTCCTGTGTGCAAGGTTATACATATAGTGAAGAGCATTCTGCCTCTACATCTTTCAGGAATGAGAGATTTAAATGAAAAGTGTCAGCACTGAGAAGATGTATAGGCCTCAGTCATTGTGTTTGAGTGTGCGTTTTTGTGTGTGCGGCGTTTTCCCTTACTTGGCAGAAATTAACTCTTCTCAACTTGGGATTACGGCGGAAAGGCAGGATAATGAACCGTAAAACACAGTCATGAACATGTTTATTTCTTTTCTTTGCTCTCGTGAACATAAAATTCCATGACTTGACTGATGACTTCTTGAGGGACTCAAAGCACAAATTCACTTTCACAAACATGTTTTCCATCTCTCTCTTTTTTTTTTAAATTTATACGTGTGTTATACGTGTGGTAGTCGAGGGAGGGTGTATAAAAATATTTTAGCATAGTGTAAGAAGATATGCCACAAAAACAAACTAACGAATGCCGTTTGCAAAACACAAGCTGCCTTATAGTTTTCTTTTACTCTGTTTCTTGATCAAATAATACAAGCTGTGGTTCAGGTGCTCATTATTATTGATGGATCAATAGTGGACGTAGTTATTAGATGATGGTGGTTATTTGGTAGTTTTTTTATGAGTGGAAATATTTATACATTGTGTACCATAAGGAATTTGCAATTGTAGCCTATACTTTATACCTTCTTTTGAGAATTTTCAGGGATGAATGTATTTGCAAATAATTTAGTGCTTGATATTTCTTTGGTTTATTTTTAGAGTGAGCAATTTCAAACACTATTGTTTTTACCAAAACTGAAACCCAACCTATGTTAATGTTATTTAGAGTGAAAGTTGAGCACTCAGCATTTTCAAATCATCCATTTAAATCCTAAACCTGCCACTGAATGCATTTCTCACAATGAGACAACTATCCATCGGTTTGTGTCAGTTATTGAAAAACTGGAAATGAATGACTTTAAGGAAGGACCATAAATAATGCAACACACTTTATCTAGAGCTGGAATAATAATACCTGCTGTGTAACAACATTGACTGATCCACTGTTACGGTTTTTATCTTTTCTGTCATATTTTTAAGTACATCTGTGCACTAAATATTTGTGACTATTTATGACAGCGCTTGCTATATTTTTTCAGTTAGTAGAAAGTCTTCAAGTACCGGTCTCTTTTTATAATATTTTTAAAATATATATGTTTTTGCCAACCATAGCATAGCAATCTTGGGAAATGCATAAAAATACTCCACAATTTTCATGTCAATGCTGTACTGTCATCACATATTTGTGGATATGCCTTCAAATGATGGTAGTGGATTAAGAGCTTCTATTTGATTATAACCCATATCCCTTGTAAAGATCAGCCCCTGCGATTGCTTTCTGTTGTCTGAAATGATTAAGGTATGTTTTTTTCTTTTTTTTGGAGAGGAAAATTCAGTTGTATGTTACTATGAGGTATGAGGTTTGTGTGAGACATTTCTGCTTACAGAGTTGACAAATATTGTAATTTAGAATAAAATGAAAATACTTAGAAATTGTGTCTAAATTTGTCTTAGGAGAAAAAATATTTGTTTTTGAATTTAAACACTGCTGTTGTCTTCATGGTTTTCTGGATTTTGTCCTCTTGGAAAATAATCTTTTGTAAGAAGAGCTACTAATTATTTTCTGAACACTTTTGTTACCTCTATCTGCCTCATGCTCACAGTTAGTATGATGTGATCAAAGTGTGATTGCTGCTGCTTGGCACACTACCATTTTAACTTCAAAGTAAACAAAATACAGGATGGACTTGCTTCATTTACTGAGAATGATCTGATTTCAGACAGTCACCTAAAATGACTTTGATTATTTATTATTACATATATTTTTACTTTGATGATCTCTACATGAAGTAGCTATTACATTGTTTCTTAATTTGTTTTAACTTATAAATGTGGATTATTGATCTACATGGTTTGACATACTGACATTGCTTTTATCTCTAATCACAATATTTTTCTTAACAAAAGTGTGGGGGTGAAATATTTGTGTTACATTAAGTTTAGCTCAGTATTAATTTAGTCATAATTTTATGTTTGATTTAATGGTGGCAACACATTTATTTCATTTGTGAGATTATTGGAAAAAAAAAATGTTTATTGAAATATTTGTCTTTTTCAAGGATTTCCTAAAGTTTTGAAGGTAATATTTTTGTACGCTTTTTTTTCTCTTTAATTCCATTTTATAATATGTTTTAAAAAAAAAGCTTTTCTGTGCAAGTCTATTTCAGTCCTCTATTTTATAGGGGTGTAACGATATTTTCTTCCTAAAATGGAACAGGTTATCAAAAAGGTCCATCTAATCTTCAAAGTCGGACTCATCATTGCTCCTAGTATCACAAACTCCTAAGTCATTGAGGAACTGCTGAGCCTCTGGTGAAAGATATTTTGCCAACCCTTGAACATCCTTTACTTTTGCTGCCTTTACACCAAGTCGCCCAGTGTAGAGTGGCTCCTCTGGGTATGCAATAACTGTTACCGTGGGCTTTAGAAGGCGGAATCTGGTTGTGACCTGAGAAGACAAATTTTCAGAAACCTCTGTATCATTTTTGAAGTCTGCACGGAATCCAAACTTCTTGTATTTGCTGACTGTGTATTTTTCACCATGTGCTGCCATCATTGGGATAAAGCTAAACCCATGCAAGAGAGACCCAAGTCCAGGAATTGGGCCCTCTTGCACTCAATGCATTTTAAATGCCATGCATAGTCAATACATTGCAATGGACTTGGTTTTTGCACATATTCCCTTGAAGACAATAAAACATATAATATCTTTATTTTGAAAAATTGTGGACTTGGGCTCCTTTTGAATTCACCGATTCAATTACGCCATATTAGTTGTAAAAAAACAAACAAGAAAACACCCTGTGGTTCCTGTGTTTGTGATAACACATCAAGACCTCATAACAAACTCAACTGGTTGACAGCATCACTGTTTGTTGGAGCACTCTCTAAAAGTCATTTGGAATAATATCTGTTGTTGGTGTGCATGTTGTATTAGGGACTCAACATACACTCACCATGTATTGCAAAACAGGAATCTTATATGAGCAACAACAACAAAAAAAATATTATTTTTGCTTTAATTTAAATATTAAAGCAAAAAAATAATAGTCAGAAAAAATACAGCTAAAATAATACAGCCTATTTATAGCCATAGGCTAGAATTACAGATAAATTGAGAAACCTTACAGGTGAGATTATAAACTCAGCTACATCAAAAGTCATCTGCCTGGAGTCGTATTTGATTGGTTTAAATGCAACATTCATGACTGTTAACCACGAGGAACATTTTAAAACGTTCACATTGCATTACACCTGCAGCATGTGGACCATTTGTGCCTTCAGAATTTTCATTTATGTGCAGCCCTTTATCTATTCACCCCTAACCATGTTTTTAACTTTTGCCCTTTAATTTTAATCTGTTTTGTTTTTTATGATTACTTAATACAAAATAATCCTCCAGGGAATTACTGATATGAAGAATTTGGTAAAACAAAACAAATTGACTGGGGTTAAGGAGAAAAGAAAAACACAAGGCTTGTTCTAGTGTCTTTTGTTCTTGTAAACAGTACTGCATCTTACCTGTATTTGAAGAAGAAAGTGTTAGTTTTATGTCAAATGTATTGACCTTTAGGTATGCTTAAAAGGACAAACTTAAAAACTCCAAATTCCTTCTCTACTCACTACCTAGTGCGTTCAAGATTTTGTAGTGTTGTCTGTTATGTCTTGCTGCTGCTGCTGCTTTGCTGCATCACCTGGCAGGTGTGGCCAATGATCTTGTTCAGCTCCTGCCAGGTATTTAAGTAGAGGAGGCCTCAACCAGGCAGTGGCATGCAGAGAGAGAGAGCAGGAGGCTGAGGAGCAGTTGTTTTGAGTTGGAGCTGTGCTGGTTGGTTTGGTTTCTCTTTTTATCCCCTTTTGGTCCTCAGCAGTCTTATACTGTTGGGTTTTGTTATTGGGTTGGACCTTGGTGGTCTTTATTTGCGGGCTTTGCTTGTTTCTTTGTCATTAGTTAGATTCTGTTAGGTGGCCTTAGCAGGGAGCTGCTGACTCTGACGGTCAAAGTGGCTGGGTCAGTTGTCTCCCTGACTTATTTTATGCTTGGCCAAAGTCCAATCCCTCTGTTTTGTCTTTTGTTGAGACCAGCACAGTAATTATTATTTTTTTATTTACAGGACACAGGTTCTTTCTTCCACTCAATAAACTGTGTTCCTTAACTTATTGGTGTCCATCTTTCATATGTAATGGCCCCTCTGGGATTTCCCCTAGACTGGGACAGGTTTGCCTGTCGGGGCCGTAACACTGTCAGAATCCACAATTTCAAAATCAAGTGCCCTAGAAATTACCCGAAAGTCTCTGCAAAAAACCAGTGTGCATCAATGCTCACTAGATTTGAGAATAAAGCTCAGAATGCATTGCTTTTAAACAATTTTTACGTTTAAATGTCAACGTTTTCATCATCGAAACAAAGTGGATTCCTAAATAGTCGTCGTGAAATGCTTATATCAATCAGATCGTCATTTTTGCCATTTTAAACATGAAAATAGAGTATAGTGTCCAGATTGCTTTTAAAGTCCAGGGCACTAGATATGCCTGTATAGCACTATAGTTGTTAGGAATTAGGATGGGAATTCGGACACAGCATGTGTGACACCTGTTATAAAATAATGTGCCTCAAAGACAACCAGCTCACAGCAATATGAAGTCTTATGAACTTTTTGGTTATTTTAAGCATAACTAAAGAGTCAAGAGTTTTGTTTAGTCACAGAAACGACTGCAAAATCTGGTTTGATCACAACCCTAAAACATTTTTTTTCCACAGATGCCTACTTTGACGGAGATGATATGCTATTGTTTTGTTTCCCGAACTTTTGACAACGGAGTGGTTTGCAAGGGTGCAGCTTTTTGACTGACATCAACTCCTACATCTGTGAATAATGCTGTAATGGCAATGGAAATCTTAGCATGTACAATTGCTTGCTGCCATTATGCACTAGGGCCTCTTATGCTTTTGTGGAGAAGGCACAAAATTGCTATGTTATTATCAGACCATTCCCCTCCTCCGCTCATCATCTTTTCATGATTAAAGTTGCAGTGAAAGTGAGATAAGCAGAGTGCTTTTTTTACCTCCTTTTTGAAGATCCATAGAGAAAGTAGTGATGGTTGTCATGCATAGCGGGAATTCTACATACATATAAATGATGGCTATGTTTTTGTTTTGTCTTTGTGTCGCCGAACAAGAAGGAAAGAAAACATTTGTGTTGGTTTTTGAGCAAATGATTTGACTGAGGTTTAAAGGGATTTCCGTCCGCCCTTCCCATCACTTCTACTATCATTTAGCTTTGCACTTAACCCTCACCCTATTCAAATCTTCCGTTGTGCCTCTTTTATTTTGCTCCCATACCAATGCCATTTCCCAACCATTACAGCATCCCATCATCATTTATCTGTCGCCTTTAGTAACATACTCTGTTGCAGCTTTGTGCTTTTTTTCACGGCATTTCAGTATTTGTTACCTTCGCCCTGCTTGTTTTCCACATCCCTCTTTTTTTTAATTTTTCCGTTCCTCCATCCACTCCCCAAGGGAGAAGTGTGGGTCTGAACATGGAGAGCTTGGAACAAATCAGTATAATCGATTCAGCCGTGTATCCCCTGTTCTGCTCCTCTGATCGTCAGCGGAAAACAAAGTGTTTATTTCGCAAAACCTTCCTAGTCTCTTTGTACCCCAACCCAGCCCATCTCTGCTTTGCTACTTTTGTACCGTGTACTGGAAACAACCTTTTCTGAGGTTTGTTTGTCCAATCCTGAAAACATGTTGCAACTTCCAAATACCATATTGTCTGCACTATGAGGGGCTCTGGATCATAAGGCGCATCGTCAATGAATGGACACATTATGGAAGACAAAAGAGTTGGACTTAAGTCTTTCAGTCAGACATTATTATTAACTACATTCACAGTAACTCTATAACTTGTGACACACTACACGTTAGCCACGTTTGAGTATTCACAATAACTCCCTAGCCTTATTTTGGAACACATAAAAAAGCAGACTGAATAGCGCTTAAACAAAGATTACTGTGTCCACGCTCTGCATTAGTTACGTAAGAAGTGTTAGCCCTGTTAGTGTACCGTATTCACAATATTTGTAACTCCCGACCTCGATAGAAACATGCATAAAAGACATACTGATTTCTCATTAACAAACGTCACCGTGACTACGCCGACTCCCAACCTTGTCAGTGACACGTTAAAAAAACACAGTCCGATTCCACTACTATAAGTTAGCCACATTAAAGTCTTCACAATAACATCCAACCGAACATTTTGACAGAGTACCGTGTTTCTCTAAAAATTGCTTCAACATCAGTAAGCAGAACCAAAATTAAGCCATATACAGTGTATAAGGCGCTCCGGACTACAAGGTGTTTTTTGTAAAGCAAATTAAGGCTTTTAAGTGCGCCATGCAATAATAATAATAATAATAATAATGGAATAGATTGTTCGGCGCTTTTCTAGACATCTAAAGCGCTTACAATGTGTATCCATTATTCATTCACTCCTTATTCATACCTGGTGATCGTACGCTACTGATGTAGCTGGGCCAGACTGACATACAGTGCAGAAAATACGGTTGATACTTTTAAAATGTTGCTAACATATCTGTTTCTATTTCCCCCTCATTACTTCTTGGTGAGTCTGTATCTTCTCTTCAGTCAATTTAAAGCTTGCCTTTATATCCAAGAGAGTGCATAGAGCTTATTTATGAAGATGCTCTGTTTCTAAGTAGAGTCACAAGTAAGAGTGACAAGGAGCATTTTTCAGTCATCTGCAGTATACAGGGGCTTAAATTAAGCCTGAATTCTGTCCAGAGTGCCTACATTATGGGTTCTTTTCAAAAGCCTCAATTTGACTGAAAGAAAAGGCAGTTTTTTTTCTTTCTGGAAAAAAAAATCTGTGCAGATGATCGTAGAAGAACAGCAGGGGAGGAATGGATGGTATTTCGACTAGTGGCAGATATAAAGATTAAATTTAAAGCACAAAATACTTGAACTATTAGGTGGACAGAAGGAAATTCTTAATACCAAAGGTTTAAAAGCTTTGACAACATCTAAACAAAAGAAATGTTTTGTTCACAAGATCTCTTTAAATCTGGTGGAGCATATCGACAAGGTATTGGTTGGAGTCTGAGGTTCTGCAGCGGGGCAGCTAGTCTTTACTTTGACAGACAGACAGCATGGATTCATGCCATTCCTAGCTACAGGGATCCCAGGCCTTGCATAATCAATTAGTCATTAATGGAGTAAGTGACTGTAGAAGGATATTAAATGTTAATCGCTGTAAAGTATTGATAGCATCCATTGATCTACTAGATAATTGCAATCAGTGAAAACAAAGATATATTATGAGTCGAAACCTACTTCTCTATACGTCTTTGGAACACAGATAACGACATAAGCACGAAAAAGACACAACATCAATAGGACATATTTTAACACTGACTGATAATTTTCAACCCAATGCATCAACTTTTAAATGTAATATTGGCATTTATATTTTTAGGCTTTTATGTCAGAAATGAGAAGCTATAACTGTAACATTAATTAATAAACAATATATTTCAAACATTTAAGAGTAAAGTTTAATGTTTCTGAGTGGAATGGAAATTTTACGTCAAAGGTCCGCAACCTTTAACTCTAAAAGAGCCATTTGGTTCAGTTTCTTATTGACCAAAACTCAGTGAGAGCCACAAAGTCCCACTTAATTACTTAGAATAATACTTTGTTTTTGTGAACATTAAACCATTCATGTATAAAATGTAGCTTTTAAAAATTTACAATAAATGAATTCTAACAGTGCCATAGTGTCTATACATAGCAATTTTAACATCTTTTAATTTTGACAGCAAGTTTGTTTAAAAAAACAATATACTGTATCAAAGAAGATCCCCCTTCTGCAGTAGATTTACCTAAATTAAAAATACAAGGAAGTCACACACAATATTTTCTTTCTTTATGACTTTGGTGCCTCCTCTTCCTTTTTCCCCTTTTACTAGCAAATATAATTGCTGTAGGGTACAATTGTAAGAAAAATCTATATATAAAAATGCAAATGATGATAAAAAAAATAGGTACAATAGAGCAGTCTTTATTGTGCGGTAATGATCAAAGAACAAAACACAAATTAGCACATTTTTGTTTGAGCAAAAGAGCAAAGTTTATTACTTTTTCAAATTATTTGTCCCATAAATGTTTATGAATTGTAAATATGGTAATATGGTCACGTAAAAAGCATACTTTGGTGCATGAGGTAGAGTCAAATGGGTGGAGAATTGCAGCAACTCCCATGCCACCTGTGAGGAATTTGGCTTGGTGAGGCTTCATCCTAGAATGCATGTTGAATAATGCATAGTCTTGGAGCAGTTGGGCCCTCTAATACCACGCTGCTCCGAGACATTTCTCCTAAAATCAATACCACTTAGAAACTGTTTTATAATGAAGGACACACTAAAATTCCATCATCAGGTAATTAGTTGAACTCAGCTTTTGGTTCCTGAAACCCCCCTCCACAATAATTTTTTGCCCAATAGCCCAATTGCAAAAACATGAATTTGAAATGGTTACCAATTTACATCCAATTTGAAGTATTTTTGAGTATGTTTGCAAGGCAATTTCCTCTCTGTTTTTTTTTTTTTTTGGGGATCAAAAAGAATCAACGGATCGGATATATGGTGTGAGAAATGAAGAGGGAGAGCCCACTCCCCAACTTTTGGTCTCCTAAGAGACTCTTCCCGTTTGGTATTCTGATGTGTGTGATGCATCACTTACGGCTTACCATTTACTGGTAGACTCCAGCTACTTATCAAAAATGTTTTACTCAACCATGAAGAAAGTCCTTATAGAAGCCAGTAAGTCAATTTTGATGGGGAACTTTGCAGTCAGTGGCAGGGTTTGAGGGATGTAATGGTCATTTACATGCTCCATTATGTATATACCATTTGCTCTTCTGATGCCTTGATGTGCAATCTGTGTGGATGAATGTATAATGGCATGACTCTGCAAAGTATTCTTTGCTCTTCTCCACTGGGAGGTCAAGGGTCAGGAAGCAATAATGCAGTGTGAATGTACTGGCATGGATTTAAGAGTTCATTAGGGGTCCATTAAAGCCTCTGAGTGGCAGTGGATTCCTTCTAAACAGCTTTTGGTGTTTTTTTTTTTTTTTTTTTTAATTAAGTGTGAACAAATGCATACTTTTTATTTGTAATTTCAAACTGTAATGACCTGTAAATTGTTTCTTCAATATTAATAAATGCCATAATCAATAAAGCATAGACATGTACACCAGACATAAACACCGCATGGAGAATCTTCGACGTCACCCATTGGACACTGAACTGCAAAAAACAAGGCCCTTCAGAGAACACATCCCTAATAATGCACAAATTGGATCTTTATAAAAACGAATCCAAAACAGTTATAACAAGGTAAATCATGAAATAAACTTTTTACATTATTCCAGGGGTCTTCAACCTGAAGGCCCGTACACACCGGGACGAATATTCGCCAGGCGTTATTTATGGGGCGCCGAATGTAAAAATTCACCTCATGAAAATTTTGTGTCACTTTTACCACATTTAGACATTTCTTTCCATTTATGCTGCATTTATATCACATTTTGTCTATATTTATCACCAATAAAAAAACAATCTGTGACTTGAGGATATGTACTTTTAGAGGTTAAAATTAAAACTAAATATTAATGATAAATAATAAATATTAATGTATATGTAAATAATAAATGTAAATGTTAAATCGAAACACATACCTAAATCCCAAACGTAAATATAAATGTTAAATGTATATGTTATATCTAAATGTAAACCTAAATGTTAAATGTAAATGTTAAATATAAATCTAAATATAAATGTAAATGTTAAAAATAAATGTTAAATATATATCTAAATGTTACATTTAAATGTAAATGTGAAATGTAAATGTTATATCTAAATATAAATATTAAATCAAAGACTAAATAGAAGTATAAATGTTAAATGTGATTATTAAATGTAAACCTAAATATTAAATGCAAATGAAAATCTAAATGTGAAATGCTAAATTTAAATGTATATCTAAATGTTAAATCTAAATGTTAAATCTAAATATTAAATGTAAATGTTAACTCTAAATGTAAATGTTAAATACAAATTTTATATCTAAATATAAATGTTAAATCTAAATCTAAATATAAATATAAATGTTAAATGTAAATGTTAAATGTTAATGTTAATATTAAAAGTAAATGTAAATCCAAATGTTAAATGTTAAATGTAAATGTAAATGTTAAATATAAATGTAAATGTTAAATGTAAATGTAAATCTAAATGTTCCGCCTAAATGTTAAATATAAATGTTGACTTTAAATGTTTGGGAAATATGCTAATGTGGCCACGCCCCTCACCGAATAGAGCGGTCCTTGTTCAGACGAAAGTTGAACCTTAATCATGGCAAACTCTTTGAGACCTGAGGATATTGAAAGGGCCGTTGTTTCATGAGTGCAAGCTGCATTGCAAGGTGTCCTGGCACCTACACCTGCTGCTGCAAATCTGGTAAGTGGAAAAGTTAAATAAAATAAAATAAAATAGTTCTATAATACTATTATGTGGAAACGGATTCTTAGCTAGCTAAACAGCTAGTCTTTCCAAGCTTGTCTTAATTTTTTTTAGCAAGGCATCTTTTGACATTACAGTGTAATAATATAATGCTATTTTGTAACTTCCTTGACACATAATGATGAAAGATCTCTCTGAGTAGGCCTGCTATGTATGTCTGTGGTATTTTTATGCCTCTTTACATCACTGAAACTCTAAATGAAAAAAAGAAAATTGGAGGGAGGGGGGTCTTTTTTATTTATTGCTTGTCTTCTTTCTCATTACAGATCTTTCTTATTTGCTAAAATCTTCTACAATCACTTATTTTCAATGTAAACTTTCTCTGTTCCATGCTCCTACTCTACAGGTTAACACATCATCACCATCCACAAGTTCTGCCGCTTCACACAGACCGGTAAGACCGTCATCAGTTGTTTTCTTCCATTGAGTACAGTGATTACATTTTTTACAACTGTTGTTTTTTATTTTTATAGTTTAGTGTTTAACTGATTTTTAAAAAGTAACAAAACATCCATATTATTGTTCTTCTTCTACCACCGCCCACCTCAGGTCAACACTCTGCCGCCACCCATAGCATCCACAAGTTCAGCCACATCTGCAGGGGCTGGCACATCCCAGAGATTGGTAAGAACTGAATGACTTATTTACTTTTAATGAATATAATTACAATCAATTTTGTTGTGAAAATGTGCCTTTTAATATGTTTTTTTATTTGTTCGGCGAACAGATTATATTTTGTTACCGAATATATATTCCTGTTTATATGAGTTCTGTAAGTTTATATCAGAGATGGGCAAACTTTTCAACTCGTGGGCCATAGATGGTGTGGAGTGTTTTGGGAATCTGTATCATAATAGAAAGAAATAACTTAGAATATGGACGAAAACATGCTTTAACCTTGATTAAAACTTTATGTCTTTAAAACAGGTTTTATTTCAAAGCTTTGGCTTTTGTTCTCATGTTTGTGCAAATTGCACCCAAGGGTGGATGTCCGTCAGAGAAAAAGGCAAAATTAGAGAAATTATGAAAAAACTTTCAGACTTGGAAAACATGCGCAAATGTCTGAAAAAAACATCTTCCAACACCACATGAATGCCCAATAACTTTCTGCTCCTACAAAAAGATCAATAAATTCATATGGCTACATACCAGGGCAAATAAAACAGTAAGGATAATTAGTATAAGTAATTACAATTTGGCAGGCTTGATTAATCGTTTTTAGGGATGCAAATGGCCACCGTGCCTAAGTTTGCCCACCACTGGTTTATACCTTAGTAATGACTGCTGCTGACCCATTTGGGCAGCCGTGGTGCAGGTGTAGGACGGTCGACCCATGATCATAAGATTAAAGGTTAGATTCTTGCCCATGTGTCGAAGTGTCCTTGGGCAAGACGCTGAACCCCACCTTGCCTCTGGTGGGAGGTTGGCGCCAGTGTGTTCGGCAGTGGAGCCGCCACCAGTGTGTGACTGTGTGTGTGCATGGGTGAATGGAACTGTGACTGTAAAGCGCTTTGGGCCTTCGAAAGAGGGTAGAAAGCGCTATATAAGTATACGCCATTTTCCATTAACTTTGATCTAGTTTTGTTAATTTTTAAGAATAAATCTTGTGTCCTCTCTTCTTAACAGGTTCCTTTTCCATCATATTTTCAATCAAGAAGAGGTCGATCAGGATATCAGCAAAGAAAAAACGTGAAAACGTTTACAAAAGACGTTGTATGTTTGCCATTTTCTCCAAGGGAATCAGTTTTCGTCATACCTAGAGGAGAAAACAGGAGTCGCTTGGCTCAAGCTGGTCTAATTGGAAAAATTTCCTTTACCACCGAGTGGTCTGAAGATCAGCTCAGAGAAGAAATTTCTGCTATCTTCAGAGGATCATTTGGCATCTCCGAGCATGATGTTTTCCCTTTTCAGTTCTTGAGCACAATAAAAGGGTGCAAAAAATTAATGAAGCCCAATGTCACACCCAACGTTCCCTGGGGGGGGAAAGAAGTTTCTTCCGTTTGCTCAAATACCTGTCTTTACATTATGGCTGAAATGGAATTGCCAACACAGGTGAGCTTGATAGTGATAGTACTGGTAAACCTTTTTCATGTAATACTATTTGCATGCGATTTTTGTTAAAATTATTTAAATATGAACATAACTAAGCACAGCATCATCTTTACATGTGACACTTTTTATTGTTGTAAATTGTTTTTGCAATCACAAATTAACTTTGAACATTTAGTCATGCTTGTTATGTCTAAATTACAATTTATATGCTTTTAAAATTGCTTTCTTACACAAAATTTCCACATCTTATCATTCAGCATAGAGTTTTTGACACGGATGACAGTGACTTTGAAAGTCCAACTTTTCAGAGTAGAGGTGGGTAGTTTCAAGGTTAAGTTTATCAACCTGTATTCCATCCAACCCCCATGTTACATCAGCAATCCCACACTACCTGATTGATTTTGATCAACGTATTGGTCATTTCCAGAGTGTCGTTTGCATCCTTTTTTTTTCCAACTATCATTTCATAATGTGTCTTCTGCTCAATCTGTTCCATTTAGATCTTGAGACATTGGAGCAATCTAATGTTGACGGTCAATATGAACCAATGGAGGCAGATGCCAGAAATCGAGAACATGAGACCGAACAAGGAGGCACTCGTTTCTCTGATTTCATGTATGTTTTATACTGGATTTGTTAGAAAAACCAGTTCATTTACATTTTTTTCGTCCAATTTAGCTTTTTCTTCTTCTTTTTGAATCTCTTTTCAAGACCACTTGATTTTGAAGAAGAGGAGGCAGTCGAGGAAGCCATCAGACGCAGTTTGGAAGAAGAAACTGTCCAGGTTCCACAAGAGTCGAGGTTTTAATTATTTCAGTATTACATTTAATTATTGACAATATTTTCCTTTTTCAGATCTTTGTAACGATGACATCTGCTGTTTTATCTTTTCAAGGTCTATTAAAACGTTGACAACAGAAGAAATAACTGGAATTGTAAAAGCTCACAGTGAAATGGTTGTTACAGAAGGATTTAGGTCAATCATTGTCAGCCGAAGAAATGTGTGGACATCTGCGATCCGACAATTCCGGCGACCAAGATTTGTTGAAAGCACCGATATGCTGTATGTAACCTTTGCCAGTGATGAAAACACCACAGAAGATGCAGAAGATCTTGGAGGTCCCCGTCGAGAATTCTTTCGCTTGCTTGTTAAAGCAATTTTCCAAGAAAGTGGGGCATTTGAGGGTGAATTCTTTTTTATTTTTCATTAGTTAAATGAGAGATTGAAGTTAATAACAGACTGCATAGATAATTTTCGTTTAATAAAATTAAGTTTGTTTAAAGCTGACATGAACATATTTTATTTGATCTGCAGAGTCCCCCAATGGCTTCATTCCAAGACTAAATGTTTCACATGTCCAAAATCGAGTCTACCGCACTATTGGTCAGATGATGTCTACCATCATTGTCCAAGGTGGAGAATGTCCTGCTCTCCTTTCCTTTGTTGTCTTGGACTACCTGCTGACTGGGCGTATGTTCGACATCCGCGTTTCTCCAGAGGATGTTGCCGATGTGGAACTTAGAGACAGCCTCAAGACAGTATGTATATGAAAGTGGTTAAACTCTGTAATAATTTTATCATTCATTTTCTAACTATTTTTCTACGTAAAGTGTCAGGGAAGGTGTTGGCAATTAAAATACAAATTGACATTTCATAAACACATATTTTCTCCTGACATTTTAAGATTGATCAAGCAACAACTGATGATGATCTGCAACGAGCAATAGAATCCTGTGAGTCATGGAGGTACCAAATTGAAGGTCTTCCAAACCCTGTTACCATGGACAACATTTTCCATGTTCTACTACAACGAAAGAGCTGCTACGATCAGTTAGCTGAGGGGTTGGAATGTTATGAGGTAAGTCTAGGCTGACGTTCATTAGTGTATGGTTTGTAGGTAAAAGTTGATCAGAAATGTATAAAAATAACTAGATGTTATGTATTTACAGCTCCTACCACTTCTGAAAGAGAACCTTCCCCTTCGGGTTCTTTTAGAGATGCCCAAGGTTCGCAGTGATCTTACAGCAGATGTGGTTGCTACCCTTCTGAAGACCAGCTACTCCGTTCTGGGAAGCAACAAACGACCAAAAGAAGAGCTGATGGTGGTTAAGTTCAGAGATTTCCTCAATAGTGTTCAAGGTAAAATAAATAAAGCAGACAAGCCACAATTTGCTCTAATTTGCACTTAGACCTAAAGTCTTATACATTTTTTTTCTTTTAAATGCTGATTTTCAGTAAGCATTACATTTTAGCTACTGCTGGCATATTTAATTATCATTTTGGAACTTTAAATGTTTCTTTTTAGTATACAAAATTACGAAGGTATGGAATTATATTCAATTCAATAGAAAAACATTTTTTATATGGTTCCAAATAAAGTGAATAATTTGTCTAAAAAATTTCAGGTAAGGGAAAATGTGGAGTTTAAAAAATAAAAATTCATTAGCACATTTACCCGTCATATTGAAAATGTAAACTTTGTAGAAATTTTAGACAACCAGTTTTGCAGTATTAAAAGAACAATTTATTGCACTGAAGAACAAGTGAAACTGAATATTGTTTTTTCTGCTTTTTTTTTTCTAATAAAATCTTACAATGACAGAAAGAGAAGTTGAGGAATGTCTTCATGGCAGAACCCTGACAGAAGCAGAGAAGACCTTTCTCAGAAATTTAAATCCTGGACATATTCTCGCCTTTGTGACTGGAAGTAGCAGAGTTCCAGCAGTTGGATTTCAACCAGGTCCAAAGTTAAGCTTTGTTCATAATGAAAACAAGTACCTTCCAGTCGCTCATACGTGCTCAAATGAGCTTGAAATCTTTGTAAATTCCAAAAATCTAGCTGACAATGATGAGTTTGAATATAACTTCCTAGTAGCGCTTATGAATGGAGCAAATTTTAGTGCAGTTTAAATAAACATGAAAATATATTCCAGGGAAAAGGGTCCAGGTGAGTAAGAAGGGAAAATAAAGTGGAGAAGAGAAGAAATGTAGAAGAATGGATACGTTATTTGTATTAATCCAAAACACCTCAGGGATGTTTTTCTGTTTTTTTTTACTTCTGTTGTATTAATAAATATAAAAAAATTGTCTTTGTATGGAATTTTGCTATGTTTAAATGTTATTAATAATTTTAGTTAATTCATAAAAGCAGGAAAATGTGCTACTTGTGTCTTTGTTGAGGATCTGTTTCTGCTGTTTGATGAGCAAATTGTATTTAATTAAACAAAAACAGGAAATGTTGAACGGTTTTCTTTTTTCTGTTTCCATGTAAAGCCACTCAAGACAACAGTTAAATGTGAAAAGTTACAAAAGAGGAAAAATGGTAAAATATAGATTTGGATCTGTTTGTTCGGGAAACATATTTATTTATTTTCTATGGGAAGGAATTGGTATTGTCTGTAGAAAAGTATGCATTTTCTGAACACCAGAGAGAGTACACCCATTATTTCATGTTGATCCATTTCAAATAATAGGTTAATTTTTGAAATGTCAATAGATGTTTGTTTAGCAGAGCAACATGGTTGTGTGTTGAAAGTGTTTGCATACGTTGTCTCACATGTAAAGCCTATTGGATGTTCATTCTTTATGGAAAAGGTTTCAATTACAAACTCAAATGATGAAGCATTAAACAAACAATTAAACTAGATGTTGTGTCATTGCTTTTAGAGTAGACCAAGTCCTTCTTTTCAGTATTTCCTCTAGTGCCCTGACTTGCTCTTACAATGAACTGCAGTGGTGGACAAAATAGTTGGTACCCCTCAGTTAAAGAAAGAAATTCCACAATGCTCACTGGAATGACTTGAAAAGTTCAAAAGTAAGAATAAATTATATTGTATTGAAATTTAAATCATCAAAATCACCCATTACTTTTGAGTTGTTGATTAACAGATTTATTTAAAAAAACAAACTAATGTTTGGTGAAAAAGTGTGTACCACACTGAACATGGACAACAGAAAGCCAAGGAGAGAATTGTCCCAGGACATTAGCAACAAAATTATAGACAAACATCGTAAAGGTAAAGGCTATAAAACCATCTCTAAGCAGCTTGAAGTTCCTGTGACGACAGTGGCACATACTATTCAGAAGTTTAAGACCCACAGGACAGTAGTCAACCTCCCTGGACGAAGAGAAAGAGGAAAATTGATGACAAATTGAGGAGACGGATAGTTGGAACTGCATCCAAAGAACCTAGAACAACCTCCAAAGACCTTAAAGGTGAACTCCTAGAGTTCACCTTTAAGGTGAACTCCTAGATCAAGGTACATCAGTGTCAAATCACACCATTCGTGGTTGTTTGAGCCAGAGTGGACTTCATGGGAGACGACCAAGGAGGACACCACTGTTGAAAGGAAATCATGAAAAACCAGACTGGAATTTGCAAAAATGCATGTTGACAAGCCACAAAGCTTCTGGGAAAATGTCCTTTGGACAGATGAGACCAAACTGGAGCTTTTTGGTAAGGCACATCAGCTCTATGTTCGTAGACTCAAAAATGAAGCATACAACGAAAAGAGCGCTGTCCCTACTGTGAAACATGGAGGAGGCTCAGTTCTGTTTTGGGGCTGCTTTGCTGCATCTGGCACAGAGTGTCTTGAAGTTGTACAAGGTCAAATGAAATCTCCAGATTATCAAGGCATTCTGGGTAGAAATGTGCTGCCAAGTGTCAGAAAGCTTGGTCTCAGTCGGAGGTCATGGGTCTTCCAACAGGACAACCATCCAAAACACACAGCCAAAAACCCCCAAGAATGGCTAAGAGAAAAGCATTGGACTATTCTGAAGTGGCCTTCTATGAGCCCAGATCTAAATCCCATTGAACATCTGTGGAAGAAGCTGAAACATGCCATTTAGAGAAGACACCCGTCAAACCTGAGACAACTGGAGCAGTTTGCTCATGAGGAGTGGGCCAGAATACCTGTGGACAGGTGCAGAAGGCTCATTGACAAATACAGAAACAGTTTAATTGCAGTGATTGCCTCAAAAGGTTGTGCAACAAAATATGAAGTTATGGGTACCATCATTTTTGTCCAGCCCTAATTCATTAGTTTTCTTTTTTTGTTTAATAATTCTGTTAATCAACAACTCAAAAGTAATGGCTGATTTTGATTATTTAATTTTCAATAAATTTTTATTTATTGTTACTTTTGAACGTTTCAAGTCATTTCAGCGAGCATTGTGGACCTTTGTTCTTTAACTAAGGATACCAACAATTTTGTCTACCACTGTATGTTGTTAAAAAATGATACGTCTGTATAAGGAATTTTTGAAAACTCTGCAGGGAAATAAAAGACCAAATATTTGGTGATATTTTTTTAATCACAATATCAGTAAACTTGCATAGATGTCAAAAACATTCAACAGTGCTACCCAGTAGCTAGTTTATTATATATAAATTCTTGCACTTTCTGATACAGTGTTTTTCCTTGGTTTCCATCATTTTCTAGTGGGTTCACGTTTGCAGACAGTTCTTGCAAGTCTTGATCAGTAAGTGGTGTGAAGAGGTAATCTGAGCTTTGTCGTGATTCTGGGCTTCTCTCAGTTACCGAAGCACAAGTTGCAGAATTCGGCATTGGAAAACAAGTGTTTTGAGTGAAAAGCTGAACAGGGGTTTTGTTTCCCTCAGAGGAGATGGAATGACTGTTGAATGCTGCCTGAAATTCCTCAAGTGTGCAGTTGATTCTGGGAATGTATACATAATGGAGGCAAAATAAATCAGTCGGGTTGTCTACATCCAGCATGTTCAGGGATTCTAGCTCATAGAAAATGGGCGCATACACGTTTCGGCAGTTACAGTTCAAATCACGATTAAATCGCTCAACACGTTGATTATGAACAGAGCTCCCTGTCAACACAGAACTTACTCCTTTGTGCACTCTCATGTCCTCCCAAATCAAAACATTTTCCCCTCCATGATCAGTTCTTATGTGCATAGGCCATCCAAACTTGTTCACAGCTTTCCTAAATAGATCCAGGACAGTTGCAGCACGATTGTTGTTAGAACAATGCAGAAAAGTCAAAAATCTGCTGTACCCATCAATTGCAGTATGAATGACTAATTTCCATCTTATGAGCTTATGGTTGCCGTCAATGTGCCATATATAGTTTGGAAAGGGGACAGAGTATGTTCTTCTTTGCACTGCTGATGTTCTCCTAGACTGTGCTCCAGCAAAATCAACCCTTTGCACTGAGTCTCTGAGACGATGTCTTTGAACTATGATGTTCCTGGCACGCAAATGTCCATTGAGCATAACCTCTCCAACATGAGGGTGATTTGATTTTATTGCACGAATTACTTCATCCAGTTCCTGATCGGAAATGTCACTGAATTTTTGGTGTTTTATGCCATACTCTCTCATAAGCTTGTACAACGTTGGTCTTGATATTTCCAAGATTGATGCCGTTTCTGAGAGTGTTGTCCCCAAGAATATTAATCTTTCAATGTCCTCTTTGGAAATTAGGGTTGTTCCAACCTAACACCATAGGTAAAAAAAGGGACAAAAACAGACAAAGTGAATTACTTCTACATATAACAAAATATAATCTGTTCGCCGAACAAATAAAAAAACATATTAAAAGGTACATTTTCACAACAAAATTGATTGTAATTATACTCATTAAAAGTAAATAAGTCATTCAGTTCTTACCAATCTCTGGGATGTGCCAGCCCCTGCAGATGTGGCTGAACTTGTGGATGCTATGGGTGGCGGCAGAGTGTTGACCTGAGGTGGGCGGTGGTAGAAGAAGAACAATAATATGGATGTTTTGTTACTTTTTAAAAATCAGTTAAACACTAAACTATAAAAATAAAAAACAACAGTTGTAAAAAATGTAATCACTGTACTCAATGGAAGAAAACAACTGATGACGGTCTTACCGGTCTGTGTGAAGCGGCAGAACTTGTGGATGGTGATGATGTGTTAACCTGTAGAGTAGGAGCATGGAACAGAGAAAGTTTACATTGAAAATAAGTGATTGTAGCAGATTTTAGCAAATAAGAAAGATCTGTAATGAGAAAGAAGACAAGCAATAAATAAAAAAGACCCCCCTCCCTCCAATTTTCTTTTTTTCATTTAGAGTTTCAGTGATGTAAAGAGGCATAAAAATACCACAGACATACATAGCAGGCCTACTCAGAGAGATCTTTCATCATTATGTGTCAAGGAAGTTACAAAATAGCATTATATTATTACACTGTAATGTCAAAAGATGCCTTGATAACGTTAGCCATTTGTTAGCTAAAAAAAATTAAGACTAGCTTGGAAAGACTAGCTGTTTAGCTAGCTAAGAATCCGTTTCCACATAATAGTATTATAGAACTATTTTATTTTATTTTATTTAACTTTTCCACTTACCAGATTTGCAGCAGCAGGTGTAGGTGCCAGGACACCTTGCAATGCAGCTCGCACTCCTGAAACAACGGCCCTTTCAATATCCTCAGGTCTCAAAGAGTTTGCCATGATTAAGGTTCAATTTTCGTCTGAACAAGGACCGCTCTATTCGGTGAGGGGCGTGGCCACATTAGCATATTTCCCAAACATTTAAAGTCAACATTTATATTTAACATTTAGGCGGAACATTTAGATTTACATTTACATTTAACATTTACATTTATATTTAACATTTACATTTACATTTAACATTTAACATTTGGATTTACATTTACTTTTAATATTAACATTAACATTTAACATTTACATTTATATTTATATTTAGATTTAACATTTATATTTAGATATAAAATTTGTATTTAACATTTACATTTAGAGTTAACATTTACATTTAATATTTAGATTTAACATTTAGATTTAACATTTAGATATACATTTAAATTTAGCATTTCACATTTAGATTTTCATTTGCATTTAATATTTAGGTTTACATTTAATAATCACATTTAACATTTATACTTCTATTTAGTCTTTGATTTAATATTTATATTTAGATATAACATTTACATTTCACATTTACATTTAAATGTAACATTTAGATATATATTTAACATTTATTTTTAACATTTACATTTATATTTAGATTTATATTTAACATTTACATTTAACATTTAGGTTTACATTTAGATATAACATATACATTTAACATTTATATTTACGTTTGGGATATAGGTATGTGTTTCGATTTAACATTTACATTTATTATTTACATATACATTAATATTTATTATTTATCATTAACATTTAGTTTTAATTTTAACCTCTAAAAGTACATATCCTCAAGTCACAGATTGTTTTTTTATTGGTGATAAATATAGACAAAATGTGATATAAATGCAGCATAAATGGAAAGAAATGTCTAAATGTGGTAAAAGTGACACAAAATTTTCATGAGGTGAATTTTTACATTCGGCGCCCCATAGTTATTCGCCAGCGTTTTTCGCCACGTTTTTTGCGTTCACACCCAGGCGATTTTCGCTGACGATGAGCCGAGCGAACATGCAATTTCATTCCCTGACATTAGATGGCGCTTAATGTAAAACAGAAATACTCCTGTACACAAGGTGGCGCTGCGCAACTTTACGCTTCTTAAAGTCGCTTTTCACTCAGAAGAAGAGAGCAAGTATTTACACGCTTGTCAGAATCAAACAAAGAAAACATGAATATTTCAAGCACCAGTAGCTCCAACTGGTGCTTGGTTCGGGGATGTTTTAGAATGTCCGTCATTATTGCTTCGCGGCTGTGTAGACGCTACTTGGCGTCTATCTTCTTCGCTGGTATGTGTGCTCAGCAAGGCAGTTTTGTGTTGAGCGCCCCCAAGTTGTGTTTTACTGTAACTTCAGAAGCTCCAGACACGTGAGCAAAAGCGCCATTCTCATTGGTGCGTCGAAAAAAAAAAACGAACCCGAGGCGTTTTTTTTTTTTGACGCTTAAACGCGTGGCGTTTTTTCGCGTCGGTGTGCAGACTCTCATTGGTGCCCTTTGTTTAGTCACGAGGCGTTAAACGTCGGCGAAAATCGCCGGCGAAATTCGTCCCGGTGTGAACAGGCCTTGAGGCTCCATAGCCAAATGTGGCTCTTTTATCCCTACATTGTTCCCTCAATAAATTTTTACATGTCAGATAACTTATCAAAACGATTTTATAAAATGACTTTAGACCAACATAAAAGACAAACATTTCTCTGTTAAATAATTTTTATAATTTTTTCCAGGGAAATTATTTTTGCATGGAATTAAATTGAAATGGGTTACTAATCTATGGTTTATTCAATGTTTTTTGGGTTGCATACACTTGTTTTTTCTCTCATCATCTCACAGTGAGGTCAAACGTTCTCAAGACAAGTTAATTCTTTGGTCTTTTTTTCATTAAAGGACTAGTACGGTATTTTGCTTGCCTAAGATTCAGTAGAGCCCAATCTTTGCCCCTTCATCAACTTCCCAAACTTCACTCCTATTATCATTCAGTGTATGCAAATACACTGCTGTCATGTGCAAGTAATCACATTCACGAGGTGGGGGCAAAGAGGAGAGATTACAGTGGACTTCATACTTTCTTAATCTGGACAAGGGTCAGCATCTCATTATTCATCTTCTGCAGTGTTTATTGGTGACAGACAGGAGGTATGGATGAAGAAGTCACAATTATGAAGTAGCTCAGGGCTGCCTTGCATACAGGGCTTCTCTTTTTCTTACTCCCCAAGTTCCTTGAGGTCAACTTGGCTCCAAGCCCCCACTCTGAGACTAGAATAATAGAATAATGGCATAATTAACTGTCGGGGAGATTTTGCCCTGGGGATGCGCTTTGCTGCTCTGTTAGAAAAAACTAGAGTCTTAGCCCTGGCTTTAATTAGGTCTCCTTGGGTTTTAATTGTCCCGCAGTTTTGGTTTAAATAGTGGCACCATGATGGACTGTGATGTACAGTAAAGAAATCTTAGCGAGAAGTAATGGACACTTGCAGTGAATTGATCAAAGAGCTCCAGTGCTGGTTTGGAGTCATTCCTAATCTTGAACTAGTTCTTTACTTTTTGATGTCTGAGTAACATTCTGCTATTTGGTGGAAAATGACAAAAATAAATGAAAATAAACTTAGGCAGCATGCAACTGTCTCCTTGTTGCATGCTTTTGACAGTCTGGATCAAAAGAAGGGAAAAAAAAAGGAATTGAGGAGAAAATTAAGCTGGAATACAATCTTCCTGCTTAAATGAAAGAAAATAAAGAGCAACAGTTGTGAGATTAAAAAATGAAGGGCGAGTAAGAGACTTGAATGCATAGCTCAAAGATCTGCAACCATCAACACTTAATAAGCCACTTGGGTCCATTTCTCACAGAGTGCAACCCAGCAGGAGCCACAAAGTCTTACTTCACCCTACAGAAAGATTAGACACTGATTTTCTTGTCATTGTTACTATTATGATCAATATAAATGAACAATTTTTTATTTTAATATTTGAAACATAATTGTGAGAAAATTGCTGTTTTTTAAAATATGAAATTGTTTATAAGCTTTGAAAGAGGTTCATGTGACTTCCTTTCAAAATAAGACACCTTGAAACACATAGAGGGTCATCTCAATGCAGCAAATGTTGTAGAAGGTAGTGTAACAGCAGTTATTTTTTTATCTTATCATTTGTGGTGCATGTCAGCCAGAAATTTGTAAATCTAAATAACTAAAATAAAATCAGTGCTAATTAAGTCACTTTTTCTGTATTTTATGCACCATAAGGCGGACTTAAAATCCTTAAATTCATTAAAAAAATAGAAAAATCTGCCCTGTAATCTTGTGTTACTTTATTTTGATTATGCTTACTAACATCCTTTGGTTAACAACACACAAAATTAGTCAAAATGTTTTAGTTCGATTTGTGATACCCACTGTCCTTCAACCAGGTGAATAAATTGAATAAAATTTGAGTTGGTTTTCATGTTTTTCAATATACTTATTACTTGGTTTTTAGTTTAAAGTTACTTTAAAAAGAAGAAGGGGCTGCAGTGGCGCAGTGGTTAGCGCTCTTGCCTCACAGCAAGAAGGCTGACTGGGGGACCTGAACCAGAACATAAATGGAGGACCTTTCTGTGTGGAGTTTGCATGTTCTCCCATGCATGCGTGGGTTTTCTTTGGGGACTCCAGCTTCCTCCCGCCGTCCAAAAACATGCTTCATAGGTTAATTGGTTGATCTAAATTGTCCCTAAGTGTGAATGTGAGTGTGCATGGGTGTGTGATTTGTGGACACACTACGCTGTGACAGACTGGCGACCTGTCCAGGGTGTCCCCTGCCTATGCCCACAAGTGGCTGGGATAGGCGCCGGCAGCCCAGTGACCCTGAAAGGGATACAGCGGAATAATAGATGAATGACTTACTTTTAAAAGAAGCATTTTTTTAAAATATTTCTTTAATCTTCTTAATTTTTGTTGTGCTCGTAACATGCCACAATGACAATAAAGCCTATTCTAATTCTAATTTTATACTAATTTTAATTCTAATTAATCATAGAACCACAATGGAAGGGCAAAAGAGCCACATGTGGCTCAGGAG
This sequence comes from Oryzias latipes, assembly GCF_053564925.1. Classification (NCBI taxonomy): domain Eukaryota; kingdom Metazoa; phylum Chordata; class Actinopteri; order Beloniformes; family Adrianichthyidae; genus Oryzias; species Oryzias latipes. Next base: position 17,351,049 of record NC_136259.1, read on the forward strand.
CTGAAGGTTGCAGGCCCCTGGCTCAACTACAATTAAGTTTGTATATGTTTTTATGTTTTGTTATGTTTTTTGTTTTGTTTTCATCTTTGTTGCAGAAGCTTGGGTAGAATTTTTTTTTTTTTTTTTACAAATTTAACAGGATTTTAAAAATGCTACGTGAGAGCAGGGAGTGTTTTTTAATCATGGCACTGTGTCAAACCATCTTCGTGAACAATTGTTTTTAATAAAGTTGACTGTTAATAGAAGAAAATTACTGATCTTAATTAAACGGAGAGAATTTATTTTTTCAGTTGACAGTGACATTATCCATTTTTAGCTCTTGATAGCTAAAAGACAGTTAGCACGTTTAAAGTCTTTTCACATGCAGCCCCGATGTGGGTGCTGCGGGATTTGGGTTGTTCGGGCCCTTGGAGGGTCTTAAAGAGGAGCGTCTGATTCATAAAGGGAGCGCTGGTGTGTCTTGCAATTCCCCAGTTAACAAATTTAGACTCATAAGGCCTTTTTTAGAAATTTATTTTCAAAGGAAAGAACTTCACTTTGATTAATTCACAAGAATTCACTAATGTGTGCCGTTTACATTGTGTTCTTTATACACTGCATCTGTTAAATTGTCAACTTTCACAATCAGCAAATTCTTGCTCCTCTGCATCCTCTATCTGAGCCAACATTGAAATATATGGCTGTGCCTACTGGTTTATCACACAGCTGCACCTACTGAACCATGCTGGACACAGAAGAGGGCTCTGCTTCATTCCTGTTGTAGATTTATTTGAATTTTCATCACCTCAATTGATCGAGAGCCTTTACTCAAGGGACAAAGATACAGACTAAATGACTATTGACTGCCAAGTGTTTGAAAAATGCATTTGTCAGACCTCCAGTGCTATTGATGAGGTTGTATTAAAAATGTGTCCGTGGAATCAATAGAGAGAAAAGAGAAACTCCATAGCTAGAGACTACAAGTGAATGTTTTGCTCCAATTTGTGTCCTGTTCCCTTTGTAGTTCCAACAATATTCCTCGTCCCACACCCCTCTCTCTGTCGTTCAGTTGTGTGTTGGTGCTTATGTGCTAACCACTGCTGGTGCAATGCAGTAAACTAAGGGAGGTAGAATAGCTGGGTGTGTTTTGTGAGCGCATATGGGAAAGGGAGAAGGGGACGTTGCAGCAGATGCATCGACAAGCATCTGTGGGTTTATGGTCTCAGTAAATCCCACTTGCCCCTTACACTGATGCGCCCATGCAAAAGCTTCAAACTCACAGATACAAATGTTTGTCATTTAAATTTTCTTTTAATTGCACAGCAAGGATGTTTAACATTCTGGAAAGTTAAAAATAACAATGACTTGTTTGAACTGAGTGATGTCAGAGAATGAAATGTTAAAGGCTGGCTTTAGTGGTATGTGCATTCCCTTTCGTGTTGCACACAGGGGGGGGGGGGGGGGGGGGCAATACTTACTTATGGAAAAATCAGAAGGTCTGAGTATTTCGGACTCGAGTTCCCACAAGTCTTTTTTTTCCAGCCAAAATCAAAAAGCTTGTGTTGCTTTTTAGGACATAGTTTTTGCAGAGAGACAGTAGTTCATAAGAAATTTGAGTTGTGGACAGAACTGTTGGCTCAAAGTAAGTCTGCCCCTACTTCCCTTCATCGATCTATTTACACTCTCTCCTGCTAGTTTACAGCCCCTCACCCAGATTATTGCTGCAGCAAAAATGGTGAGCAATATTGGAGCCATACAGCTTCGAGTCAGATGCCAGTTTGGATGAGGAAAACAAAGACATCTGCAATCTGTTTTTCTGCAAGTGAATGCATCGGAATTCAGTGGATTTATAGCTTTTTTAGAGCTTTTCCCAACTGCATTTTTCTTTCGTCCACAGTTTGAATGTAGAAATACTCAGAAATGTAATTTTAAGCCTAATTTTCTTTATATGTCATGAGAAAAATGCCTCAAGTATATGTTAAAAACACCAAAAACACAATTAACATAGCAAGTTTTACTATTACATTACAATTTACTATTACAATCTTGAAACAACCAAAAATCTTGTACAGCTTCTCCATTGATCCCCCCCCCCCCCCCCATTACATTTGTTTTAAAATATGCATTTGTATGACTTACAGACCGCTCAGAACTGCACTCTGGCAGCTAGCTGTACAGTTTGATGGTTTGTGTTAGCAGTATGATTTTAACGCCCTCATTTCATGACTGGCTGAACTTTATAGAGCAGATGATGAAAGGTGCACCAGTCCACACCATCTCGTATATCATGTCCTCTTTACACACACTCACCAGGTCTCTGACTATTTCTTCCTCTCTGTTTCTATTTTATCTCTCCCTCATAAGATGGCATACCTTCTGACTAATGCCCTGTCAAACACATTAGTGACTGATGGACAGCTTTTGATGTTTGTGATCATTCGCCGGTCATGTGTGCTCATGTTTATGAACGTTATCACCCAATCCTATTCAAATTGGGAGGACCTTTGTGAAGGTGCAGAATTACTTTTAGGTGTTTGAAAGCAGAAAGCACATGAGGCTGGAATGATGATGGGCTTAGATGAGAGGAAATACCTTTCAGATGGGCTTGATTTTTGTTTGGTCTTTTGTTTGGCTTTTCCTTTAGAAAAAAATAGTGGAAATGGTGTTGGGAGTGTCTTTGGGATGCTTTGATGTTATATTGATAGTGTTGTTTGCAAGTCAAAAGCCGAGTAGATAAAATAACAAATGGTGATGCCAGAAATAAGGAGGATGGGCTTAGTAAAACTCAGTTTTGGTCTTATTGATATAATACTATTTTTCAACTTTCCATAGCTCACCGTCTTAACCGCTTTTTGTTTCGTAGCCCTAAAAAGAACTTATGTTGTTCTGCAGCATCTTTTTCGAAAACCCCACTTCTTATTTGTTGTCCTGAAGAACCTGGATATCTGTGCTGCGCATTCTGCTCAAGGGTCCCAGCTGACAAATGTCATCCTTTACATATTGTTTTGAACACTTGTGTAGCACATAGCAGAACAGAAAGCTGAATGAGCTATTCCTTTGGACCAACATTGTCTTAGAATTTGGCAATTTTTTTTCTTCTTTAAAAAAATTCCATCAGTTCTGAGCACATTTGACCAAATGAAGAGCAAGTTTCCAAAAAATAAAATGCAATTAAACTCAAAAAATGAAATTTCATTATATTTATTGACAAACTGAATTAAAAAAGCTGATAAGATTAAACAATTCTTGTATTAATTTTGTCCAACAGACATCTTAGTACAGTCTGGATTTTACGGCTCTTTGGCTGCTGCAAATACCTGTGTTTTAACTTTCAACTGTTTAACCCTTTAAAACCGGAGATGTCACAAATTTAACCTAAATAACACATGGTCTATGACATATCGTAACTCTTGGACCATTTTTGAGATTCAGTTGATTTTAAATTTGTGAAAAAAGCAGTTTTTCATATCAGCTTTGCATTGATATACAACAAATTACTAACTTTAAGAGTTGCAAGGTTGCTTTTCTCTGTTGGACTTGCGTATATAGTGCATAAACGGTTGAAGATTTACGGTAGTCGACAGAATGTCAACACAGGAGCTAAAGCTCTGGTGTTAAAAGGCTAACCATACAAACACCTATAGCTCAGGGTTTTTGGTTGAAAGCAAAGAATTCTTAATGCACAGGAAAAACCTGGCACAAAACCAGGATATGTGAGTGATAGCTGGCTATACAGGTAAGTCTGTGTCTCAAGTTTTTGCACTAGCAGTTTTGTGTTTTGCTGTCTGGTCCAACAAATGGTACAATCCATTGTGTTTTTTTTGCCACTTGGTATTTGTTGTGTAATACTAACACCTGCTTCTGTTTCTAATAAAATGAAGCAGGTAGGGTTGGTGAGGTTTACATCCAGAGGTTTTCTTGCACAAGTAGTTTTTTACTTGTTTTCACAAAGTAGGTGATTAACAATCATCCACAATTTAGTTTTTGTAGCTGTTTACTCTGTTAGTTTTAGCAGATTTTTTGAAGAGCTATTTGCTGTGAAATTACAACAAAAATTGAAGCTGCAGGTTCTCCCATTGATGCATAAAAATACCAGAACATGTGGTTAAACTGATGGGTTGTCGTGACAAGTTGAAGTCTTTAGCAACGGACATTTATGAACATCACACTCACACAGAAAAATCAAAATGTCCAATTTGGTCAGTACCAGTATTCACCTAATGTGAAGGAAAATCCCTAAAAAAATTTATTGTACATGAGAAGAACCACCTTATCAGTATGAGCTGGTCAAGCACCTGGCAGTTTACCTAATATGGATTCAACAAGTCAAAGGGGACTCTCAGGGACGCAACTACCCAGTTTCATAGGGGTATGCGGCCATATAAAAAAACGCCCCCACCCACCCCTCGTCAAGCTGACTAAACACCCACAAAACACATCTTTTGTGTTTAAATGTATAAATCTAATAGTCTTATCTGATCATGCATGTGGCCCAGCAGAACATTTTTGTGAGCCATTTTCAACCATTATTGTCTCAAAGACTCCCCAATTTAGTGTGTTGAAGGCCATTCAGAAGACTCTTCTGAGTTATGCCTTGCCCCAGCCCTCTCCTGTGCACCATTCTGTTCTTCTGCCTCCTTATCATCAGCTGATCATCTCTCTTTCTCTCTAGTTATCATCGTCATCTGATCCTGTCTCCCCGTTCTTCTCTGTTGTGATTGACTTGTCATGTATGCCTGCACTTACGTTCCCAGAAAGCCACATTGAACAGATGGTCAGCAGAAGTTTAAACCAGAATGATAATCTAGATTTTGTGGCTTCAATAGTTTAATTATTCCTACCTGGAGTTACCTCTGCTCCCTTTCTATCAGATGCATCAGCAACATCATGTCTGTCTCCCTAGCAAGAATTATTTCACATTTTAAATAAATTAAACATCTTGCTAATGCATGTTTTTTTAAATTAAGAATACTATTTAAAAATGACTGATGTGGTATTAACTGGCTTTGCCCTAAACGTCCACTGTAAGGTCGACCTGTTTCTTTCCTGCATCTGTCCGGATTTTTTCTCTAAAAACTTTGTGTTGGGAAGATTTTAAAATAATACAGTGACTAAAATATATGTAAAAACAGAAACATTTTTTATTTTAAATTATATTTTTGTTGGATATCAGTTAGTGGTGTGATAGAATAAAATAGATTTCTTTGTTGTTGTCAAACATCTCCAAATGTTCAACTAAAATCCAAAATGTCATTCAGCCAAAGTTATATTAAAAGCAAAAGTCTGTAAACTAAGAAGTTACTCAAAAAACAACAATTATCCTAGCTTTTAACAATAAAAAAAACACACACCATCTAACACATCACACATACTTTTCCCTACTTCTTCCCGTAAGATCAGCTTTAATCATTATTTAGTGCTGTTTAAGTCAAAGAATAAAAACTTTTACAGTTAAAGAAATTATTAATATTTGTCTGAATCTCAGCTGTAAGACACCAGCCTGTTTTAACACTGCTATAACATGCCTGCTGTCTCTCAAGCATTAGAGAAACTTTTCTTCATTGCTTTACATCAGTGCTTCTCAATTATTTTTTGCAAAGCCCCCCCCAGGAAAAAGAAAATGTTTCGAGCCCCCCACTTGCCGCAAATAAGATAATCTATAAAAAAAATTGGGAAGTATACCTAAAATTGTATCTTTTAACATTAACAAAAAAGCAAAAGCAATATTAATCCACTTTCAACAAATATTAGTTGGATTTTCCCACACAGAAACCTCTATGCAACGCATATGCTGCAAACGACATCCGCCTGAACACTGATGATGGCAAAGTCACTGTCTTAATCCTGCTAGACCTGAGTGCTGCCTTTGATACTGTTGATCATGGGATCCTTTTGCACAGACTCCAAGACTGGGTTGGCATCTCTGGATCTGCCCTAAGTTGGCTCAAGTCTTATCTGGAAGACAGGAAATACTTTGTTGAAATTGGGAGTTGTGTCTCAGACTACATGGCCTTGACTTGTGGTGTGCCCCAGGGATCGATCCTGGGACCCCTTCTGTTCAACCTCTACATGCTGCCACTAGGGCAGTTAATACGCAGTAATAACATATCTTATCACAACTATGCAGATGATACTCAGATCTATGTGTCACTGACAACAGGTGAATATGGGCCGGTGGATTCACTCAGCCACTGCCTCCAACAGATCAGTGCGTGGATGCGGAACAACTTTCTCCAGCTAAACTCAAACAAGACCGAAGTTATTATTTTTGGCCCACAGAAACAAAGAGAAAGTGTCAGCAGCTACCTTCATTCTCTGTCTCTTAAACCCTCAAATCAAGTCAGAAATCTAGGGGTAATCATGGACTCTGACCTGAACTTTAACAGCCATATCAAGTCAGTAACATCAGCGGCATTTTACCATCTGAAAAACATTGCCAAAATCAAAAACATAGTGTCAAAGCCAGACCTGTAGATACTTATTCATGCATTTGTCTCCAGTAGGTTAGACTACTGTAACGGCCTGCTCACCGGCCTCTCCAAACGAGCTGTAAAACAGCTTCAGTACATCCAGAATGCTGCTGCTCGAGTCTTGACCAGAACCAGGAAGTATGATCACATTAGTCCTGTGCTCAGGTCTTTGCACTGGCTCCCTGTACCTCAAAGAATAGACTTCAAAGCAGCTCTGCTTGTGTACAAGTCTCTCCATGGCCGAGCACCAAAGTACATCTCTGACATGTTAGTGCCATATGAACCATCTCGTACTCTGAGGACCTCAGGGGCCGGCCTCCTGTTGATTCCCAGAGTCCGAACTAAACAAGGGGAATTAGCGTTTCAATATTCTGCAGCTAAAATCTGGAACAGCCTCCCTGAAGTCGTAAGACAGGCCTCTTCTGTGTTCATGTTCAAATCTAGACTTAAAACATTTCTGTTTAGCCGTGTATATGACTGAAAGGTCCTATCTGCACTTTTCTTTCCTTTCCTTCCTTTATTTTTAAATAAATTTTCAAATATTTTTATTTTATTTATTTTTTTAAAGTAAATTTTACGTTGCTATTTCTATGATGTATTGTGATTTTAATGCATTTTTCTGTTTTGTGAAGCACCTTGAATTACTTTGTGTACGAATTGTGCTATACAAATAAACTTGCCTTGCCTTACACCCCTGGGGACTCTTACCAAAGACTAGTTCTAGAAAATAGCTTGTTTTCAAATGAAAAGACCTATAGTTACACAGTTCTTTACATTCACAAAACCTATATGTGTTGTTATTTGAGGAATATCTCAACATCATTTTGAGTGGGTGTTTTCCCTTTTTCTTCTTCTGTTTTGTTTAGTTCATGTTGCAAATATTCTATTAGTAAAATGTTCTATTAGTAAAAGAACTTTGCCATTTAGGAGTTGCACTTGTTTAAAATTGAGAGGTTGATCAGCACAGACTTCAACTCCATTGTTGCATTGCCTGTAACAACCACTAACACTAGATTGGTTCATCTACAGTCCATCTCTTTTGAGTTGCATGGGGCGTCCATCTCACGACCATCAGTTAGTTTACATTTTCTCTATTGCCTCTCTGGTCCGTTCCTCCTCCCCCCTGGCTTCAGGAGGAGTGTTTTGTCCCACCACCCGGTGTCAAATAGTTCATCCAAAATATTGGCAATCAGCCCCCGTGCCCTCTCCTTCCTCACTGAGTCCTTGTAAAATGGATGTTTTGTGTCATAAATGTTGTGTTTTTGTATTTCCAAAATTAAACTTTCATCGTCCATGGCAAAAATGGACACCGGTATTATTTGTGTTGTTAACGTGCGTTAATGCTTGGGAACGTCACCTTAGAAAATAACATTTTATACATTTTATTTTGAAAGTACAACATAAAATGTTATTTTGAAACCCAGACCTGTTCCCCGTTTTTCTGGCTGTATTGACTGGAAATAGAACTCTTGCATAAAGCTTGCATTGTGGAGAGACAGACATCAGATGCAAGCATGACAGAGGCGATGTAAACATTTAGATTGATTAATGAAAGTTCAATTTTTTTGTGCCAATACAACGCAAGGAGGAGATGCACCACCAAAGGACCAGTGTAAATCCAGTGTAAGGCTTTAGCTCTCTGTTAAGAGTCCTCTTAATTTTCTAGTTACTCTGCCTGTCAGGGTCCAAGAGCTTGGATGGCTGTGTGGAATGGAGCTGTAAGCCAGCGTAATTATTGTTTGAAAGCCAGAGGCTTTGCAAATTAAGCACACTCATTTGAAATCAATGCTGGCCAATCGCAAGTTCAGAAATAATAAGAAAAATACTTTCTCCTGGGAGATGAGATTGGTCAAATGGTCCTTGTTTTGCTTCTTAAACGATTAGTAATATGTTGAAGGGTTTTGAGAGTAAAATCAAGTTTATCAACACTCTTTGCTTATCTGTTAGTAGATATATTGCTAGAGACTCAAAGGTCATTATATATCATAGCTAAGGAACATGTTTTTGTGTTTACACAGAAGAGGGTAAGAACATTACACAAACACCTGCTTATATAACTGTTTGACATCAAGTCAGTAAACCAAACTTGTCTTAGTGATAAATGGCATTGTAAACATTGAACCAGGCCAAAACAACTCCCCGAGGACCAACTATGCTTGTGTGTGATCAGCAGAATAAGCCCTTATCGTCATATTGCGGGCCTCTGCTCAGAGTGGCGATGGTATGTGCTTTGCATACTAATGTGATAATCTATTCTTCATTAGTGCCTAATACAGCAGTTAAGTTGCCCTTTGATAGCATCACTGTGCCCTCACAGCAGCAAAGATGAGGTCTGCCTGCCACTGATAAAGCTTCAAAATGCAATAGAGATGACAAAAATGTGACAATGACACCCCAGAATGCCAGGAGCAGCGGCTGCCGCAGCCTTCAAGTCACTTGATCTCATTAAGAACACTGAAGTGTTAATTTTAAAGGAGTATTCTTTATATTTCTCATGACTCCATAATTCAGGGAGAATGCTGACGTCTGGAGGCCCCTGTCATGTGGTGCCATGTGTTCCCTCCTGGATCGCACCATCTGGCTTGGTTTACAACGGGCTGCTAAGGCCGCAGCGAGGGCTCAAGCAGCTGATGTTTAACTGTTACCGACTTGAACCCTATAGCAGGCTGAATGTGGGTGGTGTAGCATCACTCCCACAACTACAGTCTGTTCAGCTGCACTTCCTCTCTGTGGCAGATGTGGCAGCGTGAGCGCCAGCCAATTATAGAAAATGCATGACCACGTAGCTGATGAATATTTTTCTTCTATAGAAGTTAAGACATTTTACAAAGATAGACTTAAAACTGCCAGAATCTTTTTTTTTTGGAAATGTTTTGCAATCTGTCATCCAACTCAAGTTAAAGACTTTTAGAGAAAAAGTGGAACACAAAAAAAAAGATCATCATGGAGTTAAAAAGGAGGACTAACAGACATTTTTCCGTAAGCAAAAATGGTTTTAGAATGTATTCTTAACCCATAAGAACCGAGACCCATTTTTCATAAAAAGGAAATTTTGAGGGACATACCACAGACCAAGTGGCTCACAACATACTGTATTTCTGATGTTTTTCTGTTACACATGTCACCATTAGTTTTTATGGGTTCAAAATACTTTCTTATTTTTTTTTAAATGATATGTAGGTTTGTTCACAAAAACTTGCTCTATTCCTTTAACTCACAACATTCGTGGATATTTTCTTAGTTACTTTAAAAATGTCTAAACCGAATGTGACAGTCTGATGTCAACGTCTGTGCAGTGTCATGTTTCCATCCAGACTCTGTACCATTGATTACCGTAATCGGATATGCGGCATCTCGCCTGCTAATGAGTTTGAGATTGACACTTGAGTTTATTAGGCTCCATGCTGTTTACTGTAGACTGGTGGCGTGTAATTAAAGCTTTCACCCCACCAAGCAATGACATGCAAACAAGCCCCCTGTTGTTGTGCTGAGCATAGCATTACGTTTCATGTGTTTGTGAATTTCATTTTTATTCATGGGAACTGACCAAAGATTTAACCTTGGTTTGCCACTGAAACTCAGTTCTTTTTGGCCTGATTTCTCTCTAAAATATGTGCAGGTAACTTGTGGTAACAAAAAAAAGATTTTTAAAGCTGAAATAAACAAATAAGGAGCTATTTTTAAGAACCAATGGCTGAAGGTTTTGCAGGGGTCCTTATGGCCCAACTATCATGGCTCAACAGAGTAATAAATTCTTAAAGGATCAGAGGATCGGATCAGACCATCTGCTGGTTACAAAACTCATTTTTTATGATCTTTGTGATGATAGAACCCCAACCAACACCTTCACATTTAGAACCGAGGGATTCAAACTCATTTAGCAAAATTGATGCCCTGCTCTATCAAATACCGCCAATTATGTTGTTAAAATCGAAGCAGAAGATGTAACATGCATGGATGGTAGACTATACATTTAAAACAGGAAGGCTACCTTTTAGTAAAAGTACATTGCAATGTTATGCTATGCTGCTGCTTCATTATTATTTACACAATGTTTCCTTAGGTTAGCTTCCAAACATACCATGTAAACCCCTGTTTTAAAAACCCACTCCAATGAAAATGGTGGTTTTAACATGTTCTTGTGGCCTTTTTCTCATGATGGAGGTCATATATAAAGAAAATTAAGCTTAAATTGCATTTCTGGGTATTTCTTTACTCAAATTGTTGTGAATCAGGGGCAGATGTTGGAAAAACCTGTAGCAGTGACATAGGTGTTACAATTGATGGGCCACAGGCTCCCTGCTCCGCTCCATTCTGATACATCCACTTGTAGCCAAATAGATCTATGTACATCTTTGTTTTCCTCGTCTGAGCTGCCATCTGTCTCGAAACCGTGTTGCCTGGATAGCTCCAGTATTGCTTGCCATTTCTATTGGACTGGTAATATTATGTTGGGGTTGTGACGGGCTGTAAGTTGCAGAAGAGAGGGTAAATAGATGGGTAATGGGAAATGGGGGCGAGCTTACTCCATGCCACCAGTTCTGCCCACAACATTGAAGTTTGCCCACACAGAGGCAAACTTCAATGAGCTACCGCTATAATGCAGAGACCAAAAAACAGCACTTTTTAAAATCTTTGGCTAAAAATGGCATAATGAGAATTAAAAGATTACTGGGAACACTTTTAAAATGGATCAAAATATGATAGGATAGGAACTTTAACAAACAAATGAACACCAAGCTTGATTAAAGCAAACAATGTTAATACTGTAGTTTAGTCACATGTTTCTTGAAAGAGTTGTCTAAAAAAATCAACTAAGAATTTTTTTTTGTTTTAGCCAGTATGGCCTTCCTTTAGGCAACTGTCTGATTCTTGTTCCCAAGTTTGAGACTTGAGACTGTACCTAGTCAGACTTCTAGATATAAGCTGTATGATGTATCATCAAAAGGGGGAAAAGAATAAGCTGTGGTATTGAGGCTGAACTTTTCTGAGTGGTTAATGAAAGTTTCTCTTTGAAAAAACTCTGTTTGAATCCTTTCATCTACATGTATCGAAAACTTTCCTAGCTAAGATATTACTTTTGTGGAAGTGCTGTGCTCTGTAGGAGAGAAACGTATGACAATAATCATGTCTAAGGTGTGGTGTCTGTAGTAAGGGGACCTCAAATAATGCCTTCAGGCTCCATGCGCTTGAAAGTTGATTTCACAGTTGGTTTTTGAATTGCTTCACAGCATTGCAAGTTGCAAATGTCTCAAAGCAATGAAGAAAATGCACTTATACCCCATTTTGTGGAAAACAAAAAAGAAAACCTTCTTACTTTAGGTGTGGCCTCCTCCTGACTTTGTGAAAAATGCTTCCATCTCTCATCTTTTGTCCCTGACATACGATAGTTTAATGATTTGTTTTGAGATGTATGACCTGCTGTCCTTTTGTGAGGCAAAAGGAAGTTTTGACAAGTGACACATTCTAATATTTTTTGCTTAATAGGGAATAATATCCCACCATACCCACACAATGCCTAAAGGTGAGATAGCGAGGAAATATTAAGCATGCCCAAACTCTATTTGATACGCACAGGTGGGAAAATGGCACCTCTAATGGAAGAGGGAGGTCATCAGATTTAAGCTTGGGAGCAGGCTGATCTGTGCCACTGCTGGCGTAATCAATTTGAGATGGCGATTTGGATGGCAATGGGCTCCCTTCGACAGGTAATCTGGTACAGCCATTAGAGCCTGTTAAGTGGCTGGGCCTCAGTGTCACACCTCTTCCATCAGTCCATATTTGGTCAAACATGGGCTTCCCTTTCACCCTCTACAGCCCTTCTTCAGAGCCGGCAACAACATGGTGATTGTCTGGCAGAGGCGCTGACAACTCAAATCGACAAAGAAGACTAATGTGGTTTAAATGAATGAATTGACCTGCCACATCAACCACCACTGACCCCTGGTTGTTACGCCATCCTCTTCAATCTCATCATTAAGCCACTCACCCTTCGTGATAAGGGCCTGCAGCTGTGGAAGAGCACCTAATTGCAAATGGTAATTAAAAACCTACTGGTTATAAGAGTCTGAAATATCAGATGACTATCAAAGTCCCACATCAGATAGGAAAATCTACTTTATTCATTTATGGGGTGGAGCAGAAATTGAAACCAAACTGAAGAATAACGGAGTAAAAAAATCCAAAATGAAAAATAGAAGGAAACCAAGAAAATGTCAGTAATTCTATCTTTTTACATGGTTGGGGAACAAGATATCTTTGCTCAACTGTGGACATTGTATCAAGGAATTTCATATTGTTTTTCAGTTTTTTTTAAGGTGGATGAGCAAATACACCTGAAACAGTCTGATTCTGGCAGAAAACAAACTAAAGGATAATTAATGAAAATCTGCTCAAAAGAAGAGTTGGCATCTAAAATTTGGATCTCCATGTTTTTCATTTAGAATAAAGGATTGAAATTTGGGCTGTAAACAGTTTGGTCATCTTAATCTCAGCAATCTCCAAATGATTGAAGCCTTTGTATTTCTTAGATATTTGTTTGTGTCATCAGATTCATTTTCAAAGTATGCACTGATATTTTAACTACTTGTATTTAATACTTGTTGCATGTTAAATGGTGTTGTTGCTCCCAATTGACATTCAGACTGGAAAAATCCTTTGATCGAGTCCTGAACCTTGTGCTTGGTTTGTATTCAGACTGCCATCAAGCGGACCATTCTGTTATGAACTAAAGCTCGTAAACAAAACCATGTGATTAAAGATCTCTTCAGTCCTTGGCCAGGAACTACCGGGGCCGGAAAAAAAAAAAAGACAAAGAACAACATTCTGCGCTTTACAATTCTTATCGGGACAGCTAACTTATTAAAACTTTATATTTCGGTTACTAGTTTTGAATGTCGGGAACAACACATTTTACTTGTTGCTTTGCACGGTGGAGGCATGCTGCAAGGCGGTAACTGGCAGTGTGTTTATGATGTATAGATTGTCGTGAAAACAGTGAGAAGCAATGTCTGTCACATTAAAAATTGTTTTAACAAGCCTGTATTCATCCAACCACATTTCAATGAGTTGCTGTGTCTCATCATTGTGGTGTTATGGCATTGCTTTAAGAGAATTCTGGAAAGGTACTACAAGGTAGCTTTTAGGATGATGTCACAGCAGCGTTGCGTGTTGGCCATGTGACAAGACACAGAAAAGCATGTGAGAAGCATTTTCCGCGGCGTTGAAATAAATGTTCTAACAAATAAACAGGTGGACTATTTTTTCGGTTTGAAAACACAACAATTGTTGCTTTAAATTTGTCTGCAGCTTATTTGTTGCTACATTCCTACCCTGTTTACGTCCGCTACAGTGGCCGTCTTGGTTCAGTTTTTCCGCTCCAAGGTCAGATTGTGTTCAGACTGAGGAATCTCAAAGTGAACAGAAGCTCACTTCGATTGGAAAATAACCAAGACTACTTCCAAAGATGGGTCAGGGAGCAGTTCGTAGTCCACTTGGGTGTTTTCAGAAAATTTCTTCCGGATTATCGAGGGAAATGAACTCTGGTTCACTTTAAACAAATCAAATGTGTCTAGGTTGAATACACCCTTAGTCTTCATGAACCAGGCATTTGAATTTAATAAGAAAAAAACATTCAGGCATTAATTTCTCAGTTTATGTGTGCAAGACAAATCTGAGATGTAACTCCTCAAACTGTAACCAAGTTAAATAAGTGATGAGTTAAAAGGGGAGGTGCTTTGTTCAGTGTTAAGGAAGCATTTGGCAATTTAGTTCTTGATAAAACAATTATCCTGCCTGGTTGTGCTGACACATTTGAAACTGAAAAAAGAAAGTAGTTTGTGATCAACACTTTCTGCCTCCATTCTTCTCCCGACATCTTCTTTCTTTCATATTTTGTGCTATTTTTCTTCACCTACCACTGCTGTAATTAGTGAGTCTTTCATTAGCTCTCACATGGGTGTGCACCTGTTCCTGTCTGCATGTGTTTGTTACAAAGGGATAGTATTGGAGAAAGTGTTTGACACTGGGAATGTGTTCGTTTGTGATAGTGAATAAAACGGAGTCGCAATAGGTTGACTCTCAGAGCGATCGATTCTCAATTGCTGTAGAAGTGCTTTTCTCTTTCTTTTTTCCCCCTTTTTGCCAATTCAACACATGATTAAAGGCGTCGAGGCAATTACCATTCATCTGGAAGGATTCTGGTAGAACAGGCCTTCAAAGAAATGTGAGAATCAATCCATTATGAGCAGCTCTCTTCTCTTTCCTTCACTTCTTCCCTCACACTTCTGTTCTTTTTCTCTCTCTTAATGGTTTTTCTCCTTCCTATGCTCCTGCTGTTTCTGTCTGTTTTAGTTACCTGCTTATTGCTACATGCCTTTCCTGACTAAAATGTTTTGTCATTCCCTTGTTTTCCCTTCAATCTCTTGCTTTTAATTCCAGTTACATCATTATCATATTTGAGCTCAAAAGACCTGAACTCTTTAGTGACATTATTTCTGGTTTCTTTTCCCATTTGTGCTGCTCGGGATTTGATGAATGTAGAAAAAACAATAAATTAGTTACATTCAGTAACTAAAGGCTTAACCAATAGAAATACACTAGTTTCACATTTTGATAGATGTTGCAATATCCATCCATCCATCCGTCCGTCCATCCATTGGTTCACATGGTTTGCTCGCGCTTATCCCACTTACTTCATGGTGAAAACACTAGCCTGAGTTGTTATTTGTTTTATTAAAGCTCTTGATGCTGTGTCCACATTTTGTAACTGCTTTTGTAAGTGAGACTGCCTTTGATTCTGCTTAGGTTTTGCCGTCCAGGGTAATTTAATAAGGAATTTATTGGGTCCTATGGTTTAGATCAGGGGTGGGCAAACTACGGCCCGCGAGTCAAAAAGTTTGCCTGGTTTGGATTGTTAATGTGAATTGAGAATACGTAGGCCAAAGCAATAGAAGACGTATAATAAAATTGTGTTGACTCTTAAGTCTTCAATGTCATTGTAGCACAGACAATATCCATTTAACTCATCTAGTTTAAGACAGCATGCAAAAAAACCTGTTTAGTTGATGAATAATATCAATAGGGCTCCAGAAAACTGCTACGAGGACAGTGGCCTGCAAAAACAGTCTATGTATAATAATGACAGAATCCAATTTAGTCTTCGTTTTTTTCAATATAAAGGCTGTGTGTGCATCTATGTACATTTTCATTGTTGATAGAAACGGCACAGCTGAGGACATTTCAAGTCCTGAGAACTTAGCTTTAACAGCAAAATCACACAGCCGAGTCCTTGCTCATCAAAACTGAGAATTGCAGACTCTCTTCCTCTACGCTGCAGGAAAGCGCGACTGATTGAATTTGATTTCCCTTCTCAAAGCTTTACAGTGTGTAAGTATTGAGAAATACGTCACGAAGGTTGAACTAGCTGACGTGGATTGGCTCACAAGTAACAAATCACGGTCTGCTCTGCACTGCTGAATAAGGTCTGGTCCATAAATTTCATAGAATTGATTATGCTTTAACCAGCAATTGATGGTTAAGTAAGGTGTTTATCAGAGTGTGTGGAGACTTAGTTCCATGCAGCATTGTAAAACAATGATTTTCACTGTTTACAACCAAAACAAGAAGCTTTAACACATTTTACCCTAACAAACTGGCTGCCAAGAAGTTATTTAATAAGACAATAACACATCCAAAAGATAGAAAAAGCGGCACTGCATAATTCGTTTTCCTCAACATAATATTTCTGTTGTAATTATAAACACAAACTACTTGTTTATTCTACATCCTTCAAATGATTAAACAATTTATTATTAACCTCTAAAACCACAGTTGCATTTCACAATAATGAGCAAAACACAAAGAAATGTAAAGATTTATTACCCATTCCGTTTATTTTGGTAGTTCTTTAAAACTGTGTTACATCTAATAACTTAATAAATGTGGCAATAATGACTAGTTAAAGGAATTCTGTGTTACTGATGTTAGATTTTTACTGATAAAGCAGAAAATAAACTGGATTGTTAGAGTATAATTTTGTTTAATAGTGAACAAAGGTATAACTTAGAATAAATTATATTGCATTGGAGTAGTAAAAAATACAAACTTACAGAACTGGAAAAACTAATTTTCTAAATTTCAAAAATTATATTTTGCTTGAATTTCAGTCTTTTCTGTTTGCTTGTTTTCTGTTTTCACCTGACACCATCGGACTTGGCTTGCACAATATGTGTCTAAAATTAACAGGAATGGTCTACAGCTGTCCCCAGTTTGTTAACAAGTATAGCTGTTTACGCTAATGGAACCAGGAGTTCTAGATTGAGATGGTTTGGACAGATGGAGAGGGGGCAGTGATTATGTTGGAAAAATGATGCTAAGAATAGAATTACAAAAAGAGGTCTAAAGGAAAACCAAGGAGGTGTTCACCCATTTGGTCAAAGAAGAAATGAGGGTGGTTAGATTAGTGTTAGCATGAAGGATCCAGAGGATCCCCAAAGGAGCACCAACAAAACGGTGTGACTGAGCCAAATATTTAAAAGTCTCACTCCGATCAACTTTTGAGCTATTTTAAAAGCATTTCCGGTGGTCTTTTTTTTCTGAGTATACTGTTTTTAAATCAGAAAACCTCTGTCATTTCCTAGGATAGGAAAATAAGCTCTTTTTTCTAACAGCATTTCAGTCAGACAACTTATCCATTAAAGAAGATTTACTTCCATATTTCTTTTAGTTTGGCATAAGGCTCCATTCAGATACATAAAACAAAAATCTCCATGGATAACTTTGGGTATTAAACTACCCCTAACGGAGCTCACAGGTGGAAGCCGGGAAGAGGGTGGGGTGATGAACGCTGAGCTCGCGGAAATGGAGGAAGAGGGTTTGGTCTGCACACCTGGAACTTAAGTAGGACACTAAACAGGTGAGTAAATTAGACTGGACCGCCCACGGGGAGGAGTAACCAGGTAAATGCATCGCTCGAATTGCCTGCATGAAATTCTCCCAGGGTCATTCATTTTTTTGCATCTTTGAGCCTCATTTTCTTAATATTAGTCCTTCATGAGAAACATGCCAAAAGAACATATTTAATACATTATTTTCATCAGAGTGGGTCTTTAAAGTTAATTTCCTAATTTCATTTTTCTTTTGTTCAAAGTATATTTCTTCTAAACATAAAAAAATATTTTCCAAAAACCTGGTTTGCTGCCTGTAGTTTTTTGCATTGAGGGAAGACAAAGAAGGAAATTGTTGGATGTTTGCCCCGCTCATGACAGCCATTAACACTTTCTCTTTTACGCTGCCTCCTTAATTTTCTTCAAAACACCATTCCACATCACTTTACTAACCTAATGGCACTTTAAAACACCTCCTTTTGTCTATCAACTAAATTGCAAACAAAACCTCATCACCATAAAACACCACATTGCATCCATACCCTAAAGAGGAGAAAGCAATGAAATTGATTGATAATCAGCAAAAAAAATCACAGCATTTGCTCTTTGAAATTAATGGTGCTGTTGTGTTAACACATTTTCTTTTGATGGTAGTCCAGAGAAAGCTCTGATAAAGAGCCAAGAGTAAAAAGTGCTTTAAGGTGAAAGTCCTTGGTTAGTTCTTAATCATATAAATGGCATAGCACCAATTAAAACCCACAGTAATTGCTGTTAAAGCTTTTAAAACGCCTCAAATAACCCAGAAACAGTCCTCTAAGAACCTTTAATTACCATCTTCACCAGTAGAAGGTTGGACTCAATGAATATATCAATGTGTGGATAAACGTGGAAAAGGGCTTCTTGTGTCTAATTGCTGTGATTTACTTTTGTGGTGGTTTTATTTCCTTATGAAATGTTCTTGGTCTCTGGTTGAATCCATCGCAGAGTTACGTGAGTGAATTCTCCTTTAATGTAATCAAAGCAAAAGATTTTTAGAGAGAAAAAGACAGAATTCAAGGTCAAGACATCATGTCAGACATCACTGTGGTCCCATGTGTGGACATGACTGACATCAGAAGTTTTAGCTCAACTACATTTGAGCAATTAGAAAAGATGATGTGAATTCATAAGCTGTGGAGGTTATACAGCCGGCGATACTAATCGCTTTTTGTGTACATCTCATTAGGCTAGACGGAACTAAAGCAAACTGCCATCCAGAAACGATTAAATTATAGGCATGCAAAGTGAAATCAATTGTCAATTATGTTATCGTGGATTTTCATCCAATGAGGTTCTTCGTTTGGTGTGTCTGCCCGGTTTGTCATAATTGTGATACTGACTTGAAATAAGAATGGGTCCGTCTTCTCATAGAGGCTGAGATATATCATTAATTAAACAGAAGAAAAAGATCCCAACAAGGAAATTGCATCAATTATATGTTCAAAATTTTATAATGGAAAAATGTGGTAAATTTCTCTTGAGACTGCAGATTGGGCGGGCTATCAGAATTCAGCATTAGGCACTGCAACAAACTGACATTATGTATTGTCATGAAAAGCAACAAGGCTATAGGGAACATTACCAGTGTTAGGGAAATATGCAGGTGAAATGTTTTATGGGATAAAGTGTCTGGCTTTTCCCCTGGAGGCACATAGACATTTGCACATTTTATGCTAATTAGGTTTATGGCTTGATAATATGTTTAAAACATTTAATGAAAGGCTGCTGAGTTGAAAAAAATCATTGAATCAATCAATTGAATTTAAATCTGTTCTTCACCATAGACAGACATACTGCATGACCTTCACCTTAAATTCAAATATGAACACTTAAATATATTTTATTGAATGTAATATAATATGCCGATTTGTTTGTTGTAAATTTAAAATGTGTATGCAGAGACATTTTCACGAGTTGGTGGATAAATCTCAACTTTGATTGAACTAAAGCTGCATTGTCCTCAGTCATTTTGACTCAACTTGCCAAGTTTTCATGTTTGTTTTTTCATCACACTTTGAGTATTCACTGTAGCATGTGAGAAAAATACAAATATTAGTGTATCTCCTGCTGTTTCTGACAAGGTGGACCAGTCCAGGCCACCAGTCCATCCCAACCTGGTTGGGATGCAGACAGAGGTACCAAAGGTGAAAACCAAACCTCAGCATGCTGCATTGTCTGAGAGTACCTTAAGGTGTATTCAGACCAGACCCTTTTGGCTCTCTTAAAGTGAACCAGAGTTCATTTCCCTCGATAATCTGTAACAAATTTTCAGCCTGAGTTCACCCAAGTGGATTCTGGTCTAGGACCAGGAACCCCTCTTGGACCCATCTTTTGAGCTGGTCCCTGTTTGTTTTTACTTGGACTGGGCTCCGGTTTGCTCTGAGTTTTTCCCAGTCAGAATAGGCTCCGAGCCCGGAGTAATAATAATAATAATAATAATAATAATAAATTTTATTTAGAATGCGCTTTACATTTTAGATAAAATCCCAAAGCGCTACAATGGAGGCAGAAATAAAAATGATTTACAATAAGAACAAGGTAAGACAAAAATAAAACAACAATGAAAGTACTAAAAAGCATTATTAAAAAGAAAAGTTTTTAAGCCTTTTTTGAATGTGCCAAGGCTTTGTGGGGCTCTGAGGGATTGTGGAAGATTGTTCCAGAGTCGAGGGGCAGCAGCCTGAAAGGCTCTGTCTCCCATAGTGGTTAGCCTGGTCCTTGGCTGATGAAGGCAGTGTGTGAAATTGGAACGGAGGAGTCGTGAAGTGGCGTGCAGGGAAAGGAGCTCACTGAGGTAGGCAGGGGCAGTTCCATGGACGCATTGGTAGGTGAGGAGACAGAGTTTGTATTGAATTCTGGAACGAATGGGTAACCAGTGAAGTGACTGAAGGACAGGAGTGATGTGGTCAAATTTGCGTCTCCTTGTCAGGACCCTAGCAGCGCAGTTTTGGATGTGCTGGAGCTTTTCCAGGCTCCTGCCAGGAATCCCAACAAGGAGAGCATTGCAGTAATCTAGTCTGGAGGAGACAAAAGCATGGATTAGTTTTTCTGCATCAGACTGGGTTAGTGAGGGGCGGAGCTTTGCAATGTTTTTCAGATGGAAAAAAGAGACTTTGGAGAGGTGACGTATATGATGATCAAATGTTAGAGTAGAATCGATTTTGACACCAAGATTTATCACAGGTGAAGAAAGTGGAATGTTGTGACCAGAGACCAGAATGCTTTTGGTGGAGGATGTTTTGATCTGGTGAGGGGTACCGATTAATATGGCTTCAGTCTTGTTGCTGTTGAACTGGAGAGAGTTTTCAGCCATCCATGCTTCTATCTCCTCGAGATATGCCTGGAGGGCAGAAGAAGTTATGGTGGGAGTGGAATTCATTTTTACATATAATTGTGTGTCGTCGGCGTAACAGTGGAATGAAATGTTGTGTTTACGAATGATTTGTCCAAGTGGAGATATGTAGATGGTAAAGAGTGAAGGTCCAAGAACAGAGCCTTGAGGAACTCCGCAGGTGACTGTGTGTGTGTGGGATTTAGCATTTCCCAGAGCCACATATTCTGTCCTGTTTGTGAGATATGATTTAAACCAGTTGAGTATGTTCCCAGAGAGTCCAACAGTAGTATGAAGACGGTTAAGGAGAATGCCGTGATCCACGGTGTCAAATGCAGCTGATAGGTCAAGAAGGATGAGTAGAGATGGGGAGCCCTGGTCCGCAGCCATGAGTAGGCCAGTGGAACAACTGGACCAAAATGACCACTGAAACCGGTCATTACGGGATGCAAACACAGTAAGAAAGTATCAACCATGGCGATGAGACACAGCAACTCTTTGAAATGTGGTGGGATGAATGCAGAATCATTTAAACAACTTTTAATGTGATAAACATTCTGACACTGTTTTCCCAACAATCTACACATCACAAACACTAATCAGCGTACCTTCATAGCTGTGGCTTTGCAGCATGACTCCAACAAACCAAAGAAGCAAGTAAAAATTTTTGTACCTAACGTTGATAAAGATATTCCAAATTGGTAAGCGAAATATAGTTTGAATGAGTGAACTATCCTAACAAGGATTGCAAAGCTTCCATTATTCTGTCTCTAGTTGCTTTGCCCCGCCCTTGTAAATCCTGGCCAATGACTAAAGAGATCTTTAGTCACATGCTTTTGTTTACAAGCTTTGGTTCAAAACAGAAATGTCTGATTGAAAGGCAATCCGAAAACAGACCAAGCACAAGATTCAGTCTGAATATACCCTAAGATTTAAATATAGCCAGACAGGTCACTCCATGGAAATGGACCATGTGTGAAGCTGTACATTCATTTAGCAGAATTAGAACTATTTTATTTTTATTTTTTGAGGTGATAAAATAAAAATTGAAGTATAACAATGAATGACAATAGGCAAAGTTCAAAAATGGCTAAGGCAGAAATGTATCAATTTAGCAACTTTACAAGCCGCTTTTTTCTATTCAATCCAAACTTTTGTAAAAGAAGTACAAGAAATAAACACTTTCACTGAAAACAATCAATTATGGTAAAAAAACAAAACATAACAAATCTCAGTGAATCCCTTATTTTTTTTATAACCTTTTATACTTGCTTTGCCTTTTCTATGGATTGACAATGTTTAATGTCTTCCCAGCAGGTATTCCATACCTAAACCTCTTAAGTGGAGATGCAATTTAGTTTAGCATTTTTTCTCACAGCTGGTTTTATAAACACATTTGATTCTCTCAGACTGCATTTCTTAACCCTTGTTAAGGCACTTTAACATTGGGAGTTGGGTCATCTAGACCCACTAGACAGTGCTCTGAATCTTTTTTCTTCAATGATTTGTGAACCTCACTGGTGTCCATGGATTACATGAAATCTTTCTACCTTTCTCCACCTTTGTCATGGTAGGAATAACACGTCAATGTAAGGGTGGGGTCATCTAAGATAGCACAAGGGTTACACGGAGATCTTTAGATTTTCTTTGGTAATTGTTTATTTTTATTTCATTGAGCATGATTTAAATTACTTTAAAATCAACCAGGTATCCAAAGTTTTAAACTTGTAATTTAATTTAATATGATCATTTTAATTTAGGCTGCTGTAGTGCAGCGGTAGGGTGGTCGACATCTAATTGGAATCTCTGAGATTCAAGTCCTGACTCCCATGTGTCGAAGAATCAAGGTTGATGAACCTCAACCTTGATTCTTCTTAGTGGTAAACCTCCAAACCCCTTTCTTTGTAGAATAAAAAAAACGTTTTCAAAATTTTACTTTTTAAATTCAATAAATTTATTTGAGAAATCAAATTATAGAGCTTTGCATAGTCAGGATATCCCTCCCTTAGAGTGACGAATTACATCCCTTTATCACTAGATATTGGATAGGGTGCAGTTTGATCCTGTCATACCTTAGTGCAGCTTCTGATATTCTTGATCCCAAGATTTTAATTAAGCAACTACAGCTCTACATATTAGATTTAAGGTGCCATTTAGAACAACTCATAGACACTTTTAATCTGTTCGTCATATAAATGATGTAAAAAAACTGCAGGTTCTATTTAAGAGCTTTAGTTTTTACTATTTTATATTTTTCTGAATCACCAAATTAATTTACAAAATGTCTTCTTTACATTATGGGCCACAGATACACCTTGGGTTTTTGTCCCTGTGTTCGCTGACACAGACTGCCTCTAATTCTTAGGTGGTGAAAAAATTGACTTCAGCTCATTATTCAAGAGCTAAAATCATGATCATTAGCTTTGGTTCTTCGTCCACTAGTCTTGTAAAAAATCCCATTGGCATGTACAAAATGGACTCTCTGGTCAAACAGTTGCTATCAACTAAACTATAATCCAAAAATTGACCAGGTGTTTGCAGTCATGTCTTGTTAACCCTGAAAAAGGGCCTACAGTTGGTATTTTTTGTATTTTCATTTAGCAATTTTTTAAAAAGTTTCATTAATAGACAATGTATTTACATCTAAACAAATGTTCAAATAAAACCAGTTGAAGTTACTAACTTTATTTACACAGTCAGTGTAGAACAGCCATAAATATTTACTGTTCTCAGTTTCATGATGGATTTCTAGCTGTTTAAAGGGTGAAGCATGCTTGCTTTTCGTAAGCTGTCAAAGGTTCCTTTAATTGCCTTTTCCTGTGTATACAAGTCATGACGGCAGTCAGCGCTCACAGTTTAACATTGTTTCACCATTTTGACAGGATTTCAGATTTTCTTAGAACAGTCTCTGCTTTGCCTAAATCCAACTTCAAACAGCTTCAGCTTAACATAATTTACACTCTTAGTTGACTTATGACCCATTCACATGTATGATTAACTGCTCCAGTCTATCCAAATGTATTCTGTTTTTGGGAGAAATTGAAATAAAAGGGCAGATGAGGCTGTATCTCACTCAATATCTTTAGCAGATTTTGCAGTTGGATTTTGTCCAAAGAGTGTGTGGAATTTCCTTGATAACCTGAAGGTCAAAGCTTAGTCATGAGCACACAAAGCAATGATTATAAGAGCACAGCTTCATGAGTGAAGACAGACACTTTCTGACAGGCTGCATCACTGAACGAACAGCAGCCTGTAATACAGACTTTGAAAAACTGCACCTGATGATGTCTGCTCCTCAGACCCCATCACTCTCCCCCTATTAGTCTCCAAAGCTCCTGACCCAATGGCTTCCACATAATGACCACTGAAATGGTTCATTCTCCTTATTGACACAGTTGGACAATATGGCATGTAAGTATAAGAGATCAGTGTTCCTACAGTAATGACTTCTGTTGTGGATCACTTTCCCAGTTAATGACCTCTGCTACAGCTGACAAAAATGTTTGCCTCGCTGTCTGTGTTGGTCAGTCCATCTGTCTCTCAGCAACATTCTTGAGGCTATTTTATGTACATGCTGACAATAACAGTACATGTATTTATAAAAGAATCATTTATCTATCTATGCATGGATGAAAAACAGTGATACAACACTAGCATTTGCCTTTATGTTCATTATACTTACTTGGATTTCAACCTACAACTGCTTACATCACCCAGCTATCCCACAGTGTAGTAGAAACCGGAATCTTGGCCTTTAGTCTCTGTTGATTCAGTTAGATGACAGATGGAGGGCACTCAGACGGAATAACATACTCTATTATCAAATGCACATTGGAATGGTTTGGTAAGAAAGGATCGTCCATGAAGTTCTGTAACCTATAATGTTATTTTGTGTTCAGTCATGACTTATAGATCCATCTGAAAGACGGGCAACATTCCTGACAGAATATCAGCTATAAAACTTATAAGCAGTTTTTTCTTCTGTGACCAGCAGTATCATCACTGACAAAATTAATTGCTACCCTGCCATCTGCTGACTTTCAGAGTTGTGCCAAAGGCTAAGGTCTTGAATAAAAACTGCGACTATACATGATGGGCCCCGTCTGGTTATGTGCAGAAGAAGAAATGGCTTCTGATTTTATTTCTGTGTAAAATTGATCCTTTTAGTTTTGTATAACTTGGAGGTTGGTCTATTTATTTAGGTTTTCAATTGTTAAAACAAAGCTGGCAAAGGGAGTCCACAAGACATGCATTTGTTTAGATCTTAACAGGTTATAGTTTGCTAAACTTAACGCTGTCTAGATTCATGTAGGTTATATTCTGTTAAATAGTAAATGTTTTGTAGAACTAACCTAAAATATAAAAGGTACCCTGACATATAATGCATGCTTTGGCTTAAGCATATTAGTTTTCTAAAAGGACACATGATTTTTTTTTAAGCTTTAGGTGCAGATGAATTTTCTGGATAACTAACAGCATTTTTTAATTTTTTTTTTTAATTAAAACATTTATACCAGTACTATTTTCAATTTAGTGGGAGTAAAATTCAGATGAAGTTGGAGAAACAACCTAATCAGTTTTGTTTCTTTATGACACATTTTCAACTTTCGATTTCTCTTAGGGGTCACAGCCGTGACAATTGAGCAGGAATATAATAATACTTTGTTATGGCACAGGAACTTTCTTTTAAAAAGTGTTTAAAATCTGTCATAAATTATTAAAATTGAAAAGATGAATGAACTGGGACCTATTTTGACATTTTCAGTTTCGAAACAGTAACAAAAACAACAAAAATTTCAAAACAGCAGTAGTTATACATATTTAACCCTGTGCTATCTTAGATGACCAAACTCTTACTTTGACGTGTTATTCCTACCATGACAAAGGTGGATAAAGGTGGAAAGATTTCATGTAATCCATGGACACCAGTAAAGATCACAAATCATTGAAGAAAAAAGATTCAGAGCACTGTCTAGTCGGTCTAAATGACCCAACTTCCAATGTTAAGGTGCCTAGGATAGCACAAGGGTTACACTCATACATACTTTAATGTTATACAGCAGCGGTGTCAAACTCATTTTCACCGAGGGCCACATCAGCATAGTGGTTGTCCTCAATGGGCCAGATATAACTTATGCATGTGACTAAATGTAATGAAAAATAAATGTAACCTCTCCTTAATGTTAAATAACTCATTATTTATTTATTATAACTTTTTAAAGTGACAAATACAGCTGCATAGAAAACATATATTTGCTTGTAACTCTAGCATAAATCCTTTTAAATTTGATTCTGTCAGGTTAGGTTATATGAACAGTGTTTAAGTCCTAGTGTATAGTTGCCCAATTCGATATTTCAAATCAGATTACCCCAAGATATGAATAAATACACACCAATTTTTATTTTTTATTTTAAGAAATTAAAAACTTTGATGTTCTCACGGGCCACATAAAATGACATGGAGGGCCACATTTGGCCCGCGGGCCTTGAGTTTGACACATGTGTTATACAGGCTTAATGTATGACTGCCACTGAAAGACACTGAAATTATTTGAAATACATATTTTTTTCCAAGCATTTGCGTCTATTTTTAATTATTGTGTGATATGCAACCACCTTTAGCTCGCAAACCTTCATTGGCAGAAGTAAGTTATAACCTTGGTACAATT
Organism: Oryzias latipes; assembly: GCF_053564925.1. Classification (NCBI taxonomy): domain Eukaryota; kingdom Metazoa; phylum Chordata; class Actinopteri; order Beloniformes; family Adrianichthyidae; genus Oryzias; species Oryzias latipes. Next base: position 17,377,423 of record NC_136259.1, read on the forward strand.
GGAAATTATGATTTATTTCTTATGAAATCTTCAGTGCAACTATTTTTCCCCATAAGAAATGAATATTAAAAAACTTTAAACTAATGTACTGTATGTTGTAAACTTATGCTAGAATTTTATAACTTACGAGCTACAACGCTTTTGCTCACCGAATGACTTTAAAAAGAAAAAATCACTACATAGAACTTCTGAAAGTACTTGAGCAGTAATTTTTGAGCTACTAGGTACAACTTTGTGTAAAAAAAATAGCTGCTTTTAATTTTTCTAGATCAAAATTTAAAATTTGTAACTATCCAGAAATTAAATACTGTTATTAGAGTTTAAAAGTGATATTATATATTTTATTACCAAATCATAAAAACTGTGTAAAATATCATGTCTTTTAAAATCTCATTTCACTACATAAGTATAATGTCTTAATATTTCTTAGAAGTCTTATGTATACATACCAAGCAAACAAAATAACCATGTTAGAACTGTGCAGTCCAATACTGATTCAATAATTTTAAATGTCATTTATTAAATATAGCTTTTAAAATATTTGAACAGAAATAATAACTCTTAGGCAAATTTAAGATGTCCATTTGTCAATTACAGCTTATAATGTTGCTAAACGTGTTCAATCTTCTGCAGAACAGGCCTCCTTACTGACCAGCCTTTAATCTAACCCACTTAAAGATGCAGGAGCCATCCTGGTGGGGCTTTAATGCTCATTAACTCCTCTGACCTCATAAATCTACACCCCTGCCACCTTGAAATGCATAGATTGAGTTATTGAAACAATACTTTGTTCACGATTTTGTTGGCTAGAAATCTGTCTTGGCTGATCTTGTCTACATTGATGTTCTCTTTTGCTGTTTAATGTTTGCTACTTGGATGAATGATTACAGTGAGAGCCTTTGTAGCTTTATATGATTAAATGTGTGAAATTTAGATTTCCTGCGTGGACACAGACAATTCAGATAAGTTATGTTCAAATATAAACACTGACCAATACAAACTTTTGTAACATTTTTCATCAGAAGAATTAAATTCTGGAAATAACTGCCATGCCTATTTTCTACACCTGTTTCACTCCCTGGATTAATTATAACTTTAGTGTTGCTCAGCATCCTCATTTTACTAAGAGCCCACTGGTGACTATAGTCCACGTCATGCCAGTATTGTGGTTCTGTAGGGAAAATGTTGTCTTACGTTATTGCAAAGTGGCAGTTAACCAGCTTGTCATATCCTACTCCTTTGGTGAAGGTAGGGGTCTGCAACCTTCAACACTAAAAGAGCCATTAGGGCCGATTCCACAGTGACCACAACCCTAAACAGCTGCAAAGTCTTTTAGTGTCTTACACCTCTTGGACACCGTACACAAAGGATCATCCCACTGCAGCATTTGTACTACAATGACAAAAAAAAAAAAAAATACTCTAAGTAAGTGCTTAAGATTTGTATCCAATTCTATAAGTATAATATTATATATACTAAAAGTGAGGAGGCATCCGTGAAGTGAATTTTATTCATAAATCTGTATATTGTGAACTTAAAATGTTCAAATTCAGTCTGATAAAGTATTCGGTTGGAATATTTCCTATACTATAGGTACATGGTGTGAAGTATACTTGCTACACTTATACTCAAGCCTATGTAGTAAAATAAACTGTAAGTGTACTACTTTTTACTAAGGATTATTTTAAACTTATATATTATATTCCATAGGCATTTTTCGTATTATTGGATCACTTATTAACATGTGGAAACTCAAGAAATGACAGATGCATGACCATTTACTTTTTAGTAAACAAGCCAATAATATCAATAATGTCATCCTGAATTGTAGAAGATGCTTTACATCCACTAAAAACATGTCAATAATTTTTAAGAGACTGGACTGGGCAGCATTTAGGCCTGTGTTGGACCACAGATCCATTTCAATTGAAGATTGAATCAATAGTTGATGAGCTTATGTAATTTGAGAATGAAGTGGGAAGCTTGCCATCGTTTTTTTTTTTTTCAATTTTCACGTTGACCTTATAGAGATCCCCACTAGAATTGTAATGGCAGAAATGGAAAAGTAACCACGCTGGATTTGGAAGGGACAAATCTCATTGCACATAGGAAACAAGGTCATCCATTTACATTTTGTCTCCAGCTGCAAGCCAATGACTCCAAAGAAAGGCCACCATTACCGGCTCCCCGATGGGGGTATCAAGTCAATTCCCGCTGGGCACACATGTAAACACACACACACGGACACACACATGAACAAACATCCCACAGACGTAGCTTTCCCACTTTGACACACACAGACAGTCCTGTTCATACCCCACTCAAGCCCTCTGACCTCACTTCAATTAGTGACTGATATCTTTGTTTTGGTAGCCGTGCCTAATTGGCATGGTTCACCGCGGAGAAAGTGCTGGATGAAATCCATTTATCAAAGGGGGCTGGGACAATGCATCATGTCACACCATTAGGGTTACACTCTGACTCATCATCTCTGTAGCTCATTTCTTGAAGCTGTTTGACAGTTCTGGGTGGGGGGTGGGGGGGGGGTGCAGCTTTACAAAGTGATAGACTGATGGGCACAACAATGCAAAACAGAATTCTAGAGAGAGGGTGTGTTTGGATTCTGGCGAAGACAAATAAATCATGCCAGCATGTAGGATTAGAGACCAAAAGACGGTTATAAAGCAAGATGCAAAGCAGAGAGGTATAAAAGTAACGAAGAGGAAAAAATGAGCCTAAAAAATTTGGCAAAATGTGGAGAGAAATGTCTGAAAACAATGTCAGTCTCTCCTTGTCTTGTCATATAAAGCTTAACGGGGCTCTTGTATTTGCAGACCACCTATAGAGGCCACTGCAGCCTCGCACATGCATAAGTTATTCAAAGCATCTTGGTTTAAAAATGAGCACACATACCCTCACATTTTCTCACAGCCTCTAAGCTATAAATGTCAATATTAGAGGCGGTGCTGGCACATCTCCCACTTCCTGTTGCTGCTTTGCATTCTTTCTAATAAAATGGGATTGTTTATTTGAATTGCTTGAGGATGTTGTGGATAATTTTTTGAAAACATTATCACATATATTTCTTTTTTCTTTAGCACAAATTGATGAAAGGGTTGGTAGGTGGGTATGGAGGGAGACAGGCGGGGGACCATCAATCCCAGCAAAGTAGCCCACAATGACAAGTAGAAGGTCTTTGGCACTTTTGACTGACTTGACTGATGTGTTGTTTTTGAAGTGTAGGGGGAGACGGTGTCAAACTTGCTTTCTGGCATTGAGCAGATAGATCACACATCACTCTGCGACACTCGGTAGGGATCACAAACAGACTCTACAACAGTCTCTGTGGGTCTGCTTCAGCAGCCAGGTGCTCTTAGGGGAAGAGAGTGCACGCCCAGCACTGTTTTAGCGAACATCCTGGTTGTCACAACAACCGTGATGGTGGTTGTCAGTCAGTTTTTGTTGACTTGTTGGTTTGCTAAGCCAGTATAGCTCCCATTATTGTCAATATTTGGCAATGTTTTCCAGTTTTGTAAAAGTGTGCAAAGTTTTCATACAGAGGTGTTCCTTACAAACATTATTTATGTCTCACCATGTAAAAAGGATTTGAGATTGTGCGCCTGATATAATTGGCTGATTTCTGCCTGCCTTTGAAGCAAGAAATGGAAAAAGAACCTAGTTATTATTTGTCTTCTGAGATGTCCTGGTTGACATATAATGCAAGGTTTTGTCTAAGTGATGTTATTCTGCGCTGTAGCACAGAGGCTTCTTTGTCTGCCTAAATGGCATTCGCATGCTTTCGACTGCTATGCACCACCATTTTCCTGAGTTTAAAGTTATTCAGCCATACATTGAAGGTCAGGTGGAATTTGACACACTGTCAGTCATCTGGATCTTTCCCACCATTCGTTTTTCTCAGTGAAATACCTTTAAATGTCATACTTTATTTTTTGTCTTCGTGACATGCATGGGAAAATCTAACATTTTTATGGAGAAAATATTGGACATGCTCTTGTAGAAGGATCTCTGCAGTGTTTTAATTTCTTTGAAAAATACATGGATCTAGTTGTCTACAAGTGGATGCATCACAATAGAGGGGAGCAGGGTGCGACTATAGTTTGCACGCAAAAACTACCAACCTTTTTATAACAGCATTTTTTTTGTCTGCTCCTGCTTTACAATGATTTGAATAATGATATACTCAGAAATGCATTCTTAAGCTTAATTTTCCTTGTAACTGTCCTCCATCATCAACATCCAACATCAAAAACACTAAAAACAGGATTTTCATTGGAGTGGGTCTTCAACTAAACTTCAGCTAAACTTTACTCTAAATGTTAGAGCACCCAGTCCTTGTTTCAGTTTTGTGCATAGACAGACATATATTGATAAAAAGAACTTTAACTGATCCCAAAGTTGAAGGGAAATTGATTACATTTAGGATAAACTTGTTATCTGTACAAGTGTAAGATTTTGTTTTTTTAAACTTGGGGCGTAGTCACATGATGCAATCTGTGCCACCTCTTACCATTTTTAAGCCATTTTTGAGGCTGGGGAAGCCTCAAAATCCACTTTGCTTGACTGGTAGTGGCATCAGTTCTTCTTCAGCACAATAAACAGAAGCTGCGTTTACATGGACAAAAGTATTAGGAAAGAACGCCTGATCAGAAGAAGAATGCGTAGTGTAAACACGCCGTTCGGAATACTCTGCCCTGTTCAGACACGTTCGGATAAGAATTTCTTTCCGATCGAGATAGGTGGGTTATGCAGATTGTTTATCCGATCGTGTTGCATGTAAACAGTTCATTCCGATCGTGTGTCACTACTGCTTTGGTTTACGTGACGCATAGAAGGTGCTGTGCTTCAGAGAAAGCTTTGGAGCGCATACAGGTCCGACCCGCTGCTCTGTGAGTGAACTGTGTCTGTGAGCAGAGCAGCCGGACTTATAGCTTCGTAAATGCGGACAGGGCGGTGGTGCTTTGCTACGTGTGCGTTCCAGGGGGGAGGCTTCCGACCCGCCGCTCTGGGTTAGCGGCTGCCGGACTCAGGAGAACTGTGTGTCCGAGCAGAGCTCGGGCCGCCAGCTCACACACTCCGGCTTTGGGGCGGTGTGTGAGCTTTTCAAAGCAGAAATGCCGCTCAGTCCTAAGAAACCGTTCAAACAGTCATGCAGATTTGTGTTTCCAGTCGTGTCCCGATAAAATAAAGGCTGATGTTATTCCCACATATTTACGTGCAGCCAAAATGCAGATTGCGGCATTTCCCGCATGGATATTATGTTCATCAAACAAGGCTAATTTTGTCAGCGCGTGTTAGCCTTCTCCTAACCTTGGCTTCTTTCAGCTCCTTTTTTCAACACAAAAAAAGCACTAACCACACAGATTAAAAATAAAATGATGGGCGAACAGGCGGTTCATAATATTCATAACATTAATAAAAGCACATTTAGAAGATCATCTCGTACATCACCGAGCTGCTGCACAAATGTATATGGCAGCTCACTTTGTTTACAACGGGACTCATTTCCTCTTCCGGTATTATAAAGAGAAGTGCGCATGTGCAAATGATTTATTCGGACCGAAAGTGTGACTGTGTGAACGTTTGTTCTAATCAGAAAAGGTTTTTCTGGGCCCATGTACACGGTTGAATTTTAATCCGACCATTGATCAGATTAAGATATTTTGCGCATGTAACCGCGGCTATGTTGGTGTACCAAACAGCAGTTTGGACAATCCATGTTCTTTCTTGGAGGATTCATATTCCATAACTTAAACTGCAAAATACATTACGCTGTAAGAAACAAACCATTGATACAAAAATAACCTAGATTACATGGAGATGGATGCATCTGAGACACTTAGGCTCAATGGACATACTAAGATCTTTACGTGGTGATTAATCTCTAGTGCCAGTGTTTTTAAACATCAGCGCTGAAATATCCCTGCCCTGCGTGTTTTCTTATTTTCCTTGTCCAACACACTGGATTTGTCTCATCAGAGCTGTGGAGATCAGATTATCAGGATCTGTAAACGCTGCTCTTTGGCACAGGTGTTGTCCTCTGGCTCTTCCTACTGCTGATTCTCTGGATTAGGTGTGTTTTACCAATAAGAAGCTTTAAGAACAGAGGTGGAAAAGAAGAGGTACATCAGTCCTTAACTGAAATTTGACCACTTGTCCAACTGAGCTTTGCGTTTGGATTTAAGGACTAAAATGTTAAGGAAAAACTCATATCAATCAATTAGTCTTGCTGTTTTTTCCCAATGCTTTATATGGTGGAAACTGTTTTAACCTTCTACAGCTTAATTGTATAATTTGATTTGGGTAGATTTGTGTTGGAATTTTTTTAAGCTTTTAGGTAGTTTTTACCATAAAATTATTCTGAATACGACTTTGAAATCATGCATGTATTTCAGCAGTGTAGTTTTCCTTTCACTTCCTTTTTGAGCTTGGAAAGTCTACAAAATAAGAGCTGTCATTTTCTTTATATTCCACCCTAGCAATATTTCAAGATGCCTGATTTTGCATACTTTTTTCCTAAAGTTTAAAGAAGTACTGAGGCACTGTGACATTTAAGAAGTGCATTTCCAACTCTTTAGTGTTCTTTTTCCTTAAAGAAAAGCCCCGTCAATCTGCACATAGACATGATTTGCAGCTCTTTCCCACACCTTCTCCAAGAATCATGACAATGTTGCCCCTGGTTACTGTAGAGCCAGTGTGTTTGCTTGACCTCTGCACCCCTAAATGACACTCTTGTCGGCTGTTGTGTGACCCAATGCACTATTAAAAGTCAAAATCAAGACCACATCTGTCAAATACTCTGCTGTGATGAGTTATTGGACATTTAGCTGCCAGCTTCCAATGACAGGTTGTCAACATCTGTGTCAGGATGATCGATTAGCGCGTAGTTCCAAAATATTATCCTCACAGCAGCTCTAAACCATTTAAACTCATTCTCGCATGCTTTGGAGGTTAATTAGTTTCCATTTACGTAGCTGGGCACTTTTTATTTATTATTTTTTTAGCACAGTGGGTTAGCACTATCTTGTTATGCTGAGGGTTTTATTTTTGTTATACATGCTGTGATCTTTCAATGTAGTTCCTAAAATTGTGTAGAAATTCAATGTGAACCATGTATTCCCTGTATTAATTTGTTATAGATGTGGATGTGCACAGCTTTATCTCAACAAAATACCACAAATCTTTCATCCTTTATTGATCTTTGTCACTCATGTGGCGGCAATAATAAAACCTCAAAATGTTTAAGAGGTTTTTGTTGACGAGAAATAGGAACTCCAGCATAAGTCCTGTAAGACAGTCACAAATAATTGCTTTTGCTGTGAGTTTGGTTGCAGCCTCTTTTTGTTTATCTTTCATTGCTACAGCTGCTATTTAGAAATGAAAATTGATCTTGGTTCTCCTAACAACATGAAAAGAACCAACCAAACACCCAAAATCAGAGCATCTTCTTTCTAAGTCTGACGTCTGCTTGATAGCTTTGACAATCAGACATTATGCAGCATTTTTTCATTCTGTCAAGTGTAACAATTACTAATGGTGCAAAGCTATTGCTGTTTGTGACTTCAAATAGACATAAACATCCAGTTCATTAGTTGCTTTCTGCTGACGGCTTGTGATCAGCAGGGGGAGAGATTGTGCTCGAGCTCAAGGACTTGTTGAAGGTTGCTGTGTGCAGATCTGTGATTGCTGTATAAATCGATTACAACGGCGCCTCCCTCAGAGGATGCTGCCAGGCAGCTCCAAGCAAGGCTTCAGAGCCATAGTCTGGATATGAATCGTGATTTGATATTAAACACTGCATACACACAATTTACGTACGTGTGATGTCTTAAACCCCCATGCATACAATCAAAAATGCATTACTTTTACATGCTGTTAAAAGGAATAAGGAGTCAAGTAGCAGCGCCAAATACTAGATGTAGCACTAATGCCTACAGGGAGTATGAAGGGATGTTACCTTTTAAAGCAATAGTGACAATATCTTAAGGTGTAGAGGGAAGCCTTTTCATTGACTTTCTGCAAATACATACCATTTAATTTTAAGCACTCTGATGTTTTCTTGTACAAAACGATGACACATTAAAGATTGAGAGTCTTGCTGACAGTCACAGGCGTCCAGGTGCATGCTGATGTTGCCTGTCAGCTGCAGGCAGCATTTGGAACAGCCATAAAGAGGGGGCTGAAAGGGTGACGGATGTAAGAGAGACACAGATTGTCAGAGAATATAATGAGAGGAGGCTTGAAAAAGAGAAGTATTTAGAAGGGTACCGAGAGCAACAGGTACAGGCAGGTACAGAAGGAAAAAGAGGAAGTGAGCAGAAGCAGGTTAGAGTTGCGTTCAATCTTCCACTGAGGGGTATTTTGTCAGCTCATACAGACTGGGGGTTATCTGTCTCCTCCAGCTGTGCCACCCAGCTGTCACACAATGCCATGCCTCCATTCTGCCCTGGCATCCTGGCATACACCTCCTCCTGCCCACCGTTATCTGCCTGGGGGTGTCGACTCCATATTTGCCTCACTTTTACTCTTTCTGATTATTATTATGGAAATGAGCAGGTTTGGGTAAACAAGCTTGCGTTTTTATGCTCTTTCCAATCTCTCCAAAACAGTTGACTTTTCTTTGCTCGTCCGTCATTCACCGCCTATTCTTGGCTTCTTATTAATCAAAAAATGTTTTTTTTTCTTTAAAAGGCAAACTCTGAATCAGTTTGCTCCATTTCCCAAAGGTAGGGTCAAACGCTTCCTCTAGACCGCAGTCCTCATTGCTGCTCTCACCCACAGCCTCAATTACCCAGAGTCTGTCACTGCAAACAGCCACTTTGCAGCCAAACCACCTGTGACTTGGACTGTAGGAAGCTCTGGATACACTGTGATGTTGTGGGGGAAGAACAGCCAAAGCCAAGGTTTGGGCAGCCATCCATTGATTAAAGGAATCAGTATTGATTAAGAGAGCAGGGGACATCTGGAATGTACCAATTTCTGTCCCCACATCAATTATTCAAATGGATGCTACTGAATTAAATTAAGGGACTATCTTCCGCTGGTTGTTTTTAGCCATAAACGATCTGCACCCTCCCCCGAAGCTGTCGCCGCAAGTCTGACAACAAATTACAAAGTTTTAGGTCAAGCTGGGAATCTGCAAGCACAGACGAGCCAGAAAAAGGCAGGTGCTGGGATCATAATGAGCGAACGCTAAAAGACACCACACTGTAGGGCTCCAATTTTCACTTATAGTGCAAGGATCTGATGTTTCAAGGACCAGTGCTTTTTATCAGGCAGGCTTTAAGTTCACAGCATGCACATTTATGCATATTCAACTGATGCAAGTCGCAGGGACCTTGGGGGGATTTGAAGTACAAATTAAAAAGCACAGTACAGTGCAAGGACAAGCGTTTCAACTATTGGATCTGTAATGCTTATAGCTGATTGTAGTCACAAACTGTTTTGTTAATTTGTTTCCCAGTTTGCCCTTCTGTCTCTGTGTTGACATCTTGAGGGCTTGAATGAGACACAGAATGATGCAGCTTGCTGAAGATTGGGCCAGAGGGTTATTAATATTCATAATGTTGTTGCTGCAAAGGCTGTGAAAATGTCTGCGGCTCTGTTCGATGACGGTATGTCATTTTGGGTGGGGGTGTTTGTGTTAATCCCTGTATGAGTGTTCCTGGTGGGATTCCTCTTTGTGTGTCTTGCAGCAGTTGGCTGACAGAAACTAGGGTCCAGCTGATGGGCTTTTGTCCATTGCAGACAGGCTGACCAGGGTGGTGATGTGCTGAACTAGGGACAACAGCCCTTTGCACAAAAACCCAACCATTGTTCCTTTAGCTATTTTTTTTTAAACTAATTCACAAAACAGTGGGGGCATAAATTGATTCCAATTTCATTTTCTGTATACTTTGACTTGATTTAGACTACAAACTTGCACAATTATGATTTTTTTTTAAAAGTAGCTGTTTTCTATTTGTTCATAACTTTTCTTCTCATAACAGTTGTTAGCACCAATAGAGTATTCTTACAAAAAAGTCTGCTATTCTTTAAAACTGTTTGCCTGTGAAGGCTTATTCATTCTCACTTATGTAGTTATTTCTGTAACTTCGATGTCACATCTACATGCTTTTTCTAATTGCTATTGATCCCTTTACTCCTGAATCACAATTTGAATAAAGAAATACTCAAAAAAGCAATTTTATGCTTAATTTTCTTTATATCAGTCCTTCATCTTGAGAAAAAAAGCCACAACATGTTAAAAAAACAAAAAACACAAGTGGGTTTTTAGCAGAAAGAAAAGTTACACTGTATATTTTCTTCCTTTGTTAATAAAGATTTTGAATTTAAATGTTAAATCTCCATCTGCAATTTTTAAAGTATCTGGTCAACTATGACACAGTTGTTTACTGAAACAGACTGGATGGAGTGGTATGCTCTAATGTCTGAAATACACCCATCTGTGTGCATGCAGTTGTCAATTTTTACTTCAACTACTGAAATTAGACGCATGAGCGAGTGTCCAAACTCCACTTCTGTCATCAGTCCATCCATCCTGCCAGTGTAACAGGAGGCGCACAATCAATCTCATTCCAAAACTCAAAGTCAAAAATCTTTCAACAGTCTTTGGTGAATGTAAAAAAAATGCATTAATCCTATTAGCGTTATGCTTCCTTGAACTTTTCCTTTTTTGTATTTTTTTGATTCAACTTTTTTCTTGTGGGTAAAAGAACAGTAGACAACCCACTTTCAGTTTAACGCTAAGAGAATAAAAAAAACTCTGATTCTGACAACAGGTAGCTCTAAATCTTGCACAGTAAAGCATAACAAACAGGTAGATGTAAACCCTCATATGTTTATGGTGTTTTCTTTTTTCCGCTACAGAATTGTTTTAGGTAAAATCTTGGTGCAAAAGTGTAAGATGAGTGAAATGTTAAGGTGGTGCAACCTTTCTAAAAAACAGAGGAGCGAGATGATAAAAGAGGATTAGGGGTCTGCGCCTGCAACAGTTTGACACCTCAGAGTGTCAGATAAATCTCTTTTTCTTCTCTCTCTGTAAGCTAAAGCAAAGATACATCACAGTCATCCGGCAGGCCGGGCCATTAGACAGACTAAGCCATTAATAAACATGAAGGGTTTTTATACTCCACGATAACATAGCTGCAAGTGCAATCATTGTAAATGATGTGCATGGAATTTTCTTACTCACTTCCTAATGTGCGCGACAAGCCGCCTCAGATTCTTCATTTGTTATGTTTTTCTGTCACTTTCCTTTTTTTAGTGTTTTCTTTCTGGAAGAACTTTGACACAGCAGCTGATGGGGTGACATTTATCTTTGGAATTGCAGTGTTGACAGTAAATGTTAATAGCCTCTTGTCTTTAAAGCCGAGGTTGTGCTCCCCTAAAGCACAGAGTTTAGTCTTATTGATCATCCAGCCCCATAACCATACGCCATACTCTTATAGTGACTGCCTTAATAGCACCCAAATGCTCGGTGTCCGTGGACAGGTCTTAAAATCTTTTTTTTTTTCTCACAGCCACAACACACCACCGGGTTTGGATTGACAGCGTAGTGGGGGTTTGGGGTTAAAGGGCTAAGGTGATCATGGAAGTGTGGAAAGCCATCTATGGTGCAAAGCAATCATAGCCAGCTCTCTATCATTCTGCCTCCTCCACTACCTCCACCCGACCTCTGTAAACCCATCACCCTTTAGGAGGTGCCTCTTACCTCCCCTCCATTATTCCCAGCTCACTAGTCAGAAAATTAGGGGAACACTTGGAAAGCCTCCCTCCACTTCTTGCCTTTACTCTTTTTCTCTATCCTCTCACCTTCCCTCTCTCCATTTCTCACCCATTACTCCCAGTTCAGTGGTTGGTATATGGAGGGTGACACTGGGGCAATTTAATATTTCGTCCCTGTCAGGCCACTTGGTTTGCTGAAGTGCCAGGAAACAGGAGATAGATTGTATACACTCACACATAAGAACATTTTGAGTGAACATGACAATGTTTATTGAAAATTTAAATAAAGCTGTATGTATGTACAGTATATATAGATTAATATAAAGCTGAATGACCGTTGACGTCATCTTCTTAATGTGTTTGGCTGTTACTGAAAACATGGTACATTTGGATTAGGATGTCTGAGTCTGCAAAAAATCTGGTGGCCAAATGTCATGAAAAATACTGGATGTGCTGGCAATCCTGCCGTAAGAACACTTATTATTGTTCTATGAACAAGGAAAACTTGAATATGTTCAGTCATGGGTACCCAAAGGTATAGAGCCCAAGAATCCTGCTTCCCATTGAAAGCCAATACCTAAGGGATAATGACTGACGAAGTGTGCATTATCAGAAATTAATGCACGCCCTGGAAGCCGGCTGCTTCCGTGAAGTGCGTTAATTTCTGGTAATGCAAATTTTGAAGGCCAGTATCCTTTTTTTGACAAAAAGCGGAATATTTGTTACACGGTGCAGTGTGTAGTCATGGGAGCATGACAACGCGCTAAGCCAGCACATACCTCAATTGCAGTAGCAAAGGAAAGTGATATTTATGCTGGTTGTAACAATAAGTTGAATAAAGCATCAGTCAGGAGAGAAAGTTCCCCTCTTACCGTTTGTTTTTGTCCAGATGATGAAGCAAAAGATTTTTTTTAAAGAAGCCAGTGCAGTGATATAGAACATTTAAGCTATGTGACCCGAACTTCCTTTACGAATGAATACAGGTGACCCACCAGTATAAGTTGTAGATCTCTCGGTGAACCCGTAGAGCAAAAATGTTCGTGCACATTTTTTTTATGAGCATGCTGCAAGAGACAGGTTGTAGTGGACATATACAACACGTAAGGGTGAAGTAAGAAAGAACCAGTACCTACGGACGGCCTGTCTGCAACCCTCCACTGACCCCGGGCAACCCAAAAACCCACAACACCCTTAGGGTTGTTGGTCACTAAGGCTTTAGGAAGTCCCTAAATGGGTTTGTTTGCAGCATGAGATCATTTCAGAATCATGGGAAAAGAGAACTGAGATTCCACAGCGCACAAATACAACTGGAGTGTTCCTGGATAGATCTCAGAAATCTGGGGGGATCAAAGTAAACTGTGAGTTCTCTTACATGTTCAGGGAGCATAATGGGGTTGCACCTGGAGAATGGAAGCGAAAATAAAACTAATCTTTACAATTACGATGTAGTAGCTTTTTTAAGATAGTCACTTGTGTGTCTGTGTATATTGTGGTTTTTCACACAGTGTTTGTTGGAGCTATATGCTTGTTTTCTTTTAAGTACTTTTTGAACATTTTTAGTCGGTTTTCCTTTGATACAATTACAGTACCTCCTATGTTCCCAAGCCACTAATATTTAAACTTGTGTTCAATATTTTTAGGACATAAATCATTACTCTCAAGCAATTTGAAGAAACTACCGTAACTGTATCACACGATCTTTAGAAACAGTTAAAGTAACTCAACTCGCCGAATCAACTTCTTTTTTCTTTATTTAAAAATTAATGGCTCCCAGCAAAGTGTTCCTATTTTTTATTTCTTTTTTTTTTGTGATTAGAAAGGTGTCATGGGACAGTACATACAGATTTTGCATTTATTTTCTTTTGAAAGTCAGGATTAGGCTGTCATTTATTCTCTAAGATGATTTAAATGGGAATTTTTATGGCTATAAATTGTAGTTTAGGGCATTTTGTCTAAGTCTTGTGTGTGTGTGTGTGTGTGTGTGTGTGTGTGTGTGTATGTGTGGAGGGGTTTCTTTATTACAGTTGTCTTCTCCTCCAACTACACTACATGCAGTCCTTTGTATGATCTGGCACTCTTACAGTAAACAGCTGAAAGTGAAGTCATACAGAACAAATAGCATTTAAATTGAAGAAATTTTAGTTTGGGCAATGGAAGGATGGAAAAAAGCTCCATACTGGAATTACAACTCTAATCTAAAATTTGGGCAGGGTTTTTGAAATTCAAGTGAATCATGTAATGCAGGGGTGCCCAAGTCCAGGCCTCGAGGGCCTGGACTGGTTTTCCAGAAATCCTGCCATGTCTGCTGTTGATGACTTGGATCAGGTCTATGTAGCCAATAAGGAGCCTCAATGTTAGGAAGGTTGGAAAACATGTTGGACAGCAGCCCTCAAGGCCTGGAATTGGACACCCCTGATGTAATGGAAAAAAAAAATCATTTTTTTTCACCTAAAGTTCAGAAGCCCATTCAGAAGACAGATGTCCATTGTTCACAATTGTTCATAATTGCCTTTTTTTTAACTGTATAAAATGGACCATCCTTTACCTAAAGAAGAGACCCTGGCTGCTCTTTTTCTTTGGACTTCAGTCATTTAAAGCAATAAAAACACCTATCATTCACAATTACAGCAGTATTCTTGTTGTGTGATGGAGTTTCAAGCTTGTATATCTCTACACTGTCAATAACAAATATTCCTGGAGCCACTACATACAGATTTATCTTAAAGGGAAACAAAAAAGAAATGTGTATGAGTGACATCTGAACTGCAACTTTGTGTTGATCTCTCCACATTACACAAGGAGTCATCTAAAAGAACAGCAAATATCTGCTGTTTCTCTTGATACAGACACATTCATTATTCAGTGATTCTGTTTACCTTCCCACTGGCGGTGTTTTTATTTTTCCTTATCCAGTCCTCTTGTTGGCATCAAACGTATACACTTCATGAGACAGAATCCTCCAGTTACATTCAGGGGTAAAAATTTGTACAACAGTTTAGGAATATTTCACCTAAAAATCACTACATCCCTCCCTGCCAAAATTAAAAAAGGTGAATTACCTTGTTACTGTATATTATGGCTACTGCTGACCATCCGGCAGCTGGATAGCTCAGTTGGTTAAGTGCAGGCTGGCACACGGGAAATCAGGGTTTAAATTCCTGGTTACATAATGAGCTTCATCCAGTGTGGGTCCTCGGCAAGGGTTCCCCCTGTGCCGGTCCCCAGCCTGGATAAAAAAAAGAGTTGTGTCAGGAAGGGAATCCTGCGTCTCAGCACCACCTATGCAAAACAGTGAAAACTGATTCACTGTGGCGACTTCTTAACCCTTGTGCTATCCTATGATCCCACCCTTACTTTGACGTGTTCTCCCTACCATGACAAAGGTGGATAATGGTGGAAAGATTTCATGCAATCCATGGACACCAGTGAAGATCACAAATCATTAAAGAAAAAAGGTTCAGCGCACTGTCTAGTGGGGTCTAGATGACCCAACTCCCAATGTTAAAGTGCCTAGGATAGCACAAGGGTTAACGATTTGCGGAAAGGAGAACAACAACAACTTACAGCTCCTGCTGACCAAGTAGAAATGGTATAGCTAGGTATGGTGTTTTACCAAGGAAAATGGCATCTGAGCGACACCTGCCACATTGTGAAGAGCGCCACGTTTGGTTGTCGGACTTGCTCATTCAAACATCACCTTTCACTTAAAGGATCTGAGAGGGGGGTATCTGTAACCCTTTTTCGTAAAGTTATAGTTCCTTCTTGGCATGCTGTTGACATATGTCTGCTGTCAAATTGTTTACATAGACAGGTAAAAGTGGGGTCACACACTTTAAATGCCAAGATCTTCTTTTTCCTGAGTCTTCATGAATTCTTCATATCATCCTTCCTATACTGTGACATTTTCTAATAAGGTCAAGGACCAAAGCTTGGGGAAATGCAACAGATGTGGTCTCGATTTGACAGTTTGGATTTATCTTGTCTTTTTAAAGTCAGCTTTTATATGGGAAACACAGACGTTCTGGATTTATATTATTTCTATGATCAACATAATCTGGCAGCTGTGGTGCAGCGGTAGGGCTGTCAACCACTCATTAGAATATTGAAGGTTTGATTCCCACCCACGTGTCAAAGTGTCCTTGGGCACTGGACGTCTAGTCTAGTGGAAGGTTTGCGCCAGTGTGTGTGAATGGATGAATGGGACTGTGACTGCAAACCACCCTGGGCCTTTGAGGAAGGTAGAAAAGCGCTATACAAGTATAAGCCAATAACCACAATTTCTGTTTCAGATGGTTTCAAATGATCTGTATTCTTAAATATTGATTGTGTGTCCATGCTACCTTTACACACGTCCTCTGTGGCGCACATACAAGTCTATATTAACACACGCTTTGGGCTTCCAGTTCAAAACTCTAGCCTTCTCCGGTTGCTACGCACACTCTTAAGACCGTTTTGTGTCAACACCATATACTTAACATGGCTTCACTATCCTGTGTTCAGCGCACCCGTGCCTGGTGTGCATGTAGTATTACGCTAGTCATCTCGCACCAAGCTTCTTCCAACTGTAGATGGTGGAAATACGCTTGTAAACAGTAGAAAAAGAAGCAGCTTGTCCAGCGTGAACACCAGGGAGGAATGTATGTTACAGAATGCACGTTTTGCGCATTCTTGAACGTGCATCAAATGCCCGGTGTGTATGTTGCTTTACAGGAGATCAGAGACTTCTTAGCAAACCAAAATATTTCTAACTCTGATATTAATTTAAAAGTAAAAAAAACTTTAAAATCAAACACAATATTGGCTTTACCAAAAATGCTACTGTGTCCAAATCTAAACAAAAACCCAAATAAACACAAGTTTCTTGGTTTCATAATAAAGTTTATTCTATATTACAAATAGTATTTTGTTCTTGACTGCAAAATAGGAATGCATTATATTTACATACACAGGTATACAATTATAACAAAGTTAGAGAAGCTTGCCTTAAATCCCCCGGGTTTCGTTTTTACTCTCAATATGATACTCTTTCTCTTTCAAATAGGTTTTAGTAAAAGTCTTTTCTAGCATGTTTGTGTAACACCTGCTATAACACTGAGCAAGGAGAACATTTTAGGTTTCTACAAAACGTTTGAAGGTGGAAACTTTATCTTTGCTCTTGGCAACACATTTTGGCTTCAAGCAGACACTCTTTGTCGTAAAAACAGGCCAAAAAGAAATGGAAAACAGGATGTTGCACTGAGAGGCAGATTCACAATGTCAGCTGAGGATTTTAAATGTGTTTTTTATTTTACTCCTAAGGATCTACTTGTGTTACTTACACATTGGCTATGTAGTAAAGATTTCAGCATTTGAGTATTAACTTTACTGGAAAATAGATTTACATAATTTTTTTTTGCAAAGGCTGATGTTTGCCAAAGTTTTCCCTAAAAACTACATCTAAAAAAGCCTCTCAAAGGCAACAGCAGACATGACTTCTGTAATGCTGAAGAATGAAGCTTATGAAAAATGTCTTGGATTTCATATGTCAAAAAATATAAATGTTAAGTCTCAGCAGCTATTTTGATTTAAATGAGTAAGTAGCTTGGTTATGGCAGTAAACAAAGGAGCACTTTCTGTGATGGGGAACTGATAATTCTGTAAGATAAAATTAGAATATTTCCTTTCATAAATGGATCTTGGAATTTAAAGCAGGACTTAATGCTAAATTATATTGAGGCATTTTAAACCAGAAGCATTACAATCATGAAATAGGTCAAAATAATCTGTATTATCAGCAAAGAAAAAGCTAGAATTACGTTTTCTGCCCAAAGGTACACCACTGCTGTCACTGATGATTTGTTGTGGAAGATGCTGTAAATGACTTTACTTGACTCTTAGTAGATGTATAACTATATAAATATCTTTGAGCAAGGCAGTTCCATTTCATACTATCCAGATAGGTTAACATGCAAAGGTATATAATATCTGGTATGTTTAGCATCTACCACTTCACAAAAAAACTGTGGGAATGAGATCCTGCAGGAGCCGAACTGGATAAAGGTTCCACCTTAAACGAAAGTTAAAACTTTTCTTGCATGAACAATCCACTTACTCCATCTCAATTCTTCCAAGCAAAAGAAAGACAAAAGAACACATCCACATCATCATTGCAAGGCTTATTTTCTTGTTTTCATTTTTTTTTTTTTTTTTTAAATAAGTTTCTTAAATTGTTTACGTTTTACATGCGCTTAAAAAGCCAATAAAGGACCCAAGGTGGACCTAGGGCGGTCTTCACACATTCACATCACCACGTGGGGCACGTTGTCAAGGCAAAAGAAAGGGCAGAGGTCAAAAGGTACGGAGGGCGCCTCCATCTTTCAGTCGCTCTTTCCCGTGGTGGGGGTTCACATCCAATAAGTCTCCATTACTCTTAATGTCCATTATGCTTACTAGTTGCTATGCTTAATCGTTTTTTTTTCTCTTTTCTTTGAGGCTTGCAAAAGGGCGCCCACAGCTTCCACTGAGGACATCTACACTAATACAGACAAGAGTGCCTCAACAATTACACACTCAGGAGTTGGGGTTTGTTGTATGCAACTAGCTACCATCTCCAAGGCTTGTGCAAAGCAGATAAATTGGTAAGTCAAGAGCCAGACAAAAGGGTGGATGGTGTGCCGAGAGCCGGAGAGACCCAGGACGATGGAAATAGCATGGAGGATCACACCAAATCGCCCACAGAGCCTCCCACTTCGACACACTGAGGTCAGAAAAAAATCACACAGGCTTCGTAAAGAATCAGTCACAAGATGTTTTTTTTTTTGTCCGAGAAGTGGTGGTCTTAAACATAGTCCTTTTTTGTTAATTCCTCAGTGGCACTTTTATAAATACATTTTTACTGTTTGACAATTTTAAGATCCTTTGGTTTTTGGCTGACCAGCTGAGTCCATCTTATTAGATTTCTCCAAACACACACACACATACACATCTCAAAATAAGAACATCCTGGAAAAGAGGTGTTTCTCACACAACTGGGCCTCTTTAGGTAGAAGTCAGCCATGTCTGACTTTGTATGGGATCTTCTCTGTATTTTGTTTCCTACCAGTGCATTTCAGTCAGCTCTTCCCCTTCTAACCACCTCTGGTTGGTGTAGAAATGTGGGCAGTCAAGATCTTGGACAGCTGCAGATTTGTTTTTGTAAATTTGTGCATGTGTGCTTTGATAGACCTTCACAGAGGCAACAAAACGTTTGGAAGAGACTGCTCCTGGTTTTGATCTGGCAGTCAAAACAGTCTTCTACGGTTGGTGTAGATATCTGGAGAGCTGTTGATTCCTTATCTGTGCATGTGTGTGCTTTGATATACCGCTGCAGAGACGACAAAGTTGGCAGGGGCTGCTCCAGTTTTGAATTAGCAGCCAAAATGCTGCCTTCCTGCATTGGTTGTGTGCTTTTTTTTTTTAAAGAAGATCCAACTTTGGTGGGGCTCCTGGGTTTTCTAATTGCTTAAGTTTGCTGTAGCCATGGAAGCGCAACTCGTTAAAAATGATCTTGATCATCCACTAAGTAGGTAAAAATGTGTGAAAGTTGCAACAGGCTACAAGTTGGGGATGCACTGCATTCTAAAGTTTTTGTTTGTCATCAAAGGAAACATTGAGAAGAGCAATAATCATTAACTACCCCAATCAGTCTCTTTCTAAAATACAACTCCAGCTACATTTAAAGAACACAAGAACATTCTGGATTTGCCTGGATTCTCCCCAGATTTCACTGATATGTATGCTTTGCTTGAAGGTACAGTGTAAACTTGGCAAACCATTCTTGCATTAATTTTCCCCAAAGGTGTTCATTTGGTTTGCAGTCACCACTTTTCATGTTTCCACTTGATTCCTTGTGTTGGAAATAGCACTACTAAAAACCAAACGCTTGGAAACTATTTTCATCTCGACTACTCTAAAGTTCAACAAATGGACACCCAACGTTGTGGTTTTCAAAAAATTACTGTATGTTCTTGAAGGCAACATAAAAATGTTTCTTCCCTCTTCCAGCTGGGGAATGAAGAATGCCAATATGGCCAGCTCTCAAGCAATCACTCCCTGTGGTGAAGCTGAGTGATGCCCCACTTTGCACGGTGGGAGACACCAACCTTAGCTGCAGACCACCCCTCACATATTCAGGTAAACTAGTCTTTGCAGCAGAGTGAATGAGGGGAAAAAGGTCTCTTCAAAGAGGAAGCAGAAAAAGGGGTAAAGGAAGAAGTCTCTAAAAAGCTGAAGGAGGAAGTCACATGATGAAAAAGATGGGGACAGGTCTTTGCTCAGGCACGGCTCGGTTTCTGATGGGGTCTCTTCCCAGTGCATCCTGGGAAATGCGATCCTCAGCTCTCCAGGCTCATGAAGGCCACCACCTGCTCCAGCTTAAAGGCCAACCTCTGTTTTCTGGCTGCATCGTCCTGCTCCAGTGCACACACAATCTGCAATCAGGAGAAAGATGTGAGGACACACAAACACAACACCTTTTTTAACTTAAAATTCTTTACACAAGTCATTCAGATCTCACATATTTTAGGTAACAGAATACTTTATTATATGTTGAGTTGTGCTAATGATCAATGATGATTTCAATGAAGATGATTTCAGACGAGGAAAACAAAGATGTATCTATTTGTCTCCATGAAGATGTATCAGAGTGGAGCAGAGCAGTGAGAGTTGGGCTTGCACATCGTAGTTTCAACGTCACAACTGGGAGCTTTTTCAGACAGCATTTTTCATCAGCTTCTGATTTATCAGGATTTGAATAAACAAAAAACTCAGAGATGCAGTTTTAAGCTTAAATTATTTTTTACATGTCCTCAAGAATGAATGAAAGTTGTTACAAGAACAAGTTCAAAAAACTGTTTTCATTGGAATGGGTCTTTCAATCCCTAAATGGTTCCTAAAGCTAGTTGTGGAGAATAAACTGGTTAATTGGTTTATGGAACCAATTTAACGGGGTTTGAAGAGAAGACAAATCAAAAACTTTAGTGAACCCATCTCCTGCAAATGAGGGAATGGGGTTTGGATGCAATGCGGACCAGGAAAGCGTCTTGCCAATTTGAGAAATACTAACATTGTGAATTTAAGCTCACTTGGACCTAAACCTTTTATTTAGTGAATCAGGGTGAAGGGTGTGGGACACCTGTAGCACTTTAGTTTAACCCCAAGATGAGGAGTTCCCAAGTGGATGAGAGGGTCCATGCTGTCATTTGTACTGATGCTACTTACATTACCACTAATGTCAAGCTTAATTTGCTAGGTCCGTTTAATTCTTCTGCTTTTTTTGTGGACAGCTTTTCTCTATGCTACAAGTAGTAGAGGAAAATTGGCCTAACTGGCTCAGATGAGACCCAACCAAATCTAAGTTCATGTTCTTCAGCCTAAAAAAGCAAGTCCAGGACTTTTCCACACAGTATCTAAGAACTCTGTTCACCAGCAAGATAACAATGGATTCTGATTGACCTAATCAGTTGGAAAGGGTTTTTTGTACCAGTCTGTTTGGTGAAGAAAGATCTGGGTTGGAAAATGAAGCTCTTAACCTCATCTATGGGCATGGATTATGGGTTGAAAAATATCTATCTTGAGATAGTGGGGAAAGCTATGCTGCCCTTTTATCTCTAGGAAATGTATCTCTGTGTGTTCTAGAACATCTCTTTGTTCTCCAGAAAGAGAGAAGCATGGGCAATTCTGCCTAGATTCCTAACTCTACGACCTGAAACCCAGATGAGCAGACGCGATGAATGGATAGGCAAAAGTCTAAACAAAACTAATAATTGTTTATGATTGAAATGTTAAATTTCTCATTACTTGAATAAGTCATTCATGTACCAAATGCTACATACCTCTTCAGTGTATTTCCCCACGTAGGAGTAAATCTCACTTAGAGAGCTCATGGAGTTGAACTCATTCATGTGCATCCTTGACTGTTCAGCTAAGTAGGCGTTCATATCCTGGTCACTGATAGCTGGCATCCTATTAATGTCTGAGTAGTACCTGTAAAAAACACAAACATAACTACTTTACTCCTTTATTTCCTAACCATCTTTGAAGCTTAGTGGATTTGAAAAATGTGGTCACTTGTGGACAATAGTTGTGTAACCCTGGATATTTCCAGGTATGTTTTTTGCAAAGTAAAGAACAAATGGGTGTTGTTCATAGAAGTCAGAGTCATGTTAACTACTGGTCAGTGTTGAAAGCAGTTATCTTGGTAGTCACATTTTTTTCCTTTAAAAAACAACCAACATGTTGGTCAGTCAAAACCCTATTTACCTTCTTTTGCAGACACACAACTCAAATATTTTTTATGCAAACTGTTACTCAACTACAATACAGTATGATGTTTTACTTTAACATTATTTTGTTTGTTTTGAAATATGTTCTACAGCATTGACATGTTCAGTTAAATAAATAAATGTAAATTCTGTCAGAAAATCTGCTCTCATTTTACATTTTTCCTTGATAGTGTGAAAATAATGAAGCTTCGGTGTCAAACTACAGTTCTTAAATGTTTTTAACCAGGCTCCTTGGGCTTATTGGTAAAAAACAAAAACCACCTGATCCAGTAATTAGTATCAGATGGAACAGGAATGTCTGAAAAACTACTAGGTTCCATATTCTTTGGAGAACATTTTTTTTAAATAATAATTTGTTATAATTTTACAAAAACCTTATGAACACAACATTCCCATTTTTTTTACTCAGAATGTATTTGCTTATAAAGAAGAGTAATAATGCTTACAATTGACAAATCTGCTTTAGCGGCGCTCGACTCCTCTCAAAACGTTTTTTGTCTTTTCCCCTTTCATGCAGTCTGTACAACACATCTCTCCTGCCTCAGGCTTCACATCATTTCTTACAAAGTTACCCGCTCCTGAAGCAGCACTACAGTTGGAGTGTGTTACGACACACACTCCAACTGTAACAAAAACCTTCTAAAGCAGTTGCTCACCTTTCCACCCAGCTTTTGTAACTGGGGATGTCCTTGGCATAAAGCAGCTTGTTGGAGGGTGAATCTTTCCCAAGGCGGTGTTCTGAGGTGGAGCAGGAGTCCATGAAGGTCTGGGCCACCACAGACAGACAGGCATCTGTGATGCTGCTTTTGTGGATATCAAACACAAATTGGGGGTTCTTGATCACATTCACCCAAAAACGTAGAGGTAGGCTGCAAGAAATTGGTAAAAACAAAGAAGAAAATTATTTGGTGGAAGAGAATTTACAGGAAGCTAAGTTAAAACTGCCATGATTAATGCAGTTAATTGAAAAATCCTTTATTTGGACTGCATATCAAACATGTAAAAACAGACGCTGAGATTTTCCTTTTTATAGGCGAATCTTTAGTGCAGCTACAAAACCTAAAGCATCTGAGAACTGATGCATGTTTTAGCTTCATGCTTAACTCGCTTTTAAAACTGAAACAAAGAGCTTGAAGAAAAAAAGTGCATCCATTTAACCTAGCTTAGAGAACAACGTTTGAATATGTAACAGTCGTTTTAGTGAATAGGTATAAACAAACCATTTGCCAGTGGGAATAAAGATACATACTAAGTGCAATGCTTTGTGTTCAATTCAATAAAGGCTTTTTCTTTAAAAACAGGTGGTAGCTGCTTCTCATTTATTCAGTGTCCAGTGGTTTTTGCTGGGGGACACATACCAACACTATTACCTTGTTTGTGTTGCTTCCTGTTTTTATGGTTGTCCAGAATAATGAAAATGTGCAAGTCTGTTTATTTGCAGGCCTTGTTTCTGCCAGAATAAATAAATTTAGGCACAGCTTCATCTGTATGCTGCGGTAAAAAGGGGTTCAGGTGGTCTTTGAAGAACTCTGAATGTGACTTGGATCACTGCAGCCTCTTTATTCTATGGACTATGTGCTTTTAGTTGCTGTGGCCGAAATCATTCCAGCCCTAAACAGCATGTCAGTGAGGAACACTACCAAAGGAGGAGGGGAAGTAAAATGGAAAATGCAGTCATTTAAAACACCGCTAGTGCTCCCCTGCTATGTATTCATACTAGCACCACCACCCATAAAGCAATTTAGATGTGCAATCTAACAAAAGAGGATTTGGACCAAGCAAGAAACAACTCTGCATTATGACTTCAAAATTAATCTAAGCAAGTAATCTAGTGGGATTAGGTGAAGGGATCAAAGGGATATTACACCACTGCTGTGCTGCTTTGATCACTGGCAATCTGCTGTTTCAAAGGGGCATAAAGGTGGCACAAACAAGAGGCCCCAGTACAATTTTAGCACATTTCCATTGTAATGTGTACATTTTTTTTCCTTTGAAGATCATAAAACATATAATTTAACTTTAATTGGTCAGTGTAGCCGCTGTGGGTTCATGAGTCGCTAGAGAGGCTGTAGCAGGTCCTTTCTTGCAATTCGCTCAAAAAAATATGCAGAAAAAGTCGACCGGCTGTGTCTTGGTTTATTGCACTTCATCATTGACATAGATGACACATAAGATGCAAACAATCAAAAGCAGCGAGTTCATAAAAAATGTATACGAAAAGCGGTCAACAACAAAAAAATGCTAGGTCCTGTGCACCCTCTCTGCACCAAACCAAAAAAAAAAACAGCTACAACAGGTGACAGGTGCGCCTAATGACGCCTGTAATTATCAGGTGACAAAGAAAAATTATAAATACACATGATCATGGCGGCTACAGGCAGATTTAAGTATGTAGTCGTGTTTGCCTATTGGTCAGAGCTTAGGTTAAATATCAACTGCCATGATCAACGTCTGTGTTATCCTGGAGAAAAGATTCTAAGAGAAAAAAAGCAGAAAATGAAAAGCTGCTTTAAGGTGCTCTAAACGAAAAGGAAATACCAATATTTGTGGATAATCATATCTTTTAAATAAATTAGTGTTCAAATTGTTAAGCAGTTTTCATCTATTTTTGTTCCTTGGTCGTTAACAGATTAAAAATGTGTTTGCATCCTACCTTGATTCACTAATTTGACATTAAAACGCAGTTTCTTACACAGATTTTGATATATTATTTTGATAATAGCATTGCAGAGAAAAGAAACTGTCTTTGTCATGCATTGACCGGTGCTGTTTCTAAACATGACTTGGTGAGTCATCTTAAAGCAGATGCTTCTCACATGAATGAAAAGAGTCATCCATGTTGTTTCTGTCCTGGACGTGCTGTTTGCACTGAGAGCTGCAGTGAAGATCGGTATGTGCATGTGCATGCTCCACAGTAAAATCAGATTTGTCTGTTCCATCTTGACATGACAAACACAGTGTGCAGAGAGACACTAATACAAATGCAGAAGAGCGAGAAGAAGAGACGCCACCAACATGCTGCCATTAATCCAAAGGATACCATCTGGAGGTGCTGAGGGAGCCAGTGACTCATCCATACACTCTCTTATTGCACACAGCAGAACTCCACAATGCAGAAACGGCTGAAAGCTAATTTGAACTTGTGACAAAGTCATTTATACTTTGTCTGAAAAGTATTTACAAAAGCGTGTGTAGGAACACATAATATATGTTTTTGCTGTTAGCATACTGTTGTGAAGTATGGCCTGAAGAAGAGGTAAGATTGGGTGGGTGCCATCTTTAGGTTGGTGTATTGTGCAGCTCTGCATTGTGGTTTGAACCAACTATACTGTGGGTGCTGCCAAAGTACAACAACGGTGATGATCCAACACAGAAGTTTTTTTAAGATTCTAGGGACTTATTGAAGTGCAAATTAATGGTGTTTGCGTTCACACCTCCCTTGGCAACGATGGTTCAAGCAACAGCTTCCAATATAAAGTCTATATAAACGTATGTATATGCACATTTCAGGCTTCCATGTTCAAAACTTTTGCATTCACAAATCTATTTTTGAGCTTTATGGTCACTGAAAATGTGCAAACGTTTAAACCGGCTGAACTTTGCCCAATCTGGGACTTGAATTTGGTACTGACAAAAATGCCCGTTTGGAATTATATGACACCAAGTCTTTCATATGTCGGAATAGAGCTATGACAGAAAAAGACTGGAGTAAGATTCACGAGACAACATTTCACATCAAGCCTCTTCCAACTGTAGGTAAATGCGCTAGTATGGATGGGGTAGTGACAGTCCAATGTGAACACCATATGCTAAACGAGCGTTCAAGACCTCACACCGTGTTCGGTCTGTTTACGTAGCCTTACACTAGGCTTGGTGGAATTGTTCCAAAGTGATACAAAGTATGAAGAATTCAACAGATTTAGTGAAATGTTATAGAGAGTTTACTTGATTGGATTCCTCCTATGTTTCAAGATACTAAATAAGCATCAATGTGTTTGTTAGTGAGGCATCCGAGAATTCCGCCTATAATGTTTAATTATTCTAAATTTGATACGTCTTTTTATGAATGTATAACTGCTGATCATAATGTTTTTTTGTGTATTATTCGTGTTTGATTGCTTGAAATAAACCATTTCAAATCAAATTAAAATAAAAAATAAAAAATATTTACTGCGTTTATCATGACTTGCTTTTCAAGATAAAATGTCCGTTCTTGTTTTTTACTTATTTATTATGTCTATTTATTTTGTCTTCTGCATCTTGTAATTCAGTGACTGATAGTCTGAAAAGTATAATATGCAAAATGAGCATCCCTTACAGTGACAATAACAGCAGTAGCATCAGCAGAAACTCAGTCAATTTAAGTGGCATTATGTTGGGGTGTGTTAGTGTTTAGCGCTTAAAACAACAACACTTTTTGACGACAACAACACTTAAAACACTAGAAATGGACTAAAAATACAAATAATTCTGGAACTGTAAATTTAAAAGAGAAAATCTATTGAAAGCATTTCTCTCTCTCTCTCTTTCTTTATTTTAACATAATTTTTTTGCTTCAGTTTTGTAGTGTGATGCATGCTGGGAGCTTGGCAGTAGCGGAGAGGCTAACAAGATATAACCACCTATTTAACTCCCACCATGCTCATTTCCTCTTCTTTACCTTTTCATTTCTCTGTTTCCGCTTTCTTTTGTTGGACATTCCAGCTCCCCAACCTTTCATGGCAGGATCTCAGAGGTTAGCATGGTCTAAATTAATATGTAAATATTAATCTAGAGGTGTACTTGTGCATTTGAGAGTGCACACTTGTCACTATAGAGATTTCCACAGTGACAGGCATTTTTGGCCCCATTACTTGTAATAATAGATCGGGAGCCTTGGCAGCCAATTGGATTAGCCCCTTGTGGTTGGATTTAATGAAGATTACACACCCCTGCGGTTGAAGGATATTAGAAAAGGAAGAGGTGCCTGTTGCAACTTGGCCTTAACAGTGCAAAGCCATTTTAAGTGTGTCAAAATGTAGGTTATTTATTGGTTATACTGTAACGCATAGATACAATTAAATGATAGTAAAATTCAATCAGAGGGATTTTGTACAATTCCCTAAATAGGAATTTGCATTATTGGAATCCAGAACAAGTACTCACCAGTTGCTCTTCCATGTGTGTCGCACATGTGGGTCGTGGATGCTGTGTTTGTCAGCCTGCTCATCCAGGAAGTCAAACATGTATTTAATAGCCAGGGGAAGAGCACTGCCTCGATGGGCAGTGCTGAAGATGGTCTCAAACAGGTCATCCACAAACTTTTGCAGCGTCCCCTGTGGTGGAATAGAGAGGAGAAATTAAATCTGCAGTCTTTCCACATCCACTTTCAGCATGTCTAATCTACACTATATAGATATTGATCACAACGCATGCAGGTGGTGAATGTAAGTGTCACCATCTAATATATTTTGTGACACATAGCTGATTAATGTTGACAGAGAGATTGCTTGAATGTATTTTCCTGTGTGGGTTCATGAATTGTGCAGTGGAGTTCATTTTGTTATTGCTCCGGTGTGTACGTATCAAGCATCCATCTCACAGACCTGGACCCTAAATCTTTTTTTTTCCAGGTTTACTGGAGGAAATTGTTATTCCACAGATAACTTTTAATAATATCTGGGAACAGAAGGACCATCTCCTAAGCCTCTTTGTGAAGCTGGATTAGTTCCCACAATGCACCACTGACCCTAATTTGATTTAATGGTGGTGACTTTAAAAAGGAGACAAGAGCAGAGACACACAGAGCAAAAGAATCTAATCCTCTTGTAAAGAACAAGTTGATGGGATGCATGGTGGAAAAAAAGCAAGAGCGGAGGATGGAAATGAAACGACAGAGGTTTCCTATCTGAAAGAGAGGCCATTGAGTGTGGCAGATGAGGTATGTACAGGCGTTAGCGAATAAAAATCCAATTTGGGTGGAGCGAGTGACCGAATCAGAGTGAAGAGAGGTAGAAAAGTGTGGGTGGAGGGAATCCTGTTAGTCTGACAATCACAGCTATAATTCTGCTGTGGCCTGCATTCCTAACAGCTTATCATTTCTCAGAGAAGATGGGATCACATATCTTTATCAAGCCAGTGTGCCTCAGCCTCACAGACTGCTTCAGTCGGCAGCGATAGCCCAGTGTTTTAAGCACTCAAACATACAGGTGTGTACAAAAGCAAAACCCTGTTTGTGGCGGAGGCTTTTACGTCAGCCTTTATCTCAAGGGGTGCATGTGTGTAAGCACTGTCATCATCACAGGGTTCTCTTGTTCCCTGGTGGAGCTGGTAACCACCAACACAACCTCCCCAGCAACCATTCAGCCTGTCATTGGCCTGCACCCTAAACCTAATGCGTCACCTGGACGTTTTGATTCTGCCTGCCTCCTCGAGGAAATTCAAATGAGGTGAGCAAACAATCACTGGGAGGATTGTAAACAGTGGAAAAGTGGGAAAATTTTTTCCATCCTCGTCCCTGTCCATGAATGCAATCTTTTACTTCTAGTCTCACTGATGGAGATGGTGCAAAAATGTAAACTGTGAAAAAAATTCATTGGTAAGGTGAAATCCAAACTTAGTTACACCATCTGTCTGTATAATCATGATGCTTCAAAAGAGAAGGCTTGTCAAGATAAACTAGTTACTCCAAAAAAACAATCTATCTGAAAAGAGGGTGTGCTGTCAGCATTCAGAATCCACCGTCCTGCACCCTGGAGTGGGATGATGGCGGGGAAATAGAGCGAGTCACGGAGGCTGAGCTGCGACGTGTGTGATGGTGTGTGGAGGACTCTACAGTATGTGTCAAGGTGACAGCTGCTCCATTTTCCTGCCTTCTCTTTATTCATCACTTTGTTTATTAGTTTCTCTCATATGCTGTGGATTAGGTCCTATGCCACAGTCCCTGTTATATTTCTCTTTCCCTTTAATTGATCACTTGAATCTGCCAATACATCTGCACTGCTAGGTATTGTTTCTGGTAAAGAAGAGTTGCTCCAATCCTTCAAATTGGAACTTTAAAAAAAACTGTAGGACAAGAGTTCTGGTTGAAATAAATGTCTAACTTTTTATTCCAAATGCAAGTCACACTTTCCTTGGATTTAAGTCCCACTCCAATCATCTTCTGATCTATTTTAAAACCATTCTCAGTGGTCTTTTAATTATATTTTTGCTGTTTTTGGGAAAAAAAGTCATTTTTTAGGATATAGTTTCTGCAGTGCGGCAGAAATACACCTACGAGTCGTGGGTGGGTTGGTTGCCTTGCAGCAACTCCGCCCCCTTTCCCCTAACTGTTGCTGAGAGCTCAAAGCAGGGAGCTTGTGGCCCGCACAGCGTATTTTCTATGTCTGTGTTTCTTCTATCTGTATTTTTTTATTTGTTCTTGTTTCACAAATAATTAAATAAAGAAATACTTAGAAAGAAATTTGAGTTTAATTTTCTTTATATATGTCCTCCATCATCAGAAAAATAAGAATTTGATTTTCAACTGAGTGGGTCTTTAAGGCTTTGGCATAATGATTGATATGAGATAGTGAGTTTTATTTTGCTATAGAATAAAATCAAAGGACTCTAAGACACATACAAGAAAAATAAAACAAGACCTGCAATACTGAACTGTTTTTTTTACACCTTCACATATTAGATTTAACACTGAGCTTTGCATATTTTTGTCTCTAGGCAAGTTTAGAAATCCAATACCTTATCACTGCCTTAAAGGTGCTCTTGCATACATTCCCCATTATTTGACACAAAGCAGTTTTCTTTATTTCATGGTCAATCTTGTGATATAACCCAATATTTATACATAAAAAAACACAAGTATGATCTACGAAGAACTGTTTCTTCTCTAGAAGTAAACATAATGATAAAATGACTTCCTTTTTTTAATAGTTTTACATTGTCTACATAATCATACTTTTATTTGTTCTCCAGTATGTACGCATTTCAAAATGTCAGAGTTTGTAAGATTTCACAACTTTTAACATATTTTAGTATTTGTTGATTGTCTTGTTTACATGCTTACATGCTAAATTGGAATTGTTAATAAAACTTTATAGATAAGAACTATAAAGATTTGTAGAATTGATGTATTTTTGTCTAATATAAGTTACTCTGAAGACACAATTTAGAGATAAGGTTTTAGTCAATTATTTTTTTTCAACTGCCTATAGATTCCCTTTAAAGCTAATTGATAATCCTCACCACATCCTTTTCCTAATCATGAATCTGTTTTATGTAATTTATTCACCAGGACAAACACTTTAAAGATGTTTTCTATATTTGACTCAAACTCAAAACAGTCAAGACTCTCTCTGTGAAGTGCTTAACACAAGTGTTTGGATCTTAATGTAAATAAAGGTTTTTTGATCACAACAAATTACAGTGGAAACATTTCTCTGCGTTCGTCTACCCTGTCTGTGTCTGATGATGTGAATTTTGATTGCAGAAAAAGACAGAGCGCTTTAGGACTGGATTCTGAATTTGCATTCAGCCGACAGATCAAAGTCACATTTCTCACCAAGCCAAATTAACTGACCCCCCGCCCCGCCCCGCCCCTCTTCAATTTAAGGGCCGTTGTCAGAAGCCCTATTCAAAGAGTTTCATTTGAAAGAAATTTCTTTTTTTATATCCTTGAATAGCCTTGTGGTTTTTTCTTCCGTAACATTTTGGATATGCTCCTGCATCAGTGCAACAGTAATGAAAAATGAAAACAAACAGATATCCGTTTTCCCTTTCTCACCTGAGGGGATAGCTGAATACATTTGAATAATCTTTTCCGGTGAGATGACTCATCCAAAGTAATCATGAATATTTAAATAAACTCAAGCTTTTCCGCATCATTATAATTCAGTGTGAAGGTTGTACTGACCCTTTAGCCTTTTACTTGCTGAACTGCTTCAAAACATACAGAAAGTAAAGATGTAGGAACATTTTACAGATAAATTAGGCTCTGTGAACGTTCCAAATTCAGACTAAGCGGAAAAAGCTGGCAGGATAATGAACATGATGGTGATTTTTCTTCAAAGATTCACCTTTGTAGCCAGAAGCCGTGTCAGGTAGATCTCAGAGACCATCTTGCTGCCACGGTCTCCTTCCTTCTGGTCTCCATGCTCATGGTTCTTGACCAAGTGCCAGACCTTCACCCCGCTCTCCAGGTCAGGAGTGATCATCGGTGTGCGGGAGCGCAGACTGTCGGGGCTTCCAGTGTACTTTATCATGTTTTCTGTAAAGAAAGGTGTATTTTTAGTTTAAAAAGTGCTGAAAAAACCAATGGAAATCAATTGGTATCCAACAGTTTTTGTTATAAAAATATAACGTATTTAGCATCAAACTGAAAGTTTAGCTATATGGTTGAATAGAGAAAAGAAAAAAAGAGAATCAACAAATGACAAAACAATCAAAGAAACATGTCAACAATAGAATACTTTTGTGGCAATTTGCAAGTCTGGGAGATTGGACAATAAACTTTCAGAAAGTCTGTTTGGTTAATTTTTTATGGTTTCTTCTCTAACTGACAAGACATGATATTGCCAGCTGACACAAAATCGAAAAGGTGTCAAAAGAGATGAAATATGTATGGCCCACCCAGTGGCTCAAGTAGCGATGACATTTCCAAACACATGGCTCAATGAATGTTTACACAGTGTAAAAAAAAAAACTGATCAATAAGTGCAAATTGGGAAAAAAGAACGTGAAAAAAGGTGATTTTCATGGCAACAGAAATCAATCTGTCCAGAGAAAAAAAACAAGGGTTTGCACGGCAAAACTTAGAGGAGAAAAAAACCCAGACAACTGAAGATAACACAAACAGAGTGAGTGCCAGCTGAAATGAGATGGAAGCATGAATGAACTGTCATTTGTTTCTCTGATAGAGCACCTCTGTGAACATTTACCAACAACTTTATTGGACATTCAGCTATAATAGGTGCATTTGCTCCTGAGGAAAAGAACAACATTTTGTTTAACTATACATTTTGTCTACTGTGTTTAACTATGACGCACCCATGTGTGCGGTTAGACACAAATGTTTTCCATAATATCACAGTTTATAAATGTCTTACTATGTTCCAATGGTATAGAGAGGACAAATAATGAAACATTTAGCTAAAAACAAGCCAGTTATGATGATGTTTACACACATGTCATACAAAGAGCACATTCTGGATGAATATGCAAAATTTTTAAGCTAAAGGGTCATCAAAAATACTAAATTTTGTGGCTTTTCTGGTAGGAATTTTTAATGCCAACATTTTAATATGAACAACTTTAACTCTTTAAATTTAACAAATCAACACAAATCTAAACTCAAAGTTCTTTCCTGCTAATGATGATGAGAGAAATGAATTTATGTTGCAGTCTTATCGAAGATCAGAATATTAGAGTAAATGTAAACCTAGTCTATGTTAGTTTATCAAGTACCGTGTTCCCTTGTTTATCGTGGGAGTTACGTTCTGAACATAACCTGTGATAGGTGACATCCGCCAAGTAGGATTATGACAATTTTTTAGGCTGTAAAACCCCTTACTACACTTTTCTCACACAGATATGAACATTTTCCCACTTTTCTCTCATGTCAAAGTTCAAACCTTTGCAGAAAAATAAGACGAGAAAATGTAATG
The DNA here is from genome assembly GCF_053564925.1 of Oryzias latipes. Lineage (NCBI taxonomy): Eukaryota > Metazoa > Chordata > Actinopteri > Beloniformes > Adrianichthyidae > Oryzias > Oryzias latipes. The sequence continues at coordinate 17,410,106 of NC_136259.1, forward strand.
ACACTACAGATCTTATTGCAATAAGGGATTTATTTAGATGTGGAGAGCTTCACATATATACAGGAGACACGGCAAGTCTGGAGATTGATTGACAAGGTCTCCAGCCGATCAGAATGCAAAACACAACGCACAGTCTAAAAAAATTAAACAAGACCAGAAAACGCCAAGCTGGTGAAAGGTGAACAGTGATGTAGCGAGGGAACACTGTATCTGAATATTTTCAAGTGTTTTGTCTCCACAGAAATGCATTTTTTAATCCAAAATGTACAGAATTTGTTTATTATTAGATCGAATTTTGTAGTACATGATCTTGGTAAAATGGCACAAGAAAATATACCTGGTGAAAGTCGAGGTTATTACTCAGTATCACTTGAAGACTTGGTGTAACTTTAGAGGTGGAGAGTCTTGGATAAGAAATCTCGGCTCAGCGGGCAACAGGATCTCCCTGATTTGTAACTCTAAATCAACCGCACCATATGTAAACAATTAGTACATGTTTTAAATGCTTATATATTTTTATAAATGCTGAATGTATTATGTTTTTCTGTTTTTGTGAGTTAACTTCTTGTTCAGGAAGTGGTTAAGCTGTGGTTGGGAGGTTCAGAATGGATTTGGTTTTTAATCCTGCTGCACAGACGTGGTTTCATTTTTTATATTTCATTTTAGCTTTTGATCTTGAATACAAAGAAGAAGAATTCTGGATCAGACTGAGGTTACTTTTATTAATAGATAGATAGATAGATAGATAGATAGACAACTTTATTTATCCATTTGGGAGGTTCCCGCATGGAAATTGACATCTCCATCGCATACAGCACTGGTTGACATACATATAGGAAAAAGGAAAAAGCAGCACAGTGACTAGAAAATTAGAAAGATTAGAACAGTAGGAAACAGTTTAAATATCTGAAAAACAGCATATACAAAAACAAAAAAAAATAATAAAAAAAGGTCATTCAGGCCCTTTCCCTTTCCTTTTCCGTCTTCCTCCCCCCTCCTGAGTGGAGGTTAAAGAGTTTGATGGCGCGGGGGACAAAGGAGTTCCTCAGTCTATTAGTCCTGCACCTTGGGAGGAGCAGCCTCTTGCTGAAGGTGCTTCTCCGGCTACTGATGGTCGTGTGCAGAGGGTGGGTGGTATTGTCCAGGATACCCGTTAGTTTTTTGAGTGTCCTTCTCTCTGCCACAGTAGCCAGAGGGTCCAGCCTTGTGCCAACCACAGAACCAGCCCGCCTGATCAGCTTCTCCAGCCTGGAGAAGTCTGTCTTTGAGGTGCTCCGCCCCCAGCACACCACAGCGTAGGTTAGTACACTGGCGACCACAGACTGATAGAAGATCCCCAGGAGCTTCTTGCAGATGTTGAATGATCTTAACCTCCTCAAGAAGTACATCCTGCTCTGGGCCTTCTTGTACAGCTGCCCCGTGTTGCTCGTCCAGTCCAGCTTGTTGTCCAGCCACAGCCCAAGATATTTATAGGTCTGCACAACCTCCACCTCCTCCACTCCTATCAGAACTGGTCTGGGGTTTGGTCTGTCCCTCCCAAAGTCGACGACCAGTTCCTTAGTCTTGGAGGTGTTGAGCTGTAAGTTGTTCTTGTGGCTCCAGACAACAAAATCATCCACCAGGATGACACAACTAAGATTGTGTCATAATCTTGTACCGGTACTTTCCGTGTTGCAGATTTTTTGTTAACTTTTACCAAAAGATTTTCAACAGCCTCTACCTTCCTCTTCTCAGCTTCTTCTCCATCTTTATTTGGTCATTGCACTTGGGGAAAGTTCAAAGTCATTCTCAAGTACCACACTAGTTGTGAAGTGCAGCACATTTATACTTGAAGTCCCCCAAAAAACACACAGAACAATACCAGCTTCCTCCTTGGTGCCTCTGTTGCTCCACTTATCTGGTCTAATTTGGTCCCCAAGCAGAGAGGTGAGACCATATGAAGATGAGGCAATGCTAATAAAATGGCAGCCCATCTGAAGTGTCTGAAGTGTTTGTGACCAACGAGGCTAGCCCTTTGATCAGAAGCTAACTTAATGCTTTTGCAGGTTGAAGGAGATGTGGAGCAGACGGACAGGCAGAAAACAACACAGGCACGGAGACGGATAAGAGGACACCCGTGTGAGTCTCAAGAGACAAGAGGTCTCTTTATGTTTGAAAAATCTTTCCAGCTACTTTGATTTGTGGCGCGTTCCAGACATTGTTGATGAGCAGGACTTTAAAAGAAGATTCTATTGCCTCAGGATCAGTGTTTTATTTTGCTTCTTGATCATTTTGTATTGCATTTAGATAAAAAAACAACTTTTAATTGTATTGGTTTGTCTCTTTAATTGACATAAATCATTTCTTGATCTTTTTTTTTTTTATAATGTAAGGTCATCAGATGTTGATGATAAAAACCGTTAAAAGAACAAAAAGTTTAGGTTTGTTACAAATTTCTATCTTAATGATGAAAAGTTCAGCTTATATCCTAATATATATATCCTAATATATATATATATATATATAAATATATATATATATATATATATTTGAAATGCTATTCAAAGTTATTCTGCCCTTAACACATTTAACAGTAAAATTTCAGCTCATAAAAAAGAACCTTTTTGATATGTACAATGGAGAACAATTTAAAATCTACACAATCTAGAACCTGAAAATTCATCCTCACTATAAAAAGTTGCTAGAATGCTGCTCGAATGACTTTAAATGTAACTTTGGGGGTTATTTATAGTAGACTTTAAGTTCAGTGTGTGGCTGTGAGCAAAAAGTCTTACCGTATTTACTTGCAGAGGTCCGTGACACAGTGGAGTTGTTTACTGAGTTGTATGCTGTAACTTGCTTGGGTACTAGAGCCATCACTGCATTATCAGGTACCTGAAAAACAACCATAAGTAACATATATCAGCATTCCAAAAAAAACAAAACTCTTCTTAGTTTTAGGTTTGTGCAGATTTCCAATACAGACAGACAAGATATACAATTATTATATTATGGTTTTGGTTTTGCAAACACAATATTCTATAACCCATGTTTGCTCTGCTCTGCTAAGCTTTTACATGAAAATAACTACATGAAAAGGAGCTAGGGATAACTGAGCAGGACAATTTGAGAGGGTATGCCCCTAAATCTCTGTCTAATATACTTTTTCTCTTGGGCTTTTTTTATTTAGTGCACATATAAGGTCCTTAGAAGTAAGTATCTATAAGTGAAGTAACAAATGATTTTCTAGTATTTATATATGTCAGAGAAATAAAAAATGAAACAATAGGTCCATCCAGTACCCTTTTTCCCACAGTAAAATAGCACACATCCAGGAAACCTCGAGTTTGCATAATTAGGCTATGCTGCAGGGTTAATTGAAGTGATCTTCATCTTTTGAGGGTGCACGGGACCAGAAGGATTGAGTCTTCAAATATGTGCTTGCATGTGACCCGAGGCATTACTAAGATTGTGTCATTATTTCATCTCATCTCTCAGTCTGCTCCTTATGCATAATATGTTTATATCATTGTAAGCAGAAGGCCCTCAGGGCAAATTTAGATATTCCTTTGTAGGGGGGCTAAACAACTCTCCAAAACCCCCTCAAGGACTTTTCCCGATCGCTGCTCTTATATGTGAGCTGGATATATAGCAATGGGATTTCATGAAATGTAACAGGGGGGTGACATTTGAGGAAATAGGAGTTTGGAGACAAAAGACAGAAAAAAAAGTGCCATTAGAAAAGAGGACAAAATGTCTTAAGCATTTGATTTTTTTATTAGGCCAGTGATTATATGTAAAATTCTTTTGCCATTTGATAAACATTTCAATTAAGTAGTTATCCAAAAAAACAAAAAAAAAAAAATCCTAAATTTCTAATAATTATTCCACTAAACACTGAACTTGTTGATTTTAGCTACATTTATGATGTTGATAATTTCTAATATTTAATTTCTCATTTATTTTCTCATGGTAGTAAAACAATAGCCTTTTGTAGTCGTGTTTTATACCAATACACAGCATACACTTTTCTTGGATGGTTAAGAGAATGTCAGATACTTTAATGTCATGTGGCAAAAATAATATATTAGTAAAAATAAAAAACACATTTGTTGGCTTTCATTTCACATGTAAAATACATGGAATCCTTTTGATTTCCAGCTTTGACAGTTGATCTGTGCTTCGGGAACAAACTTAACCCCCTTATTTGTGAAATTGACAAACCTTCTCAGTTCATTTGAATAAAATTTGAAATAATTTATTGCTTTTACCCTAGAAAAGATGTGACTTTTTTGTGAAAAATAATAGCCACTGGGGCAAATTTGACCAGTGTGGAATAGCAGTTGCTCTTGGAGGCTGAAGCTGGGATTAGTTTGTCACATCCCCACATTTTCTTGCTCTTTGTTTAGCCTACAACCATTTTTTATTTCTCATGGTCTATCAAGAATAATGTGTCCTTTTTCTCCAGCCTGAAAAAAAAAGAATTAACTTCTGTCTTCATTATCTTATCTCCGATTCAAATCAGCTCCCTAATTCATTCCACCCACGGCTCATACTCCCAGCCTGTTGACACTCGCTGCTGCTGACATTTAATTTAGGCACCACAGAAACTGCACTCAGAGGAGACAGTCACTACTTGCTTAGCTGCTGTTAATATTAACAGCATATTGGCAGAGCAGGGCCGTCTTCCCACCCAGGCTTGTTCTTTTGGGCTGGTGAGGGACTCAAATGGCATACAACACCTGGCAATGTGTTTTACTTTATTACTTCATCATTACGGTATTCAATATTTCAGTAATTTCAGCAGGTCAAAGTAATATTTATTCCAACAGTTCAAAAAACATATATCTGTTATGTCTGGTCACTAATGTGTCTCAATTGATCAAAATGCTTATTTTCAGTTTTGTTCAATACAGTGTTTTTGTTTGCGTTCCAATATTTGCGGTTTCACAGATTGGCAGATTTTGTCTTCAGTCACGTCACTCCTCCGGTTCATCACAAAAACTCAGCTAAAGACACCTGTATGAGACTTTTGTCTCCAAATGAGGTGCTGTGGGATGAGGAGGGGAGCGGAGATAAAGAGCATGCCGGCCCGTCGGCTTCCTTGCCGCCCACTAAGAAATGTTTCTATTTCCACCGGTTCCTGAATTGCTACCAACCGAAGTTTGTGCCCCTGCATCAGCTGACTCAGAAGAGGCCGTAAAATATCCTGATACGCTGAGGAAGATAATCGCGGAGAATAATTATGATCCGGATAAATAAATGATGGATGAAACTGGCCTCTTATTGAAGAAAATGCCAGCATGCACTTAACTAATGATGAAGGAAGCACGGGCTCCAGGTTTTAAGGTACATAGAGACATAGTGGCACTCCTGATGTGTATTATAAAGTATGCCACATCCAGCCAGTCTATTGCTCTGGGAAAAAAAAATAATAATATTGAGAAATATTCCAATTTTCTTTCATAAATGTTTTACAAAACATCAGAAATGTTTTCGAAAAGTTTTTTGATTAATAAAGATTGGTGACGGACATTCAGTGGTTGTCCGTATTCATGGATTCTGAGGATTTGCGGGTCTATGGACCCTAACCCCAGCTAATACGGGGTGAATACTGTAATTCCATTTCAATTGAAAATCCCAAATGAAAGGATTTCTGCTGATTTCTGCTTTTCTTTCAAAAATGTGTAGTTATTTTTGGTCAGATTTTCATTTGATCACTTTATGTTTGCTGTAATAATTGAAAGAAACTCTGCAATCGTATCTCAAAAATCTTAATTGAACAGCTCTGTCTTTTTACTGATAAACCCATATAAATTAACATTTGAACTTATGTTGTTTCACTTTTAAATAAATGACCATATCAATTGTGTTGCAATTGTGTTCTGTCCTTTTGTGGGTCATTAATTGCTTACCTGATAATGGCAAAGAATGTTCAGCCTCTTCCAGTCAGCTTCAATCTTAGTGGTGATGTCTTCGTCCTGCAGGATCATCCGCTGTCCTCGACTTTGACGCCACTCTGCAAATGAAAAGAAAGAAAGAGGGGGAAGAAATAAAGTAATCAACCATGGTATTGGACAATTTTGACTTTGTCTTCTTGTTTGTTTCGTCTAGTGGGGGGATTTGGATATAATCCTTTCTCTGAGAATCTGTCAAGATATCTCAAAACACTGCTATATGTGGTGGACTAGTAAACCTTTGGGACAAAGAATTTCTGATTGTGTAGATGTTTTCAAGTTAGACTTCTGCTTTTGGGAATCATTTTGCTTTGTAGCCAAAACAACTGAGGCAGCTAAATCCAAATCCTACTGGGTGTGTTTGCAGTTGCAATCAATACTTAGGCCAAAAGAGAAGATGAATGGGTACTAGCAGCGTAGATAGATTTAAAGTTCTAATAGTTGTGCTTTTTACCTTTAGGGACAGTCACCAGTCAGAATCTGAACAGCCAAAAAGAATTATAATTCCTAATTAAAGCACTTTTGAAGATAGCTTGAGATAGGATTTAGCTTTTGTGTCTACAGATGAACATATATGTGGAGGCTCTGAATGCTGAAAGTCCATGTTGCCTCACCTTCAACATGACAGTTGGGGCATCTGATTCTAAGCTTATTGTAGCTGCTGTTACTAGGGGATTGAGCCCCACAAAATAAGTAAAAAAAAGGCAAAAATATTTAGCAAATAATTAATAAAGCTTTGACTGCAATGAGAAAAAGAACAACAAGGTTTTGTTGTACCTACGTCGGAATGCAACTTTAGTCACGTCATATTCAATATTATTATGGCGTAAATGGTCAATGGTGTATACTTGTACAGCGCTTTTCTACCTACAAGGACAAAGCGCTTTTTACAGTCACCGACCCATTCACCCAGACACACACACATTCACACACTGGTGGCCGCTCCGCTGCCAAACACAGGCGCCCGCCTACCACCAGAGGCAAGGTGGGGTTCAGTGTATTGCGCAAGGACACTTTGACTCATGGGCGTGCAAGGCGGGAATCAAACCTGCAACGACCCTACCGCTGCACCACGGCCGCCCCCACATTATCATTAAGTTATGAAAAATCTTACTTCACCAATTATTTGCTTCTCCTACTCAAACATTACCATTACTCAAAGAAGACTTTTCTCTCAAATGAACATGAAATTAGTAACTTAAGCCTTAGTTTTATCAACTCGTAAGGGGGCGAGGGTGGGGCGGGGGGCAATCTGAACAGATGCTGCAGGTTTTTGGATTGTACGGACCCAATGGAGGGTTGTAGACAGGAGTGGCTGCATCTTAAGGGGAGTACAGGTGTGTCTTGCAGAGGCTCGTCACCTTAAGGGAAAAACTGAAAATGGAATGTACTATTGTCGTGCATGTAAGAAGTGAATCGTGAAATTTTTGTAAAGATGGGTTTTTGTAAACACCCATACACGCACACACATTTTACAAGGAAGGTGGGACCTGGGTCCATCTGTCCCCTACCCCTTCCCTGGTGGGGGGTGCGGGCCCCTTGGCGATGGCGGCCGTGTCCCTTGGGTGCCGGCTCCCTGGGCCCGGCGGTGCTCTCTCCGCACGGTGGGGGGGTTCATATTACACCTGAGCCGGGGGTGTTCGTGTCCCTGGGGGGTGGGTCCTGGTCCTTGCCCCTGGGCGCTGGGCCCCGCCAAACTTCCAACATGGCCGAGCCTGGTCGGGCCATATTTATAACATCCCTTGTGGGCCGCCCTTTTTTCCCCGGGGTTCCCCCCTCCTGGGCGGGGGCGGCTCCTACCTGGACCAACCGTGGGCCGGGTGGGTGGCTGCCTGGAGTGCGGAGCGGGTCTCCCTTGGGGGGTCCTGGCTCGTACCTGGGGTCGGGGCGGGGGGATGCCCGGAACTCCTGGGTGGTGGTGGGGTGCTCGTCTGGGGCTGTGGGCGTCCCTCTCCGGTGGGGCCCTGCGTTGGGCTCTTCCGGCGCGGCGGGGGGCTGCTTTCCTGGCTGGGCTGGGGCGGCGCTCTCTTTCCCTCTGCGCCTCCCTGCTCTCTGGCTCTGGGGGCCTCGCGGCGGTCCGGCTGGCCCTGGCCTGGGTGGCGGTCTTGGTCGCCCGGGGGGCGGTTGTTCCCTGCCTGTTCCCGTGTGGCGTTGGGGGAATTCCGGCTGCCGCTGCTGCTGCGGCGGGGGTATGGGTGTGGGGGTGGCTGGGCGCTCCTCCTCCTTCTTTTCACATTCCACCATCCATTTTAGAAGAACATAAACACTCACCTGAGCACAGGTGTTGGCTCACCTTTGCACTAATAGTTTGCATGATTGAATGAATGAAAGATTTCACACTAGTTGGTTTAAAGGCATAGGTATGCGTTCGTGAACACTATCTGTTTTGTGTGCATGTTGACATGTGGACATTTTTGCGGCTAGCAGGTGTGTTGATAATATTTGAGTGTGTGTGAACAGGCCCCGCCCTTTTTGTACTATACATTTGAACCGTACCGTAACGATAAACAACCAGTAAACCTGTCTGCTCTATGCTGCTTCATGGTCTTACCCCCCTTCCCCTCCTATTATCACCCTCCTACCCCCCCCTTCTCTCTAACGTCCCTCTCTCTTCTTCCCCTCTTTCCTTTTCCGTCCGGTCCAACACCAAAGATTTTCAAACATGATTGAAATTAATAAATTTTGGCCTCAATTACAAAAGGGGTTTATTCAGACATACCTTTGGTTTGTCTGAAGATGAATAACCCCTCTTGTTAAAATAAAATATGTCCAACACAAGAGGCCCTCAGCTCTCATCTGTTTGCCTAGCTGTTGGACAGGACAAGTTAAAAAAAAAACAAAAAAAAAAAAAAAAAAATTTTTTGTAAAGATATGGTGAGTTGCACACATGTATGACCTACGATTACGGCACCCTTATGCCCCTTTGTAATTTTTAGTAAGGTGCATGTACAAGCTCGTCACTGACCACATATAAATCCTACGTGCACAGGGTGTGAAGGTGATATGCAAGTGCCTATAGGACGCCCACACAAACTATGCCTTAGATGACTACGTCAATAATTTCGAACAGTCAAGCTAGCGCACAAGGAGCGTGAATGAGGCACACATTTATCACTTGAACAGATTGTTAGGGCTCCTTGAGCAGAGCAAAAAAAGGGAAAAACCCGTACAACACACCTGAGTCTCACCTTTTTTCACTGTCGCCTGAAGCCTGTCCATAGAAAATAACCTGCATAGACACTTTCACTCTACAAGCTCACTGAGTGGACAATGACCTTGATATTTTGTGCAGGTCACCTACACACCCTGTACAGGTACCATTAAAAATAAAAAATATATATATATAGAGAGAGATTTCTTGTCTTCCAAAAGAACAGTCATTTTATGTTTGTGCTAAAAATAAAATAAAAGTTGGTGTTAAAATCACTTTAAAACAAAGAACAGATGAAGAACGAAAATGTGAAACAAGTTGCACCTTTCTCCTCTTCCAGTTTTAAGAATGGAACTTTTCAATAGGTAAGCTAATACTGGCATGCTCAGGGATTTTACACTTTCTTCTGCACCTGCATCACGCTTTTAGAAAATACTACACTCTCTTGACAAACCAACTTCAACATTGCAAAACCTTGTTTGTCTGACTTTAATGTTTTCTTTAGAAGCATAAAAAAACAAACTTTAGATTGTGGCATTCCTATACCTATGAGAAAATGACCTTTTCATTGCATACTTTTTTTCCCCAACCAAAATTATATGTGCAATATGGTAACAGCAGGTTTCCACATCTGTGCACCACCAGCAAAACAAACAGCAGCTTTGATGAAAAAGAAAAATCCCCCATCCCACTTGCAACATTACCATTAACACTATCTTGAAAAACCAATACACAGGCAGATGATTCCTCTATTCAGACTCAGACATCATAGGTTTTATGAATATGTTTTGGGTGTGTGCTCCATGTTGAGCTTCCCACTTGTGTCAGATGCAGTCATCTCCTATTCTGATCACAAACAGGAAAACAAAGCAGCAATCACAGTGGTGCATGATGAGGCCTGTCTTTGGAGGATCCTCCAGAATTGTGTTGAGATCTGAACATGTGACAGAGAGAAAAAAGAGATCCTCCTGCTGCTTTTGTCTATACAGTACATCTTCCTATAAAGATGCAAATGAAAACTGGTCTCTAGTCAAGCCTCAGTAAACAAAGAGACGCAGAGCAAATAGAAGGGCTGGAAGGAATAAATAAAGAGAAAAAACTTGAGGTAAAAATGGAGCAAATTGAAATCAGCCCTCATTTCCAAACCTGGTTGTTTCTAATCAGTCTAAACACAACAGAGAAATGGGTGTTAGCTCGCTTTTTAAACAGAGAAAAGGAAAGGTTTGGATAGAAATACGGAGGTATTCGCCTAAAGGAAACACAATGCCACAGCTGTAATCCAACTAGTAAACATGTGCCACCACACATATGGCTTTACTCTGACGCCCCATCATCACCCATTTCTGTGAAGAACTCATTTGCACAGCAAAATTAAAAGCAATTGCATGGATAACAGCACTTCTTGGTTGATTTTATTAAAGGCATAATGCTTTACTCTCATTATCACCATAAGGCACAGCAGTCAGATGGTTAATGTGTGAGAGTGTGCACAAAAAAAAAAATCACAAGATCTACAACTTGTATACAGAGGACAGCTCTCTAAAAAGGTAAAATGTGTGCAAGCTTAGCAAACAAATAGAAACCAGTTTAAATTAAACAGCTCCTATTAACAGAAGAAAAGGCAGCAAATCTTTAATTACATTAGCAATCTAAAAAAAAAGAATCTACATGCTCAGAGTGTTAATAGGGACCTGATTACAGGAATAGAGCAAATTATACAATACTACAAATGCAGTTGTTAATTTGGCTTTAAATTCCATACTCTTATCCCAGTGTGAGCTTTATCTGATTCATTCTTTAATATATTTATATATGCATATACATTTACACTTTTTCAATCTCATGATCTTTTCAGATCAAGAATAAAACAGGCAAAAGCATTAAACTGATTATTTACTATTGTTTTTTTACATACTGTTTCCACATTGGATGGTATAAATATCTGAGGTTGGTTATGTAAATCTAAAAAAAAAATAAAAGAAAGAAAAAAAAAAAGCTTGGAAAAATCCTTGTCATTGTCAAACCATAAAGTTCTGTGCAGTGACAGCATGTGGACAGTGGTAGTCAGCAATCACAATAACAATGGTATCTTTTGGATTAATTAGCTGATCTTACTCAGACACCCATTGACAGAAGAGCTGATCGATATAAACATCTAAAGACATATGAGCCGACTGAGGCGGGAAGTTAATTCCCAAAAGGTTTCTAACAAGGTTGGTACTTTAGAAAAAGTGGGGGCTGAAGGAAGTTGCCCTTTCTAAAGTCAATAGATAAAAACTTTTTTTTCTTTTTAAATCCAGTCAGAGATAAACAAAAATTTCTACTACAAGGTTTTGACTTGAAATGGAGAAAAAGTCTGGGACATGTCATCAACAGCTTCAGAACTATACTATTTCACATGTTTTATCATCATTACAGTTGTAAAATTATTTATCTTCTACTCTAGAATGCTTTTTTTATTCCTATAAATTATAGATTTCTATTAAAAAATACTCTTACCTAAGTCCATGTCCGATGATTTCAGGCGGTGTGAATAAGGAACATTCTTGTAAATGGCATCCAGTATCTTTTCCTTCACCTGGCTGATGGTGTCACAGTTCAGCACCTTAACCTGGATCTCTGGGCTTTTTTCGTTCTCAGGGTGTATACAGTTCACCACCTGTGCAATGGGGAGAGGAAAAAATAATGTCCAAGCTTTAGGAGGAATAAAAAAAAAAAGATGGAGTTGTAATAACTGTGCTTTTCAAAAGAGTGTGAGAAAGCAGCAGCAAAAGATTATTCACTCCAGAAATCACACAACGTTTTAAAATATATACTTTCTTCATAATGGACACTGAAGAAGATGTTATTGATGTAAATCCCCAAATTTGAAGTGTACTACTTTTCTCTGCTATCTTAAAAGGTTAAAAAAAACTTGAACACATATAACAATAACTGAAAACAAATTATTCTTATAAACAAAAAATGATATACATATTTGAACTTTCCTATCTTTAAAGTCCAACTTTTATCATGTTTTGATGTATTTTAAAAGCATTCCCAGTGGTCTTTTAATTATGATTATGATGTTTATAGGAAAAATCATAAAAACCTGAGTCATATTCTAGGACATAATTTCTGGAGAGTGGCAGTGGTTCATCCACCACTGAGTTGTTGTTGGGTAGTCAGCCTTTCTTCATTTCCTATGATCCTTTTGTTTACACTCTCTCTCACTATCTTATAGCCCCTCCCAATCTTACACTAGTGGTGCAACAAAAATGACGAGCAATATCGGAGCCATCCGGTCATACAGTTTTGAGGCTGATGTCAGCTAAGAAGAGGAAACCGAAAATGTCAATGGTCTAAACCTCTGCAGGTGGATGCATCAGAATGGAACATAGAAGGGAGTTTGTGGCACACCGACTTGGACCTACCTCACAGCTACAGTCTTTTTCAAATGTTTTTTTTTCATCCGCTCCTGATTCTTAACAATTTGAATAAAGAAACACTCAGAAATGCAATTAATGTTATTTATAAATGTCTTCCATCGTTAGAAAAATGCTACAAGAACATATTCAAAACATGATTTTCAATGAACCCACCACAGTGGGTAATGAACAGATTGTTGTAATAAACAAAAGACGGCACAGGGAGACATTTCTTTTGTTTCTCTGCTTGTGCAAAGATGCATTGAAGCCTTCCTTTTTTCTTGACAGCCCCCGCCTCCACAGGATCTGAGGTTGCCACTTCTTTGCTCCTTTCCTTACATGTCAAGCGTGACAACAACAACTTTGTTTCCCTTTGCACATCTCATGACTGACCACCCATGACCACCCCATCCTCTCCTCTTGTCCCTGAAAACATATTAAGCATCTCCCTTCAGCCCTAGTACCCCAGGGCAGGTGAACCCCTTACCAGTGTCTTGTAGTCAATCTGTTGTCTGATGAGTTTGTCCTCACTGAGCGAGTAGCGAGCCTCTCCTGTGATGGAGTCAATGGGGCCTTTCTCCATCTGCTGCTTGATGGCACAGAAGAGAGAGAAAAGCGGCTCTCCTGCACACTCCTGCAAGAAGATTTGGAGAAAGAACAAAGTTTGGAATGAGCAGCGTGATGGCTCTTTCAAATTGAAGGCACGCACTTCAAGCAGAGTTTGGCACAAAGGAGGAGTCCCTGAGTGCTGATCAAAATAAGAAGAGTTTTCAAAACTTCAGCATTGTCATTTGTTGTTTGCCTGCAGGACGCTCCCACATTGTGTGCAGCCTATACCCTGCCAGCAAGAAAGATATATCTACACTTGTCCTGTTTTGAAAAGAAATTGTGGCTATATTAAATGCAGAGCAGGACTCTTTTGAGTGTCTCAGTGTGTCGTGAGACTATCCAGTCCTGTAAGGACAGGAGGAATGACCACAACTAGATCATACTGTTCAGGAAATTCACACATAAATAATGCCAGCTTTATCCATTTTTGATGGCTGTGCAAGCTTTTGTTATAGAGTGGACAATGCAGTGCAAGCATTAAAAAAAAAAGTGACTTTCAGTATTTGATGGGAAAGAGATAAAATGTCAGAACTAATTTTGAGAGCAAGTTTGAATGAAAAAAATGCCTGTGTCTTTGTACCTGCTTAAAACAAATGCTACAGTCTAATGTTTGCACCACTGTTACACTTTTACATCAGGTTTTCTTAAAGTTGTGGTACGATTGTTTTTGCAATATTTGCCAATATTTGTAGCACATTATACACTAAGGTACTGAATTAAGTTTGATTTTATGTTTTCATAACAGGTGTTACCTGCTTTTTTTAAAATAATTTGCAGTGCATTAAGCTTTTCTGGCCACGGTAAGATTCAAATACAAGAAATAGCACTCTTTTTACTAATCTTCCTAAAGACAATTTAATGTCAGAATCTCAAGGGTAATTTTTAAAACTGTGGTTAAGGAAACTTAAATTTAATTTCAAATTTATTTTTTGATGTTTTCATGCTACAGAACACCTCAAAGTGCTATCAATAAAATAAATAATAAAAATAGTGATAATGAAAAAAACACCACACAACCACATTCTGCAAAAAAAGACAACAGGAAAAACACAACATAAAATAAATGAAAACATTAAGAAATGTCAAAAACTACTTAAAGTTAAACTAAAGGCCCGTACACACCGGGACGAATATTCGCCAGGCGTTATTCGCCAGCGTTTTTCGCCACGTTTTTTGTGTTCACACCCAGGCGATTTTCGCTGACGATGAGTGGAGTGAACATGCAATTTCATTCCCTGACATTAGATGGCGCTTAATGTAAAACAGAAATACTCCTGTACACAAGGTGGCGCTGCGCAACTTTACGCTTCTTAAAGTCGCTTTTCACTCAGAAGAAGAGAGCAAGTATTTACACGCTTGTCAGAATCAAACAAAGAAAACATGAATATTTCAAGCACCAGTAGCTCCAACTGGTGCTTGGTTCGGGGATGTTTTAGAATGTCCGTCATTATTGCTTCGCGGCTGTGTAGACGCTACTTGGCGTCTATCTTCTTCGCTGGTATGTGTGCTCAGCAAGGCAGTTTTGTGTTTGAGCGCCCCCAAGTTGTGTTTTACTGTAACTTCAGAAGCTCCAGACACGTGAGCAAAAGCGCCATTCTCATTGGTCGAGTAGATTTCGACGCGACGCGTCAAAAAAAAAAAACGCCTCGGGTTCGTTTTTTTTTTTCGACGCGTGGCGTTTTTTGCGTCGGTGTGCACACTCTCATTGGTGCCCTTTGTTTAGTCACGAGGCGTTAAACGCGGTTAAATCGCCGGCGAAATTCGTCCCGGTGTGAACAGGCCTTAAAAATATACATTTTTTTTTCTTTTTGTAAAAGTTGAATACATCAAACTATTCAACAATTAAAACATAGAAGTATTACCCCTATTACAAGTTAATTGTAATATTATTTACTCCATGAAATTAGGAACTAAAAACAAGACTTTACCTTTAGAAACTTGTATAGGAGGAAGGTAAACCAGTTGGTCAGCATTTTCTCTGCAACAGATTCAGTCCTGCAAACGGATACAAAGAATAAAATGAACTTTTAATCCCAGGGCTCATCTTACCTTCATACATATTTAATGTCATTGTAAAATATTCTGCTTAAAATGACGACAGCTGCTAATGAATAGTCTTTCACTCCACAAATGCATTTGAAATGAAGTGAGGAGGCCATTGCACTTGCTATATTATGGCCTCTTGGAAAATCTTTTGGTTGGTTTTTATGCTCAGGCACGCCGGGGGCAGCTCATCTGCAATGGTGGCAGGGATTTTAATATTAGGCAAAGCAATTAAAAGCTTTTATTTGATCCCACTGGATTGATGTCATTAGGGGCCTGGGCAGCTCTGTAATAACACTGGCCTTATTATGAGGCGCTCCCTTGCCTATTCACTGGACCAAAACCCGATCCGTGCACAATAGAAAGTGAATGAATACATCTCCGTCTCCTTCTCCGCCTGGCATCCATGCTTCACTAGCATGGCAAACGATGTGTGTGTGTGTCGACCGGGGGTCAATAGTGCCAGTGATCTCCTGTGAATGACTAATACGCATGCATAACTACAGTAGTGTAATCAGATATTCTTTGACAGCAACCTTTCTGGCCAGCAGCAGGAGTGTGTAGGTAGTAATAAATACCCCCCCCCCCCCCACACACACACATATATTCTCAATGAAAAACTACCATAGACATAAATGTTTTAGGATTAGTGTCTATTGACTTGTTTGTGTGTGTGTGTGTGTGTGTGTGTGTGTAGATTTTGTCCCTAGTGTTTCGGTTGCCACGTGTAACCCTCCTTCCCCCCACCATTCAGACAGCCTCTTAAAGAGGCTCCACACTGTGGCATTAGGGGAAGCATGATCTGCCAGTGGGTTAGTCTGGTACCCCCTGTCAGCACTGGCACAACACCTGGAGGGGATTAACTTCCTGGCTCTTGCTGTGCCTACACTTTTATTTCCCTGCCTCTCCCACCCCGTCTCCATCCACAGATCCGAGGGTCAACAAGGTCACTTTTCATCTTTTCTTTCATGTGTCCTTGCTGTCTTTCTCCCTCCCTCCCTCTGGCTTCCTTGCTCTGGATCCTGTAATCACACACATCCAAATCCTCTCCATTTCCACAAATGTAGCCCATCTATCAAAGGGATGAAAGGAGCAAGGAGAAAGGAGGAGGTGCACAGGAAAGGAAGGAAGAAGGGAGTAGTGAAAAGGCAAAAGAAAAAAAAGAGTTAAGAATAAATGGCTTGGCTAAGCCGAGCCTTTCCTTTTCTTAATTTTTAACTGACTTTCTTTACTCCCTTTGAATAGATGTTTTTTTTTCTATAAGCCTGTGTGACCAGACAAGTGTGAGAGTGATTTAAGGCCCGTGTGCAAAAGCACAAATTAATCCCACTGCGTATGTATTCAGAAATTATCACGTGCGCCTACGATTCTTTTGTGCGAGTGTGTGTGTACGTCTGGCAGCAGGTGGCAGCCCTGCAGTAATAAGAGGTCTTGGCAAAGGCCCACCATTTCGTTTTACGCTCATTCTTACTCATGGCACACAAAAATAAAAATTGCTAGGTGATGGAGCTGTTCTGACATCCAGTGCTCAAATTTGACTTGGTGACTTACAAACAACAATCTCCAAACCTCAACTGATATCTGATATTTTAACACAGCACGATCTGTGTTCGAGCAAAATTTGCGGTTTTGTTGGCTCATTCTGACTAACCCACTTGGCCAGCAGTCAGAGGGCCCATGGAAACAATAGAAAGGAAGTAGAGCCTTGATTACAGATGTCTGAATGGTAATGAAGCCCCCACTTATATTATCTAAATAACATTTTTCAGAATTGAAGGCTTGGCCAGAGACAAATATAAACATTCAAGCATTATTTCACTTAAATGAAAACAATTAACTGAAATGTTGCAAAAACTTTGTGATATACTCATGTGAGGTCCAACTCAAGGTCCTTTTCTTGTGCAAGTGTCAACTGTGTGATGACTGATTTTGGTCACGTGTCAAAGCAGATCAGCTTGAAATCCAAGCATTTCCTGTTTTCTTACCCCAACTGCGGGTGCATGGCTGAAATAGATAGGTCATCGTGTGTCACAGTCTCACCATGACGGCCTGCTGCTGTCACTCACAGATAAATGTGCCTGGGAATTTATTCTGCATATTTCTCACATCTGAGCAAAAAGTCATTTTCTATCAAGAGAGATTGTCCTTATGACTATGCAGTCGGGTCTGTTCACCTATGTACAGTGGAGCCAAAGCAATGTTGTGACTAGCATTCAAGCTTTAGCTTCTCATCTTTTGACAGAATCATGAATTCTACTTTAATGCTTTAGTTGCAGCCTAACAAAACCTAAAGCTACAGAGGGACTTTTTATTCCAGTGGGATAGGAAGATGGATGGGTTGCATCAGGAGGAAAATGAAAGATACAGGAATGAGGCTCAGAGAGAAGTTAAAGAAGGGGAATGCAGCAAGGAATGCGACAGATGGTTGTGGAAGGCTCTCGTTAGTTAGCTTGCCTGGTGGTTGTGCTTCAGCACAGGTTGAGATGGGACAGATGGAAAGATGTGTGTTGGTGTGTGGAGAGGAAAAGACACACTCAGACTACTTGGAAGAGGAGGCAGCGAGTAGCCATGCTCAGAAGCTGTGCCAGAGACACCCTGCTTACGCACTTTAAGCATTGATTTAGCAATCAAGAAGGCAGGGGTGAGGAGGAAGAGCAGAGGATATAGATTGAGGGGAAGCAACTATAAGAAATGGGAACAGAAAAAAAGGTGGCAATGTTAGAGAAAGGGAAGACAAACAGATGAGAAATCAAGAATGAGCAGAAAGGAAAACATCCAAAATGAGCAAATCTACAAATAAAAGTCCCACTGATCATCTTTTGATCTATAAGTGTTCCCAGTTTTTTTGTAATTATGATTATCCAGTTTTTAGCCAACAAAAAAAAAATCTGTCATTTTCTAGGACATAGTTTCTGCAAAGCGGGAGGAGTTTTTTAGAAAGTCACCTCTGAGTTGTGGGCTGGACTGTTGGTGTAGAGTGACCCTTCCTCTATTTCCCGTCATCCATCTTTTTACACTCTCTCCTGCTAGCTTACAGTCCCCCACACCCCCCCTTAACATTACCGGTGCAGCAAAAATGAGGAGCCACATTGGAGCTATTGCGCCATTTACCGTATTTTCCGGACTATAAGTCGCCCTTTTTTTCATAGTTTGGCAAGGGGTGCGACTTATACTCCGCAGCGACTTATATTAGAAATAAATTGAAATAAATACATTGTTAACCCTCCTGTTATGTTCATTTGTGAGGAACAGAGATGATGTTCCTGGGTCAATTTGATGTATGAGGTATGTTAAGTGTTAAGAGTATGTTAAGTGACTCAGAGAATCAGCAAACTTTTTTTACAGTAAGATCTTGAAGGCTAACCACATAATATTCTATTTTCCAATGATTTCATAGATTCAGAAATGCAATAAAAATGACAACTGTTTCTACAAATACAGGATGAAAACAGAGTATTATTTGGCCAATGATGCTTCATGAAAAGAATAAATAAATAAGTTTTAAAAAAAAATCTGTGAAATTATTAGATAAACAGTCTGCTATGATTGTGTCATATAAGGTTGTGAAAGTTAAAATGCGACTTATAGTCCAGTGCGACTTATCTGTGTTTTTTTCTACTTTATAATGCATTTTTGGGCTGGTGCGACTTATACTCCGGTGCGACTTATAGTCCGGAAAATACGGTAGTTATTAGCCAGAATGGCTCAGAATGGAGCAGAGCAGGGGGCTTGTGGTAGGTTCTATGTCACAGCTACAAGCTGTTTCCAAAAGGCATTTTTTCATCTGCCCCTGATTAACAATGATTTGCATAAAGTATGAATTAGGAGTGAATGAATAATGGACAATTTGTAAGCACTTTGATCACCAAGAAGAAGCGCAGATAAATCTTATCTATTATTATTATTATCATAAAGAAATTCTTAGAAATGCTTATTTCTAGCTTATTTTCTTTATATCATGAGAAAAGAACATGCAAAAAATATAAAAAAAACACTATTTTAATTGGAATGGGTTTTTAAAGTGAGGAAAAATAAAAAACTTTTATGGGAACTTTGTAATGGAGCTACATTCCGATGCTTTTCAGGACAAAAAAGCTAGTTCACAATGCAGTGTGGAAAGCTGCCACATACTGGGTTGTTGAAGGACTAACAAGCAAATCTGAGGATGAAAAATGAGATGAGGGCAGTCCCAGTTGAGGCTGCTGCAATCACGTGTGTGACAGTTGGGAAATCAAACTAGGAGCCTGATACAACGTGTGCGCTCTCCTTTAAAGTGCATTCTGCATGGACTGACGTTTTCCACAAGTTTTTCTACTCTCAGTGTGTCTTGTGTCTGAACAGCGCTGCCTTGATTCAAATCAGGAAATCAACTGTCTCTGCAAGAATAATATTAATACAAAAAAGAGTTTTGGTGAGTCATAATACAGAGGGAAACAAAGAGCACATCATCTTATCTCCATGCCTCAATAGGTGAGACTCTCTATTGTCCTTGACCATCTCTACCCTGTGTGCCATCTCTTATGCTGCATCTGCTGCCAGGATCAGCAGTTACACAATTGTTTAGCAGCTGCACAATACTTCCTGAGATCTGACAGCAATTAATCACGCCTCCTGCCCAGACGGCAATAATCTTTCTCTGCATCACCATCAAGTGTCTAAACATGCTTTCATGAGCAGAATATGCAGACTGTCTTCATGGACGGTACAATGAGCAGCATTAATTTCAGCCCTCTCTGCACATCCCTGTTGTGTTCATGTGTTTGTCTTTATTGGTAGGCAGTTAGAATGTTTTAAGCCACGGGCAGAATTCGAATTTGAACTGAAATGAGATGGACAACTTAATTTATCACATGCCGGTCAGATCCTCTGATGGTGTCAAGACTTGACTGACAACCCCCCAGCAATAAAACATTTAAAACTATGAGCATGTTGATATGCATGTGCATGCATGCACGCAAATACACAACAGTTGCGAAAAATATGGTTTACTCAAGTATCCATAATCATCACATTTACCAAACACTGCAGGCAGGAAGCATAATCACAAACAGTGCTGTGTTCAAGTGCATGCCATTCAAGCTTTGACTACAAATCTGAGGGAGGATTGTGATTGTGCCAGAGTGCGGGCTTTTCACAGTTTCTCTTTCTCACTTTTTCACAGTATTTTTTTTCCTCTTGAGCCATTTGAAATTGAATTCACTGCTAATTAATCATAATTATTTTGCTAATGATGTGCATGGCAATGCGCCCCGTGGTTTCTGACAGTGAGCCAGCAATTCAAGGTCACAGGAGTTAATCCAAACATGTCACAGATTGAGAACACAGAGCAACATATGCAGTCCTTCATGAGAGCTGATATAACCAGTGTAAACCTTTCATCTTGATCCCACACCCTAAGTTAAAGAAGCCGCTCCATGGTTTAGAGCAGCTGAATGTGTTCAGCACTCACGAAGCTAACTGTCCAGTGCCAGCTTTGTAACTCTGGCCACCTGTTAGAGAGCGGTGCAAGTCAAGTTAAACTGTTTTTGAGCCTGCTAATTACCTGCGAAGCAGCAGTTTGGGATGATTTTTGCTCTCAAGGTTGCGGTCTATGAGGTCAGACAGCAGGTGCTTCAGGACATCAGTGGCATATTCCAACTTGCTCTGCAGCACTGTCATGATCAGTGAGGCTACATTGCCACGGTCCCTCATTGAGAAGCCACGCTGGGCTTCCAGGGTACGGATAAAACACAGCAGGAAGATTTTGTTGTTAATGAGCTGGCCAAAGAGCTTCAGCCCCTTCTCCACTTGTTCCTGACGGTAGCCTGGCACCTGGTAAAAATCAAGGGAAATGAGAAAGAAATCTTAATATATGTGATCCATCATCAGAAAAGTGCCACAAGAAGATGTTTAAAACACCAAAAACATAATCGGAATGGATCTTGAAACATATTTTAGAAAAGTGTCTATGAAGATTCTCATTCATCCAGGCAGATTCCATCAATTGACAAAGCCGTTTGGATAAGAGGTGAAACCTCTTCAACTTTAAAAACCAAGTCCAGATGACAACCTTTAAACCTACTACTATGATATTTTAGAAAATAATAGTAAAAACAGTAATTATATTTATTATAAAACGTTTACTAAAAAAAATTCAATTGTTTACAAGTTTATCTAAAACATAAAAAATTATATTATCAACAAAAAATGTATCTAGATATTTCTACATTTTATGTGCAATGAACTCTTATTGTATATTTTCGGATACGTTTGCACGGAAAAGGGAAAGAAAAAATGTATAAATGGAACTGAGGAGAAATTTAGAGAGAAGATTTTAATACTTTTCAGCTTTAGTCAAGTTTTGCTCAAGGTTGAAAATAAAAGCTGGAAAACAGAGAAGCCCTTCAGGGAATGTTTATTATTTCGATGGCGCCGCTTGTTCCATATTAATGAAAGTTGAAAGTGAGTGCAGTTCTGTGAATTTTCCCCGTCTGCGCCCTTATCATCCCTGCACTATTTATACTTGTGACTTAACACATGTGCTTCCCTTTTTCATATTTTTTTTATAAATGGCACCTAAGGAGATTACGTTTTTTTATCTGTCAAAAGCACTTCTGGTAAGACGAGATC
Organism: Oryzias latipes; assembly: GCF_053564925.1. NCBI lineage: Eukaryota > Metazoa > Chordata > Actinopteri > Beloniformes > Adrianichthyidae > Oryzias > Oryzias latipes. Next base: position 17,431,861 of record NC_136259.1, read on the forward strand.
ACTTTGCAGCCAATGCAGCTGTCAGCCCACATATGTTCTGTCTTTTTAACTTTCCTTGAGGTACTTGTAATCTGCTGGGAGCTTTTGTTAACTTGCAAATCTAATTTCATACTACTTGAAAAAGTGTGTAGCCTATATTTATGCATGTGTCTGAGTTTAGTTAGGCATGTTTTTGAGCATGCAGAGGCAATGCAGGGGTCTTTAGGTGCAGAGAAATATATAGTTTTATAATTATGTTATCTTTACTCAGCCTGTATAGTCATGTGATTACTCTGCATGATCTGGTTAATATTGTGTTAATGAAAAAATCTAATTTTTTTTTCTAAATTTAAAATGTAATTTTGAAGTGAAGGGAAAAAAAGTAAAACAACTAAAATGCTGACGTTGTTTTTGTAAACAGAGTGGCAGTAAATATGCCAAAAGCAAATTAAAACAGGAAAGAAAAAGGAACACAGATGTGAAATGTCACCATATATATATATATATATAAGAAACAGATTTTTTCTGTTAAATTTATACACATTTGTGATGTTTTACTGCAATGTCAATTTAATCTCGATTAAAAAAAAATTGAAACACAAATAATATTATTTAAAAATGTAATCCCTTCAATAGTCTTTGTGAAAACCCCTGACTTTTTTGTCTACAGCATAAAATCAGAGCCAGGAGTTTTCAACACATCAATAACAATTAAAAGGTCATCAACGGCCTAATGAAAGCCCACTCTCTTTCCCATTAGGGCTTTTTCCACATTATATACCTCATATAGTTAGATATTTATACCAATTAAGCCGTAATTAATTTGGCTTATTACTGGGAAATTCTAATCAGGGATGAAGGGGGTAACCCTGAAGGTAGAAAAGAGGCAAACCATCAGTGTTTAATGGAATAAGATGACCATTTCAATTATGGGTGTCTATCAATGTCAGCAACTATGAATAAATGACTCAATTTTTGTGTTTGGTTCTTCATATGTGATTGACTTTTAATTTGTTCCCGAGCTGGAAACAGAAACGGCAGTAATTCATGAAGTGAAGAGTTATTAATGAGAGCAAACTCCTGATTTCAGGTCTGAGGCAGGCTTGTAGTCAGCTGTCGGAGTGCTTTGTTTACCCGACAGCAACAACACACCACAATGATGGCAATTTCACCTACAGTGACCCACACATTTAATTTGTTAGTTCATTTTGTTCTCATTTCCAAAAAGGCTAATTGTATTGCAACTGGTATCTGACGAAGACTGGAAAAGAGACGCACACATTGACATGTAACGTGTGGAATGCTTGATTGAAGACAACAATTGTTAAAAGTTCCTACAATGTTTTCTCTCTGGAATTAATTGGAACTCTCGATTGGGACCAAATTCTAATTTGAATTCAATATTGGCAGACTCTCAAAGTCACTTTCCATTTACTTGAGGACAACATTTACTAAAAATGCAACCAAACAAAATCCAGTGTTTCTCAGACTTTATAGTTATTAGCTAATGCTCAGTCATACCTCCAGATCTCTCAGTACTGGATGTTCCTCAATGCCTGGGAAAAGAACCCTCATGGTGTAGGTCCTATAGTCCAAGAAAGGTATACCTGCTCCATCCAGATCACTGGTCAGCTCATGGATATCTGTCTGCAGCTCTGCAAAAGCTAGAAAAACCAAACAAACTTTTCTGTCCGTACTTATGTCTTTTTAACAAAACAAACAGAAGCACATTGAAGAACCCACTCAATGGACAGTCATTAATGTACTTTAAATATACAGTGTTCACACTGGGCTGCCGCTACCCAATACTAGCGCACGTACTCACAGTTGGAAGAGGCTCGATGGTACTTCCATGTTTTGGATAGGACACAACTCATAACTCACTACCAAAACCGAGTCCGTGACTAGTCAAAGTTCAACAGGTTTAACTTTGACGTGTGTTCTGTTTTGTACTTAGAGCCAGAAAACTCACTTAAAAACTTGCATAGCGATATGTGAACTTAAGAGTTTTGTAGGCGGAAGCCCATAACGGGAATTTTTAAAGACATTTTATTGGAAGTGGTCGCTTGAATGTGTGTTTCTGGGCCTGGTGCAAACGTAGTCTTTCAGTTTTCAATATTTCAATATCTCTGCGTGTTTTAAAATGTTATTTAGCTATGCAAAAAATTGCTCTTCAACTATTAAAAACCTCTGTTATGAGCAATCTCTTACCTTCCTTGCACTCCAGGGCCACACGTGACTCAAGGTTATCCATCTGCATCTGCAGTCTCTTCAGTGTCAGGTCGCTCTCACGGGACTTGCGTTTATAGGCGATGAGCATCACCACAATGAAAAAGATGAGCAGAACACCAGCTGCAGTGATGCCAATGATTGCTGTGCTGCTGAGTGGACTGTCGGACGTGATGTGTACCACACCTGGGGAAAACTCGATACCACCGACTCGTGCCTTGTGACAGAAGGACAAAGAAAGCTGACTTTAACAACTCACACAACTCGCATGTCACGTACGTCCACAGTCAAGCCTTTTTTTTATTAACATGATGCTGATACTTAAATTTAAAGTGGTGAAAACAAAGCATACATTTCTGAAATCAAAGACCAAGATTTGTTGAATACTGCATCTACTAGCTGCTTACGGTAATGTTTGCAATGGTTCTGGGATGCAGACATGTGGTGGTAACATCAGGGAAAGCTTTATCAGAGTGGTCCCTCATTAAACCAACAATGGAATTTTTATTAAGTTTTCCTGGATGTAATTCCTCTTATTGAAGGGTTATTTGTTTGTCTTTTGTCTGCTTGTGGGCAATAACAGGAACCGCAGTGCTGATTTGATCTGATTAAAGCCACAGCTTGTACGATAATGGACAGACGGATGGATAGAAAGGAACATTAAGAATGTTTGTCTCTGAAACTCTAAATTGATTTTTAGGTCTGCCTGTGTTTTCATCCTCAGCTTAGTGGGTTTTCCCTGTCTGTTTTTATTTATTTTATTTTTTTGCAGTGTCACTCACTAGGACTTTGTGCCGGCCAGTCAGGTTAGGGGATTCACAAAGAAGCTGGGTTTCTGACACTGTCAGCATGCAGGGTTTCTCTCCAATCAGAACTGTGTAGTTCAGCTTGCCATTCCCACTATTGGTAGGTGGAAGGAAGTTACGCCCCTGTAAATGGCACATTTGTAATTAGTACAGATTTACAGTGATTTTTACCATATATTTAAACATGTAAAATATTACTGTTTCTCACCAAAAATGTACAAAAAAGAATGACACGGTCTCTAACAAGCAATCTGACACATATTTAATTATAAAAATTGTCTTATTATACTCCAGATACTTACTTTTAGTATAATAGGGGATCCAGGTTTTAGCTCCAGAACCCCAGAGGCACTGAGAGGTTCAAATTCTGGGTTTGGGTAATAGATGAAGTTGGTATTGTTCAGAGCCATCAGAGACTGTACATCATCCAGTTTAAAGCCAAACTCATCAGGTTTTTCAGGTACTTCCTGGTGCCTAGCAAAGCTGATGGGCAGCTCTGGGGCCTGGCACAGCATGGTGGTAGGGTTCAGCACTTCACACAACTGGATAACACAAGAAAAAAAAAAAAGAAATGGTTAAGACTCTGAATAAATGTAGCATTTGTTAATATGTTAATTATTAATTAAAGCATGTTACAATGCCACAAATCCTCATTTACTTGTTTTTTTGTTGGCCAAATCTCAGCATCAATAAAACTATCTAGATGATATTTCTTTGATCTTTTGTGACACAGAGGGATTACTCTAAAACCCAACTCACTACACACTTTAAACCTGATTTCCTATAAGAACTTTTAGGACTATTTTCTGCAAGGAAAAGCACCATGAGATGCATTTAAAGAGAATCTGCAGTTTCGTCATTGTTCTAATGTTTTGAGATTCAGTAGTGATAACCGGAGCTTACATTTTCATCCTAAGCAAGCCTCTGCTTTTCCCTCTTCCTTTTGTTCCACGCTCTGATCTGTTCTTCTTTGATATATCTCTCCTTTTTATAAGTTAACTCAAAACTGTTTCAAACCTTTGGGATTTTCTAATCCTTTAATTCTGTTTTCTCTCATCAAAGTTTCAAGTTCATTTTTTTTACTACAATGTTATCAAGGTATATAAACAGAAAAAGATTGACATAACATTTTGAAGGTCCAATTTCCAAATACCCCCTTACCATCTCTATGTCTGTCTGCCTGTCAGGACACTGACAAATCAAGCAGAAGCAAAGGTTTCCCTCACAGGCATCCCACATTTCTGCAGTAACCTCTGCCATGCAGTCATTCAAACAACTGCCTGTCACTCTAATTGGCTCCTTGAAAATCAGTCCTGACAAATCCGGCAAAGTCTTGAGACTACTACTGACATGAATTACGCTATGGTATATGTCAGATACAGGAAATAAGTGGGGGGAAAAAAGGAAACAAAAACTCCCACTTGTGGACATCTGTCCCCTAAAATGTTCTATGTATGTTTGTCTGCGCTCTTTTCATTTAGACGGGAGCTGTGACAGAGAGGTGGACAACGCTATGCGGTGACACGGTTGGTTTTTTTTGAAAGGCAGCAAAGGCACAGATGTTCAATGTGCTCCAGAGTCATGCTCAAATGGACCATGAAGATAGCATTACCACCTTTTGTTTTCTCATCTTTCAGTGAGATCAAACAGATTCTTGCGTTGCTCTCTCAACCCTTCTTTGTGCAAAAGAATAAAAAGGAGGTAAATAACTTCACATGGGCCGATCTCCTTAGGTTACAGTTTTTTTCTCAGAAAAACAGCACAGTTAAGAAATAAAAATTAAATCGGTGTATGCTTACACACATGTACTCGCTTTTTCCCCAGAGAAAAACTTCAACCAACTTTAAGAAACCCAAAGAGAAAGATATTGGTATTGTAAACATAGTTTCTGATGCCTAATTACTTACATTCAGAGTCTCATGTCCGTTGTATTTGGCTCTGATGAGGGGAGTCTGGATTATGTCCAAATTGGTTCCTGTCACCGTCACAGGAGTATGTCCGCTAAAAGAAAACAAAACATGTTTTTCCCTAAATAATTTATGATATAGCTTTATTTTGTTTTATGTCACTTAGAAAAGTTGGTTACACCTAACATTTGATTTAAACTCTAAGACCCAAGTTCTTGTTAGTAATACCTTTTTAATTTTATAGTTACAGGGCCTTAGTTAAGCTGAATTAATTACGGTGATATGACCCAAAAATCATCCCTCAGTATACCTGAATATGCTCCACTCTGGCTCAATCTTGGTGATGGAGGGATCCTCCACGTATTCAAACTGCAGGTCTTTCTGGAGTTTGGCCTTATCTATGCTCACAGACACCGACACGTTTCCATAGCCGTGCAGGGAGGCATGGGTTCGGCATGTGAGCCACTGGCCTCCTCTCCTAAGGTGATGACAGGATGTAAAGTTATTTGCACATATCTTGACACAAAAGAGGGACAACAAAGTGTTTTGCACTGTGAAGATATTGAAGGGAAGCGGTCATCTTCATGCAGGTTTATAAGTTATTAAAAACAACAATTAAAACCAGAAAAAGGCATTAAATTGGCATCCAGTAGTTGTATAAATTTGGAACATCTATTTTGAAATATAAATCTTTTAACTTCCCCATATCCGTTAGTTGACCAAGGCCCTGAAGCTGCAAAAAAATCCCAAATCCTCATTCCCCCACCACAGTAGCTTTGAGGCACACAGCTTAGACACAGCACAGCTTTGGTTGTCACCAAATGTGAAGCAGGACATTAGAGCCAAATATTTACTTTGGTGTCAAACTTTAGGCGCAGCTGATGCCACTTTTCCTCCTAAAAAGGAAAGGGGTTCTCTCGGCAACCCATCCAAATACTCCACACTTGTGCTGTGCCTCTTCAACCATACTGTCGTAAATATTAAAACACGGTATGCTAAGTGAGGCATGTAAAGTCTGACATGTCCCTTCTTAGATCTTTTAAATTCTCAGAGCATTGCACAGCCTGAACTTGTAGTGAACCTTTTTAGGCACCTGTTCCTGTGAAGGAAGTCTTGAATTTGTTCCTCTTATGAAATATCATTCCCAGTGTGAAATAATGCACTCCAATTTGTTTGTAAATAGTCTTCAAGGTCTTTTGAGATTTGCTTGCAGAAGCAGTGGCTTTCCTCAGAAAACCAGTAATGTATATGCGCTTTTCCACTGTGATTAGAAAACAACAAAAGCTCCTGCATTTCTGGAGGTGTAGCTACTTGCTGAAAATCAATTAAGGGAAAACATGCAATCAGCAAAAACCTATATACTATCTGTAATATTGATTCCCAGGAAGCAGGGCAGAGTAAAAAAACATGATGTACACTTCCTTTTACACACACTCTACAGGCATTTAGAATCAGTTTTTATCTAGTAAAAAAATGAGCATCTGTTGTGTTAGGGTCTAGTTTACATCACATTTCAATATTAATTCATGCAGGAATCAGACTTATTTTTTAATGTTCTGATATATTAAGTGTTTTTATTCCCACGGGGTGGCATTTTGCAATTGTTTTTTCCATATCTTTTAAACCATTTTTTAAAGTATGTGAAAGTTTTAAACACTTTTGAATTGACAAATGCAAGCTATGATGCAGCATTTTAATTAGATGTTTAAGTGCTACTGGATGGGTCAACATGTTACTTGTTTCCACTAACTTCAGATAAGTGCAAGGCTGGTCCTTGAACACGACTGATACACTGCTCCCAGCATCGAAGTGGCTGCCAGTGATGTTTACAATCGTTCCTCCAGAGATCGGGCCTCGGTTCGGCTTTAGGGTTGTAATCCGTGGAATCTGGAAGAAAGGTAGAGTTCAATGCAAAGAATCAGCGAGAGAGTCAGACTAAGCAGAGACTGAGAACAGTTTAGCACATAAAAGCAGATTTATGACAGAACAATAGGAAAAAAAAGCCTTCAGGGCAATAGCTGGTTAACCAAGTCACATATATTCACTGTATTCAGTATAAGTTATCTTCAAATACTGTTATGAAAGCACCTTTTGCAAGTCAAAAAGCTCTTTAGCTGATAATGGTTTTAAAGTAAAAGGATTTCCCACAGTCTGTTATTTCCTAGTTTGGATGACATATTACTTTTTTTTATTTAAAGATACAACTGAACTGCATCAAAGTAATGCATTTCCTAGAAAGTATTTGTTTCACTTGGACCAGGGATCTGTAAGCTGAGGCTGTGGAGCCACATGTGGCTCTTTTATCCCCTCATAGTAGCTCTTTGCCTGAAGAAAAGTAAAATAATAGTAATGTTTGAAACTCAGTTGACACTGATTTGATTTAAATTACTTAAGATTATACATTTATGGCTGAGGTGCACCTGGAAGTAAGATAAACTATATAAAGGTTTTTACATCCCTGCTGACATTAGGAGGCCGTGTTCACTCTACACTTCCTTCAGAAAACACAGATTTAAATACTAGGCACAACTTTGGTAAAAAGTCTGATCCTTTTACCAAAAATGTTACACAGTTTACAGCACATAGTATCTTATTATGCACACCAATGACTAGTGGCTATCCAGAGGGGAGTTACCAAAATATATATTTACATAGTTTTTCTGCTGAATCACAAACCTATGAAGTCATGTTTGAGTTCAGGTTAATAGCAGCAGCAAGAAGGAAAAAGGACGATGGCTGACCAAAGTAAACCTATGGTATAACAAGAGAAAATGCCATTTGTGTCTTGTGTTATTTAAAACCTTGTAATGCTAGTTTCTCTTTATATTTCTGTTTTTATACCCCCCCCCCACCCCCCAAAAAAGAAAAGGAATGTAATTTATACTGAAAGTAAAAATGCAATGAATCCAAGGCAACATTAATTTACCTAAAGGGTGAAATAAGACTTTGCAGCTCGCACAAAGGTCTTGATTAGTAAGAAACAGATCCAAATAGTTCTTTTACCATTAAAGGTTGCTGGCCTCTGACTTAGACTGTAAAATAAAAAACTGCTGCAGTTTAATTATCATCATATTAGCAAATGCTACTATCAGACTGTATAGGAATTAGCAAGCTTAATTAAATATATATACAAAACAGCAGCTTGCATCATGTCAGGATGATTTCATTTGTCCACAGCTGAAATTTTTAACATGTTAAATTATACATTTTATTTTGTTTTACCACAATAATAATCCACCACTGTGTGGAACGTTTAAATGATTCCAGGCAGTGACCTCACTGATGAATGAACTTTGAGTGGTGCCCTTTAAGATTTATACTGAAATATCTTTTCACAATATGAATTCCTCTGAGTGACAGTGTCGCAAGAACACAGCAGGTCTGTGATTTGTATTTTTATGAGTTCATGTCAGAAAATGTTTTGGAACCATCAGTGTTTCTGTCTCATTCTGTGCTCATTAGTGACTGCCAGTCATGTCTCACCACTGATACATAAATGAAAGAAAGGCTGCCAAGTGGGAGCACAGCCAAGTAAACAACATATATTAACACAGTAAGTGTGAACACAGACCATCTAGCAGCAAGGTGCTGAAATAAAGACGGCGACATATGTAGCAGGCTTGTTTCTGCTCACACTAGCAAAATTCTCATTTTCTTTAATGAAGTGTTCATATCTTCAACACCTAAAATATTTTTAAAGTAGTACACACTTACCACAAAGTAGTAGTACTTGAGGGATTTTGCCGTAAACTCAGGTCGACAGGGTCCAACCCCAACACAGACCTTTACGTTTCCAGTATACTGGCTCATTTCAGCTTTACCCATCTCGCACACAATCCTAGAAAACACATTTGAAATTTGGAATAACTATGAAGCATTTAGCATCAATGTGCATTGAAATGAACACACACGTTTTTAATGAAAAAGGCTTCATGAATAATAAGATTGTAATCCTCCATCTAGATATTTTATTTTAATATAAAAAAATTTAAAAAAATAAACATCAGCTAGCCTTTTCTCAGTTGGTGATGCCAGCAAATACAGTACAGATTTTATGAAAAGAAAACCACATAAAATTCTCAATATATCTGTAATATAATATATTTATTTGTGTAATTGCCTCCAACAAAACTGAAAATCTGTGTGAGAAAAGTGAAAATGCTGCCCTTTTACATATGACCTCAATTACAGCGACATCTTCTGCAGGGTCAGCATCTTTTGGAAAAAAGTGCCAGCATAGAACTTTCTGAGGAGAGGCACTGGGTCTGTTGATAAGCCAACTTTAAACTCATTTAAAAAACAGCACTGTAAGAAGGCCAAGCTTGGATTAAACTCAAATGTCAACTAAATCTAACCTCCAAACTTTCTAAAAGTGATTATTGCACTGAGCGCGCAGGTGCTCATACCGATATTAAGGCTGAAAGCTTGAATCGTGCACTGGGGTGTGTCTGCTAAACAAGTTATACATTTTTTTTGTTTGGTTTTTTATTGCTAAATGTTTTCAAGTTTTCAAATAAATGCCATCTTATTTCAAAAAATACAGTTTAATTAGAAATTTAGAAAAAAATTTAATTCTTCTTTGGATCTTGCTTACTACAGACCCAAACATCGTAAGAGACCCATGTAATATAGCAGCATGACAATTACATAGTTTCAATGTTTACTGCCATATGTTCGGCTATAGTGTAGTTTAGCTGGTGTATAACAGATTATATTGCTGGATAACCTGCACCTTTTGTTGACGGAAGTTTAAATAAATATGAAGCAGAGTTTATTATTTTATTTTTTCTTGTGGTAATGAGTCTTTTCAAAAAGCTATGCTACGGTTAGCTTTTTTGCTCTAGCAAAATATAACTTGCATTACTAAATAGTTGTTCTTATGTGATGAAACCATCCTCTTTGAAAAAATGGCCTTGAAGTAAAATATTTGATGAGATAATATGTAATTGAGTTCCACCTATCAGCTATCTTTTGTCCGTCTTTTAGTTATTAAATAAGCAGTGTGGTGTGTTCATTATAAATGACAGATATGGAAGCAGGGAAACATGCGGTTAGAATAGACTTGCAGTTGAGCCTGAGATACACATGTCAAACAGCAGGGGTTTATGCACTTAGGTGCTATCATGAAAGTCAGAGTGAAAATGACACACTATGTGAACTAAAATCATGGCATAATCCATATGAAACTCAGCTAGTACAAAGCTGACTTTCTCAATACTGCAGTTTCATAAAATCTGTCATGGATATAGTGCAACTTACTGCTCTGCAGGGATGTAGCCCTCACGAATAGGTGTGCAGTTCACCTCAGCCACTTTGACGTTCCCCTGAATCTCTCTGAAGTCCAGTCCCAGGTTTTCACCACGGATAGTCACAAGCGTGCCGCCGTCTCTGGGACCCCGGAGGGGGGTGATCTGTTAAAAAAGAAATGCTCACTGATTACTTCTGAAGCAAGTTCCTTTGTGGATCTGCAGTTTGTATTGTATAGTTGTCAGTTCAAAACCAAAATATTGGTTTACACCGGTGTTTTTCAACCAATGTGCGGCAGATTAGTGTGCAGTGAGAAATGTAATTACCCAATTTCCCTTTATTGGTCTAAAAAACATTTACCATTATCCGGATGTCAGCTCTGTCTGTGTTCATCCAAACAGGACCAATACAGTACCAATACATAGAATATATAGTTATATAAATGATCATAAAATACTTTTTTCTTTTATTTGATTTCTATTCAAGACACTTTGATCAGCACCGCAATTTTGCCACAACTTTGGCCAATTGCTCTCATTTTGGAAAAAGTTTAACCCCTTAACTCTCTGCCAATCACTCTTGAAGGCTTTTTCATGTATGCCATCAATCTAACCAATCAGTGGTGGTTAACATCCTCACTTCCATGTGTTGGCATCTCTGTTACAGCAAATAACAGCTCGAGATCGTGTTTAGCGTGTAGCTTTCCGCAGAATCAGCTGTCATCATTCTTTATATATAGTCAAGAGAGACAGAGGTAAATTAGTTCTGTCAACATTTTCTAACTTGAGAAAAATGATAAAAATAAAGAAAAAGCACCTAAAACAATGGGAGCATCTGATTGGTACAGATAACTGAAGACAAACTGCTCAATGATAGGTCAAGTGATAGACTGAAGACCCCAAAGATCTGGGGGTCAATGCCATTTCTCAGTTTCGAGTTACCAGAAATCAATAATAAACTGTCATTAAACATTAACCCAAATACTTACAGTACATCGGATGGCATCACTGTGTACTGTATAGATTTATCAATAGCCTCTCTCCCTGTATCAAAGGTGGTTCCAACATCCATCAACGTTTTCTCATAAAAAGGTTTTTAAGGCAGTCTGTAAGTATAGATCATCAGGCCTGACCAGATGGAACGTATGTTACAAACAGACACACAGTGGTCTGTCTCTATCTGTCCTTGCCAAACAGAAGTCCCCTGGGCTGCAGGCAGGTGCCAGCTTTAATGGCGATTTGCACCGTTTCTCAGCTCAATGTAAAGATGACTGTGAGACCCCCCTGTGGTTTTCACATGACAGGCCGCTGTACGAGGGAGTGCAGCTTGATGTCAGAGCTTAGAGCTGCTTTATGTTACAGAGAGATATGCAATATGGAGCAAGCACAACTAAGCAAATATTAGGTTATGGTAAATTAAAAGAACAGTGAAATAACGTTGTTTTAAGTAACACAGTTAGTCTCGTCGATGACACCAGGCTTCAGGACTGCCAGGGAGGATATATATTTATTAGTTCGTTTATCTGGTTGTTCATTCTCCCTACTGAGATATTACCATATTTCCGTACAATAGGGCGCACTTAAAAGCCTCATTTTTTTCAAAAACAGAGCCCTATATATAGATTAATTCAGGTTGTGCTCACTGATGTTGAAGCGATTTTTATTTTGAGGAGTACAGGGTGCCCTGTCAAAATATCAGTTTATTTTTATTTTTATGTGTAACTAACTAGGTTGAGATTAGCATAGTCATAGTAACTTTTGTTTTAGCAGTATCAAATTGTTTTTTTGTGTTACAAACAACTTTGGGAGTTACATGTATGCTTAATACTCTAACGTGTAGCGTGTTACAATCAAGTTCTTGAATTACTTCTGAACACATGTAATAAAGTTTGCCTGACTTTTCTCTGACTCTTTTGACTCACTTTATCCTTCTTATAGTATGGTGGTTAGAGTTTGAAAATAGACCAATCATTGACGGTGCACCTTATAATTCGGTGCATCCAATACGAAGAAAGTATATGACATTCATTTAGAAACAAGGGCGCAACGCAGGCCAATATCATTTCCCTCCAACACCTCATGTTCTTCAACTCAATTAAAAAAGCAATATTTAAAATAAAATTAATAATTACAAGGGAAATATTGAAGAGAAGTGGTAGAACTTCAGGAGGAAAAGGGTGAAAATGAGTCGTTGATTAGATTTGTGACTTTGACAAGATAACTGACGTCTTGGTAGTGGCAAACGCTATCACTCCTCACTTTCCATCTTTCTACGCGAGTCTTTGCCTCTTATAAGGCTGATGAGCGATGTCATTATAATGAAGAGCATTAGAATGCATTAGAGACTGGGTTGTCCTGGGAAAGTCTTTACTTCTCACCGCTGACAGTTTTAATGGGGGATGTGGGAAGGCCGCAATATGTCCCGGCTACAGCCTCGGGGATGTTAGGAGAAATACGGCCTGTCTTCGAGAATAAATCCACTGCTCTGACTGAAGACAAACACTAGAAAGAAGGAGTGATAAAGCATATCTGACTGACAGACACGGTTTAATAAGTGGAAGGAGGGAAAAAGTGTTGCTATCTTCTTCTAACCTTCTTCAAAGCAGAGCATATATTATTTAAATAAATCTACATGAATGCTAGCCTTTTCCTGATAGGTTGACAAATCACAGACTTTAAAGGACAAGGCTATGTTTTACAGAAAACTATCAGGGCTTCAAATATCTTGTAATTCATTTTAAGAAAAGAACTGTAAAGTTTTGGTTGTATGGAACAGAGAGCATCAAATAATTAATACGTTTTCTGAACATGTCTGATATAGTGACAACTGTAGACGTGAATATGTTGCAGTAATCTCATTTAATTAGAAAATAACTCTACTTATCTTAACCCACAAGAACCCATACCCACTGTTTCTAAAAATTAAAATTATGTGTATTTTACCACAAACCAAGTGGACCACAGAATCCATTTCTGATCTCACCATGAGCTCTTATGGCTTAAGATCCAGTGGCAGAATCCCTATTTAACCAAATCGGTGAAGTAAGTTGGAAAAAATACTGGTGCATTCAGTAAAACATAAGAAGATATAACGTGAATTGTTAAGATGAGTTTTTTGAATGGAGACTTTGTTCATGTGCAGACAGGTACATGAAGGAGAAGAATTTAATTTTTGTTATTTTTATTCTATTCATGCCCAATAAAATTGATAAATCACCTCATTTGTGTCTGTCCACCCTTACCCTGCATTCTTATCCTGGGAGCATTCCATTATACTTTCACAAAAAGAAATAAAGAGTACCTGTTTGTTTAATGAGAAAAACATATATAGGAGTTGTGTCTTCTCCAGACCAGCTTCAAGTGACAATAATTTTCAAAATGTTTCACACAGCTATCCATGAGTGATCTGTCAACCCTAAGCATAAATCTACTCCCCCCCCCACCAGTAAATATGCAGCTTTCTCTTCTTTTTTCCTTCATCTTTCTGTCTGAGCATCATCAGTCTCTTTCAATTTTCAACAGCATAGGAAATGTGTTTCCTGAGGACGTATGTACTATGTACTGACAGAGTTTCTATTAAAGTTCACGTAAAAGAAAAGTCTTAAGGTGTATTCAGACTGGGCACATTTGGTCCGCTTAAAGTAAACAAGAGTTTGTTTTCCCTGATGATCTGGAACAAATTTGATGTTTGAATACAACCAAGCGGACCCTGGCCTGGGACCAGGAAGCGCTCTCTGACCCATCTTTGGAGGTGGTCTCGGTTCGTTTCCAATCAAATTGAGCTTCAGTTCGCTCTAAGATTTCTCAGTCTAAATACAATCCATCTGCGGCACGGAACAACTGAATCATAACGGACACCGTAGCGGACGTAGACAATGTAGTAATGTAGTAACAGATGAGCCACTGACAAATGTAAAACAACGATTGTCATGTTATCTAACAGAATAAAAGCTTATCTGTTAGAACATTTACTTTAACATAGCTGAAAACGCTTTATACATGCTTTTCTGTGTCTCATCTCGTGGCACGTGCTGCCCTGACGTCATCCTAAAAGTTACCTTGTAGTTCCTTAACAGAATTTTCTTCAATGAATGCCATAACGCCACAACAATGAGACACAGCAACTCATTGAAATGTAGTTGGAGAATTCAGACTCATAAACCATTATTAACGGGGAAAAAATTGCTTCTTTTTTATTTATTTATTCATTTATTTGCTTGCTTCTAGCTGTTTCCAGACAATCTACCAGGCCAAAAAAGCCAGCAAAAAGTGTTGAGCCTGACGTTGACATAGACTTTCAAAATGTGTGAACCAAATATAAAGTTTGAATGAAGTAAAAGCACCGGGCTTTCATAACTTGTCTCTAGTTGCTTCCCCCCCCCCTTTAAAATTCCTGACCAATGAGTGAAGTCACATGGTTTTGTTCACAAGCTTTAGTCCGGGACAAGACAGTTCCCTTGTCGGCACTCTGAATACAGAAAGGTTCAGGACTTGATCCAGGACCAAATGCAGTGGATGCAGTCCACAACAACAGATTTTTCTAGTCTGAATACACCCTTAATTTTGCTTCATGCTATTCATTTTTGCCGTATAAAATACACAGAAACAGCCTAAAACACAGTACAAACAGCTTATGCTATTATTTTTAATTGATTAACCGACACACACCATTAGAGTTGACATGAATGTTTAAATCAGTGAGCCATAATTAAAGTGTGCATGTAGCGTAAGTAAACGGCACAGGCATTGCTTTGTTTCATGTGAGCACTGATTTGTCAGAGCTGTACTGTATAGGTGGGCATTGATGCGTGCCTCTCCTGAGGTTTTTTGCAGCTCTCACCTGTGTGATCCGTGGGTGGGTGCACTTGCTGTTGATGCCGTTGGGCTCCAACCACTGGTTCTCGGGGTGGGGGCAGTCTTGCTTCAGGGTGCAGCGGTTCTCTCCTTTACACCAAACGCACCCAAACAGCGGGTCTGCCTTTAGACACAAACCACAACTTCCACGCTGGGCGTCACACTTGTAAAGGTGGACTGTGAATGTAGAAAACAAAAAAGCAAAGGAGGTGAAGATAATGAGGGAGGGCAGTAACATAAGGTGAGGAGTGGAGGAAAGCAACCAACCCCCTGGACCTGATAGCACTGCAAATCCAGGTATGCTTATTTTGGCCAAATCCCAACAACTGTCAGAAATCCACACATAAACAATACCTCGACAAAATCTCATTATGTTTTCATCTATTGTGAACTCAATCTCTGAGATTCCTTCAATGCTGCCTCCTGCTTCTACTTTACTCACCACGCATTTACCATCTCATCTCCATGGTAACATGCCTGCCATTTTCCTTTTAATTGCCATTAGATATGTGTGTGATCTGCCCATCAAAAATGCCCTAGGAGCCACTTCCCCCGCAGGCGAACAAAAGTAGGAGGAGAATTGCTGAGCGCTCTGTTTCAAGCATCTCCTTCTTTTTGCAACTTTTGTGGCTTTGATTTTTTACTTATGCTGAAGGGTATGTTTTGTAGACAGCTTTTGACTCAGACACTCATGCTAACCACCACAAACACTTCACAAACTTGCCTCACAGCACAGTGTCAATTTGGCATGTAATCCACAATTTAACAATGTTTTTCATGAGCCTGACTTCACTGCTTCAAGTGAAAATGAGCCACCTTCCTGTCGGAGAACCAAAACCCCTTGCATGTTAATTTATTTTATTTTTTGTTTTCTGTTGCCACATGAATAACTTACAGTGATGAAATGCTACTGGCAAAAATGAATTAAGCTCAACATTTGAATGTCTAACATTTAGCTCTTAACTGTCATTCTGCAGATGCCATGAGTTGGTGATGAATTACGCAGGAAGAACAAGTGACAGACAGGAAAATACATTTTAGAAGGAATCCCTTTGTTTTCCTTAAAATTAGACAGGGAAGATAAATGAACATTCCCTGTATATTCTTCATTCTGATTTTATTTATTTATTTATTTTACATGGATAATTAATATATTTTGTTGGTGCTTTGTCAGTATTGCCGTTGGAGAAAATCAGCATAAAATGAAACAAAAAGAAACAGGAAGTATATACATTTTGCTTTAAGGCAGTGTGACAACGTGCTAAACCCCCATTGAGATGTTGACAGAAGTCATAAAAAACACAACAGAAAAGATGCATTGTGTGAACAATTGAAAAAAGAAGATACCGGAAATTGGAAGCCAAAGCAGTGATGTGCAGAATTGCCAGATGGACCCAAATAACTACTATAGG
Source organism: Oryzias latipes (assembly GCF_053564925.1). NCBI lineage: Eukaryota > Metazoa > Chordata > Actinopteri > Beloniformes > Adrianichthyidae > Oryzias > Oryzias latipes. Next base: position 17,448,294 of record NC_136259.1, read on the forward strand.
AAAATCTGGATGTGTTAAAGTTAACCACTCTTCATGGCAACATCAGGAAATGGATGCCTCACCTCAGCACACCACCCTCCTGTTGCCATGGAGATGGGCTCCAAGGGCAACAATGGAGAAGCAGCAGCTTTCCTGTGTGTGTGAGTGTGTTTAAGAGAGAGTTTGTAAGATACTACATCTATCAAGTGTACTAATCAGTTGAGGATAGATGCAAGTGCAAATGTTGATGCTATTATCTGTGTTGTCCTAATTTGTGCACCTGCTTTTATGAACACTCACCTTTATTGTGGGCAGGGTTGTCAATGCAGAAATCTCCATTCCAGATGACGGTCAGCTCTACGGGAAGACTGCTCATCTCCATCCCATCGTAGAAATACTATCACCATGACAACCCCAGGAGGAAAGAGAGACGGTGGAGATTGTGAAAGAGGGAAAGATCAAACTGTCCATTATCGCCACATCCAAAGCAGGTTTACAATCATGCTTAAGAGGGGGGGACTTAACAGGTGGCTTTCCAAATGCAAATACAAACTAAAACACACACACACACATTAGTGTGTTAAGACTGTTACATTGGCAGCATAGAGGGTTTTTGCTATCCAGTTTTGTGCTACATTACACTTCCCCCTTTTTCCAGCTAAGTCAAAGTACATTTGTTATGAACTGTGACTACGCCTACAGAGCAGAATGACGCGCATGCTCATGAGAATACACACTAGAATGATGAAGATAGACAGGAAGATGGGATGTTATTGTATCAACAGACGATTAGCATCAAGACTCGCATACAGCCTTTGTCATGTCTGCCGTCAAAGCATTATTTAGTCACTGAATAGAGGATCATTGCAGGATGTCTGTGCAAAAAAGACAAAGTTAGCTCTTATCTCATCTACCTCTTGTCTAGATGGGAACACAAAACTCCCTAGGCTAGAAACACTGTGGATGTAGCAGTATTCGTTTGGGAGACAGTGAAAAGATTTTGTAGACACTTATCAGGTAGTTTATATAAAGAGGTGTTTTTATAGTGATTGTGTTTGTATCTGTATCTGGACGGTGGCAGTGGTGTGCGATGATGTAGCACAGAAGCAGACACCTTAAAAACACCCATTTTCCTCACCGATGTGTTTTGACACTGTACTGAGGAGCTGTTATAGCGGAGAGCAGGAACCCGATGTTCATTTCCTTGGATGGTTAACACACACTCATAACCCTTCTGTCCAGACTGGGGCTGGGGGAGATTCTTCGCTCGGAGGGTGATTGGCTTCACTACATTGACTGGCACCAGAATTCGATCTGCAGGCAGAAGCTGAGGACATCCCTGAAAAAGACAGATAAAATAGAAGTTTAACAAAAAAAAATGATTAGAAATTGTTTTGGGAAAAAGGTTAATTGTAGTGCTATGTTCACATCGGGCATGTAACGCATATTCTTGTAACACACGTTTAGCCCATTGTGTTCACACTGGAGAAGCAGGGAGAGGCTTCTTCTTGTTCTTTCACTACTGTTTACTAGCGCATGTCCACCACCTACAGTTGGAAGATGCAAATCCTTACCCTAAATCACCACCAAATCCAAGTAGATAGATAACTTTATTAATCCTCAAGGGCTATTTGGTTAAAACTGCTCTCCAGCAGAGCAGATAAAAGACATGACAGTTAAAAAAAGTGTGATAAAAATGAAGAAAATAAAATAAAACAATAAATTAATTCAAAGGTGACTGTGAGACAGGTACCTCCCTAGGGTCAAGAGTAGCCAGTCAGACTTAAAAGCTTTATAGCACAAGGAATAAAAAGATGCAGAGTGTTCCATGTGAAAGGGGCAGAAAAGACAAAAGACTTTTTCCCAGGTCAGTACAGGCAAATGGATCATCAAGAAACAGATGGTCACTGGAACGCAGTCCATTTGATTCTACAGTCCTCAGCTAGATCAAGCTGCATATGTAGGAAGGTAAAAGTCCAAGAAGAGATTTGTAAATAAAAATGCACCAGTGTTTGAATCTCCCAGTGGACAGAGAAGACCATCCCACTCGAGAGTACAGTTTGCAATGATGAGTTCAGGTCTTACAGTTTGTTACAAACCTCAAAGCAGGATGATACACAGAGTCAATCTTACTCAAACATTGAGCTGTAGGACTCATATATAAAAGGCCTCCATAATCTAAGATGGATAAAAAGTTTAACTTTCAACATGCGCTTAATGGCTGTGCATTTTGTATGTGGATCCCAAAAACGGTCTTAGAACTTGCATTGTCACGAGCGAGAGTTTTGGACACCAAAGGCCAGACCGCACTGATAGAAGCGTTTACATAGACTTTTCATTGGAAGCTTAAACGTTGTCGAGGGCGGTGTGAATCTAGCTTTGTACACATGGTTGTTTATGCTTAGTCTCATACAGAAACATCTTTTAAATAGGTTTTAGCAGATGCATTTTGGCACCACAAAAAGTTGATCACAGAATGTGTCAACATTTGTATTTGTATTATAAAACAAGATATGCCAATAAGAATTCTTGTCGACTCAAGTTCTACGATCCAAACACCTTTGAACAATCTGAACAGACCATCTTATAATTTTTCTCTATTTTTCTGAGGGCAATTGGTCTTATTTTTTAGATGTTGAAAGCTAATTTGATCAAGGCGGATGGCCTTTATCATATGCCAAGTCAATTTTAAGGGCTCTGTTTGATAAATATTATTATATTAGATTTGGCTGAATTTTGATTAATAAGTAAATAGACTAAAAATAAATGACACATACAGAAAAGACTCAGACAAACCCTCATTTTGCCAGGATCCATGCATAATCATATGGTAATATAAACTGAACAGCCAATTAATTTAGAGGCAGAGTATTTATAGATCACCTATGAGTAACTTGAAGAATGAAAAGAAAACAAGTGAGGAGTTCTTAGAAAAAGATGAAGAAGACAATAAAAAGGGAATAAAAAACGATAAATATATAAGACAATTATTTGAGGAGAGAAGTGAAAGTAATGATAATTCTATGTCTTTGAGGAGTTAGCGAAATGCTTTGTTTGGGTTAAATGGTATGCAAAGAGACAGGAAAATAGACAAAAACATAGAAAGAAATGACAGAAAAGGAAGAATAATTACTAAAAGGTGTATGTGACAATAACAGCTTTGGGATGTGAAAGACAGAAGAGGAAAGGAGCTGAAAGAAGGACAGCCGATAAGGTGAGCCCCCTCACAGATTGGGGGGCGAAGCAGAACAAACGAACTGAGTGATAACACTTGTTTGAAGTTCATTAAAAGCTACTTGATTGGGTTAGGCTGAGTGAGTGACTGGATAGTAACGGGGTGAGAGGAGAATGCACCGTGACACTATTCACAGTCATTATAGATAAATGACATGCAGAGGGAGTCAGTTAGCTCATTGCTAGAGGAGAGGAAGGTGGTGGCGCACCAGTGTTTGTGCTTTCAAATCTAATTTTTCAGGAAATGAGGGGGTCATATTTGGAAAATGAAAATGAGTGGGAGAGCAAAGAGAGATAAACTCCGTTATTAATCACATCTCTTCCTTTTAATACACTTCTACAATTAGGACCATAAATCTAAATGCTGGTTTTTGGGACACAGATGATAATGAGGTGACAGTTTTTACACTCTTCACTGACAGAATGTGCATGCCAAGACTCTAATCTTTTAAGTTAAAATTAGCTATAAAGATTATAGACTTTAATAAATACAAATTTGGACAAATACTGGCAAAAAACTTTGTCATAGGGACCACAAAATTAGGAAGACAAAATAATTTACTGACTTTTGTTGTTAGGTATTAAATAGCTTTTTGCAAGTCATGTTTTTTTTTGTGAAGACAGTATAAAAAAAATTACAATATGATGTAAAACATCAGTTTCAAATAAAGCCATTCCAGCATTTGGCATACGATAGCAGGATAACCTAAATCCGTTATTGAAAGATAAATGAGGCTGCATGAGTTTGAAGCTAAACTCAAAACAAAGGGCATTTAGTATTTTGCAATATTGTGATAAAAAACAATTGCATTATTTCAATAATTATATTTGCAAGGAAATTAAATAAAGCTGCCCTTAAGAGTTTTTATTCTTATCCACAAAATCTATAGGCATGACTTGCAAATTATTTGTGTTTTTTGGCACGTACATAAACAAATGCCTCCACACTGCTTTAAAGCAGATAATTATCATCTATTGTGATTCTCAACACTACTTGTTTTAATAAAAGGAGATACTTCAAACAAACACAAATGTTATATAAATAAATGCTGCAATGTTCATGTATTAGGCTTTACCTTCTATTTTGCGAAATGACCTTGATTTTGACAAACACATTAATAAGGCAGTCGCAAAAATCAGACTATCATCTTAAGGATTAAAGATCTAGTTTATGCATTCATTCATCTTTAATCAACTTGAATACTGTAACAGTGTTTTTACCAGACCAAGAACCAAAAAATCAAACAGGAAGCTGCTGCTTATTCAGAACTCTGCAGCTCGGGTTCTCACAAGCACCACAACATTTAGACCACATCAGTCCAGTTCTGAGGTCTTTATAATGGCTGCCTGTCAGCCAGAGGATAGACTTTTAAGTTCTTGGTCATTTTTCTTACCCTATTGTCAGATTTTTTGTCTATTTAAAGAAAATATTTCCAATTTTAAGAATTTTTTACTTATTTTTTACAGAGAAATTCTGTTCTTCTTGATGTTCTTTATATTTTTTACTTTAATGATCACTCCTTTAATTTTTCTTTTAGATGTCTCTTTTAATTGTTTTATGCAAAGAACTTTGAATTGTCTTCATACATAGAATGTGCTACACAAATAAACGTGCCTTACCAAATAGGTGTCTAAAAGATATTACATACCATTTAATTTCCTATATTTTTTATGTCATACGTGTAAATTATAACAACCAAATCTAGTACGGAACCCATGTCTCTATGTGCAGTTTCAGTTCACTCAAAAATATTCTTTTATGGTTAACAAACAAGCTTTCTGACCTATATAATTTATTTTATGTGTGCTTGTCAGTGAGCTTGTGAATGTACGTCAGTGACAGTGCAGTAAGAAACTGAACTGAAAGGCCAAAAAGAAGTAATAGCACTTGTGAATTGCATGACTCATTATAACCACAGTTAAAGCCTTGGTGTTTGATAAAACAAATTCTTTTTTGCTGCATAATTATCATTTTTTTTTTGTTCATGACTTATTTTTTACAATAATCCCTCTTTAAAGGTGTCCTGTGTGGATCATCCCATACACATTCACTGACCCCTCTCATTTTTTTAAACCTCCCAGTGATTCTCTACTTCCCACTTCTCTCTGAGTCCTGTATTTTTATGGGGACCCACTTAGATCGGATAATTAGAGGCTGGTGGGAGGTGTGAAGGGTGGAGATAGAAAAGTGACAGAGAGTAGGACGCAGAATGGGAACAGTGAATGTAAAAGCCCTTGGCATAGCTTGAAGGTAAGATGGGAGGAGGGGGATGATGGCGAGAGAAAGCCCATAAATATCGCAGTGCAAGGTGTGAAGATGAAGAGCAGCTAAAGTTTTTACACACATCTCACACATGCACGCACACAAATGCAGTGTGGTTAGCAAGCACTTTCCAGTCTATTTTATCATATCTAAATGAGCCTGGGGCAATGACTCTCCAGTTTTTGTTCTCTCCCTTCACCTCCCTGTTGCTGCTCCGCCTATATTTTTCCAACTTTTTATTCCCTTTAAAGTTTTCCAAATATATATATACATAGATTGAGAGAGAGCGAGAGAGAGAGAGAGAGAGAAGTACGAAAAAACTAAACACTTTGCTTGCTTGGCATCACCATAATGTTAGCCCTGAACCTCACTTAAGTTCTAAAGTCATGTGGTTTGTTTCAGTGTAGGAGATACACCCGTTTTGGTCGACTGGTGTGCATGACTTACTTTCTTGTGGGCAAGATAAACCAGAAGGGCTCCATAGAAATTAAAATTTTCTATAACAGAAAAAATGTTTTAAAAAGCTCCTGTTAGTCTGTATCCATTGAAAAAAAAGTATTGTATGGATTGTAATTTTCCCCATTTAAACAAAAACGTTTTTTAAGTGCTTCATGTTTATATCACGTTGAATTTGCAATTTTACCAGATTTTTTTCCACGTCTTTAAAGTATTCAGAATCCACTTCATCTTACTGAAAATAATCCACACATCGTCAGCAGTAAGGCATGACTTGATTTGAATCAAACCAAAAGAAGTCTAACCACCATTTCCTGTCTAACATAAGCCATTACCATTGACATTTAGCCTATTTAATAGAATTATACGGAACGGTTGATCAATGTGTTTGTGTTAAATAAACTACTCAGCATTGATCACCACAGGACAATAAAAAGTAAATAAAGCAATGGAATGGCAGTCCAATAGGAGTTGGGATATAGTGATTTGTATTCAGTCACATTAATATTTGTGTTTTTGGAATCTGCCTACCAGCTGAATATATTAGGAGAGGGTTTGGCAGCAGTTCAGGATATGAACGTGCTGTGTTGCAGACAGCAGTAGAAGAAAGGGAAATATCCTCCTGTGGTTTTCATCACACAAAGAGAACAGGAAGTATCTTCAGTTTCATCAGTTTCTTATGGAGAAACTATGTTTGTGCTTTAAAGGTGCTGCTGCAGTCTGAGGGAGAGCTCAGTGTGCAGGTAAGCAAACACTGTCAAATAAACAAGCACAATCCATTCATATGAGAATGACTGGTGTGAAAAACAACTACTGTCTCTCTTGAAAAAAAACAAAAAAAAAGGCAGTGGTGCTGCATTCATTGTTTTCAACAATAAAACAGAGCTCTTAAGTCCTTGAGATGTGTGGAGGGCAAACAGGAACATGACCATGGTTAATGTGCCAACAGAAAAGTGTCTGATCCCTCTGCCCACATCACTACTGGCATTTATAAAAAGGTATCAGCTGAAGGTTCACGGCCGGCTGTAACTCCACCCTGCAGTGCATACTAACGATATGCTCAAACAGTAGAGAGATTTTGCCGGCCTCAATCATTAACATAGAGCTAAAGGATTACTGAGCCTGAAATCCCTTAATTGTAATAGTATACAAAAGTCTGCAGCTGGAAGAGGCCGTCTCTTTTGATAAAGTTGACTTGTTTCCTTTTGTGAAATTTAGGAGTGATCCTCTGGGTGGTGAGTTCTTAAGCCTACATGTGCGTGTCTAAACTACTAATTTAAAAGTGGATCAAAAAATTTGGATGAAAAATGCGTGACCCTGGATTTAGGGGGTTAATTAAAAGCAAATTAAAAGTAATTAAGCCTGCATAACACCTGCTTTTGCCTAAAACAGCATGTCAAGAAAGGCTAATAACATTGTACAAAACCCTTCTTTGTTGTGTTTTTTGGAGTGAGGAACAAACAATAAAGGATTTGTACATTATTATCCTGAGTAAATATTGACTACCAGCATCTGGACTAATTGACAAAGTATCCCTGCAAAGATTCCTGTTTAGGCTTAGGTAAGCAGATGGTTCAAGGAGATAACAGACATGGCGAAAAAAAGAAAATAATGTGGTTTGTGCAAACCGAATGGCTCAAGGGGGGAGATCTGGTGGAACAAAACAATTGACAGCAGACTGTTCCTGTTGTGTGACGTCCGCCAGCCCAAACACGATCACCGGTGATCTTCATCACAGCTCACCTCGGGGTAGGATTAACAGACCAATAACTTTCCGTTAAACCTTCCCCCTAGAAAATCTGAGAGAATTAGAAGTGTAGTAGAGTAATACTACAGGTAACCACACACACCTCCACTTCACAGAGTGGATTTGCAGATGACCAGGCATACAATGCCCAGAAGACCAAATCCCATGTGCATATCCCTAACCCATGACCTCCTGCTTTTCCTTGAAGGCTTCTGGCAGGAACAAAATCAGAGCAGATTCCTTTCTTATGCCGGGCTTGAAGACTCTTACGGAATATACCCCTTTCAGTAAGTGGCTTGTCCTCTGCAGCAGAGCAGCCTAATTACAGTGGGCTCTGCTTCGACGGGAATAGAACTGGCTGCCAATATTATTGATAATTCACAAAGACTAAGCTGTCACAGGGAATAGGGATGGGCATATGGAAATGACTCAGTTTTATTAGCTTCCACTGCCCTTTGATGTGCAGTCAAGAACAAGACATGCCAGGAGACTCATGCCAGATGGAAGCAATGCTGCTGAAAGGTGTCTCTGTGCTTTAAACACAAGTCTTTGCATGTGAAATCTCAAATGATAGCTATTAGTCCAACACTGCCAAACAGTTCCCTTCCATTTATTTCACAAAGTATTCAAACTCAGCTGGCTCTGTGCAAACTGACTGACTGGACATGTACTGCATTAAAATGGGGAATTTTTACATAAAGAGCTTATTTTTACGTGTCTTTCATCTATGAATGAAATAAGGGTTATAAGACTACTAAAAACTGAACACAAAAGTGCATCACAAAAGAAAAAAAACGAAAGATTTGTGAGAGGCTCACCTCAGGGTTCTTGACCCGCCCTTCCTGGAAGGAACATGTGCTAGGATCGTGGGTGCAGACGTGCCTGTACTTACACCAGTGGCACTGGTAGGGACTGCTCACACATGACACACACCTAACCATGAAAAAGCAGAGGAATGACCCACTTTTTGATAAATATTCAACAAAAACAGATACATACAAGAAAACAGCTTAACATGTCCAATTCTTTAAAGACCCATCTCCAATGAAAATAGTGTTTTTGGTGTTTGTTCCTGTGGCATTTACTTCACGATGGAGGATATACAGTACAGACCAAATGTTTGGACACACCTTCTCATTCAAATGAATGAGAAAGTGTATCCAATGTTAGGTTGGGGTTGTGAGTGGCTGTAAGCAAGTGGGAGAGATTGTAATTTTTAATGAATTACTGCTGCTCTGCAAAACAATGTCCTAGAACAATTTTAAAATAAATCAAAATATGATGGGAGTGGGACTTTAAGTGTCCATTGGAACATTTTAAAATCCAAGGCAGGCTTTCATCAACATGAAAATTTTGAATTTAGACAAGATATCTGCAGGCAAGTTCCAACAAAAAGTGTCAAGGGAGAGACACAACCTGACTGCAAATGTTGCAGCCCTTTACATTCCTGGAACCTATTTTATATATTTCTAGCATGAAATTGGTACAAAACAAGTATATCAGACATAGCCGTACAGTTTTACAAACGTGAACTTACGATTTGTGCACACTGCAGTTGTAGAAAACAAAACTGGTATTTGCAAATGCCAATCCGGTCTCTTTAGACTTGAGAAAGAGCTGCACAATCTGGTGGTCACCTGCAGAAAAGAGATCACAGTCAGAGTTAATAAGAGTAGAGTCAGAAAGAATTTCCAGATAAACTTTTTCGGTTTTCATGCTTAGATTTCCATTTAATTCCTGAATATGGATTTGTACTGCTTGGCCATATTAAAGAAAACTGTGAGACGCCACAGGTCCATGGCTTGTTGCAATAGCAAGACAAAATCTTGAAAGGGAAGCAAAGTGGTGAAGCATTTTTTTTAGGTCAAGTCTCCCTGTCCCTCCAGCTGTACAAGAAACAAAAGTTGATGCAGACAGCTCTCCCCTGGGATCCACAATATCCCCCCTTGAAATGTCTTTGAGAGTGTATTTGACAAGGTAAAAGGAAAAAAAGATGAAACAGCAGTTATGTGTATTTGTGTGCAGGTCTGTGTGTGTATGAGACTGTGCCCATTATTTGTTGTGTCCTTTTGTCTGGCACTAATGAAGTTCATGTTTAATTCAACACCATATCCAGATATGTAACTGCTCTCTATACATCCTTCTCTCATACTCACTATGTCTATACACAGGTTTCTGCACTTCCTTCAACACTGTCACGCCTCCTCCCCCGTGTCTTTTTCCATCTTTCCAACAAAGAAGGAATCATTCATCAATCACTGTAAAGGACCACTGACAACAGCTCTGTCCTAATTAGGCCACCTAAATGTTACATTGAAGCCTGCTCACTATATCCTTGCTTCCTTCCCTTCACTTTGTCTGCAATTTATCCTTTTCTCACTTTTAACGAAGATATGAGTACTAATATAAACGGAAGATCAACAAATAGAAATGTGATGACATTTTCTTCACCTAAAACAAGAAATCCGTGTGATCTTTCCAAAGACTGAAATCTAACGAGGCGGCGGTGCTGCAGAGCTCGATTTGCTTCATATGTGATTGTTTACATATGGATGTTTACAGGACTGCGGCATTAGCAGCTTTACATGCGACTAACATGTCAAACAGATGAACAAATAGTTTTTTTCTGTCAAAGCACTTTCAGAATTCCCTTCAGTTCTACATGTATTCATACAATCTGTCTGTGACTATGTCACATACCCATGAGTTTCCAAGGTGACTGTTGATAGGATTTTGACATTTTTAGGTGGTTATGATATTGGATCCCACCACTATAAGGAATGAGGGTATAGAAATTCTACAACAAACTAATGACTTATGTTTATTTATAAGTGAAGACCTCCTAAGGCATTGCTTTAAGGCTTGTTGCTAATGGCAACAAAAATAAAGTTTACAAAAAAAGCATTTTTCAGGGACATCAAAATAAATGTTTGCTTTGCAGAAAACCTTGCATTTTGAGCAACACTGTGGAAGTGTTAAGACATGTTTTTACTTCAGAATTCTTTATTTTATTAATGTAAAATGTGAGCTTTGTCTGATTATACTGGACGACTTCTTACCTTTGTCAACGATAATCCGAGGCATTTCTCTTTCAGCTGGGCTGTAACACTTGATCCGGTTTCCTTCCACCAATCCGTTCATCTCAGCAAGGTTTTGAAAGGTACAGTTGACACCAGCTGAGAGCTCGGGGACATTATGGGCTTCCAGTACCAGCTGTCAAAAAGAAAAAATGTTTATAAATTCACAACCATATATCAAGTCCAACATAGATCGACTCAAAAACCAGCAAAATGACATTAAAAAAGTTTAGGGAAGTGGTAAGACTGATGCAACGTTCACACCGGGCTCAGAACACTGTATGCTAAAAGTGCGTCCAAGTCCAGGTGTTTAAGAAGAAAGTCAAAGATTTGTAATATCCTAAAATATCCCAAATCCAGACAACCTTCGACTGTAATGTACACAAATTTGCAATGTTTGCCCTGCTTGTGAAAACAGAAATTAACTTATGAAAATATACCGTTTGTACATCAATGGCTAGAGGAATGTCACACATAATCACCTGATTAAACACATCATTTCTTAAACTGGCTAAAATAAAATAAAAAGCATTGTTAAAAGAGTTATGCACCTGCTTCTAGTTAGACCCTTATGAAGCACAATCTACCAGGAGGACTGATGTTTGTGCATGATGCAGTGAACAATGAAGGACAGGTAAAAAGCACAGCCATAAAAACTGTTCAACAGCCATGGTAAAAAGGACTCCTCAGGAAATAAGAAATGCAAATCCTCCTCTTTATTCAAAAATGCTGCGTAAGCTGTCTTGGCACCTGAGGAGAATTGGCCTTAGGTGATGTAGAAAGGGAAAAAGAAAAAGAGGCTGTCCTTGGATTAAAGAGGAGGAGGTTTGATGGGAAGGAAGTAGGGTCAAGACCAAAATATACATACTGATGGAAAACTGTGTCTGCAGAGAGGCCTTGGTTTATACATCGATTTGGGCCAGTAGTACACTTGGAAATGTTACTGAAAGCTGCCTCAGCGACAAAGAAGGGCTGACCTGCACTGTTTTTATATTGCTATTTAATGAAAAGAAAGCGATAGGGACAGACACAGCTACACAAGATCACACAAAACTGATTCCTTAGCTTCTTTCTCTTCTACCTTGTACATTTTCCTTTATTTATTGCCTAACTTTTACAGAATTTTGGCTTTATAGGAAAGAAGTTTGCTTAATCGCATTTACAGTGGTCCTGAATGTATCTATCCGCAGAGGAGCTGCATGCAGGTCTCTGATATTCCCATGAAAATAAAAATGCCCATACAGTCTTAGACATAAAGGCACTCTCTTGAAATTTGTAAAACATCACGTGTACACCTGGAAAAAAAAATACTTCTCTAGGCTCGAAATGTGCATTTGAGCAACACTTTCCAAAGAAAAGTCGTGTAAACAAATGTTTACGCTAGTTACATGCTTCCATGTTCACGATCTTTCCGTTTGCACATTGCTATTGCAAGCTTTTAAGTTAATTTTCAGGCTCTTTGTACAAAACACGGCCATTGAACGCACGTCAAAAGTTCAACCAGTTAAACTTTGACCAATCAGGGACTCGGTTTTGGTAGTGACACATTTTTCAAAACACGGATATGCTGACCGTTGATTGATCAAGAAGGATAAATTAATAAATGCGGTTTGTGCCCGGCTGGAACCCCATGACACCAAGTCTTTCATTTATCGGAATAGAGCTGGAAAAGAAAAAGCCTGGAGCGAGATTTGCACCGCTTTGACATTTCAGAACAAGCGCTAGTACTTTAATATCAGATTGCGACAGTTCAGTGTGAACACCGTATGCTAAAAGCACGTTCAAGAGAGCCTGTCACATGCATGTGCATGTCACATTCCCAGTGTGTGTGTCATACTGTTACCCTGGAACTGACTCGTGCACTGGACTTTAGAGGGGCAGGGGCTCAAAGTCGGAAAAGGGCAGCTAAAACACTTTTTTTTGGTCCTTAAAACATTACGGAAATTAAGTGAAATTTTAAAATAAATGACTAATAGACAAATACTCAGCCATGATACCTGTGTGGGTGAAAGTGATGCAATTGCCATTTTTTATGTAAACAAATTATTGTCAGCATGAGTTTGTTCACTTTATCATATACTTGGAAAACATCAAAGCAAAAAAAAAAAACTGGAGGCTGTTTGTTTTGGCACAATGTGCTGCAGGCATAATCAACATGAATCAAGTTTAATAATGAGAAACGTGTTTCTCCACAGTTTATGTCCTGTTAAAATTTATTTATTAAATGTTTTTGTTTCTGGATTCAAGCCCAGTTTTGTTGTGATTGGAAATATGTCATACAGAAGATTATGACGAGGTGTTTAACAACAGCAAATGTAACACCTTCTAAATTTTACGTTTTTTACTTTCAATTTTTTTAAATTTGATGCAGAAAATCTACAAAGATAGAAATGAAATAAAACTTGTGTATTAAAGTAAATATTCTCCCACATAAAATTATTTCAAAAAAAATTCAAGAACAGCTGTCTGAGTTGGCATTTCTCCAGTCCCTGCAGTGATATATGTGTATAAAATTCATTCTCTCACATGGCAAAAAGCAGAATAAAAAAATCCTGTTCCAATAAACATAATAAACACTGAACTAAAGTATACACTGTTTACAGTGGTTGACATTTTGTTGAAATGTTTCCGTAGGTTAGGGCTGGACATTGTCAGGTCGAGTTGAGAGGACGCACCCTGGCAGGCAGTAAAATGACATAAAGCAGGATTATAAAGTCAACACTGTGTACTCATTAGTGCTCGGAGCATAATTACATCGTATTACAAAATATGAGAGTGTGAGAGTGTGATGCTGTAAATCGGCCAGACAAGATTTCTCACTTGCAACACATTCAGTCATCCTCACTGTTTACTGCAAATTGGCTCCACTGAACCAAATGCTTATTTGCGTCTTGAAAATCATTTTTTAACATCAAACAACAATATGTTGAATTACCACAAATAAAAACCAAATCAAATTTTGTCTCCCGAGTTGGAAGCCAGAGTAAAAAAGAAATCCTTTATTTTAAAAATTTCAAATAGAAAAAACCAATACCAGAAGTACTTCCAGTATATACTTTTAATGTTTGATTCCAACTTACCGTGACACTAAATTGGGACACAGATATATTGTTCGGGTGGACACTGAGACGCACACATTGCTTGATATCTGAAGCAAAGCGCCGTGGTTCTGATGATCGCTCACATTTCTCCTTTCTGGCACACCTGAAAGAAAAAGGGAAAGATCAGAAGAAGGGTGTTATTCAGAGATGTCAGATACACACATATGCATGCACAGAGCAACTCGATCAGGGCAGACTCTTTTTCACCTGTTTTATCTGGGGAAAAGAGAATATCCCAACACTCCCAAACTAGTGGTTTTATAAACACTTATCATGTTTCTGCTCTGGCAGAGCACCAGCTTCAGCGGTCCATGAATGAAAGCCCAGTCAGTACAGGAGCTGAAGCAGTTTTATTTAATACAATGGTTGCTCTATATGTGGAAGTGAACCTGGCTTATTAGACTAGACTTTGTGGAGTATTCTTAATGGATGGAATTCAGTGGTGATGCCTAAATGCAGGTGGGATGTGGATGGTGGTAAGGTGGGACAGAAACCCCTTCTCTTCTACTCCCAGACCAGGTGGTCTAGTCCACTATAACACTTAAGCTTGGAAGAAAGAGGCGCTCAGCTATTGTACAAGAGGGGGAATTTCATGACTCTTGTTCTGAAAACTAGTCACTGGCAGACTGATGAGTGATTCCTTCTGGCTGGAAGATCTAAATGGTTCTGTAGGTAAGGTGGAATAAGAGCTTCCATTCATTCCTAAAAAGTTTACAAAGTAAAGCTGTACAAATATGTTTCAGAAGACATAATCTAAAGGAATTTTTTCAGAGGGGTGATAAATACATGCCAATATAATGATAATAAAGCTACTCTACATACAAAACCCACTGCCATTGAGTGCACGTTGCAAGTTAGACCAATTGACTTTAGACTAATCCGGGACTTGGCTTTGGTAGTGACATATGGGTAGAGTCCTCTTTAATGCATGGAACTGGCAACCATTTGAAAGTTGATCATGGAGGAGAAATTAATAATTGTGATTTGTGCTCGGCCAGAATTCTATGACACAAATTCTTTCATCTATCAGAAAAGAGCTGTGGAAAAAAAAAGCCTGGAGTGAGATTTGCACTGCTTCAAAATTTTGCACCACCTACTGTAAGTACATAAGCTACTATCGAATAGCTACAAATCAATGTGAAGACCATATGTTAAAAGCGCATTCAAAAACCGCGTTGTGTGTTCGTGAAAGGACACACATGCTCGGTCTGCCATAGCTTAAGAGAAAAAAGTTGCAAACTTAACAAGCTGCCAATTCAACACAGAGCCTTATATTTCTTTGAAAACTCACATTTAAAAAGGAAAAAAGAAGGTTGACATTAACTACTAGAAGGAAAAAGACTATTTAGGGAGGTTGACACCTAAAAAAAACAGTAATTCTGTGCACAGAAAGACAGTTTTTTCTCCTGAACTCCAGAGATTGAAGGAGGGCTGGTTTTGACCTGACACAAGTATTGTAAAGTTAAGCAGCCTAATGCGCTGCAGAGCAGACAGGCATAAAGAAAAGACATAATCTATTTGACAGAGAAAGAGAACAGGAAGACAGGGTAAAGAGCACAGGAGAGAAAGTGGAAGAAAGAGAAAAAAAAGAAGGAAGATTAGAAGGAATGCAACTATTGTTGGCTTCCCGTAAAGCTTTCCTTGCTAAGCCGGTCTGAGTAGGGGTTTAATCGCTTCACGTTCTTTGTGCTTCCTATCTCTGGTGTCTGTGCCTCCTTTTCTAGCAGTGATTTAATAAGACCACATCATATATGGAGCCCCAGGCTACCACACTGAACAGAAAAGTCCCACACACATACTGTATATGTGAAAACACTGAAGGTATAAAAGGTTTCAAGTTTTGACTCAACGTGTATAAAAATACTCATTAATATATCAGAAATGCATATAAAATAGACATTGAAATCAAAATTTGTGAAACAATTTTATAAACACAAATGATTAATTAATGTAGGTAGCCACTAAGAAGTTTTTTGCTAACACTTAAAGTTTGTATTGGGTTCTCTCTGTGCAAATCACTAACCTTGACACAACAGATCGACAACGTTTCCTACTTTGGGTTTCACAATTGATTTTAAAGAAAATAAAAAAATTATTTTTCAGTTTGGGGGTAGCCAAAGTGTAACATGCAATACCAGCGTGGTTGGTTAAAGTGTGTAATACTTTTTAAATGTGTCTACCATGTTTTGTAAAAAAAAACAAAAACAATCATCTGACCATAAAAGTTATTCTCACTTCAATGTTGATGTGAATGTGCAAGGTATCTCAGTAAAACTTATCTGAAAGATACTCAATCATCACTAAAACATTGAAGGACTGGAAACATGATTTATTCAACCCTCCGGTATTTAGTTTTAGTGCATACTTGCATGCCTTTGATTGATTTCTGTGAAATATTCAGTTCATAAAAGACAACTCAACATAGATATAACAGACTATATAATTAATAGAATCTAATAAAAAAAGCATATGCATATAGCCATTTTAAATGACTAATGCCTTTAGATTCCATCAATGGTCATAAAAAGCATCAAATGTGTATAGGCAGATGCCCCTCAAAGAAATACTCATTTATTTAATGGTATTTTTCATAACTCGCAGCCTTTGTTGATATTTTCTAAATGAGAAATTAATAAGTGAATATATTTGTAGTTTGTAATGTATTTTTTAGCTTTCTGTTATGTGCTTTGTCCTCAGTGGGTTTTTCTTATCGATTAGGAGTTTTTCATTGCTTTTTTTTTTAATCATGGCACTTACACATTTACAATTATTTGTGATCATAGTGAGTTCCTACTGCTTTAGGCAAAACCAACAATCAAAAGTTGTATTTTATGTGAGTGAGGAGCTTAGGGTTCACAAATGCACAGCAACAATACATCTACAAATCCAATTTAGGAAATTATCTTTCTAAAATTCCAGCACCTGTAAATAACCCGTAATTGAGAAATTATAAAAGCTTTGCAATAGAAAAAAATATGAAAACATCCACAAATGGTTGTTGGTTAATAACTGCAGCAAACTATATTTTACATTAAGAAATGCTGACCTATAAAGCAAATTTAGGCATTGCTTTTCCAAGTAGCGTGTAATTTCATGCAAAAACTTTCATAAATGTGCAAAAACTTAAATGTATTATAAAAATAGGGGCAACAAAATGCTGAAGCATCTCATGCATAGTGTGGCAAGATTTCTACATGTATGGAGTTACGCCAGCCTATTCTGATGATTAAAAAAATAAAAGACCGTTTCTAAAATTGAGAAATGAAATCTTTAAATATGTCTAAAATGGGCTGCCTAACTTCTTGATTGTAACATAACGGTTAACGATCTACTTCAGTTCTCTCCACAGGCGCTGCAGCTTTCATCTCCATCTAGGTGTCAAAAGGTCACAGACTTGCTGTGCAGGATGAAAAAGGCAACAGGTTGAATAATAAACTGTTCTAACAGACTGCAGACTGTGACTCAGCAGAGGGAAGTTTCTTGTCTCTTTATCTGTCTTCAGCATATCTCCAACGAAGGACAAGGACACTGCTTAGAAGACATTTATCTCTTTTTTTTGTTTTAAATGAGACCATTGCAATGCCACCGTGGAAGGTTTCAGTCTACAAAAGCAATGCCTCAGAATCTACCCTTTTGCATTACAATGCAATGCCACCCACCAACACAGGAAAGAATCTGCACTGTATGCCATACAGATTAGTTTAGACAATGGTTGTGTCTGACATTTGAGTTATTCAAACTATTTTCCCGGTGCTATATTTAGTTTCTTGCATGCGCTATGTTCTGAAATGGCTGCATAAAGCAGGAACAAAGGCCATTGTATAGAATAAAGGGAAATAAATGAAGTGGTGATGAAATATAGCAGATAAAAACACATTTGACTGCAAAAGACTCGTTTATATCCATATTGAATCAAAAGTGTAAGATTGCTTCACAAAATGCTAAATTTTAATAAAAGTGTAGTTTAAATGTATGCAACTACCTTTGGGTTTTGGAAAAATTGATTAAAAAGATAATACAGAACAGAGTTTAACTATCTGAAAATGTGTAAAGCACTAGATAATTGTTTTTTAATTATTACCCAGACAAGCAATATACATCATTATTTGTATGAGTATGGTTATGGAATTGTTTCACTCTGTGTGAACACTGCAGAAAACACTGCAGGGAACGAAACTGAACAACATCAGTACAATTTCAAATAGCTGTCATGAAAAGCTTGACTCCTGACTGCATTTTTATGCAAAATTAAAAGTCCAGTATTCTCTGATTTGGTCAGTAAACACTGCTGTCAAAAAAAGCTGTTTACTGCCTGGTAATGACTGATTTTGAGAAAGAAAGCTGAAAGGATTAGATGGGCTCTGAATGAAAGCTAATCTGCACTCTTGTTTCTCCCAGCCTTTGATAAGGTGGCACAATTAGCGAGCAACTGAAAGGAAAAAGAGATGATTCCTGGCCTTGGCAATTATTGCTATGAGGCTGTATAGGTCATTCAAAAGCAGTGAGTATTGTAAACAAATTCACTAAAAAAGCTTTAAAACTCAGATTATTGTTCACCATAATGAATGTATAATTCATTGCAAGATGTGGAAAAAAAAGGTTCAATTTAAAAAGTTATTTTTTAACTTCAGTGATCCAGAAACAGAAACATATGATATGTAGTCTTTTTTTTTTTAAAGAAAAATTAGCTGACAACAGTTTGATTGATGGCATGCATTCAAAATGCACACAAGTGTAAAGGAAAAAGGACTGAACTTTTATGTTTTGCTTATTCACATCAATGGAAACCACAGCCCTGACAGGAAGAAATATAAGCACTGTGAAATTCTTCAATCTGCAAAATAAAAACATATATAATAGTAGGCAAAATCACAACAAAGTGCAAAGCATTCTTTCTGAGTTTTACATTTAAGTACATAAAGATTTTTCATTTGAGAGGATCAGTAAAGCCAAAGTTCATGAATTACAGCTAAAGACTTTAAGCAGCAACTTTAGGTGTTTCTGATCATGTGGGACTTCAGGTGAAATGCTCATCTAATGCAAGTCCTGGAGAAGGTCAAACAGGCAAGGAAAAAATGCTTTTTAAAAAAAAAAAAAATGCATTTTCCGCCATTTTCAGGTTTACCGAAATCTATGTAATGAAAACAGTTATAAGAGAGTTTTCACTTATGCATCAACACACAGATGGAAACATAGGCAGTGTAAATATCTCTGCACGAGCAACGAAAATGTTTTAAATGAAGAAAAAGATACGCAATAAAATAAAATAACCTTTAAAACCATTACACCGCTAGTACACATTGAGTTTCTATTTTTAAGTGATCTGCACAGCAAATAACCATTCTGTTGCCCAGCGAAACCCAATTACCATACTACCAATGTATCATCATGCGCTGCGTGGAATCTTATACATACCAATAACCTTAGGCTGCATAAGTTACTCTGGAGCAGGAGCTGTGGTGCGCTTTTTCAGTCATATGACACATTGACATTCGGGCTGACTACTTCTCTCACTCGAGCATGGCATCAAACACACATGAATGGAGCTGAGTAAGGCCACAAGTACACACATACACACAAAATAAGAAGTGTACCAACTGCTATCATTAAGACTGCTGGAGCACAGAGCAAAAATCTGCATGAAGGAGCTGGTGTGGGAGTCATTACCTGGCCCACTGGCCATGATCCTGTTACTTCACTTTGTGTGAACGCACAGACAAAAAAAAAAAAAAAAACTTCACACACACACACACAACCTCTCTCCTATACCTGTAGGCATTTCAAATGCAGAGTTGCTGTCCTCAGGTCTAAAAATCTGCAACCCACACTGCAGTGGACCATTACAAGAATGCAAACTGTACCAAATAAAAACCAAAAGCGATACTCCAACCCTGCTGGAGACTGTTTAGAGCTGACAAAGTCTGATTTTATAAGTGCATGTGACGGGGTCCCGCCGGAAAAGGATGCAAAGGAGCCAAGGTGAGTGGGTGCTTTCTTTATTCAAGAACGGTGAGCTCTCCACTAGCTCCACGCAGGGCCATATCCACATAGACACCTCCGTCTCACTCATTCCTCACTACCTGTGATGCACCCTTTTAAATGATGAGCCCCTCCCATTGGGCTCTTCATCATCTTCCAGGTGGCACCACAGGTAGATATTTTATACATAAAATATACACAAATACACAAAATAAAAACAGTGTGGGCCCCCTCGCCATCTGACGTTGCCACACCGTCACATCGCACCATAATGTTTCAGTAAAATTGGAGTTTATTAGCATGTCCAACTCAAGTTCCATTATTTTCTTCTCAGATGCAGACAAATATTTCTCAGTGAAAGCAACTAGAACACAACCTCTGGGCATTTGGTTGACACTACAGGATTTACCCTACATATGCATTCAAGCTATACAGTATTTGCGGTTTTAAAAGCCAAAAATCAAATATTCCCTGGTCGTTGAAGTCCCATCCCAATCATCTTTCGATCTATTTTATAAGAGATTCAATTTGTTTATGCCGTTTTTAGCCATAATCTAAAAACCTGTTTCATTTTCTAGGACATCGTTTTTGCAGAGCAGCAGTAGTTTATTAGAAGTGGGCGGAACTGTTAGGGCGGAGTAAGCCCACCCCCGTTTCCCATTATTCCTCTGTTTACACGCCCTCCCGCCAGCCCCTCACCTTTTTTAAGCTTACAGTTTTATATATGTGCTCCATATTGTTAAAAACATTTGTTAAAAACAAAAAAAGTATTTGCTTACTGAATTAGTGAATTTACCTCTATATTTGGCTCATGTGGTGTCGTTGTCATTCTTAAGAGATTATTGATCCATGTGGTGTTTTTCATAGTAAACAAACTAGGTCTGTCATATCTGTTTTGTGCCATGCTCTGTGTGTCCTGTGTTCCGGCAACAGTTTATTATATCCACATATCAGCAACAAATTGATTAGGGAACAGAATTCCATATGGTAACACTGGCAGATTGTGTAGGATATTTACGAATCAAATGTTGCTGGAGGCAGTAGGTCTTTTGCTTCTTTATGCTTTGTTATGATCCTACATGTGTGCAATAAGGGAAACAGTATATGACAGCATTGATCCAGGGAGTCAATATCCAGCCTGTTGAGTGAAGGTGTGTTTACTGAGTCAAGAGGGAGCTTTTATCTATGAAGGACAAGACGGAGTGTAACTACTTAATCATTTGCTGGGGTTGCAAGTAGAATACATATAACTCGGAGGTTATATGTATTTTACTTTAATTATTAAATGTGATTATTCATACAGTCTGGAATCTGGTGAACTGTTGTTATTGCTTTAACTAGGAAAGCAATGTAATTATATTTAACTTTAACCTTGTTAATCAAATACTTT
This sequence comes from Oryzias latipes, assembly GCF_053564925.1. Taxonomy (NCBI): domain Eukaryota; kingdom Metazoa; phylum Chordata; class Actinopteri; order Beloniformes; family Adrianichthyidae; genus Oryzias; species Oryzias latipes. The sequence goes on from NC_136259.1 coordinate 17,469,520, forward strand.
TTTAAGACTGCCTAAAAAATACATTATTTTATGTCAAATTAAAAGACAAAATGAAAAACACAAATTAAATGGTAAATGGTGCATACTTGTATAGCGCTTTATAGTCACAGTTCCATTCACACACACACATTCACACACTGATTCCGCTGCCAAACACTGGTGCCAACCTTCCACCAGAGGCAAGGTGGGTTTCGGTGTCTTGCCCAAGAACACTTTGACAGATGGGCAGGCAAGGCGGGAATTGGACCTGCAAACTAGTTAAAGCTTTTAAATCAATTTAGTAGGAATCACAGTGGCTTCAGTATAATTAGGATGATAAAAATTGCAACACTACATCACCTGAGGGCAATACTATGCTAGCTGGTAAGCTAAATCACCTGATTGCATGCTTCAAGGTCAAACTAAGCAACAGAACTCAAACTTGACTAGTGATCAAGAACTGTTCCATCCTGATCCCTTTAGCCAGATCATAGGGAATGAGAGACGAGACTGATCTAGAACCTATCTGCATAAGCAAGGAGTGTCTGAAGTGGATGCACAGCTTAAGTTTCTGGGAGAGTACATGGAGACCGACTTCAAAAGGTGCTTTAACACCTCAGCTAACATGAAGGGGGCAAACAGATTCTCAGTATCCTCAAGAGAGAGGATGATGACGTACTGCATCTTTGTTTGGTTCTCCAGCTGCACTATGGTATACAGAGGGTTTTAACAATGATCAGAAGATCATTAGCCACCCTCTCCTCCCCCTTTAGGATCTTCAAAGTACCTGCTGTCTTAGGAAGTATCATTTTGTGAGACAATGTACATACAAGACATCGGTGTTTGAGATGCTGGCAGATGCTTCAGGGTGCTCAAAACAGATGCTGTCAGATGAGGGTAACTGTTTTTTTACAGAACTAACATTGGCCTTATGAATGAAAACATCTGACACTATCATGTGTTTTTCCAGCCACGGGCAAGCTGGATGCTTTTCATTACCATGACTGTGTATTCCTACCAAAATGTACAATAGAAATCTTATTTTACTTCAATCTTGTTCTTTGTGAATCTTGAATAAACATTTGCAAAGCTGTCTTTATAACTCTGTTCTTAAAATAATAAGTATATAAGTATATAAGTTTTTTTCTGTTGCACTTAATTATTTTACTATTTAAAGATTTTAACCAAATTGAGACACTGTTTTATGTTGTCTGATAATGAATTATAATCAGTCCCACTTATGCTGTGTTAAATTAAAGCAAGGCAACTACCTCCCTGAAGTTTTTTCGGTGTGCCTGTCCATTTTCTGGTGCCTCTGCCTTCCTCTGCTTGCTGGAGTGACAACAGGTGACAGTGAGCAATGGCTCTGACTTAAAAGTGAGTGTGCATATGTTGTGCATGTGCTTAAGGGTGGCTACGTAAATCATTTTGTGGCTGTTTTTGTGAGGTGTGGTTGTGAGATTGAAAAAGTCTGTGCGTCTTCACACCATGTTGGTGACAGTTCAGAGAAAACTAGAATGCGGAGGGCTCTGTTCCATCCTGATGCCCCTGTCACTTCTTGGTCTTGTTCCCTTCTCTCAACTTTCCTTAAGACCCACCAAGAGGTGGAGGGTGACGGCATTGGGTGAGCGCTGTCGCCCTTACACAAGAGAGGCCCTCCTCCCTTTTAGATACTGACATCAGAGAAAAGCCATGGATCCAACAAAATCAAGATCAAAGTGACAACTTTGAATAAATATACAACTCTGGTGGGCTAAATTGCTTACAAAAATAATTTTAAATAAATCCAGGGCTTGAATTTTCAAACGGTGGTCTACCAAGTTTTGATAGAGCTGCAGGAAAGGTTATTAAAAATAAATTGATGTTTATACTATGAATTCTAGAATTTGAAATATATTTATTTAACAAAACCATGAGAATAAGAAGAAAAAGTAAAGTAAAGTAAAAAGTAAAATGGTGGTCACAGCATTCCTTGAGGTGCTTTTAGTTACTAAACATTTTCAAGAAATCCAACTATCACAGATAGCAGTCGAGTAAATATTTCATTTAGCAAGCTGACAAATGGTGAATAAAATAGTAAAAGAGTTAGACTTCATGACACATAACCCCAAGTACAGTACTTTATTTGTTTGAGTCTGAACTTCACATTTTAACATTTGCTTGCTTATAAAATTGTTGTTGTTGTGTAAACCATGACTTTTTTTTTATGGACCAGTGTACTTAAAAGCAATTAAAGGCAACTGTACGAAAAGTTTAGCCATCACTGCAACCAATTACAATGTAGTTGCACGCTAATTGGTGCAGTGTTGTTTAATTAGTATTAGCTCACTATTTCCCAGCTAATGAGCATTCTGAGTTAAAGATGGCTTTGAGCACAACGACAGGTAGGAGAAGAAATGTGAGAAGAGAGAAGCAGAGGGCATGGAGAATCTGCCAATTAGCTTCCTCCTCCAAAAGGTTATTCGTTTGACAACACTTCAGATGTCTGAGGAATACAAAGGCTTCAGAGGACAAGAAGCTTGCAGGATGACTTGTACTCTTTATCTGCAATTTTGTGTGATTTCTCCTGGCTTCCTGAACTTATTGTATTACTCAAAAAGATTTGCAAATATCCTAGGTAGAGCTGAAAGATCTATGGGTAAATCTAAACTGGTGGAGCAACGAAAGTTATTTCTGGCATTAATTACTTTACGGAGCCAATGATTTTTATGAGAGAAAAGAACAATCCTTTGTAAGATTTTGTAGAAAAATGGAGAGGAGCCAAAAGGAGAGAGAACGTCATAATAGTCAGAAAAAATTTGAAAATACAAGATGTATAGATGTGTGACGAACAGACAAATCACAAAGCCAAAAAAATTGATTCAACATGCTGAACACTTACAATGACATTACGGTATTGTGAAACAAGAAGACAGGGAGAACCGAATGGTCTTTTGCTATATCACAGCTCACCTTTTGCAGTCTCCCTGTATCTCCTCCATGCTGTGTCTGTTGTACAGATTGTGTTCAGCCTGTCAGAGCTACATAAATCTTTGATCTCAAGCAGATTTTCAGATTTAAAAAAAATATTTTTTCGATCTGCAATACAGGACTTATTTTTCTATGAAGGTTTGAACTTAGAGAGTTTAAACCAGAGATGAAAATGTGAAATGTTAATGTCTGTTGGGGAAAACTGTAAAGTGTGCAGCAATGGTTTTTACACAGTTAGAATACTATAATTTTAGCAAAAAATTAAGATAACTACTTTACAGATTCCATCTATTGCATGTTATTTTTAGAATGTAACTACCACAATTAATGAGCATTTTTAGTCAACATATATGAATGTACAGTAAAATATAATATACTTTAGGTTTACTTAATACTGAATCGCTTGGCTTATAATTAAGAATAGTGACCATTAGGGATGTGCACTGGATTTTAGAGGGGCAGGGGCTCAAAGTCAGAAAACGGCAGCCAAAACACTTTTTTTTTGTCCTTTAAACAATACAGAAATTAAGTGAAATTATAAAATAAATGACTAATAGATAAAAACTCAGCCATGATACATGTGTAGGTGAAAGTGATGCAAGTGTCAATTTTTTAAGTAAACAAATTATTGTCAGCATGAGTTTGTTCACTTTATCATAGACTTGGAAAACATCAAAGCAATAAAACACTGCAGGCTATTAATTTTGGCACAATGTGCTGCAGGCATAATTAAAATGAATCAAGTTTAATAATGATCGTAATATTTTAAACACCGACATCCAACAAGTTTCATCCCAAGAATGCTGAAACTATTAATAGTATTTAATGTTATCATATTGTCGCTTTGAGGATTCTGCTGTCATTTATGTTTACAGTGGTGTTTTTGGTCATATTCTGTCCTCTATCAGTCACTCCTGGTTTATTTAATCATCAACATCTTTCTTCATTTCTGTTTATTTTCTTCATTGAGTAGAAGTGTGTGGTTTTCAGTTCTACCTTTTCCAGTCATCTGCTTTATCCCCTTTTTGTTTCTCCATGGCTTTTGTCCTCTTTAGAGCGTTTCTTTTAAATATGAACCATATTTAAGCTCGTTGAATCAGTGGACGACGACTAGTTAGACCAGAACTCTCAGATTCAAGTTGCTTCATGGTCGCATTGTCTGCACAGTTGTCTGTGGGGCAGCAGTTTGTCTCGCTGTCCCTGGCTGTCCCTTACTCTCTCTGGCGGCTCTGAGTCCATTCAGAGCCGCAAAGACAAAAGCGGCAGCTCAGAACCCTCATATTACAAAAAAATGGGTTTGATAGAATACTATGGGTGTTGGTAGCCACATTTTTGTCTTGTATCTCTAACAGAAATGTATTAATGTTAATACAAAAAAACAGAGGGTGCTAGGGCACTTTTTATTACGAGGCTAAAAGGGCAGGTGTTCAAGCATCCCTAGGGCCCTATGTGTGAACGTGCCTGGTGACCATAAAAAAATAAGTGATAAAAAGAAGGTTGAGTGAATATATGGCAACATATTTTCCCTTATACCACCATCAACACATATTGTATAGAAATGTAAAATATTTCCAACATCTACGCCAAATGTGACGACGATCAGATTGACAAAAGTACCTCTCAAAATACGGTCTCCAATCTTTCTGGCTGTCATGCACTACAGGCGTCTTGACATCATAGTTAACCACTTACAAAACTGACAGCTGACAGACTGGCATTCAAAAGGCAACATACCCCCAACATGGCTCAAGTATTTCTGGGTTTGGCTCTCAGCAGGAGTGCCCCTGCCTTTTTGTCAGGGGGGTGGAGAGTAGAATTCACAAAAAAAGTAACATTTCAGATTAGACCAACTTTATATTGTAAACAAAAACAGTTGGATGCAAACACCCAGGGTTAGTTAGATGGAAATTTGAAATTCATAAAAGTGTGGGTTAACATAACTCAAGCAAAGGCTGTTTTACTGTAGTTTATACATACACCTAAATATGCACATAAATTGAAAGATGTTTGCATCTAGTTTCTAACTGTTTTTATTTCTACACAGAAGACCCCTTTTGTATATGTAATCTGTCAGGGTCCTTTACTTGAAGCTTTCTTCCGATTGACAATTTTTGTTTCATCTAGAGTGCAAAAGAAATTTTTAAAAAAAGGGAATAATAAAAAGAAGGAGGTTGAGATGAGTCAAAACTTTCCTTTTACTTGCTTAACTAGAATGGCATTAGCATACATTGTGGATGTCTGACAGCATGACTAGACCAAGACAGTTTAGTTGACAGGTGTGCCTCCAGGTCTACATGAATGGTGTCAGAGCTCACTGGAGAACTTGGAAATCCCTTGAATGATTTCAAGAGTTTTTAGAATTGACATCTAATGGTATAAGTTTCATTATAAATGTACAGAAAAACATTAGAAAATAACTTTTTTCTAAAAACTGTTATATTTTTAATACGGCCATTGGTCATGAAGGACAATTTGACTGCAATTGGAGGAGCATACACAGAAATGCAAACAGGTGCACCATCCACTCTTGTTGATTTCCTCTCCTGTAATATTGATTACCTTCCTCTTCTTGGTCTGGTATTCCCTTTAACAGGTTCTCTCTCACAAATCTATAGAGTAAATAAAAGCAACGCCGATAGCTGAGAGAATGGGGGCTACGTGTGTATGTGCATGAGAGGAAAAGCGATAATAAAAGAGAGAGACCAAGAGAGAAAGCAAGCTGTTTTTCCCCTCAGAGCAGTGAGGAGAATTCAAGGTTGATTGGAACAACAAACTATGTGGACGGGCACTATGGAGGAGGAACTGCTCCCTATCCTTCCTTACAACTATTCATTCCAGCTCAGAGCAAGTATGAGAGTCTGTCTGTGTTATGGTCGCTTCTCCCATGTGGTTTTTAAAAGGCTTTGTGTACACCTTTGGTCTTTTAGTCATTGTTAAAACTTGTGTTGACCTTGACAAGGCCAGAAAAACACATCTAAATTGGCTTCAAACAAACAAAAAACAATGCTGTCCTTCATAGTTTTTAACATTATTTCACTTTTTTTGAAAATCACTTGTTAATTTTCGTCTCACTTTTGTGTTCGATAACTATTCTGTTCAAATATCACAGTCTTCTTAAACACTCAATGAAAATTGTGTTTTTAACATGTTCTACTAGTACTAGTTCCACTAGTTTTAATAAACTTTTGCTGTTCTATACAAACCGTCCTAGAACACAGCAGGGTTTTTTTGTTTTGTTATTTTGGCTAAAAACGACAAAATTATAATAAAAAAAAGCCCACTGGAAACCCTTTGTAAAGTAGCTCAAAAGATGATGGGAGTGGGTCTTTAAAATATCTCAGAACCAGAGGGATGCAGATTGTCATAAACTTACAGATTTTGTTTTATTGTTTTACTAAAATGCAACACAGGGATATTGTGAAGTGTCCACTAGCTAAAACGTGTGTTTATTTTTGACCAAGTCCTTTAGTTAGTTCGTTAATTAAGTAAATCAGGAGTGTTGTGTGACAGAAAAGTGTCAGCAAGACTCAAAGGAAAGGTGTACAAGACAGTGGTGAGACCAGCTCTGCTCTATGGGTTAGAGACGGTAGCAGTGAGACAGAGACAAGAGGCTGAGATGGAGGTAGCGGAGATGAAGATGTTGAGGTTCTCCTTGGGAGTGACCAGGATAGACAGGATAAGGAACGAGTACATCAGAGGGACGGCTCATGTTGCCTGTGTTAGCGACAAAGTCAGAGAAGCCAGACTGAGATGGTTTGGACATGTTCAGAGGAGGGACAGTGGATATATTGGTAGAAGGATGTTGGAGATGGAGCTGCCTGGCAGGAGGGCAAGAGGACGGCCAAAGAGGAGATATATGGATGTCTTAACAGAGGACATGAAGTTGGCTAATGTTAGGGTAGAAGATGTCCATGATAGAGTGAGGTGGAAGAGGATGATTCGCTGTGGCGACCCCTGATGGGAAAAGCCGAAAGAGAAAGAAGTTAATTAAGTAAATCCTACTAAGAAACCACTGAAACTTTAAAGTTATGGTAGTATGTACCATTTGTAAAATATAAATCCAAAAAAGAAGTCATCTCTCATTGAGAAGCTGACTGTAAACACTGTCATTGTTTTGCTAAAACTTAGAGACATTGAAAAAGGCTGTTGAAACTGTTTGCACTTTACCTGTTGTTTTGGTGGCTATTTGAAGCTTGAAGGTTACCCTAAAACTGAAAACAAAAATAATTCTGAACCGGGACTGTTTAAAATGTTGACTGTTTATAGGAAAGATGATAAGATGAAGATGTGGTCAATAAATCTTGTTGGTTTGTGAGTTTTATCCACAGTGTGTGTCATTGTGCAACAAGGGGTGTCCAGTAGACAGTGCTGATGTGCAGGTGAACACTCACAAATCATTCACATCTTCACTTGTACACAGCAAACCCATAAATCTATTTTTCTGCCCTTGTGTTCATCAATCATCTCAACACTTGACATCTACTAAAGGGGCATTTTGGCAATTTTCTCTCTTTCTCTGAGATCTATTCATGTTTTAGTGCATTGACAGAAAATCTCAAGCAGGAATGGCTTGTGTGAGAGTAAACCTGCCCTTCTGTGCATTTGTGTTAAGACTGAAATAAGTCAAGGGCAAGCATTTCTATCAGGTTAAGTGTGACAACCCAATCTGTAGCTACCCATTTGCTCTGACTGTGAGAATGTCAAGAGCAACTGTTTATTTGTATACATGCCCACTTACATACACACTTTACCAAATCAGTTCAGCCTAAATTCAAAACGCACTTTAAAACAAATTACCTTTGTGAAAACGGTCTAATCTTTTGGCCTGGTCTAATGCAAACATAAATATATTGTTTTGTTTTTATTAAACTTTTCATTCCGTTAGATTTAAATCCTTGAACGTATTGTCCCAATGGAACATTCATTGCCTATTTACCCCTTAAGAATTCAAAATGAACAATTATTATTTGTCATATTTTCAGGTTTTGGTTCTTAGAATTTACTAACATTTATTAAGCCTCCAAATATGGTTTTGTTCTTCGTTTGTCTTTGTCCCATCTACACTCTGCCTACATAGATAGTTCCATTTCATTTTCTTCCAAAGCACTTTTGTCCCTTTCAGACTTTTCCACCCCTTTGTGTCCTCTCTATGCCAGCATGAATAAGGATATAAAATGTTGTTTCGCTACAATATTCAAGTTGAAAATTATTTTTGAACGGCTGTGGAGCAAACTAATCTGGCACCCACAAATAGGTTTTCACAAAACTAGACTATAGCTTCTCATGGGGAAATCTTTGAGTTTAAAGTTGTAGTAGGTTTTAGAAATTAATTCTAACTAATTTCTAAGGAAAACAAACATCTATGAGCTAAGAACAAGAATGAACTCATGGTGCTACCAATCACTTGTTTTCAAACCAAAAATTATGCATATTACCCATTCCTACTATATTACCATCAATGTTTACAGCAGACACATTACAACTTTGCTACCAAAAATTGCATGTGATATTACATTAATGATTTTTACTTTATTCTGACAATTAGTTCGTACACTCATTTGTACTAAGCCACTAGCTCAACATAAGTAGACTTTATATAACCAATATAATCAGAGTAGAAAAGGGTGCTACTGACTGGTAAGATTTTTTTTTTATCTTTATGAAAGAAAAAATAATCTGGAAAAAAAACATTTATAAAGAACTGAGATTATAGATTTACACTTAAATGTATATCTTTTTTTTAAATCAAAAGCTATTTTAAAATCAAAAGGACAGAAAGAGGAAAGGATGACAGTCACGGTGTAGATCCTACAACCTGTCGAATTGCTTTCCACAAAAATAGAAACAAAATTATGAACAACACCCTGAAAGTCTACAGTAGTGCTTAACACAATCTTGGAAGTTCATGCAAGTCTCAGTGCCTCCATTGGGGTCTTGTTTCAAGGCCTACACAACACTAGTGGTTCAGTCTGGGAAAATATCTAGACATAATGGTGGCAAAAGGCCAAGTCCAGGAAAGCAACCCGAGGTCAGGATAGTGTAGAAGTATGCCTGAATGGTCAAGGGCTTTAGAGAATAGTGTGTCAAACAGGTGGTGGTGGGGGTTGCTGGAAGGAGAACTAACTATCCAAACACATATTCCCCAGAAATGTCTGTATGGGTAAAAGAGTTGGGGAACAGCAGAGAAATAAACAGAGCCAGTCAAAAGTTTTCGAACATCCCAATTATCCAAGTTATGTTTTCCAGTTAAAAGTAGTAGAGTTGTATAAAAGGCTTGAAATGGTTTAAAACAAAGTTGTGAATTGCCAGGAATTAGAATATAAAGTTGAGGTTATTTAAAACTGAAGAACTTTGAACAGCTCGAATTGAACAGCAAAATTTAGCTATTTTTTTCCAATAAATGCAAAGAAAGTCAAGGTGTCAGTGATTAAAGCTTCTCTGACGATAAAAAGGCACTTAGACTAGAAGAAACTGTGACAGGAAGAGGTGTGGAAGACCAAAGCTGCGACTGAGAACAAGTTTCTGAGAGTTAAATACTGCATAAGGGGATCACAGGACAACTTCTTCAAGCTCAGCTTCACTGCTGTCTTTGAAAGCCAGTTTCAGTATTAACTGTAAATTGAGGACTTCTATGTTGAGAATTGGCATTATCAGTTGCAGTAAGAAAGGCTAAGATAGCTTGTCTAGGCCAAGAAACACTGACAACAGGAAGATGCAGAATCTTTATAAAAGAAAAAGACTGGCTTAATATTATGCAACATCAACTGTTAAACATGGAAATAGAAGTGTGATGGTTTGGGGCTCATTGGTGAATCCAGGACTGGCATCCTGTACAGCTTCAGAGACACCTTGAACATTCACACAGCATTCTGCAGTGCCATGCGGTTCCCACTTGTGTAAAATTTTGGTCAGGGGTTTGTTTATTCATTAGGGAAATAATGACCCAAAAGATAAAGCAAAACTATACTTGAACTACCTGAAGACAAAAGAGCTAGGTGGTAAACTTAATGAAAGTATCCAGGGTTGAACCACAATGAGCCCCTTTGGATGAACTGGACAGATGAGTGAAAAACCAAGAAACTACCAAACCTTGATGGAAATTTTTGCAGGAGACTTCAAACACAATTCTGAAAAACATTCAATTATAAAAAGAATGTAGCAATTGTGTTTAGCTGTTATTTTTGTAAAAAGTGCCTTCTTTTAACAATTACAATTACATTTTGATCAATAATTTGGTTCCAGGAATTCTTTTTTGCTACTCTGGTTGTTCATTTGTATTATCATTTCATTTTAGAGATCAACGAGCCAGTACTCATTAAAAAACTTTAAAGTTTGGGGCATTTTAAAACTTTTGACAGGCACTGTAAATCTGTTCTATCTCAAAACGATTGTACTCACATGTTATGTAGGACACACCAGCCACAGTGAGGATCTCCTGATCCAAGACATTCACTGCAGGTTGAGTATTGTCCACAGGCCTCCACAGGTACTCTTGACAGCTGTGAAAAAATATGCAGAAACCTTAAACCAATGTGGAACGCATAGCTGACCTTCAAGATTAATGGAAGTAAGAGAAACTTTATGAAGAGAATCCAGTCTGGACAAGTCTTTTTGAACAACTAAAATAAATAGAGGGAGGGGGGATCTACAGTCGTATGTTTTACACTGATAAACATGTCCTGTATAATTTAGTTCTAGCATTATTGCTTGCAAAAATAATTATTAGCCTAGATTTATAAAACCATTAGTTAGGTGAAAAAGTATTTAATAAATCAAACTAAGAAGGCTGGAAACTTTAACCATTTAAATGAATTTCTTGCTTTCAATTTCTGTCAGAACTAATCAAGCAGAAGTGAATGAATATTATGTAGTATCATGGTTGGTTTTGCTGAAAATTTTACAGCTAAAGAGTTTGCATCTTTTTGCCAATCGAAGCAGCTCCATATTAGGAACTTGGCCACGGGGGAACAGTAGTCCATCTATGATGATATATTGCCCTGCCAACTAAAACTGGCAATGACTGGCACTGATTGGCATGAGTTTTGAGTGACCAAGCACATGGGGCAAAAGGGAGGTGGATCTCAGCTGCACCCTACCCCTTACTGTCACTATGGTAACTGCATGCCGCAATAATAAGAGCAGTTGGCACTTTTGATTAATGAGCTGTCATTGGTGGATGAATGCTTTCACTCAAGCTGCTTCTTGACAGCCAGGGACAGAGGAAGCCGAAATCATCAGTGAGGGACTGATATGACCAGGTTAAAGGGGGATGATGGCTTTTTGTTTGTTTGCATGCAAATGTCTGCACGCTTAGTGCATGATTAGGAAGTTCATCTTTTAGGGGAAGAAACTCCAAAATGATTTGCATACATTAGAGCATAAAATTGACATACACAATGAAGTACATAAATAAAAAGACACATGCAGAGTAAAAAAACAAGAACTAGGAAAAAGAAATCTTCGTACATGTTTCTGATTTGAAAACAATTTTAAAATGTAGTTACCTTACTACATTTTGAGGGGACACAGGTTGTTTTTTAAGACGGAAAAAGACAAATAACTAAGCCATGTACTGATGGGCCAGATAAAAAGTGGCATTTTGAGCATGCCTTTTTTCTGCTGGTAATTCTGAAACTCAGTCCGGCAATAACTGCTGTTCTCTCTGTTGATTCAATAGACACTCATTAACTGATCAGAATGCTTTTTTTCTTCCTTTTTGATAAATAAAGAAGCAAGTTTGAAATCAACTGAATTAGAAATATCTAAATAGTGTAAGTACACTGAAAGCATGCCACTGCAACACATTGCTGCTTCTTTTAGACTTCTACATTTGAGTGAATTCACAAATGTCCCTGCAAGTACTATAAATAGTATGCTGAGATATGTATGCACAAACACTGCAGAGTCACACACAACTGAATGAATTCAGAGGGGGAGTATCTCGTTGTCAAAGTCAAGAGGAATTGTGCATGCTATTACAGATTAGAGACAATGCAGGTGCATCTGTTCAGATTGTGTGTGTGCTTTGGTGGAAAAACTCAAAGTGTCTTTGCCCTCCCTGCTGTGTAGAGGCATATTTGCATCGGGTAGATAAAGAGAATGAGTTTGAGATGGAATCAGGCAGATAATGGAGAACTGATGTGCATATGTGATCTAACTCTTTACTAATCTGCATTTCCCTGTGCATCCCTTCTGTCCCTGTCACTTTTCCTCAGGCCTGATCCTCCAAAAACACTGACCACGGCTACGTCATTCAACCAACCAGATAACTTCCAAGTCCCTGCAAAGAAATTGTGCTAGAATTACCAATAAGCAGCTATTCTTGAATGAACAACACATGTTGTTTTTCTGTAAGTTGAAGACCCATCAACCTAATTTTTTGAGCTATTTGAAAGCGTTCCCAGTGGTCTTTTAATGAAGATTATGCAGATTTTAGCTATAGTCAGAAATCTGTCTTTTTTTAGGACATTGTTTTTTTAAACAGTGCACTGTGTTATGTGTCCTGATTGGCTGTTGATCTTGTCAATCACCCTCTTTGGTTCCGTGTTTCATGTACAGATATGCAGAACTTTTAGGCTGCCAGAGTTGCATAAATCTTCAATCGCCAGCAGATCTTTGTTTTCCTTCTGTAATCCTAGACTTATTTTTCTACGAAGGTTTGAACTTTGAGAGTTTAACCAAGAGAGAAAAGGGGGAAATGTTCATGTCTGTTTGAGAAAAGTTCATAAATGGTGTAGTGAGGGGTTTTACAGCCATAAACATCTGTATGCCACAATCTTTAAAGGCTACTTATGAAACCTATCTGCAAGAAAAGCTGTGGTTCAGAAAGTGAAGATATTTAAATTTTGTCCTGGACCTCTGGCATTGAACAACCCCTGCCTCCCCGTCCCCTCACTGTTGCTGAGAGCTCTCTTTTTAAATGCTCTCAAGCTAGCTTACAGCCCCTTACCACCCCAATTACCGGTGCAACGAAAATGCACAATTGGATCTAGTTGTCTTCAAGCGGATGCATCAGAATGGAGTAGAGCAGGGAGGATCTGGTTCACTCAGCGTATTTTCTGTCCCAAAAAAGCTCTTTCTCCATCTGCATTTTTGCTCCTGATTCACAACGACTTGAATAAAGAAATACTCAGGAATGCAATTTTCGGCTTAATTTTCTTCATATATGCCCTTTATCTTCAGAAAATACCACAAAAACAAGAAACACAATTTTCATGGGAGAGGGTTTTTACAGTACAATGATTTCTATGTAGGCACATAAGTCTACTAAATGAAGCCACATCTTCATACTTTATGCCTTCACATACAATCAGTGAAGCATAAGCTGATATGCACATTAACCACCTAAAAATGAATTAAAAAACTTAAATAAAGATTCTAGAACACTGGGGTCTCCTGATGCCTATTGAGGACTCAGATGCCTGGATTTGCAGAAATTCTTTTGTCAACAGATAAAACCCCAAGCGAGCAAAGACAAACACACACCAAACTCAGAGACCATTGGGTGCCAATATTAAGGCATCTCTTCCAGAGCATAGATCCTGATATCTTTCATTCTCCATCTGTTTCTGTCTGTCCGTCCCTGTCACTCAAACTCTCTGAGGTGTGTGAGATCATACATTCATCATCTCTCAAAAGCCTTGGTTCTCTATCCGCCACACAGACACACGCTCACACTTTAGCAGGCAACACTTTTGTCTCCTCTTTTATCACAAAATAGAAGGATTTGGTGGCTAAACGACCCAATGCACCTCTTGTCCCTCTCATCTCGATATCACATTCATTTCATGCTATCTTCTTCGTGGGCTTTGCCAGCAAGGAGACCATTATGACACAATGTCTCTTCACTATGACTGCACTATCATATCAGCAGGGATAAATACAAAAGATGGGGTGCATGGTATTGATAATTCCCCCCTGTTTCAGGTGAGTAAATGACAGCCATTACATCCAGCACTCTCCATCCTTTCTCAATAGGTAGAGATGGCGGATGCTGAATGTAATCATGCTTTTAAAAAAGGTAGAGATCACAGAGGTACTTGATGCTTTAATGTGTGGGGAGAAGGATGAAGACACACTTGATCATTTGCTATAGAGGCACAATAGCATAAAATTATACTGTACTAAAGTGTGCATAGCTGATGCATTACAAGGGCAGAAAAGTACCAAAAGTTCTGCCTAAAATACACATGCAAGATATAAGACCATATTTAATGATATACAGATTAAATTGATCATAATTTCTACTTCTTTCCTATGTATCTTCATTTCTCCATACATACTAAAATGCCAAAGGCAATCGAGCCATTCAACGCTGGGAATGGAATAATTTATTTATCACCCCACAGTCTTATTCTTAACTAATTTCTCTCTTTAGCTCTTCTTATTGTCCTCTTTTCCTGCAGTTCCATTTGAAATTATGTAGAGCTCATCTCAACTAAACTGCACCAATCCAAATGAACATATAAAGGAGTTTGCATTGATAGTCCAATCCCACATTACAGACACAATGGCACAGTCAGTCTCTTGTGCTCTCAGATCAGTACTCCTTTTAACTTTTTTTTCCAATCAATATTTATTTTTTGTCAAATGTGTGCTATATTTTAACATACAGCACAGATGAAATTACTGTCCTCTAAGAGCCTGATGCAAAAATGGAGATAAATAAACAATAAAAAGATAGGTGAAAAAAGTGAATTTAAATCATTGGTCAAAAAGTGGAAACAGTAAAAAGTTAGTCAAATGCATGAAATAAGTGGGGAGTGACAGTCAGCTTATTAAGATAGGTTTGCAAGTATTAGCTCATCAATAAACTGCTGTTACCTCAACTGATCTGAAACAGACACTAATCTATGAATATCCATTTCTTTTATTTCTTTTTTTCAATATTCATTTTTTAACACTCATCCTTATAGCTAAAACTCTTCCAAGTACTGTTTTCAAAAAAAAGGAAACAATTATTTCATGTAGCATTATATTTAAAATAGAAAATAAAATGTATTCACAAATTTAGTAAACGTTGCAATAAAAGCATAAAGAAGTGCCCAACCTTTCTGCGCTTATGCCTATTATGACAAAAATTGTCATCTTTTCTTTTTAGATGGTAAACACACAAGAGGAAAAAAGGAGAAAAAGTAAAAACAAATACATACATTTTTATTCTTCTCGTGTTTTATATATTTATTATGTTTTCAGTTTTAAAACATAATACAAACAAATTTAAAAACCAGTCCCCCACCCCTCCTGCTGTCAGTTGCATATACACCAATATCAATTTAGTAAAGAAAATATAAGGAAATTTGATAAGCTGAACTATACATAAAAATATATAATCGACAGATCTCTTAATAAATTTCAACTTCTCCTTGCATTGTACTAATTTCTCCTTTTGACCGTACCAAGCATCTGTGCAAGCGAATGCTTAGAACATAATGTGAAGATCTCACGTTGGCGCACACAGAAAGCATGGACGCTAATTCTGCACAGCCTGCATCGTCATGCCCTGGGGCCTAGCTAGAGTAAAAATAACATCTATATCATACAGACTGAGTGCACAGCTTGGACTGCAACCAACTGCCTGAAGCTGTCAAATATGCTGAGTGTTGAATCACATGAATTACTATTTTAATGTCGGCCCATTATTAAGAATCATGATCTTTTAAAAAATGACAGTTACACAGGTCTGGGAAAATAAATTAAGAAATACAGGTAGAGACAGGAAGAGTGGGGGGAAAGAGGTTCAAACATTACCTCTTATGAACCCCCACTTCACACAAAGCTCGTCTTACATGTCTTACTTGTCAGAGTCAAATGCATTCAGCATATCTATTCACCTGGCTTGTTAGACCGCAATAACCCCACAGCTAATCTGAGCCACATAATATGCACATCTGAACACCTACATGACTTGAAGCTGCACACTGGAGGGGGGAGGAGGCCACACACTCTGAAGGATGTTATTAAAAGATTCACCCTGACATGAATTGAAGATGCTGGCACTGACCATCTTGGAAAAGATGTGAGGAAGCAATACGTCCACCAATTGGACTGCTGAAACAGGTGTAGGGGTGTGTTATTAAAAAAACTTTTTTTTAATACAACGAGGGAACCGTTTTTTTGGGATTTAAACCTCTTTGGAAAATGCATGGTAAAATAAAATTACTGATCCACTGAACACGAGCTGGCAGCACAGGTCCATTAGCTTTACTTAAACCAATTGAAATAGCATCCCAGCTTTTAATAATATACTGTTCTGTTTTTTATTCATTTAAGTCCCACTCTAATCATCTTTTGATCTATTGTAAAAGTGTTCCTGGAGGTCTTTTAATTATGATTAAGCCGTTTTTAGCCAAAATTTGGAACGCTGTCATTTCTAGGACAGAGTGGAAGGAGTTTCATTGGCGCAGATAAAGCCTTCCACCCTTCCCATCATCCCTTTGTGTACACTCTCTCTCACTACCTTACCACCCGAACCTTACTTTACCAGTGCAACAAAAATGCACCGGTACAATGCACTGAGCAATATTGGAGTTATCCAGCTATGCAATTTTGAGAAAAATGCCAGCTCGGACAAGGAAAAAGAAGACGTACATGGATGTAGCGGCTTATAAGTGGATGCATCAGAATGGAGTGGAGCAAGGAGCTTGTGGCTTGCCATTGTAGGTTCCACGTCACACCTACAAGCTTTTTCCAGTAAGATTTTTTTGCCTGTTCCTAATTCACAATGATGTAAATAAAGAAATACTCAGACATGCAATTATAAGCTTAATTTTATTCATACATGTCCTACGTCAAGAGAAAAATGCCACAACCACATGTTAAAACACCAAAACACAATTTTCATTGGAGAAGCAAGTATAAATCCAGTTGTTATGGCATGTTTGACAACATTTTTGTCTAAAATTTTATGCTTTATAATTTACCAAATCCAACTAAAGTCAGATTATACATAAAGTACAGCTAGTGTCTAGTAATAATTTTTATTACGTTTTAAGATTTCTTTTATTCAATTTTTGCCTATTGGTGTAATTTCCTAAATAAAAAATACATTACTCTATTGTGAAGTTCTAATTTATTATTATTATTTTTACCTTTTTAAAAAATATCAATAGAGGAAACTAACCTGGATGTTGAAATGTATTCATCAATTATTTACATCACTCTGATCACCTATTGTCATCAGTGTGTGATTTCTTCCATCACTGCTTTTACAGGTGATGAGATGATCCAATACTGATCCAGTATTGACACTGACCTATTTCTACTGCCCATATGTGGCTAACACATGAACCAGTGTTAACAGCACAGGAACACAGTCGTGGACTTTGGTATCAGCTCATTTTAATAGTGTGATTGACCTGCCCTTATCACTCAAACTGCAACCTTAATATCCATAATCACAGCCCATTCTATAATACGACTGCCCTCTTTATGCCAGAACATCTATTTAACACACTAATGGGATGTCTTTTGTGTGAGTGTTCACATGTGTGTGACAGTGAAAAGAAGACGAAGAGAAATATCTCATTAGAGAACAACCAATCACTGGATTAATGAGAAAGTAGGAGTGACAGATCATTTTGTTAAGAAAAAACGAGCCAGAAGGAATAGAGAACTGCGGTTTAACAAAATAAGAACAGGAATTCAGAGGATACTTAAAAAAGAGAATGAAAGGTATAAAAAAAAAGGGGTAAGATGAAAAGAGGAGCCAGAAAACACAAAAGGCTGAGTCCTCATTTACTTCACAAATCCTCTTAGAATGGAAAAAGGATTGTAGGAACACAACTGGATAACCCGGGAAGAAAAACAAACGGCACAAAGGCAACAGTGACAGGACGGGGGATAGAAACAAGAAAGGAGGATACAAGTACGGTGGGAACAATAAGGTTTGAACAAAATACAGTGAAAGCGATGGAATTAAATTTTACAGTTAACAATGCTGAATGAGAATGTGCGCTTTGTTAATGTTTGGCTTATTTCCTTCTCTCGTGAATTGATGGCACATACAGGCAGGGTAGAGGACCTAACATGATTACAAATCCCTGCAAAAGTGTTAAGCCTTCTCTGCTGAAGCATTGCGCTGGTTCTTGAATAAAGTAAATTATTGATATTTCATTTTTCCTATCTGTCATAGCTGTTAGATGGGCAGAATATATTATGTATTATGGTGTAGCAGTCTTACAAAATGCTGAAAACACCTTTGCAAATTTAGATCAGAAAAAAAGGCACCTTTTTTATTATATTTCTTGAAAATGCTTATTACATTTCCAGTAATCTTTTCAATATGCAGGCAAAGAAAATCAAGCCATATGTCAAGTTTGTCTAAGTCTATCTTACTTATAGGTGACAAGGGAAAGAATTTAAATTACGGGCAATTTGAAAAAATACTTGTATATCTGTATACAAAGAACACACATCCACACACAAAGAAAATCCATAATGTAGCTCAGTTTGCCTTATTAATCCCTACATGCTTCTCTCCTCACATAATTGCCTTTGATTTCTCTTTTTATAGTGTCCACTTCCCAGAAGATCCGCTTCTGTGCTCCAACATCTCTGCCCCACCTTCAGTTTGGTAGCAGACACACAAAACGAACCCCAGCTTCACCAAGCTGAGCATTTCAAGTCTAAGAAAAGCACTGATAGAACTGTATTGACCAACTGTGCTCTCAGCCTCCTGTCGCGGGCACCCTTGCCTCTCTCTTTTTTGACCCCTCTGTATTTCTTTCTCGTTCAAAATATCACACTCTCTCTGCAAGTGTCTAGGTCCCAGGCCCCAGAAACAGCAGGTGGTCTTTTTCTATCGACCAACTCAGGCAGCTTTAATGGCTTTTAGTACTGCTGGGAATTTGGAATGAGCATGTGAGAGCGAGATTCTATTCTAAACTAGTACAACGATCCAGGAAGCAGTCCACCTAATCCCATTTCTAGTGGGATTGCCATTGCATGGTCTTTGAACTTGGCCAAGAGGTTAATGAAAAGCAAACAATTATTACAAAACAAAAATGTATCTTTAATCAATAGGGATGTAAAGGGCACTCTGATCAACTTTTGATCATTTTTAAACCGTTTCCAGTGGCCTTTCAATTACAGTATGTCTATGATTTTTTGAGCCAAAATCAAGAACCCAGTGTCATTTTCTAGGACATAGTTTTTGCAGAGCGGCAGTAGTTCATTAGAAATGTCCCTCTGATTTGTGGGTAGAAACATTGGCAGACCCCTTCCCCCTTCCCCTTCCCTCATAACTAAGAGCTATCAGTTTACATATTCTCCCACTAGCTTACAGCCTGTGACACCCCCAACCTAACATTAGCAGAGCAACAAAAAAGGGGACCAATATTGGAGCTATCCAGACGTACAGTTTTGAGTCAGATACCAGCTCAGCTAAGGAAAGCAGATGCATCACAATGGAGCAGAGAAGTGAGTTTGTGGCCCGGCCAGTGGGTTTTCTAGATCACAAATAAGCTCTTTTTTAGCTATGTTTTTTTTTCTTTCAATGAAAATGTAAAAGTTTTACATTACAGACAGACAAATTTAGCTGAACAGAAAAAACTTTTAGGAAAAAATTCAAGCTTGTAAGATTGTGGAGAGACTGCTCATCAATGCAGACTACAGAGTTTCTCTTTTTTTACATTTTTGGTTGTTAGTGTACCTTGGGATTTTCAAGGAAAAAGTGAACCTCGGCTCAAAAAAGGTTCAAAAACACTGGTTTAGAAAAGCCCGATTATAATTACGTCACTATATGCATTGCAATAAAATATACATGCTAAAAAATAATTACAAATGTAAATTTTCTAATAAATTCATTCAGCTTTTTCTATCTAAACTAGTGATCGTTTTTTGTGTAAATGCAGAAACAACAAGATTTTAAGCAAAGAGCAGATAAAAGCAACTGAATTAAACGTGCTCACTCTCATCGTGCTCGGTAGCCCCCCTGGCACTGATTAGGACTGGGCTTTGAGTGCATTTACTGTGTTTTCTGTGTTCATTAACTGTTTTCTCCATCTGTGTATGAAATTCCCAACTGTTTTTTTCTAAACAGTTACTTGAGATCAACCTTGTAATTGGGCTAATAGCCTAATCACTACAAAAGAGTAACACACACACCAATTCGTTTGCTTTTTAGTCCAACATTTGCATGCAAAAAAGATCCTTTTAAAATAAATGTTATCATGACGTTTCACAAATACAATAGCAGGTATATAAAAAAAGACATATAAATGAAGTTTTATTGTTCTGTTACATCAAGCAAAAGAAAACACAAAATAACTCTTAAAAAAGGCAATGAAAAACACCAGTTTCACCAATGCAGCTCAACATATTTGCACAGAAGTGCAGTAATTGGAAGCCCTGACAAACAGCATTGTAAATGTCTTCATTTTGCTGGCTTGTCTCTCCTGCAGACAGAGACCCTCAGGAGAGGCAGTGAGAGCTGCATTTGAAAGGGCACCTTCAGCTCACTGTCTGCCTGATATTTAAAGTGTTATCTCAGTAATCTCGGCACTTAGAATGTGAACGAGATTAGTAAATAGTGATGGCAAAAAGATCTGTAGATGTGCAGAAGCTGAAGACAATGTGCAGGGTTAGCTACACTGCTGTAATGCTGCCAACAGAAAAAAGCAGAACCTCTTTTATGACTGGTGCTAAGTGTAAAGATGGCAGAGGAAAGGACTAACATTTACTGCACCACTCACATAAAGCTAAATAAAATTTAGAACAGGAATGTCCATCTATTGAACATGCGTTTAAAGTTAAATCAGGTTGAACTTTGACCAATCAGGGACTTGGATTTGGTAGTGGTGTATGCATTGCGTCCTGTTCAAAACACAGAAGTGCCAACTGTCTGAAATTTGATCATGGAGGAGAAATTAATAATCTTTCATATATCGGAATAGAGCTGTGAGAGAAAAAGCCTGGAGCAAGAATCACACAATTTGCACCACTTTAACATTTTCTAATAAACCCCTTCCAACTGTGATTACATTGCTAGTATTCGGTAGTGACAGACCAGTGTGAACACAGAATGCTATAAGTAAGTGCGTTCAAGAATGGAAAGCTAAAAGTTCATTCAGTCCTTGAACGTACATCACATGAACAGTGTGTACACAGTATTATACTAGCTGCTGCTTTTTTTTGCTGTGAATTTCAAGTCAAAGTTAGGAAGAGACCTGCTTGTAAACAAAATGTAACAGTGTTCCCTTGTTAAGGTGTGGTTCACCTTTTGCTGTGTCACAGGTTTTTTTTAGTCCAACTTTGCATGATTTTTTACATACAGCCCACTGTGTTCTGCATCCTGAACACAGTGCGCTTGTTGATTTTGTCAATCAATCTCCTCCATGCGCTGTGCCACCTGTACAGAATCCATGCAGCTTGCCAGAGTTACATCAATTTTTCATCGAGAGCAGATCATTGTTTTCATTCTATGATACTGGACTTTGTTTTGTTGAAAGTTTGCACTTTGAGAGTTTATACCTATCGCAGGTTATTTATGGAACGCGAAAAACAAAGGAAGGCTGTCTAATCGACGGTGACTACTCCTTTCTCTCTGTAATTCAACACTTGTAATTATGGTCTACACGTTTTAAACGGTTATGTACTCCAAGACCTGATTCTGCTTTGCAGAAGCCATGAAACAGATCAAAGTCATTAAATCAGTTCTATTGAAGCTGGAAAGGCAGGTTTAAGAAACAATTCCTCAGAAGAAATCAGAATGTGATGCGACAAAAAATAACTTGATTTCCTGTTGTTAAATATGAAATGCATATACATCTCTAACCTGGGTGTGGGACATGACGTAGAGGTAGTGATGGTCCGATGAGAAGGCCATGTCTCTCTGGATGGGTCCACTCTCCACAGCTTGCACAGTCTCATATCGATGAGCACGTGAGGAGCCATCGACCCGAATCTGGAAAGACAGTAGAACATTAAACCTGAGTCATGATTCCTGTTGCTTTCATTTTCAGATTGCTAAACTGTGGTGTTTGGATTTAATAAATTACTCACCAACCAAACAAAAAGGTTCTTTACTTGCTAATTGACTGTAATAATTAACATAACCTTGTAAGATGCTCAGCTATTCAAAACCAAGCTCTAAGAAAGTATCTACAACAGGCATCAACACCTGCTTTATTACAATTTATTTTCCCAACATCTGGGTAGAAAATATATTCAATTACAAGTTACAGGATAATGAACTTCATTAATAAAAAAAGATTGGCTACGGAAAAAGGAAAAAGCATTAGATTCACATTTTTTTCCGAATAACGCAATTAAATTGAAGGCCAACTTAAATCATTTGAGAAAACAGCTTGTGAAAGTAACAGTGGACTCGTTAAAAATATACTTTTTTGTACACTTGTGTGCAGCACACAGAGTATTAGGATCATCCCAAGTGCCATGGCTTTTAGTGCCATATCTGAAAAACCCATCTTTTCCAATCATGGCTTGAGCCATTCAAGAGTGATTGTGCTAAAAAGCCTCAGGGCAAGATGTGTGGTCTATAGGTCCCTTGGTGAGTCTACTCTGCAGTAAGTGTGTACCGGGCCAATTTTATGCATTTTGGGATATGATGGAAATGGTGCGCGCTCATTCACAACATCTGTTAACATGGTTTCATAGAAGTGCAGACACTTCGTGGGTGCTTCTTCCTAAATCTGGTCCTCTGGCTCTAATTTCCCTGAAACACATAGTTCTCTTTCACATACCTACATATCCTGACAACTATCAGCACCCAGTGGACAACATGTTCACAAAAAGGTCTTTGTGGGCTCGTGGACAGCTGTGAAGCCAGTCTTGTTAAACTCATGATGACTCTTGGTAGTTCTTTGTGCTTTTCAGCACTTCTGTGTTTGCAGGTAACAGGCACCAACCAGAGATAATTGGACAGGAAGCAGATGGTGAGAAAGACAGGCGAGTCACTTCTTGATGAATTATAATACACTTATGGCAACACACTCCCTGTTATCTCAGTCAGCATTTAACAAAAACATGCCTGTAAACTGTTGCCTAAAGTATCTCTGAGGTCGAAAAGCTGCTTAGTTCAGACTTTCAGACATAAGTACTTGTGTTAAATTTCAAGAATTAATTTCATTTCTTAGATTTCACAAGAGTTTTTTTTTTGTTTAATTGTTGTGTAGTTTCTTACAAAAGACGGTAGTAGAACATAAAGTTTAAGAATATTTAGTCAGAACCTAAACTTCTAGATACGACAAAGACGTTTGGTCTCTGTGGAAACTGTACCTGCTAAAGTAGCAGAGCTGTCCCAGTGCTGATCATTTGTGGACAACCTGAGTATTTTCTAACCCTTCAAATAGTCTTCCCATCTTGAAGCTAATAAAGAAAAAAAATGTCTCTAAAAAATTGAGTCTTGGAGACCCACTATGATGAAAATCGTGTTTTTAACATGTTCTTGAGGCATTTTTCTGATGATGATGGACATATACAAAGAAAAATAATTTCACAATTAAATTGATTAAATCTAATTAATTATTTATTAGCTAAATAACTAGCTAATTAAATCTGAATATTTTCTTATTACAATATTTGTGAAACAGGAGCAGATAAAGAAAATGCTGATCTCCGTCCTTCACTCCATTCCAATGCATCCACTTGTAGCCAAACAGATCC
This sequence comes from Oryzias latipes, assembly GCF_053564925.1. Lineage (NCBI taxonomy): Eukaryota > Metazoa > Chordata > Actinopteri > Beloniformes > Adrianichthyidae > Oryzias > Oryzias latipes. The sequence continues at coordinate 17,493,094 of NC_136259.1, forward strand.
ATGTATATTTTTGTTCTCCTCGTTTGAGCTGGCATCTGGCTCAAAACTGTATGACTGGATAGCTCCAATATTGCTTGCTGTTTGTGTTGCACCCGTGATGTTAGGTTGGACGTGTCAGGGTTAACAATTCAGACTCAAACTTCTAGTAAACCACTGCCGTTCTGCAGAAACTATGTCCTAGAAAACGACACAGGTTTTTGGATCTTGGCTAAAAATGGTTTGACTTTGTAAAACAATATGCAGGTTTTTGCATCAAAAGTTACTGTCCGTTGATCCCATCTTTAATCTATTTGGCAGTAGAACAAAAAAAGGGGAAAAACAACCCTCAAAGTTAACTGCTCCTCTATCAAGCAGCCTAACTTTTCTTTGTCTTTGCTATGACAATTAACTATTGGATATCAAGCAGAGAAACCCAAGAACACACAGTGCAGCTGATATACATTGCCTGACCCGGCTGTTCCCTCTGATATCTTATTTCACAACATGGCATTTCTTTTAACAGGCACCATCTTTCACCCTTTTCTGTCTTCTTGTTTGTTTCACAGTCAATCTTCCTCTTTTGGTCTACCTCTTGCTTGGCTAGTGTGGTGACCTTGATCTCAAAGAACCTGGAGTTCTCTTTTATCAAAGCCTGACACACTTCCACTGGGACTCATTGAATGCACTGGGGTCACTGGCAAAGAAAAGAACAGAAGGCAAATAGGGAGAGAAAGAGGAGAAGGAGGCAAGAAGAAAGAAAGTTCCACATAAACTGGAGCCAGATTCAGCAGGTGATGTTATCTAATCTGCCCTGTCGGCAGAGTTCATTTTAGGTACAGTGCATATGCACGCCACACACTGCATGTGTGTGCCTGATGGAAAAATCAGTGTATTATGTTTCCCCCCAAAGGTATATAACAAAGTGTGAATTCAATTGTTACAAAGAGTTTAAGGACTGATAGTCTTTAGCAGGGACTGAATATAAAGTTTTATTGTGTTGGGACCTTCCCACCATCACCGGGGAGAGGGGAATCTTTAGGAGAAGCTCCTCTATATCATTTCTCGATCTGACCACTAACAAAACAAATGAGCCACCAGGGAGCACCCAGGATGTCCACAAGCATGCAGTGCCTCCTGGTTAAGTCACACAGGGACAGTGGGGGATCCCTCAATGGAGAGTGATTGAGGTAAAACAGTGACTGCTGGACATATGTGCTAATAAAATGTTGTTTTATCTAAGTTAACTTTTTTTTATTAACATATTTACTTCCATTTATAAAATATTAAGCATTTAATACTACTTGTAGATAAATATTTGATTAGTTTATTACTTTACACTTGTCTTTATTTAAGAAATTGTGTTTAAGTACATACTCTCAAACTTAAACATGTCGAGACCATGGGCATATTGTCAAATAATATTAAGAGATAAATTAAAAAAATTACAGTTTTAGTCCATTGCGGAGATAATTGCATCATAATAGTCTGTAATGCCACATTTAATCCTGAACTCCTCATCAGAAACAGTTGTCTTTAGCATGTCTTCAATATTTTTTTCTGTGCCTGAAATCATTAAGGCAGCTGCTGTGCTGTTGAACAATTGTATCTGATTCTTTTTCCACAGTAATAAAGTGGATTTGCTGTTCTACGCTAAATGGATTACAATGCTAATCTCTGCTATCACATTAGCACCACACAATAGACATTCAGTGCCAGACACTTTCATTTGCTTTAGAATAGCAAGTAACATCCGGAAAAAAGGATTGCACAGGGCTCACATATAGATAAATACAAACAAATAAGTGTGTTCACACATCACTATTCCACTCCTTCACAGATATACACTTACCCACACCTTGTCTGATGGGAGGCTCACAATAATGTGCAAGGAAGGAGAGTAACTAATAAAAGCACTATTGACTCAGCATACTTACACAGCTCTGCACAGTAAAATAGTATAATAGTAAATATATATATCCTGCCTTTAAAAATTTCAAGCTGTGAATCACTGCAAAAGATTCACAGAATATTACAGCTCAGGCTGACCTTTCCTGCACGGCAATGTATCCATCAACTGCATCCCCCTAGTGGCACAGAAGGCTGCATGCAAGTTCTCTCACTGAAAATATTAGAAATATGAACACCAAAATGTAACCCACATTTTATATTGTATGTAATTAAATGGGCCCAAGTGTCTTTAATGTAAACTTTTATTAAAATACTTGGTGTGAGCAGTTTAAAAAACATTAACTTACTGTAACTCAATAAAAATAAGATACATTTGAATAAAAAAGGTAAAATAACTAATGACTGCTACCTCATTTGTATGCTGTGCCCTGAATTTAGTTCTGTCAATGAAAATATTGTTCCCAGAGTGGTCTGTCTCTCTGTGTCTCTGTCTCTCCATGGGGCTAACAGCTAGCAGAAGGTGTGATACAGTTGGGGGAACCGTTCCGGTGTAAAAGCCACACGATCATCCTCACTCAGTTTGTTCATGTTGGCACTGTCTTTGCCCTACAAAGGAATATGAACTGAATGGCACATCCTTTGACTCCACAGGCAATTCATTATGCAGCGGGAAAGGCTAATTACAGAGTTTTTCTATGTTTAACTCTAATAAATGCTCAAACTTGAGGATTTTTTTATAATATAAAATAAATGGCAATAATAAACTTTATTTATAAAGCACTTAAATTGTGCCCATACAGGCCCGAAGAGCTGCATAATGACAGAGAATAAAATAAGTCAGATAAATCAAATAAAATAGTTTAAAAGTGGTCAGAAAAATGCTTATAAAGAACATTGTTAAAACAAAACATGTCCCAAACATGAAAGAGAATACACTGAAATGTGGTGGGATAAAAAAAAAAGAGAGGGGACCTCTTCATCGTGTATTAAACGCCAAATTAAAGCCAAATTTTAAGAGAGAACTTGGAGCTGCTGCAGCAAAAGCATGATCCCCTCCGAGTTTAACCCTTGTGCCCTCCTTGGCACTTTAACATTGGGAGTTGGGTCATCTAGACCCACTAAACAGTGCGCTGAACCTTTTTTCTTCAATGATTTGTGATCTTCACTGGTGTCCATGGATTACATGAAATCTTTCCACCTTTATCCACCTTTGTCATGGTAGGAATAACACGTCAATGTAAGGGTGGGGTCATCTAAGATAGCACAAGCGTTACGCTTTGTTTTCAGTAATTAAGAGGCAACTGATCAGCTGATCTAAGAGTACAGGGCGGGACATGAGGTTGCAGTAACTCATAAAAGTATACCGGTGCCAAGCCATGTAAGAATTTAAAAGCAAATAAAACAATCTCATAAAATGAATTCTAAAATGAACAGACAGTGAAGCCAAAACAGGGGAGATGTGTTCATATTTTTGCTTCCTAGCTAAAAGTCGAGCAACGGCTCAGGTGCTAACCCCCACATTTAGGGAATTACAGTAATTTAGCCTGGTGGTAGTAACGGTGTGGATCACTGTTTCAAACTGATTAAAAGACAGGATAGGTCTGACTTTTGCTACCAGACTTAGGTGGAAAAAGTTAAACTTAAGAACTGGATTCAGGTACATTCATTGGATTCATTGTAAAATATATATAAGGCTATGAAAAAAGTAATGCAAAACATTTTACATGGTGTTTAAAAAAAGAAGCTACATCTATTTAATCAATAGTTTTGTCTCACCGGGGCCTTCCCGCTTTCAAGATTGTTCTTTGAAATTCAGTAACTGTGGCTACACATCTGATAACTTGTATTGATTTTGGATAATCCCTGAAGTAGAGAGGAATTATGTAGAAACTACTTTAAATCCAGTGGGAAAACACCTGTCAACATATTTGGGCTGAATTTCACAAGTTCTCCTGAGACCAAAGTTTGTTGTGGAAGTGTTGGTACATTAAAATGCAGCGCTTGACAGTGTGTAAGCAGTTGAATTATGAATAAATTAATATAAAAAAAAGCTAAAATGCAACTGATATGTTGCTCTAAACAGAGTTTTAGAAATGTAAAGGTAAGTAGATTATTTGTTAAAAAATAAATAAATAAATAAATAAAAGAACATTTAGGAAAGGAGTGCAAGTCTTCAATGCGTTAGGAATTTAGTTAGGTTTAAACATTTTATGGTAATTCTTAATTAAAGTGTTTTAGTACAAAATCCATCTGTTATTGCTAAGAAGAAAATAAAGCTTTTCTCACTAAGCTTTAAGTTAGGTGCATGGTAAAAGATAGAAGAATGGTGTTGTCTGTCTGCCATGGCACAGCTGTGAAGCAGCAAAAGTCAGGCCGCTCACACAGAGCTACAGTCTGTTGAGCGTGGCACACACAATAACACACAGTAGCTGGATCACACAACATGACCAAAATGCAGGCAGAAGAAGCCAAAATAAACTGCTGACTAAAGTAGCACTATGGTCTGACATGTGCAACATAACCGTAGTAAAATGAGTGGGTTGGAGCAGAAAATCATTCAAAAAGAGAGATGATGGAAAACTCACCTGAGTGATAATTTTTACAAATCCTCTGAAAGTCAAATTCAGAATTTTGCACAAACACTTTAGGAAGTAAAAGATGTCATCACCCTATTTCACATGTCTTTCTAAACTGATACAAAAGAGTAAATTATTGGCAATTACTGCCAGAATCCTAAACTCCAACACTCACTTTGACCTCACAAGCAGAGATCACTGACAATTGACAAAAATGCAAAAATTTGAATACACAAGAAGACATCTTTGTATTCTTTCCAATGTTTTTGACTCATAAATAATCATATTTTATGAATAAAAACACAGTAGCAACTTGCCAAAAAAATTATATACCAAACCAGCATAATATTTCCAAAGGCACAAAAGAGTATTAGCTAATCAACGAGACATGGTAGAACATGCATTAAAACCGTTCAGACAAGTGTGAGGAAATTCACAGTGAATGAGACATATTGCTATTATTTAGAATGAAGATGCATTGTATTCACTGCATTGTATTCATTAAGACAGCTCAACAATGGTGGCTGTCTGATTGCCCAAATCTGTCCAGCTCCCTGAAACATATGGCAGACAGGCAGGAGCAGCACCTTCATCTCCTGGTGTCAGTCAATACAGAAATACAAAAAAAAAAACACTTTCACAATATATAGCTTTAGGTAATATTGGTTCTTGCATGACTAGCAGAATTAAGTAGGTGATATGACATTTGAATGGGGATGTGGTCCACAAATGCTGAGTACCAGAGAAGTGTTTTTTAAAAAAAAATATCAAATTGGATCCGCTGTTGTGCCAGCACAAATTTACAGACATAGATGTTTCTCATACTAAGAAGATGGGAATTCTCTAGGAAGAACACAGTCAATCTTTAAAACTCCTACAGCAAGACATGGGAATGACTAAATCTATGGTAGGTTTCAACCTATAATGGTTTTTGGCAAAGTACTTCATACTTCATGACAACCTCTAATGAAATCGTCTTGCAGTTATCAAACAGGCCAAAGTCTAAATCAGTGCCTCCCTGCCTTCCATTTATGAAAGTAAAATATTCATTCAGCTCATTTAGGACATTTTAGATCCAACCTTCTCTCCCGACTTCTTTCCTTTTGACTCTCCTCCTCACTCTATAGGAGGGATGAACAGACCCTCAGAGTGTAACTAAACTCATTCTCTGCTTTAATTTACCATTCTCTGTTTTATGTTTGCAATTAGGCATATTGGCTGCACAGCATGATTTTAATTAACGTCTTTCCTTATATGTGTGCACTATGAGAAAAAGGTGCTTTGTCGGTTCAAATCAAATAAATGTCATTGTAAGGAAGAAAACAACAACAACAAATTACATTGTCAGTATTTAAGCTGTGCATAAATGTGACCCCCAACACAGCCAGCCTGTTGAGTTTAGTTTAGCTGAAGTTAATTTAATGTATTAGCTTGGATAGGTAGTTCATGGGGAAGAGACATCTTATAAATGTAAGTACCGTATTTTCTGAGTATAAGTGGCATTTCTTTTGCATAGTTTGGCTGGGGCTGCGACTTATGTATTGTAGGTGTGTGCATCAGTTTTTGCTATGCAGAAGAAGAAGTGCTGCTCAGTCTTATGCTGGGCTTAGTGGAGTTGTTCCTAAGCGATAGAGAGGATGAAGAAAAAGATTTAATGATTAAAAGGGATATAATGAGTTTACTTGACTTGTTAATACGTTTTTAATGCTATAGTTATCTCGAGAATTGTTCATAAATTGCACTAATACACTAAATTCCTCTCATGATTCATGAAGCTAAACAACCATCAATGTGTTTTGATAGTAAAGCACATTATTGTTATCTTTTGCGTGCTTTTGTCTTGCCTTTCAATATGAAATGTTAATGTTCTCATATTTTGCCAAAAACATTCTCCTTAAAGTGTAACTTGAATAGGATTTCTTCTTCTTCAATATGCATTTTTTGGTTGATACGACTTGTAGTCCAAAAAATACTGTACTGTTTTTTCTAATACCATTTTGAAGAACACAAAAACAAAAAAACTACAGAAAGGCTCAAGTTAGAGATGACTATACATCAGTAAGTACTCATGACAAACATTTCAGGAAGGCTCTGACACTAAAGCACATAGAGGTGAAGGAGGACCTCTGGCTTAGTGACTGACCGCTGTGGTATTAAAGGTGCGGTACCTGTTAGCCCCCAGGTCTAAGCAGTCTACTAATCAAATCTTATCCCCCTGCTGAGAGATAAGCAGAAAAAAGCTAGGAAAGAGGAGAAGAGAAGGACAAGAATGTTATTGTGAGAGATGATGGTGTTGAGTGTGAAAGGGGACAAGTGTCTGGAGGGTTCCAAGCTCATTTCAGCTCCTGCTCTCTTCTCCTTCAATTTCCCCTATGGCTTCAAAGGGTGAGTGACAGGTCTCCCTGCTATCATAGCCTTCACTGCTGAGCTGCCTTAGAGCATTGTGACCAAGCAGGGGGCTCACAGCTCCGCTTTTGTCACTCATTTACCTCTCCAAACACCTTTTTTTTTAACTCTTCTCACATTCTCCATCTCTCTTTCTCTGCTGCCATCTTTAAGTCATGAGGTTGTCTGAAATAGCTGCCGGCTTGTAGCCAATTCAAAGTGGAGAACATCTGGGACTTCCTGATCGATTCTCTTAGATTTTTCCTATTTTCATGTCTGTTTTGTGATTTCATGTGTTTCTCTCTAGCTTTGTTGGCTGCATAATCAGTTTTGCTGGAGGTTTTAACTATGTACTTCAAATATTGATTCACATTCAAGTTTTTATATATTTATAAGAAAGTACAGAGAAAAGGTCTATTACTCTTGCTATTGCAAATGTGAGCAACACAGGTCTTAAGCTACATTTATACAAGGCATGGGATGCATGTTCAAGAATACGCTAAACGCGCATTCTTGAACGCGGATTTAGTTCATGGTGTTCACACTGGACTGACTCGCTACCTGATGCTAGCGCATGTCCATCACCTGTAGTTGGAAGAGTCTTGGTGCAAATCTCTTAAATCTTGCACCAGGCTTTTTCTTTTATTGTTCTTTTCCGTTTTATGAAAGGCTTGGTGTCAAATAATTCCGGCCGGACACAAACCACAATCATTCATTTCTCCTCCTTTCTACATCTACTTCTACCCTTCCTCTCTTCTTTATTTTTGATCATCATTTATCATTTAGTTCTCCATGCCTCTGTTTGGTGCAGTGCGATTCATGTATTGTCACTCTTTCCCTCTCCCCTCCTGGGGAGTGGGAGTGCTTCCAGACTCCAGTTGGCTCATCCGTGCTCCAGTTCCTGACCGTGTACCTTGTCTCTGCTCCCGCTCCTACACCTGGCTGTGGATCCTGTCTCAGGCGCGACTCGCGCCCCTGACTGTCCCCCAACCACGGCTGGATGAAGCTCGTCTGCTGGACTTTATATATGTAGTTGTAGGGTTAGATAAGTTAATTCTTCTCTTAGAGTTCTGGTAAATCGCCTGTCCGTCCTGGGGGAGGATTCTTCCTTCATGTGGGCACCCCTGAGGTTTCTTCGTTTTGGGGTGGGTCTAACGGCAAGGATGACAGTATAGCTTAGTCAGTTTTTTAATTCATTTTAGTATTTTCCTATTGAACTCTTTGTATTCATGATCCTTTTGAGATCATGTTTTACTTCGAAGCCCATCGAGATGACTGTTGTTGTGATTTTGGGCTATACAAATAAAATTGAATTGAATTTAATCCTCCATTATTTGTAAACGCTTGGCACCTCTATGGGCTAAAAGTGATGCCATCCATACATCACTACCAAATCCAAGTCCCTGATTCATCAAAGTTCTACCTGATTTAACTTTCAGTCAATGGCCATGGGTTTTGTAAGTAGAACCCAAAATCGGTCGTAGAATCTTACGTAGCGACACGTAGACGTGAGCGCGAAAGCCTGAAAACACGCATATGCACAATAACATATTTGCTGAGGGCGGTGTGAACGTAGCTTTAAAGGAGGAAATTGAAATAGCGACTCGTCGCATTTCGGGCAGACACTCGGCAGAATTGCAGGTTACTCCCCTAGGGCGGGTCAGTTAATTAACCCACCTGCTTAGCGTCCTATTTAAGTCAGGTGTACAATTGTTCATTCTCTCTTACCTTCAGCGCTCATTCTTTGCCCCTCCCTCCTCCCCGGCTTCCACCTGTGGGCTCCGTTACGGGGGTTGTTACCCAAAAGTGTATGGAAAAAATAAGTGTATCAAGGAATTGAACAGAGCCTTATGCCAAAACGAAGTTGTGAATCAAATTGTGAATGTCAACCTAAAGATGTTGTGAAATAAATATTCTTCTGCAAGAGTTGTCTGACTGAAATGGTCAGAGACATACAAATCAAAGGTAGCAGTAGATTCTCTTCTTTACTTCACGCTGATCTTTCAGGATGCCATTTCTCCTCGCGATGTTCACTATTTCATTATTTTCTGCTACAGTCTCATTAGTGCCACAGGACATTGAGGTGAAGGGCAGAGATCTCCTGACAGGACCTCAGTTACTGAGGACAAATACCTGTCTGGGTAAAAAAGCCACATGAACATTACTCAACCCAATTATTTTCTCTGCTGTGTATCCCTTTGCTATCCCATTTTCTTACAGTGATAAAAGCAGCGGTATCTTCTTTAGCAGAGAGATATTACCACGTGTGCCACTATAAGAGGCGCAACCTTATGACAGTGGTACACAATAGGGTTCACACTTTTATATTTTTGAACCACAGTCCATTTAACTGAGAAATACATACCATTGAATAAAGTCAATGTTAACTCAAAGTAATAAACTGACCAAATCAGTCACTAAAGTCAAGCCATGACATTTCATGACACTTCAAAGTTCTTTATGGAGAAAAAAAAGTTATCATTAATAAATATGGACAATTTTTCAAAATATAGATTAATAACTTTTTTTTCAAATTCCTTAACCATATAAATTGAAACATAAATCATCTGTTTCAAATAAAGAGATTGGGACAGTAGAATGTTCATATGAATTTTTGTGTTCAGTGTACAAGCTTTCTGGGTCTGTTTATGTGTGAGGATGTCAAGAAGAGACTACCGATAGTTCATCTGAAAAATGCAGGACTGACGAGGATCAAATTATGGGAGAGCAGGAGGAAGCCAACTTTGATGTTAGAGAGGCACTGAAAAAGAAAGAAAAACTTTGAAAGACGTGTCCTTATTTACCATTCCCTCTCTTCTACAGACTTAAAAGTAGTAATGAACCCAAACATCACAGCCACTACCACCTGATGCTTGACTGTACACAGAAGGAGATTCGAATTGCCAGTGCCGACTGCTAGACGTTTGAAGCAACCAGGATATGACTTTTTAAGTCCCTTAATGTTCAAACAAGGAATACTAAACATTAGAGTCCTCAGGGTACTGGGGAGCCGGTTTAGCTCGTGCTGGTTTGCGGCGCCTTCCGTCCGTGAAACCAGGGTTCGACTCCGGGCTGCTCCCTGTTCCCTTCTCTACCTCTGTGCCGGTCCCAAGCCCGGTTTGAGAAGGTTGCGTCAGGAAGGGCATCCGGCGTAAAACATTGCCAAGTTTACCATGCGACTTGTTCGATGTGGCGACCCCTGATGGGAGAAGCCGAAAGAGGAAGAAGAAGAGTCCTCAGGGTACTACTAAAGTAGCGGCATTTACAACATAGTCACTGTTGTGTTTATATTTATAAAACTTGCATCAGGGGAAAGGAAGGGACTTAAGAGCCATACTTTACATGATTTCTGTCATTTACGCAAGGTTAAATAAGTGTGATGTCACCAAATTCTCAAATTCAATTATTATCATTATTGTGATAACAGCTAATTAATGTCAATTATAAACATGGATGAGTGTCTGTAGTATTTGTTTTTATAACATCATTAAGAGCTAAGAGCCGATAATCTGTCCAAATCTGTATGTTTGTGTCTAAATGCAATCAGTAGAAGAAGAATTCCAGGGAGGACATCCAAGTGTGACATCCAAATGCCATCAGAATATTTCATGGTAGTATTTGTCAGAAAAAGAGATTTAATTTCTTTAGTTTGAGTCATGATTAAGCTGTAGTCATTTTTCTCTGTGTTTACGTCTCTGCAACCGTCAAGAATCTGGAATCTTGCTAAGTCTATGCGATCTTTACATCAGCACATTATTAAAAGCATATGACAGCCAAAATAATGACAGCCACTTCCTGGACGATCACCGTGTAGTTATTCATCTTAAAATGTCTCTGCTCTTTTTTAAACCACACACCCACTCTAAAGTCAAAATTTCACAACAAAATTATAAGATTTAAAGAATGAGCATGCCTAATTCACTGGGAAGTTTGAGTTTACCAGAATGTTGAGTTACAGGAGAAATTGTTGACATGTTCTCTGCGCTCTTCAAGCCTAAGGGGCAAGATTACTGAACATCTGGTTAGACATCAAAGACAAACAAAAGGTATTTTGGTGAATCGAGTCAATATCATGTTTTTTATGAAGCATTTCATCTATAAAGGGTTAAATGTCAATCACCAGAATATCAAACTAAGGTAATGAGGATCTGTTTGCAGGGGGCAGGGAAGCCATGCAGTTCCCTTTAGCAACCTGAGATGAAAATCAGCTCTTCAGATAAAGATCTAGTGAAAGACCTTGATCAGTGTTCACAGGGTCACCCTAAAACCTCCCCCACAGTCTGTAATCTCTTCTAGATTGAACCGAACGGAAACAGCAGCGTATCCTAGATGGGTGGTGGAGACAGTCAGCATCCCATAAAAGATGTCTGAGCCTGATAACAGCCAAATGACAGGCTCTGATCAACTTTGGACAGAGTGAAAGAATGTTTTAATACCGGTAGTTCTTTTTTTGTTGTTGCCTTTCCAGACTGCTTGGTTTTTTTCCTGCTTCTGGGTGTTTTTGTCTTTGCTCTGTCAATAATAGTCTTAATATAATTGATTTGGCAAACTAAGCAGTTATTGCCCAGCTTCCTGGTAAATAAATGCCATAACTAACATGTAAAAGAAGCAGCAAGTGCGTGTATGCATCCCAGCGTCTCTGCAGTTGTGTGAATAATAGATGGGAGGCGAGAGCCAGACGCCGTCTGAGAGCCAACATCACCCTGGATCCCGTTACCAAACACTGCCATCAGAATAACTCTGGAGACACAGGCATGCTCTTCCACACATGCACCTCAAGTTCAACCACTGAACACGTGAATGGTTCCGTGCACACTCAAACACACTGTGACCTTTCTGCACTCTGGTGCTTTGTTTCTCAACACAACATACTGACTGTTTGGGGTCAGGCGTAATCACTGAGTCAAGTAATGTGATCTTGCGATGGAAATTTAAAATAATCTTGCAAAATGTGAACACATTCTTTTTCTGATGGGAAAAGGCATTTAACCAGGGTGGCGATGACAGACAAGAGTCAGGGTAGAACGCATGTAAGTATTAAGTTTTTGGATCACTGACTGCAGCAAAAGACCACACAAATTCATGAATTCATAAATTATCAATGGGCTTACCTTTCAGACCTTTGCAAGCCTGTGTGTGTCTGTAAAAGCACGTGTGTGCGCTTTTGCGTAGCCTACCCTTCATTCTTGCACAGTGGTGATTTATGAGGGTCCTACCATACTCTCTAATTTAACAGGGAAGGGCTTCAGAACCAATTCTTCAGAGATAAGGAGGTGCAATCTTCTGTGTTCCTGCCTTTAGTGTGCACAATTGGGTCTTGGTACATGTTTGCATTTGTCACTGTGTATATTCCCCTGTTCTCAGCCCCTTGGGTGCGTCTTTTCTCCCTTTACATGTCCCCTTCTTTACATGTATTGCTTTATTAAACCGAGTGACACATTCCCTCCATTATGCCAATTTCTGCACTAAAAGGGAAAAATTGCATTGCTGCTCTGGCGGAGAAAGAGGGAGACAAAGAGGCATAAAAAGGGAGAAAATAAAAACGAAACAAAGATGGTGTGAATAAGGGAATAAAAAAAAAATCTGTACTAAACCCTTAAGGCATGTGTTTATTCACCAACTGCTGTAATAATGGGAAAGGTAGAACAAAGATTGTCAGGTAGTAATGAAAAACATGAAAGGCCAGTCCGAAATGAAACTTGTATTTCATCACACTCGTATTCTTTGAATATTTGTATACTATATTAAAAAATAAGCTATGCAAGCTTGTATTTTTTCACTTACAATGAGCTTCCTTAGCAATTAGCATTTTGTTGTTTTGAGATGATTGTAATTTATTGGAATGAGAAGAAAATCTGGGTTTAACTAACTTCAATGCAACTAAAACAAAATTTGTAAACAGACAATGAAACTACCTACAATTAAGCAACTAAGCAACAATTTGCTTATTGATCAGTGAGAATGATAGGACTTGACATAAATTATTTCTATTTTGGCATTTCTGCGAAAAGAAACGAGCAGAGCAAACAATTAATTTCTACAGAAAGTAGTAAACAAACATGCTATAGCTGTCCATGGTCAATACAATTGAAATATGTATTTTCCCTTGAATTGTTTTATTTTAACATATTGGTAACAAAAATTCTAAAAATAAAACTATTAGTGCGGCAAACATTTGCCATGAAGAAAGGTCCAAAAGCAAAATTTATTGGAATACAAAAACACACGCACATTTTCATTAATAATCCATAAACATTATTTAATATTATCTTTGTTTTAAAAATAATTTATTGTTTCCCAAAGTATGCCTTTTGTTTTATAGGTTTTTCTCTTAAACTGCCTCACTGTATTTTCTTCTGTAGTTTTTTCAAACTATTTTAATGTTGCACTTTGCAAGTTTTTTTTTTTTTACTTTAAAACACAAATTATTTCAAACAAGCAACCTTTACTAGGATTTAAATTGCCATCCATCCATTCCGTGGTCACGGGGCTACCGGAGCTTAACCTGGCCACTCGTGGGCGACACCCTGGACAAGTTACCAGTCTGACGCAGGGGCACATTCACAATTTACAGTAACCAAAAACCTATGAAGCATGGAGGAAGCTGTAAGTCGCGGAGAAAGCCCACCATGAGCAAGGAGAACATGCAAGCCTGACTTTGTATCAGGCTCCCCAACCAAGACTTGAACCAGGGCCTTCCTGCTGTGAGGGAAGAGCGCTAACCAGGGTGTGCAGCCCTGATTCAAATTTAAAGAACTGTTTATCAACGTAGAATAATGTCCAGCTCTATACTATAATAACATGCTTAAATTTACTTTTAAAGCAGCTCTTTAAAAAAAAAAAGTAAAAAGCTAAAATGTGTCAGAGGCAGCTGAAAAGAACCCATGTGCTGTCATCTTTTATGAACCACACAAACACTTAGGGATGAAAACGCTTTTATTGTGATGCAGCCAGAATTGTTTTCTTTCATTGCAGAAAACTGTACTCGAGATTGTATTGAAACTGCTTTTCTTCACTGTTCAGAAAATGTTTGGAGAATTCTTTACACAGCTACTACTCACATTTCTGGGTCATCCAATCTTAGGAACCCTACCAAAATAATAATAAAATATAGCTTTACTCATTACAGACCTGAGAAAGAAATGGACTGATCCCTTGGAGTTGCTTTTTCGCTTGTTTTTCTCTCAATATTATTCTGACTCCAAACATTCACCAGAGGCCAACACATTTATCAAAGCACACAACACAATTACCTTCCGATGGGTCACCATATGGGGTACAATAACTCAGACAAAATTATGTCTGGCAGTCTTCATACAGGCCTAGTTTTAATGACTTTTTTATAACATCATTTTAAGTGAGACATAAAAAAAAAAGATTTCAGAACAGCTATTGCTGCTTATTACTTGGCGTTTCAAAGGTCAGTACCTAAAGATTTCACAATCAAGCAATCAAAGACTATTGTTCTTTAAAGTATTTTTTATCGTAAAATAATGAAGACATTCCAGTACACAGTGCTCAGTGGGACTTTCTCTAAAATTAGCTCTGATTTATCAAGGGAGCACATTAGAGTTTCACGCCCAAGCATTATGTGATAGCATAAAAGCAGTGCGCTCTGCATGATAATGGAAGCTTCACAGTAGGAGTCACAAACTTCACCCTATAAATAAATGAGCTTGTTGCTCCGAGAAAGGTGCTTATCTAATCACAGAGACAAATAAATGAATTAAAAGGAGGCCATTGTTTTCAAACAAAACCATATCTTCATAAGAAGTCTTTTATTTGTACCAAATTACTAAAAAGACGTGGAAGATGCATATACCGGTACTATTTTTTGGTACATAAATCTTCATTTAATCACATCAACAAAATTACCATAGCTAGAAAAGAGCATTATTCTGAGCTTTGCATATTTGTTCAGAAGCGTTGCATTCTCCCCCTTAAGTGCAACTTATATATGTTTTTTCTTCTTCTATACTATACAATTTTTTCCCCCAACTCCAGAAAGTAAGGGGTAGTCTGTTTTTGCCCAACAGAGAAGTTTGATGAAATTAAATAAAAGAAAACTACTTGCAAGCAGAGGAACCCAAAATGATGAGAGAAGAAGAGACCTGCTTAAAAGGGACCAATGCACTTCACCTGCAGAGTTTTAGAGAAAGATAGGTGTAAGCTGCGCTAAAACTTGAAGACAGATACGTTAATTCTTTGTCAGGAGGAGACAGCGTGAGAGAGGAATCTAACTGGATATTCGGTGAACGGAGCCTGTCAGCTTGCATTGCAGAGAAATCCTCTTATACCTCAAAATTTCAATTAGGTGGGGATGCGATTTGGTGTGGTATGCCTCTCTCATTCTGCACAGGAAGTACAAGGTGCAATGAGGAAGGATTTGTCACAGCAGAGACAGGTCTGCTCCACCTATGCTACGATTTACAGAACACAAACGCACAGACACAGAACAAGAGCTCCACTCCAAACGCCAAAACCATTTCAAGTAGCAACAGAGGTACACTTGATGCTGCTTCAGTGTTCATTGAGCAGTGTAGCAATTCAGTTTGTTCCACTGAGGAGTTTAGAAATCTTGACTGTGCAGGTTTGTGTTGGGCTTCTGTCATCTGTGTGACTGCTACAATTACATGCACCAACCTCTCCAAATGACAGTGACTTTAAGTAATTACAATGCCAAATGTTACTGCCAATGTATTTAGCTTTCTTTGATCCCAGTCTTAGAGTTTCACTTTATTTTACATCATAAATCTTCATCTTCCTTCAAGTAACATAAAGAAAAAAAATTCCTTTAAATCCTAAAATTTGTTTTAAAGTAACAAAATCACATTAAATATTTATGTTATGTTTTAAATTAAGAAATAAATTATAGTTTCTGTGTTATCTGAAATTTGAGCATCAATATTAAATGCACTTCACCTGCAGTTTTAGAGAAAAATTGCTGTAAGCTGCGCTAAAAGTTTAAACTATCAGAAAGTACTGGAAATTATTAGAAATCTTGTTGGAAAAACGTAATTGTGATACAAAAACAGAGTAGTGAAAGTAGATAACTAATATTAAAGTCTAGAAACTAGTTTTATAGTCAGGATTGTTTCTTATAGCCTTAAACTATGTTTCAATCACTTCTAAATCCTCACAGAAGCACCGTTTTCAGACTTCTGCCACAATGTGTTTGCTTTAGCCAAGCACAAAAAGCTGCATTGCTCTTGGCACTGAAGTTACTTGAATAAAATTTCACTAAACGTCAAAGCAGATTTACCTTACAGATGAACTTGCAAGCAAGATGTTAAGTAAACAAATTGGTTTTGAGACGGGGAGCAAACTCCACTGTGAAGATACATGGATTAATGCTGATCTTTAGAAAGATCTTCTCTTAACATCAAACAGAAAAAAGCCACAACTTTAAAGCAGCGTTCATAATATGAAAGCTAATTATACTTTTTATGCTGATTCTTTACTAAAATATATTTAGCTGAGTTCTATTTTCAAGATATCTGGTAATTGTACACCACTGCATTGCACCTATCACCTAGAAGACAGTAAATGGAGGAAAAAGCTTTCGCATAATTACCTTTAGTTTTTAAATTTTTATATATTTAAATACATTCAACAATTTACTGTTTTTACAGTTAATTCTTCAGTTTGGTCTCTCAGTAATATGTTAACTTGATCTATAAATTAGTCCAGTTGTGAAAAATAATATCATGCTGGATCAACTATGAATGTCATCCAAAACTATTTTAAAAAATACCTACAAACAAGTACAAAATATTTGCTTTAAATATTTAAATAATAGTAATAAATAAAAGTTTTTTCAAAGTACGTAATGCCTTAGTTTTAAAGTTTTAAAACAATGCAAAACTATCAAATGAAATAACTCAGTAGGGGTGGGATTGTACAAATCGTTTCTTCCCACTCCTTTTCTAGCAATAAATCAAGCTCTGCTTGACTTCAGTTAATGATCACTACTTTAAATAATCAAATGTGACTTATATATGTCTTTGTTTTTGTTTGTTTGTTTTTAACCAAAACCTTGTTCTGTATTGAGTTGGTGAAAACGGTGTGATTTCTGTCTTGCAGTGACTACAATTAATGCTTGGACAAAACCAAGACATTAAATCAAGTAAAAAGAAAGAAAACCTTTGACTTTAAATCAATAATACTCAGTCTTTACTTAGCGTATTTTCTAGACGAGGAGGAAATTGATACGTTCTTAAATAACATTTAGTAAGAGCAGAAACAAACATGAAGCAAGATTAGATTTTTAATTTTGGCAACAAAATAGGAAGCACTGTTAAGTAATATCAAATTATTATATTTTTGATCACTGTTTTCTTGTTATTAAAATATATTTCCCAATATACTTTGGTACATTTTGAAATACTGATTTAATTGTCTAAAAATAATAGAAAGTTCAATAATGGAATAATTTCCCAGTGGAAAGAGAAAGTGAAAAAGCAGCTAAAATTGATTTAGAAATAAACCTGCTGTTTATAGCAATACTCAAGCTGTTAGGAGAATTAGCATCATACCAAAAGAGTAACATCTTTAATCTGCAATTATTCCTTAAACTTTGGATAACTTCATCTTTGCCAGGCTATTTCTCACAACAATTATACTTTTAACCCTGTTTGCCTCACTTTAAGGCAATTTCAGTCAGCCAGTTTTTCTGTCCCTCTCCCAGTCCCACAACACAGAGTTAATCCATTTTGCTATCTAACCTCTTCAGCATTAAACTAACAATCTTGATACTTCCCCACTTTCCAAAAACACTCGCTCTTTTTTGTGTGTTTTTTGCTGCTCATCGTTCCCTTTCCTTTTTTTCTCCTAAACTCCATTCTGTCGTTCTGTTTCCTCACCTTTCCCCCTCTTGCTCTATTCCCAGCATCCCAGCGGGCTTTCATCTTCCCCAGGTTAGATTACTGTAAAGCACTGTCTGTCTGCCAGCATTCCTGAAAGCTTTTCATCTCTGCTCTGATTCATCTGGGGAGACAGAGAGAATTGAGGAGAGGTTCGAGGGATAGAGAAAGAGAGAATTTCAGAGGATGCCTGTAGAAACAGAGGGACAGAGAAAGGAGCAGGGAAATGACGCAGCCATGGATTTTAGAGCCTTTAGTGGTTAACCTGCACTGCAATGGGCTGATGGGAAATTTCCCTGTTAGTCTCTGGGCTTCTATGAAAGGCCTACTCATAGCTGCAAGCACACCTCGTTGGGAAAGACCAATATGTTTCACATGGACACAATAAAACATGTTACCATTATGAGCAAAGATGCCGTTTACGCCAAAATGTCTAATGTTAGTACAAGGAACACTTGAACAGGATTAAAATGAAACTAAACGATTCTCCCAAAAGACAAAAATGATTTATAAAGGATAAAAAATCCCAATCTTAGGAAAATCTGTGTTTTTAAAGATGCACTCAATCAATTTTTGATCTATTGTAAAAATGTTCCCAGATGTCTTAATTACAATTAAGCCATTTTTAGCCCCTCCCCCCCAAAAAGTGTGGATTTATAGGAAATAGTTTCTGTAGAGCAGCAGTAGTTCATCAGAAATTCAATTCTGAGTTGGCATGAAGTAAACCTACCCCTGTTTCACACCATCCATTTGTTTACAGGCCCTCCCACTATTTTACAGCTCCTCACAACCCCAACCTAACATTACAGGTGAAACAAAAGTGCGGAAGAATATTGGAGCTATCCAGCAGGACAGTTTTGTCTACAAGACGATGTGTCCAAATAGAGTGGAGTAGATGGCTTGTAGCCCACCCATTGTAATTTGTATATCTCAACTCCAATATTTTCAAAAGGCATTTTTTGTCTGCTCCTGATTCACAATAGTTTGAATAAAGAAATACTAAGAAATGCCCTTTTAAGTTTATGTCCGTATATGTCTACAAGAGCATGGTAAAAACGCAATATATAACACAATACACAATATACAACATAATTTTAATCAAAGTGGGTCTTTAGGTGCATTTTTTCCTCCTAATAGTTGTACATCAAACTTAAATCACTCTCATTTAGGTAGTTCCATTTTTAATGGGCTTTGAATGTTAATCAAATGAAGGAGGAGGCCTCGAGATGTGTTATCAAAACAGACTAGTAAGTGATCTCAAACGACAACCCACATCTTCAACAGTTTGACAACTGCCAAGCCTTAAGAGAAAGAACATACAAGATGCAAATGCAACAGAAAATATGCCCAAGTATGGTTACATTTACATACCTCTCCAAACATACGTGCCTCGACAGCTTACAAACAGAGGCACAGGTTTAATTACATAAGGCCCTCCAGCTGTTTATTGCTCAGCTTCAGCGTGTGTGTATTTGTGTGTTTCTCATATGTGTTTTTGTGCATGCCTGAGTGTGGTGTTGTTGTTTAGACAGTGTCAGTGGGTGAGTATCCAGCTGTAACTACATGATTTTCTTCACGCTTACTACCACAATATGCAAATGCTGTGTGTGTGTGTGTGGGGGGGGGGGGGGGGGGAGAATCCACCATGTAAATCAACATGTGTCTTGGTATTGGGTTAACATTAAATATTAGCATTTTTAATCACCATGCATTTCATAAGTCATTATTAATGACCGTACATTCATATGTATTCGTCAAAAAACTGTCAAAGCACTAGTTTTTATACCAAAGCAGAGGAATAGCTGTAAAGTTCCCCCTAGCAGGTTTCCACAGAGTCTCTTATGAGTTGGGATCTACACGGTATGGGGGCGGCTGCATCCATGTGTAAAAATAATATCTTGTGCTTTGCAGACACTTTTAAAACAAAGTCTAATAAATCCTAGACTTGTCACCACAAAATAAATGAAGTAACGAGGAAAACAGGTGGTTGTTCAGGTGGTCAATTCAACTAAATTGTTATCAGGAGCAAAAAACTAATAATGATTGCAGCAATTTTGCAGTGGATAGATAGTTGTCCACAGAATTACAACAAACAAAAGGCTGAATAAGTTTTAAAAGGAATGATTTCTATTTTATTTTATAATCTAGCACTACAAAAGTTAAACTATCACTTACAAATAAGTAAATAAAATATTTCTTCCCTTTCATTAAATGATGGAATCTGCAGAAAATTAATATATACTACTGGACATGCTGGTACACATGATATTCGTCCCAGTTTGGGTACTACTGTAGTTATTTTTATGCATAAATGCACATGTTTGTGCATAAATCTAAACCTTTATACCATGAAATCTCACATCACCAAATATCCTGTAACAAATTAACTCCAAACCCATCTTCGTCATGGTCTCATCAGAAAAGCAGCCGAAGGGCTAAATTAACACACCTCCTTTCAACTTTGAGTACTGTTAACTACAGTCTGGGTAAGAGCTACAAATTTGGACACAGACACATGGGTTCACTCAGCCCTCCCTTCTTTCCTTATCAGTTGCAAAGGTCTTTAAGTGTACCAAAACAGTAGGGACACTGGAAACTGTTCATTTTTTCAAGATTGTGTTTTTAATCTGTTGTATGAAAAGTTGCTGACATTATAGTATTTAAAACAAAATCGATTAAGGCAATTAAGATCCTATTGTACACGGTTTTGCAGAAGTTTTCCTAAACTCATAATGGTATTATTATTCCGTTTTGAATACAGCTATGTAGTGTCACTCTGTGGGGAAATCAACGTTTCCATGTTTCAGCAGAGCTGCAACTTCTTAAAATGAAGTGTTTGGCTTCTGTATGACAAGGCTGGTTTTGAAACTTTTACAAAACATGCCGCTTTAATGTCTAAAAAAAAATTTCAGTGTTGTTTCACCTTGAAATGAACCACTTTTTATTAAAAAATCTGTACTGTATCCATTTATTACATAAATACTCTGAACTTTAGTGAAACGAGTACGGGTCATCATACAGATATGTGTGCAATATGCTCCACCTCATGGAAAGCATGAAATGCAATTTCATGTTTACAAATATACAATTTATCTCCATTTGAATTCAATGTTCTGCTAAAGGATCCCGATTTGAAAACTCATTCTAAATCAATGCTTCATCCCCAATCCAGCTAAAAGGTGCAAATCCATTTCCTTCACTTTAAACTATCCCAATTGACTATTATGCTTTCCATCTCCCCAGAGGTTGTGTATTTTTGCAAACCTAGTCATAGCCCCTTAGCATCGTGATATTAGATGTGTGCATGTGTCTAAGGGTCTTAGCCCAAGAGATGACGGCACTACAAGAAGACTGGTTGAGGGATTAACTTTGCTGTCCTGCTTCAGCTCTTTACCATTTTAATGAGGCAGGGCTTCGGGGTCTTTCTTCTGCCCCAGCCATCTGTGTCATAGCCTGGGCCTTGGGAAAGTGTACAGCTGCAGTGGTTCAGAGACATTTGCAACACAGCACAATCATTGTATGAGGAAATAGAGTGAGATATGGCAGGGATGAGAGGGAAATGAAAAAAAGGTGAATGAAGGAAAACAGACATATGGGAAAATGTGGGTGTCTATTAAAGATGTGTACATGCAAACCTCCTTGTGCACCTTTTTCAGAAGAAAGGAGTAATTTAGGTCTTTCTATGGACCAACCTCCAAAGCCTCTCTGGTATGCACCCTGATAACACGGAGGAGGAGGATTAACTCTCAATTGAGGGAACTGTAATTACCTGCCTGCTGATAGGAATTTTACAGTTGCCACCAAGAAAAAAAAACAAAAAAGAAATCTACATTCAGAAAGTCAGACATGAAAAAAGTTAACTAAACAAAAAAAACAAAAAAAGAAAGTACTTTATCTATTTTTCCTAAATGTATGGTTTAAAATAAAAACTAAAAAAATGAAAGTCAGTAGGCCTGGTAGAATGATTTATTTTCAAACTTATATCATATAAGGCGCTCTGAACTATAAGACGCATTAAGCGACACAATAGATTCAGAGATAAGTCCGTCAGACTTTATTTACTGCATTCACAGTAATTCTAGAACTTATTTGTAAAACCCTACACAACAGCCACATTAGACGAGTAGACCACGTTGGCGTATTCACAATACCTGCAGCTAAGAACCTCATTTACAATATGTAGAAAACAAACTGATGCCACTAAAACAAACGTTTCTGTGACTACGGTAACTTCCAACCTTGTTAGTAAAAGGTTAAAAGAAACACAGTCCGACACTGCTACACATTAGCTGCGTTAGAGTATTCACAATAACAACCAACCTTGTTTGCAGCTCGTAAAAATACAGCCCAACATTTAACAGAGCGCATTGTACCTCTCAAAATAGTTTCAACATCAGTTAGTGCAACCAGAGTTAAACCATATATAAGGCACTCCAGTTTATGAGGAGTATTGTTGTTTTTTGAATAAGAAATGAAGGCTATTAAATGTGTCATAGTGTCGAAAATACAGTAAAAGAATTACTGCATGAAATTGCAATGTACTAGAAGAACAACAAAAAAATACATTTAACGAGAATGTTAAACTATCTAACAAAATTTCAATAGTTTTGGAAAATAGGTCTGCAATCAAAAGTACTTTTACGCCACAAAGCACAGGCAAAAACATACAAAGCAAACTTTTTCTTATGTCTGTTATAAGCCTGAAAACAGCACAAAGCTTCTGTCACCGGAGAAGCAGAATAGAAAAACCACAGCAGTGTCATGGGACTTGACAGGATCAGACAGCAGGAAAAGCAAAAGGGCAGAGAAATCTGGTGATAGATCAAAGATGCTTTTGTGTTGGTGTGAGCATGTGATTGTCTGTGTTTTCATATGATAAAATCTTAGCAGAACTTAGACTGGGAAGGAAAAAACTTTCAAAACCGTCCCAGCAAAGCAAAATATTCACCACAGCAGGGGATCTCCACGAGTTCTCTCAATTGGACAAAGAACTTGACAGTCATCACAGGGGGTCAAAAGGGTGGTCAAAACTCAAGCAGGCCACAATGGGTCTTTGGATATTCCACACTGATACACACAGATGCATACACACGCATCTTCTATGAAGGAATGCATGGCTAATCAACTCAACTCAATCGAAAAAAAACTCAACCTAGAACTTATTATCTGTGTTTGTCATTGATTAAAGGCTTCATAAAAAGGAGGAACCAGACTAGCTAAAGAGTGTTACTCTTGCAAATCCGTGCAACCATGGAATTTAATGTGTTACAATAGAGAAGGCCTTGAAGAGGAGTTATTGATGCAGGCTGAAGTCCACTTCATGGTGAGTTTGGAGCTGAGAGTGTAAGACTGAGAACCATTTCACAGCTAAAGACGGTTGGCCTTGGGGCAGAAATGCCTTTGGAGAAGAGCACAGCTCAGTCCTATGACCTCAAGGTTAAAGGACAGAACGCAATAATTACAGCCACTTGCTCTTGAATTGGACTTTGTCTCAAATCTTTTGCACACAGATACAGAGTTAAATTGATTTGCTTGCAAAAACATCAAAGTCAGAGTAAAATAGTATATATGCACACATTAAAAATATTACTTGTTCCTGTCAGCAATCCCAATAAACTTGTTAAACAGTGCTCCTATGCAGCCATAGCTCTTTGTCTCCCACCATCCTTAAACATTTTAATATTAGTTCTGTTTACTTTCTTTGACTTTTCTGTTCTCATCTCCTAGTTTTAGGATACAAAACAGTTGGCCACAGGCGCCAAATTAACTCCCCCGTTTTACCTGAACAGCCTTCCCAGGAGGACCTTCAGATACTAAGAGGCAAGTAACACTGTCCATGTCTCTATACTGCTTTTCCAGCTACCCTTACTCACAGGTTTATGAGAATCTAAAAGAAATACTAGGACTAAAGAGCAACTTTCTCAGAAAAAAGGTCAACATTTAATAAATTGAGAAATAAAGAATCACTGAGTGCAGAAGCACTGCAGCAAGGACTAATTTAAGAGGTCACAAAAAACCCTAAAACAACTTTCAATTAACTGCAGACCACACTTTCAGAAAAATACCCTTCCAGCAGTCAAATATAGTGGTGGTATCTTGGTGGTCTGGGGCTGTTTCACTGCTTTAAGACCTAAAAGACTTGCTGGGGTAAATGGTGGCATGAATTTTGCTGTCGACCAATGGATCCTGAAGGAGAATGTTTTCTTTTTCTTTCTATTTTGTTTGTGACCTCAACACAAAGCTTTAATCAAACGAGATGCTCTGGTATGACCTAAAACAAGCAGTTCAATAGTCAAAAACCCTCCAATAATGCATAGTTATAACAATTCTGCAAAAAAATGGAAAACGTTTTTTTTTTTTTTTACACAATTTAAAAAGACTCTTTGCCATTTATCATGAAGACTTGATTGCAAGTGTTACTGCTGAGTGTAGACAAACCAGTTATTAGGGGGGCAATCATGTTTTTCACACAGGGCAATGAGGACTTGAATGTTTTCCCCATAATAAAAAAAAACATTTCACTTGAAAATTGAATTTTAGAATTACTTCTATTCTTATTTGTCTTATATTGAATTTTAGTTTATTGATTTAAAACCGTTCAGTGGGAAAAGATACAAACTAAAAAAAAATAATTTGAATGAGGTTTCGAGTACAACATTGCTGTGACTGCTTAAAAGACCCAACTAGTCAAAGTAGGTGAACATCATGTGGAGACACCATTGTTGTTGCAATGTCACATGATCAAGGGAGAAGAGTTCACCTGCAGGTTTTGTTTTTTTGTGGTGTTTTGTGAATAGAGACTATGGGGATTTTCTGGTATTTTTTGCTGACCCCTTCAATTTACAAATTTACCTGAAATGAGTTTAGAAACCTTGAAAATTAGCTTTTTTTATTTACATAATGCTGAACTTTATTACTTTTGAATGTTTTGAACAATGGACCTGCCTCGGCATCTCCAGTGTCAGGTCAAGGTTAAAGACCCACTCCAATCATCTTTTGATCCATTTTAAAAGCGTTCACAGTGGTCTTTCAATTAGGATTTTGCTGTTTGAGGCAAAATCCAAAAACCTGTGCCATTTTTTTAGAACATAGGATTAGGGTTCTGCAGTATGACAGGAGTACAGTAGAAATACCCTTCTAAGTTGTGGGCAGGACTGTTGGTGCGTAGTAACCCTGCCCTGACTTCCCATCATCCCTTTGCTTTACAAGCTCTCCTGCTAACTCACAGACCTTCACAATCCCAACCTGGTGCAAGAAAAATGGAAAGCAATATTGGAGCTATCCAGCTGTACGGGTTTGAGCCAAATACCAGCTCAGACGAGGAAAACAAACGAAAACGAATATTTACATATATCCATTGGTCTGCAAGAGGATGCATCGGAATGAAGAGGAGCAGGGAGCTTGTGCCCTGCCAACTGCAGGTTTAAGTCTCAGCTACAGGATTTTCCAGGTGCATTATTTTTGTCTGCTCCTGATTCACAAAAATGTGAATAAAGAAATACTCAGAAACCCAATATTAAACTTAATTTTCTTTATATATGTCATCCACCATTAGAAAAATGCCACAAGATTACGTTAAACCAAAAACACAATTTTCATTGGAGTGGGTCTTTAAAGTCACTACATTATATTTTGCTTTTGGAGATTTTTATCTCCAGCCTGAAGCCCACCTTGTTCAATTAAAACTACTGCAAGATAAAAGGAGGGTGTACAAAAAAAAGGAGAATGTCCGGATAGTCATGCTGAGCTGTTTGATTCCAAACTGCAGGTGCACAATAATCCCCCGACAGGAAAGGGCCCAAGCTCTGAGGCTCGGTCCAATCACCCACAGCTGAGGTTAACATTCATCTCTCCCTTACGCTGTGCTCAATGGAACACACACAGCAGAATGCACAAAACCTCTCACAACTTTTAGTCAGAGCTCAAATCAACTCACAAAACAGAAATAGCCAACATGTTTGTTATAAACAAAGGCTTTATGGATCACATGTGCCAGTGTGTGACTAATTATTATTTTTTCTTTGTGTATTAGTGTGTGTCATTGCTCCTGCCTGACTGCTCCCCATTCTCATCTTGTCCTTTCAATTCATGCACACAGATGAAAGTGGGACTTGTGTGTAATTAATTGGATATGTTTGTAATTAGTGAGTAAGTGAGTGAGTGAGAAATGCACGCAAGCCTCCATTTGTTTTGTCTGTTGTGCCTACCAGCAGCATAGGAAAATAAAAACTGATTACACAGAACACTAATTAGAGAGGAATTATTTAATTAATAATATACATATATACATTAATGTTTGCCTCACTTCACAGGATTCGTTCTTATTCCATGGATGTGCGTCATTGGTTATGGGAACAATCATATACATTCACCAGGCTTTCATCTAAATGAACATGGAAACACAATTTTGAGCTATAATTACTGTGTTGTTGACCATGAGCCTGATCCTGGGGAAGCATAAGGCTGATTGGATATTAATGGCATATTTGCAGGGAGAAAATTGGCCGTTGGACGGAGGGCTCACTAATGAGCTTGGAAGTCTGAGCTTAAACAATAACTCTTCAAGTTTTATTTGCTTGGTTTTAAATTTAAATATAATTCTAATAAACTCATACATTATGTTGGAAATATGATGTAACATTATATTTATCACTAATATTTATTCATATGTCTAATTATCCTCAGTTTGATAAATCATTGTATGAATGTATGACTGATGATTGTATTGTTTTTTTGTTCTATTCTTATTTGATTGCTTGAAATAAACCATTTCCAAATCCAAATCCAAAATGTATGTGATGCTACTCTCATCTCACTACGTTAAGAGAATTGTAAATATGATTTAAAAGCAACAGCCGTGAAAAGACCTAAACCTCAGTGGAAACTTCTCTTTCATTCATTTTCTACTGTTTAATCCCTTTCGGGGTCACGGGGCTGCTGGAGCCTATCCTGGCCATTTGTGGGCAAAGGCAGGGTACACCCTGGACAGGTCGCCAATCTGTTGCAGGGCCACAATCACACACTCATTCACTCTCACGCTCACACCTAGGGACAATTTAGAGTTGCCACTTGACCTATGAAGCATGTTTTTGGACAGTGGGAGGAAACCAGAGACCCCAGAGAGAACCCACGCATGCACGGGGAGAACATGCAAACTCATGCAAACTGTTTCGGGTACCCCAGCTGGGACTTGAACCAGGGGCCTCTTGCTGTGAGGCAAGAGCGCTAACCACTGCGCCACCGTGCAGCCCTTTTCTTTTTATATTTCTATTTCTTAAAATTTTAAATTTATATATACATAAGTGGGACATTACATTAGAACTGTGATTTTAGGCTATTATTAGCTACAGTTATTATGAATTAAAAAAACAAAGGACTACTGGCTTAAATGAAAACGTCCCTGCTTTGCAGCTGATGTCCCATTACACCCCCAGCAGCCACCATGAAAGCTTGTAGCTCTGTCAGAACTGTAAAATGTATAGACTCTATACATTTAGAGATCTGGATTCTGTGCACGCCTGTTCAGTGTTTAAGCAATCATAAAGTTTGTTAATTGTTTGAGAATACTGAAAACTGGCTTCAAGTGTGTGATGTGTTTTAAACCCCAAACCAAAACAAAACAATCCTCTTTTGGGCTTTTTTAAAATGGTCCCCTGTGGTCTTTTATTGTAATTATGCCACTTTTAGTAAAAGTTGAAACAACGTTCTTGTTTTCAGGACATACTTTCTGCACAGCGGCAGTAATTCACAAGAAAATTGCCTCTAAACTGAGGGTCTACCACAGTCAATGGGGGCATATTTTTACACAAATTTTGTAACTTCAACTTAGATGAGAATTTAATAATCGTTTTCTCTCGTGATTTTTTTCTGAGCTTCCCTGACCTTTAGAAGACACAAGCAGCCAGTCAAAGGCAACAGCTGTATTGTGATCTTTTTCATTTTGGTTTGTGTCTGCAGAGTCCTAATTCCTTTGAAGTATGCATGCTAAATTACACCATAGAGCATGTGCAATCACGCAAATTAAATAGAATGTAAAAATGCAAAACCTTACACTGAGCAAATCATTGACACCGATTGTATCCCAAAGCATGTACAAGCCTTTGAATCCACCAAATCAATCTTTCACAAGAGGTGGACGTGAGGGTGGACACCCTTTTCCAGAAGACTACAGAAATGGATTACAGTGGATCCCTCCAGACCTATCCACTTTGTCTAACTTGCAGTACCACCCTGTGTTACCATAGAAACAAGGACTGGTGCGACATGATGAGGACTATTGAAGAGAAAAATAGAATAGAGAAGGAAGAGTCCACCTGCTATTCAACACCAGCAACATAATTTAGCAACAGTCAAGTCAGTATACAGCAGAAGCAAAGAAAGAAGTTAACTTGTACTTTCTCTGTTAAAAACTGACTTCCAGCTTCTTCTGTGCTCTGATTGTAAGTAGTACTGTTCTATTTTCTCCTATATCTCTTATCATTCCTCTTCTGACGTTTATTGCAACAACCTCTTCAAGTATATCTGTGTTATCAATGGGTTTTTCTCTAAATTGGTCAAAAACAATTGCAATTATTGCTATTTAGATATTTCTAACAAATAAGAAAGCAATAAATAAAAGCAATAAACAAGGTAAGAAAGTTAAAAGTAATCTTTCTTTATTACTCACCAGCTTTAATGGGATATTTGTTTTTTTTAATCACTTTTACTAAAAAGAGGATTTATCACTGCACTGTGACTCCTTTACCCTGCAGTGTTTAAGGAAATGTTTGAAGACAGTTAATTTTATGTTTCCTGGTGTCAGTGACGCTTAATGTAATATTTGCATTGATGTAATCTTGTGTGATTTGGAAGGAATGTCAAATAAACTATACTTTAACCACATATCACTTATTATTCAGTGATAAAAGCGTGATTAATGACCCCAGATTGCAACCGTTTTTACGTTATTTCATGTACTGCTACAGCAGTATGCTGCTTTTAGTTACCAACCATAAATTGCTCAGTTTTAAGAAGCTTGTGTTACTTTAGAGCAATTAGGGAGTCATAAAAGTGTATCCATGCCTGTCACCGTTTGGTGTCCATAAAGACAGAGCTGTCACGCTGATGAAACAATCTGACCCACTAGAGGCCAGGGTGCTGAGGCTGATAAAGATGCTCATAAAAGGATTTATATTGACTGTCAATGTCTAGAGATTCCTATCAGGAACATATAGATGCAACACCCATGCACATTTGCAATAGGCCAGTTTCATCTTTGATATTTATGTTACATAGTGATTGTGTAGCAACAGATAAAAACCAGCTGATGCTGGTTCTGATTTAAGGTATTGGATGACAAGAAGAAATTACACAGATCAGATGTGATCATATGCAGGGACATCCTCTAATGCCTTTGGCCAACACACACCTAAACACATTTTGACACATAACACAGTAGGCCTGGTTATCCTATCATTACTGCAGCTCAGATTCCCTTTGAAAGACAACATAACCCAATTACTCGCATCCTGTTTTTGACAAAGACAATATTACGATGTTCAGATAGGTATTATTACAAAGAGACACATCCTACTGACAGCCACCATATTTACCATTGCTTAGAACCCCCAGAAGTGGCGCCTAGATTAAAGGGTGGATAGCTTTTATAAGACAGACATGATCTGTGGCTTTAAATCACCTGTTTTCTTTTTTTTTTTCTCAGAGTAAAGAAAATTGTTTAAATTGTATCAAATGCCAACACAAAAACAATAAATCTGGCTTCTAAGGGATTTTTTATAAACACCTGATAACATATTTGTTATTAGGAATTC
Source organism: Oryzias latipes (assembly GCF_053564925.1). Classification (NCBI taxonomy): domain Eukaryota; kingdom Metazoa; phylum Chordata; class Actinopteri; order Beloniformes; family Adrianichthyidae; genus Oryzias; species Oryzias latipes. Next base: position 17,522,614 of record NC_136259.1, read on the forward strand.
ACTATTTCTGCATTGTAAAACTACTGATTTCAGGACATTATAAATATGTTTTATGCATTCGATCTAACTATATATATTTCATTTACTATGTCATTTTTGTAGCGTCAGCTTTGATTTGTCCGGTTGTCCTTACACTCTAATTACAGTTTAATTCAATGAAAAAAGTAAAAAAGAAGTAATGATTTAAAAATTTTAACACTTGACTGGAAAGTGGTACCATTTCAGTTTTACCACATTCTGTTATACCCCTCTTTAGATCCTATTGAGAGCATTTTTCTGTTTGTTGAAACGATCCTTTGGGGGGTATATTACACATAAAAGTGCTGCACTAATTTGGCAATAGTGTGGTACGATCAGAGTTCTATTGTTTTTGACCACCAGGGCACAGCACAAGTAAAATGAGACTGAAAAATGATTTAAATTACTTCTCCTCTCTTAAAAAAACATGAATAAATTATTAAGAGTAAGTACCGGGTCCTTGAAAAGGCTTTGATAAAGAAACATTTGCTTCATACAATTTTGGCTCAGTGCCCATCACCAAACAGGTCGTGTTGGGAAATCTGTTCAACTTAAAAAACTCAGCTTTAACCTCGGTTTAATTTAAAAGGTGTTTCTGAAAAAAGGATAATAGACACAAAAATCTGAAAAAGGTTGGTTAAGAAATAAATGGGAAAGTTTAAGGGTTTCCTGTTCAATGTCAAGTTTACAAGTGTATTACAAGTCAATAACGAGGATATGCAGAAAAGCTTTTATGACAGCTGTTGCTTTGTGTAAATATAATGACGAGCAAGGATGGTGGGATGGAAGCAAAGGTGGGGAGATGGAGGTGTAGTGAGCAAGAATCCTTCATTACCAGAATCCATTAGTGTATAAATGAACAGTAGACATAAAACAAACAGGGAAGAGTAATTACCATGCACTGAGGTACTAAAGCACATTTAGGCTTTTGAGTTTGTCAAGTGTTTATGTGCAGATTATCATGCAGTCTCCGCCATAAGAGTTCCAAAGGCTTCCAGAAGTCATAAACACCACATTGCTTTGTGCTACCAAAGATTCTCTCACGGCTGGTTGCCATGTGATCTTCTAATTAACACATAGGCAAAGAGAGGCTCCATTGACACAACAGCAATACACCAAAATTCCCTATCAGTGTTCTTAAAGCACTGCTGCAACGTACCAGTAAAACAAGACAAGCAATAAATCATGGCAAAAGAAAATCTTGACAGTTCTAAAGATAATGTGGAGAAAAGCCGAGTGAATCTGTAACACTAATGTACAGAAATACATAGCAAATATACCAAAACATGTCTGCCTGGTGCCTATAATTATTTTTTTTTACTTTTTTTGACACACATTACTACAAAACATTCATTGAGTGATTGTTATTATTGATTAAAGCTGCAAGCAGTGTTGTATGGCCTGCAGGTGCATCCGGCCCCCATTACCCCCTTTTTACCTGCCCTCACCTCCTTTACTCCCCCACCAGCCTGGTCAGAGCTGCACATGCCTAACTCGTAAAAAATAAATAAAAAAATTACTTTTTTCTAAATGCCACCTTTTCTGTTGGTTTTATCTCCATAGCAACCATATCATTTTTTTGTGTGACGATCAGGTTTATGTAATTTTTGGAAAAATCGACAGAAGTAAGGTTTTGGAATTTTACTTGGCAACAGAGGTTGTGTTTTTAACGACACCCACATTCCTAATGTGAATATCTTAGGTCATTTTGTTTTGTTTAGCTTAAGCCAGGGAAATTTTCACAATATTCTGGTTAAAAAATGTGAAAGCAATAGGAAAACGCCCTGTTTTTTTTTTATTCAAGATGGCTGTCTCTTCTCAAGGTCAACAAAGCTTTAGTTGTGGTTGTAGACCTAAGCTGGCAGTGTCTGTGTAAAAACTGTGTAAAGATTGCTCGAACAAGTTATTTCGCCAAATATCACTCTTAGCCACAAAATAGCCGCCAAGCTGTAGGTTCTGTGGCCATCCCATAATAATTTCAGAGCTTCCTTAGGTTAACCCCAAAAGGTGTGGTTTCGTTAGTGAACTTTACAAGATTTAATTTGAGCCCCTTAAGAGCTTTTGACTCCATTCATTTGTTTAACATTTTCTCCTGCTGTGAGGTCATCATTTTTTATGCCCCAAAGTGTGTTTTTTCCTGGGTACTAGGTGAATGCTAATGTTGGTGAGTTTTTGGGCATGTGGTGGGGGCAACATTTTCACTCAAAGGCACAGTAAGAAACTACAGTAACTACATCTCAGAGGGTTTTTTTTTTTCTTTTTCTAAATCTTACACCAACAGCTTTAAAGATTTGTGTTTGTGGAAAAAAAGAAGCCCAATGATCCACAAACACCACTAAATATAGATTTAAAGCTTTTAAAACTGATACTTTACAGAGATATCTGACACTGAATCCCTCCTCAATTAATCTTCTTCATGTCACTTTAAAGCTTGCCTCTGACCCAACACAGCCACTGTACTTTCTTCCATGCTCACAATAAAAACCCCTTCTCCCTGATGAGCGTTCGCCGCAGCTTTCTTGACATACAGGGGAAAGTAATGGAAATAAAGAGAGTAAGACAGACCAACAGAAAGACAACATAGAAGACTTTAATTAAATAATGAACGAGGTCTTATAAGAAAAGACTTTAAAACAGGTAAAAAGGACATATAACTAATCTACGTCAAAAATCTACTTTGTTCAATCAAAACTAATCATATTTTCTTTAAAGCCTCGTTAATAACATTAAACTGAGAAAGATGAAAAAAATAACAACCTTGATGGAAAGTAAAAGCAAGGTAATAAATGAAATTTAATTAAAATGAAGCTCAAGTAGAGTGAGAGGCAGGAGATAAACTGATTCTGATATAAAGAGGGTGGCAAGCATGACTGCAATGATTCTCTGAATCAGCTCATAAACACAAAAGATGGAAAGCAAAAAAAAAAAAAAAAGAAACAGCAGGTCCCCATGTGTCTGACAGTGCTATGGATGATTTATGGCATGCATCGCCCAGCTATGTAATTGGCCGCCATATTGGGTTTCAAGGGTTAGAATAAAAGTATGAGAAAAGAGGGGATATTTTGTGGATCAACACCAGCAAAAAATGTAAACCCAATAGTAAGGCCAGGTTTGAAAAAAAGGAACATTTCAAGAAAAGTGTAATATCTCCTTTTTTCACTGTAACATCTTCAACAGTCAAAGGGATGTTCCTTAACTGCACATAAACTAATTTCACTCGTATGAACACTGTAATATTCTGTCATGAAACAGTGAGATCTACTTAAATCAAATGAGAGATGTGCATTCATTTTCAACCAGATCAATTAGAATAGTAGAAGGAGAAAATTTACTACACAGAATTGGTAAAAACAAAAGTATTAAGGCGCTAAAGCTCTGTTCACGCCGAACACCTGCAGAGTGATTTAGGCAGTGGGCATGGCGTGGCTGTCAGGCAGCAGCATGTTTTGGGCGTTGTTGCATGTAAAGAGGTAAAAAGTTCAGAACTTTAGCAAAGAAGATGCAATGCATCAACCAATCAAGGACCCAGTTTTGAGCCGTGACGTGTTGATGATTACCTAGTGGAGTCCAAAGACTCTGATTATTCTCCTTCTGAATTTTGTGATATTTTTCTTTTTTTTCATTGAGAAAATAATCAAAATGTCTTCCAATTTTATTCCTGTTTTTATTTTTTCTCTTTTTGGTCCAACATGGGACAGCAAGTTGTCAAACTGGGTCATGGAGACGGAAGTGCAGCTGAAAGAGCTGTCATTCAGACACAGCTGCTGCAGTAGATGGTGAAACTCCCCGTACTGGGAGAATCTCTGAATGATCTCATAAATCTTACTGATGCTTTTGTAGAGCTCTTCACAATGAATACATCTGATCTTTCAACATCTAAGTGTCTTCTATGCCTTGGATATGAGATATACAGCTAATGTTTTCATGTACCGATGACGCTAAAAACTTTAAAAACTTTGGATTTGACGCGTGTATCACATTTGGTGTGAACACAGCATAAAGGCCCGTTCACACCGGGACGAATTTCGCGTGCGATATTCGCCGACGTTTATCGCCTCGTCACTAAACAAAGGGCACCAATGTGAGTGTGCACACCGACGTGAAAAACGCCACGCGTAAAAGCGTCACTTTTTAAAAAACGCCCCGGGTTCGTTTTTTTGATTTGACGCGCCGCGTCAAAATCTATTAGACCAATGAGAATGGCGCTTTTGCACACGTGTCTGGAGCTTCTGAAATTACAGTAAAACACAACTTGGGGGCGCTCAAACACAAAACTGTTTTGCTGAGCACACATACGTCACTGCGAAGAAGATATACGCCAAGTAGCATCTACACTGCCGCGAAGAAATAAGACGAAGAAGATGCACTCACTGACGGACATTCTAAAATATCCCCGAAAACGCTCATGATAAATTTTCAGCTCTTGTACCAGTCGATAAAACTCCCCATGTTCTTCTCTTCTCGTAACTATGGGATGTACCCAAAATCGACGTATTTTCCGGCGTCTTTCATCATTCAACAGAACAATAATTTCTTCATCGCTGGAACTGGAGCTAGACGTACTGGTGCTGGAAATATTCATCTTTTCTTTGTTTGATTCTGACAAGCGCGTAAATACTTGCTCTCTTTCTTTTTTTTTTAAGATAGAACAACAAAGTAAGGGTATTTTTTCTAAAATGGAAATAAATTCTTTAAACGCTGTTTAGAAGTTTTGTTTTATCAAAAGCTTTTTTCTTCAAAGTTGAAACAATCTTTAGAGATGTGCAATAGAAAATTAGATTTATTACCTCACATGATATTAATGGAAACACAAAACTGCCCAAGACCTGCTTAAAAGAAAAAAATATCACACACATTTGGTTTTGTGAGGGAAACTCTTCATATGCCTGATTTAAATATTAATTAAAAAAACATAAATGATCTCTTATTCTGAAATAACCCACTTGATTAAAAAAATACTTAAAAAGGTTCAGTTTGGCGTTCATCTTCCCGATTTCAGAATGATTTATTAACATAACCAAACACACTCACTCATGATAGTACACACTTGTTCTTTAACAGGAAAAGGAATTCAGGGAAAGTCCTGTTTGTCAGTTTTGTTGTCCAAGGAGCCAAACAAGATATAAACATCTGTTCTCCCTCTCATCCAGCTGCATTACTCCTCCCCAACTACTTTTCCCTTTTTTTAGCCTCTCTATCTTTCCCACAATTGATGAAACACCTTAGAGTTATTCCCACCATTTTTGTTTTTCTCCGTGAGCGGAAGAGGCCGATGACTTCTCCCTTTAATGAGCATGCATGCTTTCCTCAACTCACTCCTCAAACACACCCTTTTGCTGACAGCTTGCTTGGTAGAGGATAGTTTGTGTGTGTGTGTGTATTTTAGAAGTGTTTATATGTGTGAGTAGAGGGAATGGAAAGTAAAGATCTAGATATTGTTGCTCTGTGGTTGGAGCAGACCAATAACTTCCCTCATTAATGAGTGAGTTTTGTGTTGCTTTCTTCTCTCCTAGCACAGTGAGTCAACACAGATGGTCCTCTAAGGAGAGAAGAGAAGATGCACTCAAATAAGAAAAAGGAAAAGAGAACGAGGGGAGGATAATACGTATAAAAACTGGAGAAAAATGTCACAAAAAAAAGAAAAAACGTGGACTGACAGATGGAAATAAATAAACCCCTTTTAAAAAGGTTACAAAGGGAAACTGTACACTTTCTGGCACAACAGTCGCAGACTCCAGACAAAAATGCCTACATCCATGTTCACATACCTCACTAGCCTCAGGTAGTGCTGTCAAAACCTCTCTTACCAAACTGTAATCCCCTCAACCTCCTTTTCTTTAGCCTAGTGGTTTCTAAACCCCACTTATGTTCTCACGTTGCATTCAGTGCTGTCTGTAGTAAGATTAAATCAGGGAATTTCTTTCAGTCATAAATCACTGACTGTTCACTAAAGGCACTACTTAGGTCCTTAAACCAAAAAAAAGAAAAATGAATATATTTCCCAGTGTTACAATCACAATATTTAGTGACCTTTAACATTAGACCAGGGATATCCAAACCTTTTTCAAAGAGGGATAGATTTGGTGAAGTGGAAATGTGTGAGCCTAACATTTTTTTTAAACCATTGTAATAACAATAAATTTAAATTATTTATTTAATTAAGGTTATATTGCCATGGCATTCTTTTAATTTCTTACCATAGAGCAAACACAACAAAATACGTTTTTAACACAATACTTGACAATTTGTCTACTTCTTATACGGATTATTCATTAGCTTGTCGTAGTTTGCGTGTCTCCGTTGGTAGCGCCGCTTTGTGGTGACTAAGGAACATAATTTAGCCAACCACAATCAGTAAATTGTTCATAAAGATTTTTGGAAAGTGCTGGGGGGCTGCATATTATTTGGCCCACAGGCCGGACTCCGGACATGACTGCATTAGACTGTCAAAACAAATGCAAATAAGCCCTTGTTGAGAAAAAGGGTTTTATTTAATTAGAAAGTCACACTATTAACCATTTATAAAGATTAGAAAAATAGTTTTAAAATGTCATAAGATTTCTAGAAACTATTATAGTAAGTTCCATGTTACCAAATAAAATAGTAAAAGCATAGCTGAGAACGATAAGAATAAAAAAAAGTTTCTTTTACGGAAGCAGAAGTAAAAACTTTTTTGCTGGAAGCAGGTTAGATGAATATTCATGAGATAAACAGTTAAGGTTGCCTGCATCAGGTTGCCTTTCCAGCTACTATTGTGTGAGTGAATGAGTGTGTGCCAGAACGTGTGTGGCAAGTGTGCTTTTGTATGTTTGTCTCTTTGTGTTGGTGGAAAATGGCTTTTTCTTAGAAAAGGACATCTACATAAAAACAGGCTGAAAATAAAAGTAGACCAACTACATTTATAGATATTTATGAGAAGTGAAGTATCTTATAGCAATTCAAATATTAGTAACATAAAGTAACTGCGAAATAAATTTATTTTACTAATTTGTGTTTAATTGATTGACATTTTCTTAGCACAAGAATAAAAGTGTTTGTTTTTTTTACAGCAAAAGGCTTTTATTACAGGAATCTTGAAACATAACTGTATTAATGTTAAAGTAAATTAACTAGACAAAAGAGAAAATGGCATCATTGTACGAAAAACAGCTCAAACTGGTTTATTCAGCCTTTTATAGATGGATTAAAAAATGTATGACGTGATAGAATAAAAATTCTGTTAGAAATTTAGTTAAAAATTTCGCTGTGAGACACAAATTTACTAACAAAAACTAGAATTTTAGTCTGTAAAACTGGATTGAATCTGATCTGTTTGAAATACACATTCTTTATTTGAACTACAATATATTTTAATCAAACCCTTAAGTATAACTTTTAGATATGAAAATAATACGTTTTTGACTAATTATTTTTACTGTAAGATTACTATGATATTTATCTCAAAAAGTTTGTTTTCTGAAAAAAATGATCCAATTTTATTGCAGGAATGACTAAATAAAAAATAAATAAATAAAATAAATAAATTAAATAAAAATAAAAATAAAAAATAAAAAAATCTTAAATAAAAATGCACAATGTGTCCTTAATTTGTGGTAAACGTCTGTCTGCTCTAAAGCTATTGATTGGTTAAAGAGTCAAACATTAATGGACAAACTTACTTACTGTATGAACACAGACACAAGTGTAATTTAAAATGAAGTCAGACCACAGGAGTAAGCAGAAAAGAGAACCTTCTTAGCTTGTAGTGCATCACCATGGAAACAGTCTATCATCTGGTTTAGCATGCTGGAGGTTTGTTGGTTTTCACCCTGAACAATTTAAGCCACATTTAGTACTTTGTCCAATCAGTGATCTAGTGAGAGCGACGGCAGCCATTGATATTTTAACAGGGACAGAAATGAGCCGCTATGCACAGTTGTATTAAAAGGCAATGGCCAGCTGAAAAGTTCTAAAATAATCACAAGCTTTTAGTTGAATCTAAGACAATGAAAAGCAAGAAAATAAATGCAAGACAATAAATTAGAAGAAAGAAATGGAGGAAGGAAAGGAAACAAGAGGAAGCAGCTATATGAGCCTGAAGCAAAACAAGAGGAAAAAAGAAATCATCACATGCAGTAAGACAATGATACATTATTTATGTACCAGTCTGTTTTTCTTCCAAATCAGTTAGGGATGTACCCTCACAGTATTCTAGAGAGTGGAAAGAAAGCACAAGAGAGGCAGACTGACTGAGCAGCAAATGAAAATAGAAAACTAAAAGAAAAGAAACAAAACACAAGGGCAGAACACAAGGGCTGAATACTTGATGAGATTAGCATTTTAATGCATTACTGAGGTAGCTGTGAGACCAGCAGCTCAGCATGGTTTCAATAATAATGATAGCAAATATAATGGCTCTGGAGTTAGCATTCACATGACTCCCTAACTCTGTCGTGGAATCGGAGACAACCAACCGAACACAACAAAAAAGAAGGCAAAAATAGAGTTATGTAACAGCTATGTCTTAACCTTTAGATAGAAAAAAGAATTCAATCATGTTCAAATTAGACATAACTGATCAATAAACGTGTGACATCTCACTATGCTGCCAGAGAAGCCAAGGAGAGTCTGCATGTTTGTGTGACCTTGGCATGTCACATCTTGTCAGTGAGGATAATATGACAGTAGAAAACTATAAACAGTGAGTCAGCATGAACCATGGATGGGCTGCTGCTGTGTCATGAGAAATATGCAACGCTATATTACAACATGCTGCTACAAAGCAAGTGCAATGTAAAGAAGCTTAGGCACTGAATAAAAACTTGAATTTCTGTTCTTTTTTAGCCTTAAACAGGGGTATAGTCTGACAAGCACCTAAACAAAATAACACTTTCAGAAAAAAAGACATCTATGTCCCAAACTAATATTTTGAGTACCTAAAACATTTTTTTTTCTTCAGAAAACCTAATAATCCAGAATTTTCTTCAAAATTTCTGCTCCCATCTAAGTTCTTCCATCATCTGTTTCACCCCTTCCTACAGCTGTCCGGCCGGCTGTCGCGCAGCCTCTCCACCAATGAAGAAGTGATTACACCACCGCCTGACACCATGCTGGGACATGTGGCATTTTCACTGCCAAACGTCTAGTCTGCCTAAATTAGCATGAATTATACTATCACGTGAGCAATTAAATTGAGTGCAATAATGACAGCGTACACTAGGCGGGTGACAGACTGACATAGTGTTTTAAGGTGCAATGCCGCGGAGCAAAGCAAGAATGAAGAAGGAAAAGTCCAAAAATAAGTCTGAATTTAAATTAGAAAGAGAGAGCCTTAATGTAAAGACATGGTTTAAAAGAACGGGAAAAAAACGACAAATAATCAGGGCCGGTGCTGCTCAAAGACTTTCCTGGACACCATTATAGTCCCTAGAAATCACCTCAAAGATTAAGTGCTTTTCCCCTTGTGGCAAGGTTTCTCACCTAGAGGCACCAATCGAAAATCTTAGAAGTCTTGCAAAGAGCTTGACAACCTCTTTTATGGCAGGTGACGAATGTGCTGGTATAAAAGGTCAAAGTATTCATCTTAAAATCTTGATGACAACAGTAAGAGCATAGCACATTTTGAAAAGATAACACCTGAAATAAAGCTTTGTCTAAAACGTAAAAAATATCTGAATGGTAAGGGCCGAAAGCATGCTGACGAATTGATCAAATGCAAAATAAAAAAAATTGCAGCATATCCTATGCAAGAAAACAGGGACTTCATCCAAGGTGATCAATCAATAATATGCCTGATTCTTTTATTTTTAATGATTTACAGTATAACGATACAAAAACAGTTCCGAAAAACCTAAATGTATTCATATAAATAAAGCCCATTTTAGAATTGAAAAACTGAAAACAGATGGCATTTGTTTTTTTAATAATCTTATATTTATTATATTTAAAAAGATATATGATTAGCTACTAATTAGAGGAGGTTGTTTAACATTGTTTCAGATATCATTATTGTGAATTTATCACGTTAGGAGTGGCTGTTAAGGTTTTAACTATTTAGAAAATAATTGTGAACAATCTTAGCCAGCAACAGCAGACTCGACAGCATTCTTCCAGTGCAAAGCAAATGAATATAAACAGTTATATTTAAGGAATATATTTAAAAAAAGTTACTTTAGATTTGAAATCCTATGTTTAACAAAGTA